>NC_140582.1:393876487-394529620 GCF_964204655.1 Triturus cristatus | reverse complement strand
CATTTACTGAATGTGCAAATCACTACTAGCACATACTTCAATTTGTTAACTCGTTCAATTTCGAAGAAATCCATCTGGAGAACCTCGAAAGGGAAGGAAGGCGGTGCAAAGTTGCGTGCGGGTGTAGGAGTACCTTTCCTCGGATTGTGTTTCAAACAAATAGTGCAATGTTTCATTTGGTGTGTGGCTACCTTAGAGATATTATAGTTCTGCCATACTGGGCCCAGCAGCTTGCATATTCCTTTAGCACTAATGTGTGCTGGGCCGTGGGCCGTGGTAACAACAGGGAGCACATAGGTGTTGGGCAGCAACCATCTCTGTTTCCCAGACAAGTCAGTCCAGCACCCATCCTCATCCAAACGCCCTGCACTCTCCTCCCATATTGCCAGTTCATCTAAGGTCGCCTCACTCTGTATTTCCCTGACATTTTCTAATATGTCCTCAAACATTCCATTGTCTGGGACCCACCTAGCGGGACCTGCCACAAACACCTTTTTCATCTTCGATCTAGTTGTCTCCTTAGCTGTCTGATCTGCAAACGCATTTCCCCTTCCAACGTCATCTGTTACTGTTTTATGAGCACTACATTTCATTATTGCCAAATTATCAGGGAGTGTCAATGCTGACAACAGTCTATGTATCAATGGACCAGGCTGTATTCACAACTCATGTGAGATCAAGAATCCTCTCACCGCCCAGAGGCGCCTAAAATTATGGGCCACCCCAAAGGTGTACTGGCTGTCGATCTAGACATTGACAGTCAGTCCCTCACTCAACTCACAAGCCCTAAGGAGGGCAACCAACTCTGCAGCTTGTGCTGATTGGTATGGGATACGGGATGTCTCAACTACAGTGTGTAACGTGGTGATTGAATAAGCTGCAGTGGTAGTGTCATCTGGCAGTTTGAATCCAGAGCCATTGACATATAGCTCCCCCTGGGGGTCAGATAAGGGAACATCAATCAGGTCTACCTGTCCTTTCGTTTCTTCCACAGTCCGAAATAAACCATCTTTGACATCATTGTCCTTTTCTTCCGAAGGGAGGGGTAGTAACGTGTCTGGGTTCAGAGTAGCACATAGTTTGATGGTAATGTGAGGAGCAAACAAGGTTAATTCATATCCAGTGCGTCTTTGTCTTATTCAATAGCGTATCCACAGCAGGAGGTACCATTAGTGTCAGATCAGTATCAAGGCCGAGCCCTGCCGATTGTCTGATAGAAACTGCCACCACCGCCGCAGCTCGCAGGCAGTTCGGGAGAGCTCTGGCGACATTATCAAGAATAGCAGAGAAATAAGCGCAGGGTCTCTGCTTACCACCGAAACCCTGTGTTAGAACAGAAAGTGCGCAACCATCCGCCTTGTGTACGTAGAGCACAAAAGGCTTCTAGTAATCAGGAGTACCAAGCACAGGATCAGAGCAAAGCGCCACCATTAATTGCTTAGAAGCTTGCTGGCATGCAGATGTCCAAGGAAATGGTTCATGCACTTCTTTGGTGGTCAGGTAAAGGAGGGGTTTTGTTAGTAAGGAATAATTAGGGATCCAGTGACGACAATACGAAGTTATACCAATGAAGGCACGCACCTCGCGTTGGGTCCTAGGAACAGGCATATTAGTGATAGCAGCTATGCGTTCTGGTGTTAGTCTGTGACCTTCCTTCGACAGTAGGTGACCTAAATAGGTGACCGCCTGTCGATAATATTGAAATTTGGAAAGGTACACCTTGTGTCAATGGTGTGCTAAATGCAACAGCAATTTAACTTTGACTCTTTACAACCACCCTCAGTATCAGAAGCCACCAGAAGGTCGTCAACATACTGCAAGAGCACATTACCATTGGGAAGTTCCAAAGAATCCAATTGGGTCTTTAAAGCTTGTTCATAGATACTAGGGCTTTCTGTATAGCCTTGTGGAGCACGATACAATCTAAAGCTCCGGCCAGCTATTGCAAATCCAAACAGATATCTGTATGGATCAGAATGCTGAAGAAACCATTCTTCAAGTCTACTACAGAAAAGAATTCGGCTGATGGGGGAATCGTTGTCAAAATCGTGGTAATGTCTGGAACTACAGGATACTGGGGAATCAGTATCTTGTTAACCTCTCTATGGTCTATCACAAAGCTATAAACATCAGGATGAGCATCGGGAGAATCCAGGGGTGCCTTCTTAAGAATGGGAAGAATAGGAAGAATAGGGCTATTACACACATTCGCTACTGTCTCCTCAACTACACCAGACTCAATCAGATCCTGTATTATTTGCAATAAAGTCTTTTCTCCTGCCTGTGATGTCTTGTACTGGGGAATGCGTGGCAATTTGGCATTGTCCTTTATCTGGATGGAGACCGGTGGGATCTGGAGCAACCCCATATCTGTGTCTCTTGCAGCCCACAATGTGCGTGGCATATACTAGAACTCTGCGGGTAGGGGAGCATTTTTTGCGAAGCATTGCTTTGCACCAGCCACCTTTGGTCCAATAGTCATGTATACACCATCTGGAGAACAAAATATTGTTGCATGCAATCTTTTTAACAAATCCAGTCCCATCTAATTTTCCCCGCAATTTGACATTAACAAAATGGCAAATCAACCGTAAAGGGGCCAAAAGTCAAAGAAAGAGGTTGGGAAATGGGGATAATAACCGGCATGCCAGGAAAACCTACCAACACATTATTTTGGCCAGACAGAGCTGCCCCTGGGACCTGTGAACAAGAAACAGAGCTATTCATAGCACCTGTGTCAATCAAAAATGCCTTAGCCATGCCTTGCAGATCTGCACTGACATAGCGTCCGTGCTAATCTACAGGTATCGAAACTGGTCCCTCGCCCTGTCCCTAGCTGTCCTAGCTGTAGGACATCCCCATCACCTCATCCATGCCATATTCATCATGATACTACTGTCGGCCTTGGGGGTCGTCAAAATAGTTCCCGCTCTGTCGAATATACGATGTATTCTCTGACTGCATCGCCCCTCGGCCTCCTCCTTCCCTTCCATGTCCTCTAAAACATCGACCTCTCGGGCCTCACCTTTCAGCAAACAACTCCGGACACTCGTTCCGCCAATGTCCCTCCTGCTTACAATACACACATTGGTTGAACCCAATGGGCGCATTCGAAGCACCACCCTGTTAGACCGGGCTAGCCGCTGGGCCAAACCCAAACCTCTGCGTCTCTTCCATTTCCCCTCACTACTTGCTGCATCAACACCCTCATTTTCAAGTCCTTCGACTTTTTCTGCACTTTTTCTTTCTCCTCATTCTCCCTATGCTCATAGTACTGTGCCATACTCAATATTACTGATGGGGAGGAGGTACCTTCCGAGGCCTGTAACCTGGTTGCAATCTCGGGGAGTAAGTTATTAACAAACTTGCTAACAAACAACCGGACACCTCCCTCCTACGACAGATCCTGACCACTAAAGCCTAGAAACACCCCTTCAAACCTAGTAAAGAAATCAGACACACTCTCGCCCTTCTTCTGATGGCATGCAGTCAACTTGTCCCAATTCACTCGTCTCGACGGGATAAGGGAATGCATATAAGTGAATGCGACCCAGTAAAGCCAATAACTCCGCCTTCAGCTTGTCACCGAGCTTGCATTCCTTATCCCACGCCCTGATCTGATCCCATGTTCCCCCCAATTCCACTACATGATCCTGTGTATGCACCAGCCTTCATATATCCACCGGTACCAACAGGCCAAAGAACAACTCAATATCAGCTAACGTCATCACCGTGGAGGAGGGTGTCTCTGTCAACTCTTTGTAATACGCAGTCGGGTTTTTCCGAGGGTCCGGCAACTGACCTTTAAGGGATATTACCTCACTCCTCTTACATGGAGTATAAATCCACTGCTCCTGAAACCAAGCATCGACTCATGGCCTAATCACGGTATCTGTTAAGTCACGCAGTTCGGTATTTCAGGATAGCAAATGGGATGGACCTCCCTCATGGGACACTGTGTCACTATCGTCGGGACCTTTTGGAGCAATCTGCCCTGATAACCTACCAAGGTCATTACATTACTAAAAACCTCATTGGCGGCCATACCTGTAGCATGTATTCTGTCCCGTATGTCATAGATGATCTGCGGTGCAACACCTGAAAACACTGTTCCCACAGTCCTATCAGCGTAGTTGTTATATGCTTAAGGGCATGCTGCTGTATGAAGAGCTCATAATCCTTCATCACGCTCCACACATCTGCCACACTATAGATTGCGTTCCTAGCCCACTGAGCTGCTTGATTCACCACCATTTGTTTTTCCTCATCACCCACAGCAGAACGCACCAACACTTTCTCCGTGCAGTCTTGCGCTGCTGCCCAATTCCTTTCATGCATCCCACGCACAGGCGTCTCACCATTTGGCAGTGTTTGAGGCATGACACTTAAGGGGGAAAGAGCCGATGAAGAGACAGGTATCATAATGAAAGGAGACAGTGCTGCAGGAGTGAAAGTGGGTGTAGCGGCGAATTCAGAGTCGGTAGACAGAACAGGAGACCCAACGGCTTCCGCCCCTGTTACTTGCGTGAGCAGAGAGGAAGCAGGCGGGACTGGGGCCAAAGCAGTTTGGCCAGAGGCAGAAATACTAGGGAGAGCAGCACCAGGGGCCGGGGACTGAGATGTGGGGACCCTTAGGTATATCAGCTCAGGAGCATAAGGTGGAGGAGGGCGAGAATCCAATAGCTCTTCAATGAAAACATCACCCTCCTCTCTAGTAACATAACATTCATCAGTCTGCAATCAAAACGTTCTATCTGCACATTCTATGCCTTTCTCTATCTTTTCCCTTTCATAGGTCACTGCTTTGTGTTATCATTTGCATCTGTCTCTTCCGGGCCTCTTTCTCTGCTCTCATATGCCGTTGCTTTCCTTCTTTCTGCCATACTCTTAGAGAATCAAACATCGACTGCCTGCTCTATTCGGTGAACAATTTGTCCCGCAAGAAATTCAGTTTTTGTTCATCAAACGAGCCAGTAAGTGGATATTGTAACTCATCATTGTCCCTCGCTTATTTATTCCTCAATGTGCTAAACAAAATAAGGCCAATACTGTGCTTGACGTATACGTAAAAAATGTGGGTACCCTCCGGATGCGCAGGCTGTCTCTCTTCTAGTCGAGCCTCAGCAGAACAACACCGACATCCAAAACACCTCAATTTGCGTAGACAAGGCATCTTAACATAAGACACATGCACTGACCCCAATGGACAAATATAACACCAACAAAAATTTAAAAAGACCACTCGTTACAGTCCGGAGATGGTACCAAGTTCAAGAAGACAGGCTCTAGCCCCAGACCTTTTCAATAGTGGACCAAATTTCCAGTTGGCCTGGCAGATCGCTTGCAAACAGTCGCAGACCTTTTCAAAAATAGGCCAAATTTACAGTTGGCCTGGTACACTGTTCACAAACACTGCGTGTCTTTTTAAAAGGGTCTGAAAATTCAAACCAATCCAGACCAAAGACTGTATTAAGACACAACCCGTAAGCTCATGCCGTTCAAGAATGGCACAATTTTTCTCAAGAATCAAATCACTCACCTGGTGCACTCAGGTTGAGTCAAATTATTCTCCACTGCCGACTCTTCAGACCAAAACGGTCAGCTCCAAGGTTTCACCTTCTCAGGACCCCAGCCGGTGACCACTAGACGAGGAGTCACCCGATCAGATGGGCGGGGCAACTGCGAGAACCAAGCTTGATCGTGTGGGGTACCCCGATCCGCCCGACCGACCAGACGCACCCCCAACCCTGCAAGCCAATTACAGGCGAGTCGGATCACCTTGCGGGTTTCCGGTTCGGGTGCCAACTGAAGGAAGTGGCCCTTAGGGGCCTCCTGTGTTATTTAAAACCACCTGCTGTGCCTTCCCAAGTAATGAAGAGTCGGTCAGACAGTAGAGAATACAAACAGGCTTTTATTAGCAATACTCTGCAGAGGAGTCCAATCTGACCTGCACCCTAAGATGTCTGCCGAGGGACTGACACCCCAACAGCCCACAACACATATTAATTCCTCCCAGAAACCTCCAACCACGCCCACAGTGGAAAGTTACTGGCCTGCGCAGAATATGAACAAAGGAGGCACAGAAGGATGGGCTACCACATGCCAGATGGGTACATGCTATCTGCAACTCAAGGTTACCGCGCTGAGTCTCAGCGTCTCCTAACGTGGGAGCAGAACTACACTCTCAAGTTGGTATGTGAGGGCAGAATGGCCTATTCATTAGTAATTCAGAAAGCAGCCTTGAACAGAGTAAAAAATACAGTGTTCTGCTGAGGGAAGCAATACGAGTAATGAAGCCTAGTGCAGGCACAGCCTAAGCAGCCTAATAGGTATTACGAAATACAAAATGGAGTCACACTCGATAACTAAAGCTTACACATTACAGGGATAACTAAGTGGGTTGCATAACATGAATACACATGGTGTCTATTTAGCCACACACTGCTAACCTAATATAGCATGAAACAAGTGCATAGCAGGAATGGGGTTTTCAAACCTAACACCTCATGGGAACTGCCCAGTGTGAACTGCCAAGCCAGGTCCTCCCTGGATTGGAGACAAGCCTCCTGGGACCGGTTTTGGGGTAATACCCCTCATCAGCCAGTCTACCTTGAATCCAGTGGCACAGCAAGCAAGGGACACAAGTCTGGGCATACCCATCCCACTTAGGGCGAAACGTGCTAAGCATACAAATGATGGACAGCATGCTGAATAAATCATATATTCAGCCCCAGTCAAGAGATCTGAGTTAAATCCATTGTTCTTTTGCTCACCATGCCACCCCAGTTTAGACCCAGCCATATGCAAATCAGTCTTGACCCAGCTCCTGATGGGAACAGTCCAATCTGAACTGCCAAACCAGTTCCTCCCTGGACCAGAAACAAGCATCCTGGGACCGGTTCCGGGGTGTTAACCCTCATCAGCCAGGATAGCTTGAATTCAGTGGCACAGCAAGCAAGGGACCTAGATCTGGGCATACCCTTCCCACTTCAGGTGAAAAGTTCTATGCAAGACAATGATGGACGGAATGCTGATTAAATCCTATCTCCACCCCCATTCAACAGATCTGGGTTAAATCCATTGTTCTTTTGCTCACTATGCCACCCAAGTTTAGAAGCAACCATATGAAAATCAGTCTTGACTCTGCTCCTCATGTGAACAGACCAGTCTGAACTGCCAAGCCAAGTCCACCCTGGACCAGAAACAAGTATCATGGGACCGGTGTCGGGGTATTATCCCTCATCACCCAGATTAGCTTATATCCACTCGCACAGCGAGCAAGGAACCCACGTCTGGGCTTACCCATCCCACTTACTGAAAAAATTTGCTACACGAACAAATGATGGACGGAATGCTGAATATATCATACATTCACCCCCAGGTCAAATGATCTGGGTTAAATTCAATGTTCTTTTGCTCACCATGCCACCCCAGTTTAGACACAGCCATATGAAAATCAGTCTTGACCCTGCTCCTCATGGCAACAGTCCAGCCCAAACTGCCAAATTTGTTTGCTCACCATGCCAACCCTCGGGCTGTACTGTTGCTATAAGGACCAGGGTCAAGACTGATTTGCATATGGCTGTGTTCAAACTGGGATGGTGTAGTGAGCAAAAGAACGTGGATTTAACCCAAATCTCATGACGGGGGGTGAATGTTTTATTCATTCAGCATTCCATCCATTATGTGTTGCAGCAGCACTTTTTTGCCATAAATGGGATGGTTATGCCCAGACGTGGGTCCATTGCTCACAGTGCTCACAGCGTCATATCTGCTCATGCAAATCTGCCCTGACATATAATATAATGCACCCTGCCTAAGGTCTCTAATGACTGCTGTTAGGGTGATTGTTGGACTTGGCCCTTTTTGCAGGGTCATCTCTGAACTTTTTGTCATCCTCCTGGTATTTTTCGTGACCTGGTGTTGGTGGTTTTAGGACTCTGGGCATTTATCACTGCTGTCCAGTGTTAAAGTGCATGTGCTCTCTATGGTAAACATGGTAAGGTTGGTCTACACCTGTTTGGTGTATTTAATTTACCTATCAGTCCCTTGTAAAGTGGTATCTCATATACCCGGGGCCAGTAAATTAAATGCTACTGGTGGGCTTGCAGCGCTGCTTGCGCCACCCACCAAAGTAGCCTTTCAAACCTGTCTCAGGTTTCTGCCATTGCAGGGCCTGCGCACACAGTCTACTGCTGCTGTGACATGGCACATAAAGTGGTTGCCACGTCTGTGACTCTCCTGTGACTACATATCAGTCACCCCTAAGGTAGCCCTTGCTAGCCCTATGGGCAGGGTGCGGTGTAGGTAAAAGGTAGGCCATGTGCCTTAACTGTGTGGCATTTCCTGGTACTGACAAACAGTCTATTTGGTTCCTCACTACTGTGAGGCTGCCCTCTCATTGGGATGCATTGGGGATTCCCTGATATGTGTTCCAGTGGTAATTCCTTCATGAGAGGAGTAGTGTGATCAAGTTTGGTATGCTTGGAATAGTGGTGATAAATGCTACGTACTGGTGTTCGCAGATTTATTATCACTATTCTAGAAATGTCACTTTTAGAAGTGGCCATTTTTGTGTGCTATGTGTCTTTGTGCCTGCCTGTTGTGTATTGCAAGTCTGGCTCTGGATGACAGGGGCTGGGTTGGTGCAGTGGTTCCAGAGGGGCTGGGTGAGTCAGCGCTAGGCTGAATAGGCTGATCTGCTTTTGGAGTAGTGGGAGGAGTAGCACCTGACCCTGAATAGGACTGTGCCTGCCTAAGACAATGCTGTGTGTGTCTTGGGCTAGAGGCTACACTGACAATGGGGAGTGTTGGGCGCTTGTTAAGTGCTCCCAAGAACTGGTTCGGAGTGTGTTCAAAGCCCTGTGCCAGGGCAGAACAAAGACACTACGGGATATAAGTATTGAGGCTGTGACCCCATGTTTGCTGAACTTTGTGCTCACTTGGAGCTGAAGGTCTGCTGAGCGTCAGGAGGAACAGCCACGAAGGACTCCTCCTCTGCCAGAGGGCCCTGTGAGCTGTCCTGCCTGGGCCCAGCTCTGCCCTGTGTGGTCTGGAAGCCTGGAGCATGAGGAGCACCTGGTCCCGGTTGTGCCCCTCAGCGTGGTGCCACATACCAAAAGCGAGTGATAGGCGCTTTGCTACAGTACATTTCCTGAGCCAAGGAGGGGGCTCCAACTTTGCTTGTAAATGAATGATGCAGAGAGGAAGTCAGGAAGAGAAAGACTTGCTGTGGGCGGGGCCCTCGAGAGGAAGAGGAGAGCCCCACATGTCGTCTGAGCCTGGTTGTGGGCAGGGAGAAGTTGCTGTTCGTAAGCTGCGAGAAGGGAACCAATCCAAGTGCACAAGAGCCTCATGGGCTCCCATCCGCCACCACCACCTCGATGGACAGGGAGAAGTAGGTGAGGGCCCGCAGCAGGCCTCACCTGCTGGGGAGGAGCCAGAAACTCCACCGCTGTCCCGCTTTGCTGTGCAGGTGGCGTGGTCACCAGCAAACTCAAGTCAGGCGGCTGTTGCCTGGTTGAGGGTTACGCCGCTTTCCAAGAGGAAAGCCGCCGGAGACTTCGCTACGTGTCCTGATGCATCGGCTTCCATTGAGGACGGAGTGGCTGCCTGCAGGATTTCAGCCCAAAAAGGAGGACCGTACTCCAGGAAGCAGAGGTGCTGTGTGCTGGCATCCACAAGTGTACAGGAGTGACCGGAGGCGGGTGAGTGTCATTCCACCCCCACCTCCTGTTGGAAAGCATACACTGTGCGGCAAGCCCGTTGGCCTGAGATACTATCCACCCCCCCAACGTTCACAGCAGCTATGCCCGGGTTATGGACGGCTGCCAATCTAAACACACTTGGGGGCTCCGGTACTTACCCCTGTGGGCATTTCAGGGGGAGCACAGGGCGGGGTCCCTGAACCCACGATTGCTGCATTCCCTATCTTAGGCGAGCACGTGGCCCAGAAGCCTAGGCAGGGTGGAGATAGTGGTGGCCTTTTTCTATCCTCCATGACTTTTAGCCCCATGTGGATATCTGGGGTAACAAACCTACTGTGGGCCTCTGGTGAGTTATAGGTAATCTACCCTGATGAGATGTGGCGTAGGGATCACCTCTTGTGCCGTTTGTTCATTGATGTAAGGGTACGTTGCCAGTTACTGGAAGTTGCCTAATGTGCATATGTTATGGCCTGATGTGATTAGGCTTTGGGGGTACATTGCCATGGGTTGTACCCTACGCATCAATATGGTGATTTCATTGATGGGGGCACTCGGATAAGAATTTACTTCAGAGTGCACTACTGCTGACTATGTTCTGCATAAATGCTATATTATGTCATGCCAAGATGTTCATGCCTAATGCATTCATGCTAAGTGCGATGTTGCCAGTCGTTACTGGTTGTTTTCACTAACTGTGAGTTGTGATGCTGTGACAGTGGCCCGATTGGCCCTGTGGTGTATATACTCCCTTTAAAGTCATGCCAAGTGCCAGGTGGCGCAGTGTATGTATGTGATTACGTTCTAATGTGTTTTATGAGTAATAAAGAGGCTATTTTTGATATAACCTTGTGTGGAGTTTCTTTTGTGGTGTGCCTGGTGTGTTCTGCTCTGTGTGTGTGTTGCGCAATGCTTTACACATTGCCTCTGGGATAAGCCTGACTGCTCTGCCAAGCTACCAAGGGGGTGAGCAGGGGTTATCTTCGGTGTGTAACTCCCTTGCCCTGACTAGAGTGGTGGTTTCTCCCTGGCTTAGGCGCATGCCCTAACCAACCAGAAATCCCATTTCTAACAGTGACTAACATATAGTACATACAGTGTACTTGTGCATTGCACCCAGAGAGTGGGCAATGTCATATTTTTGGTAATGGCTTGCACCATTTCATGCATCTTGCCAAGGCAATTTGCAGGCAGTGTTTTGTGGGTCCTTTAGGATGGCACAATACATGATGCAGCCCTTAGGGTCCCTCTTTAGTCCTAGGTACCATAGGTGCCATTTACCAGTGACTTACAGGGGTGCTAAAGTCCTTGCCAATTGGAATACAATTGAACATGTTGGGGCCGATTCACAGAACTAACTTAAGACAAAATCCTAAACTTACTACTTTTGGTATTCACAGAAGTTAGGATTTTGTCTTAAGTTTGTCTTAAGACAAACTTAAGACAGACTTAAGACAGTCTTAAGACAGACTTAAGACAGTCTTAAGACAGACTTAAGACAAACTTAAGACAGACTTAAGACAGACTTAAGACAGACTTAAGACAGACTTAAGACAGACTTAAGACAGACTTCAGACAAACTTAAAACAAAATCCTAACTTAAGTATGTCTTAAGTCTGTCTTAAGTCTGTCTTAAGTCTGTCTTAAGTTTGTCTTAAGTCTGTCTTAAGACTGTCTTAAGTCTGTCTTAAGACTGTCTTAAGTCCGTCTTAAGTTTGTCTTAAGACAAACTTAAGACAAAATCCTAACTTCTGAGAATACCAAAAGTAGTAAGTTTAGGATTTTGTCTTAAGTTAGTTCTGTGAATCGGGCCCCTTGTAGCTTTAGGAAATAAACGTTGGCACTGGTGCTTGGTTAACAGGGACCAAATTGCACATCCATTGAAAAACATCAGTACCAGTGGGCATAAAGTGTGGGTGACCCTGTCAAAAGGAGGCACTTTCTGACACACATTAATTTAGGAAAACCTAATATTCCCCGAACATGCTGTTGGGTTCGGAATTTCCCATGCAAGACGTACAGCCATGTCACCCTTTCCTGAGTGCTCAGTGTGAGTATCTGGTATCCAAGTTTGGATTTTGTCCATAGCCTCACCCTAATCTAGTGTGTGTACAGAGGCCTATGCCTGTCCCTTAACAATATGCTTGTACGGTAATCTTGACTGGAGTGCACACCAAGACCTCATTTTGCTGACAGTGGACTACTGTCCTTGTCAGAGGTTTATCATGTAGAATGGTGATGAAGCATACCACGCTTTGTAAATCCATGGTTGTGGCCAGATCATTTTATCTGTGTCACTAAGGTGGAGGCCTGTTGGCCCCACTCATGTATAGCTCTGTTCTATGCATTAATCCTAATCCTTGTGCAGTGCATGTCATTTTTGCATGAATGAGTCAGCATAATGGAGGCCTAAGTGGTCCATATTGAAAGTCACTAGCCTGCTCCTGTGCACAAGATGAAGCTGAGATGATGAGGGAAGGAAATATCAGGTGTGACTGTCCAGAGTGCCAGAAACAGCTAGACCCTGGTGCTGAGCGTGTACCAGGAGTATGGGACTGCAGAAAGCGATTGGTGAGTCTGAGAGTATGGGTGCTGTCTCTCCAGAAGTGTGGAGTAAAGTAGGGGTGTGTGTATCTTGCGTAATCCATATAGCCTAATCACGTCTTATTACCTAAAAATTCTGCAAAATGATATTTAATTACATAAGAAGAGTAATTCTGCCTTTTGCACTATTTTCTTAGTGCAAAAATCCCTCCTTGTATCCAAAATGGATGCGAGGATTTATTTTGCATTAACACATAGCGCTGAATGCAACAGAATGTGAATAGTAGAGCGAGCTATTCGTGTTTTTCCCCAAGTTAATCCCTGCATTTAGAACAAAGTGACCCAAATGGACCCAAGGATGCATTTTACACTAAGAAAATAGTGCTAAATGCAAAACAAGATGAACAACAGCAGGAGCAACCACACACACTTGACAAAGTAGTTGTTTCTGTGAAAATTACCCTCCCCAAATTACTCTTAATTATGCGAGAAAGCATAATTGCATAGCTGTTGGTAATTCCATGTCAAAGAGTGACACTGAATTATCAAAATTACTCTGATTACTCTGGCATAGTTAAAATTACTCTCAGGCCCAGTTCTAAGTGGCAATCGTGGACTGGCAGCCAACCTCACAACTGTGCAATAAGAACAATCGTGACTGACCTCATTGCTTAAATCAAGAGCGTTGCCCATAGTGACCGTCGTCTCTGAAACCCAGAGCTGTGCCCACAGTGGATGTTACACCTAAAGTGAAGAAGGGTGTCCAAGGTAACCCTCCCCATCTAAACAAAGCTGTGTGCCTGTGACTGGCGCCACTACTACATTTACAAAGTGTGCCATATGGCTGTCACAATGCTGCTGCCCTTCGATGTGGCGATCCATCTGCTGCTTAATGCTGAATGACCAAGAAGTTGGTCTGTTGCCTGCTGTGGTCCATTATCGCGAAGGACTCATGGCTACCCATGCTGCTGCAGAGATCAAAGGTCGTGCCTGCAACCACAATGTCTCATGGCAGAAGGGGAGAGACTGAAAAAGCATACTGTTGAAAGAACATGGGAGAACTGCATTGTGGTAAGACTCTATCAAGGGGACTGTATTGAACTGAGCGCAACCATTACTGCTTGGAGAGTATATGGCGTTATGACTAGAACTACTGACTGGTTCGAGTCTCAGCATCTGATGAGTGTCCTGTGATTCTGGGTAAATCACTGAATCTCCCTGTGCCTAAAAAAGCTAATATGACCTTGTGTAATGTAACTGGTGCGCATGTAAAACACTCCAATACATTTAAGTTGACTCTGCACTATAAAAATCTGCTAAATAAATAAATAAATTAAACTGGTGTATCTGCACCTGAACCTTCATTCATGTTGCACAAAACTCACTAACCTAATGGGTGCCTGCCTACACTCACATATTACAGGAAACAGTGGTCCCTGAAACCAAACGATAGAGCAGAAAATGAATATAGTCAAAATTGAAACTATATTTTAGCCAGTGTCCAGCCGGGCATGGCAACTTTAATAAGTAGAAATTCTTGACAGTGAACAGGGAAATGTAAGTAGAATTCGGTGGGACACAAGCCTGTATCCTCTGACTTACATACCGAGTAAACAGAAAATGACAAAACACATTCAGGCAATTACAGTGATGTTTCTGTGACAGATAATGAATAGCGAAACATCTGATATTCAGACTGCCACCTTCACACTATATTACATACAGCAATATTTATGGTGTAGGGTGGGCAACAGAGTCGACGGCGTTTCGATCCTTATGGGAAAGATACAGGATCATCATCAGGACTAAATTAGTTAAATTGCCCTTATTTGGAATGCCTGAGTAAACATTAGACATAAGGCAAACGTACAACCAACATAAATGTGGAAAAAACATAATAAAGGGGAGGGAAGGGAAATAAATGGAAAATAATAATCAATCAGTTGGTGATTACAATAAAAACAATACATTTCGCATCAACCAGGTACTGCGTCAGATCAGGTGCTCATTCAGGTGTGCATTCTTATGTAAAAGTGACATCGCAAGTGGTTGTTTTATGGCGACTAATGTCTAAACAGAAATATGAAAGATAGGCGATTTCAAAGGTTACGTTAGAAATTTGTTAAATTAAAAAAGACATTTAGGACAGCCGTGGTTCGATAGTCACTAGATGCGCGGTACGATGTGGACCCGTGAGGCGTACGAGGACGTTAAGTGAAGAGGGGTGGTGGGGAACGAAGGTGAAGAGGGGATAAGTGAATAGGGAATTACCTCATGTTGCCATGGAGGCAACGAAAAAGATGGCGAATCACGGAAAGGTACCGTTGAGATAAGGGTACGAGTTTACGGTAGGACAATGCCTGTGAAATAATAGAAAAACATAAGAAGGGCGAAGTGTGGAAGTGAATGCGTAGGGCGTGCAGCGAATGAAGGGCTTACCTACGGACATTTGTTCCGGGAGGAAGGACACGGATAGGTCTAATGAAGGAAAGTGAAAGCAATAAATATGGGTCCAAGTATGAGCAGCGGGACATCTGGATCGTGAGTGCTTGGTGGGAGGGCTTACCTCAGTCAACTTGCAGAAATGGGTTCCGTGGCCATGCAGTGTGAACGGACGATGCCGGATCAACTGTGGGGGCAGAAAGGTGAAACTGCCTAATGTAGGTGTTTCAGGTCATGTGAGAAGTCACATGGTGTGGCAGGTCATGTGGGTGGTCACATGGTGTCATGTGACCAAGGAACAACGCCGTGCGAGTGAAGGCAATTGTTGGTAGAACCAAGGCGCCATGTTGGAAGGGTAATAAAATAGTGAAAAAAGTGGTCGGCGATAGCGGGACGAGTGGAAAGAAAAGGAATTTCAGTGAGAAAATGAATAATAAACGCAAAACGCAATATACAAGGAATTTACAGTCTGTACATACATATAGATGAAACATGAGAATTATGTGGAACAATGATCATCAGACAACCAGTGATGGGTAACGATTGACATTAGTCATGGAGCCTGGTGTAGAACCCACGGGGGTGTGAACAAGAGTGGGTATTAAATCATTGTTCAGAAAATGAATCCAAAAAAGTTCATAGTAATGAGGTCCAGTCCTCAAGGCGATTCAGCCCACTGTGTATGCTTCCTGTTTTGAGAATCCATTTCAATTCCTCTTTGACTATCGAACCACGGCTGTCCTAAATGTCTTTTTTAATTTAACAAATTTCTAACGTAACCTTTGAAATCGCCTATCTTTCATATTTCTGTTTAGACATTAGTCGCCATAAAACAACCACTTGCGATGTCACTTTTACATAAGAATGCACACCTGAATGAGCACCTGATCTGACGCAGTACCTGGTTGATGCGAAATGTATTGTTTTTATTGTAATCACCAACTGATTGATTATTATTTTCCATTTTTTTCCCTTCCCTCCCCTTTATTATGTTTTTTCCACATTTATGTTGGTTGTACGTTTGCCTTATGTCTAATGTTTACTCAGGCATTCCAAATAAGGGCAATTTAACTAATTTAGTCCTGATGATGATCCTGTATCTTTCCCATAAGGATCGAAACGCCGTCGACTCTGTTGCCCACCCTACACCATAAATATTGCTGTATGTAATATAGTGTG
This sequence comes from Triturus cristatus, assembly GCF_964204655.1. Classification (NCBI taxonomy): domain Eukaryota; kingdom Metazoa; phylum Chordata; class Amphibia; order Caudata; family Salamandridae; genus Triturus; species Triturus cristatus. The sequence continues at coordinate 394,513,751 of NC_140582.1, read as the reverse complement.
AAGGTGGCAGTCTGAATATCAGATGTTTCGCTATTCATTATCTGTCACAGAAACATCACTGTAATTGCCTGAATGTGTTTTGTCATTTTCTGTTTACTCGGTATGTAAGTCAGAGGATACAGGCTTGTGTCCCACCGAATTCTACTTACATTTCCCTGTTCACTGTCAAGAATTTCTACTTATTAAAGTTGCCATGCCCGGCTGGACACTGGCTAAAATATAGTTTCAATTTTGACTATATTCATTTTCTGCTCTATCGTTTGGTTTCAGGGACCACTGTTTCCTGTAATACGTATCTACCCAAGGTCCCTGTCTATTTCCTTTGGGTGCCCTTGTTCCTCCTTTGATATATGCCTACACTCACAAGCCAAAGTATTTCTGGGAAATGGAAAGTGGATGGCAGTATTCCTAGGCACAGTAGCCCAAGCAGTACTATATAATCTGAACCCTGCTACTATTACCTATGTGATATTCCATTTTAAGTGTGTGTATTAAAGTATTATTTATAATCAAGTAAATGACTGTGTTGGTCATACATATATCATGCTTCTAGGTAGTTGTTGAGGTCTGAGTTTGCACACTCCCACACTCCCACACTACCACCAAAAGAAGACTGTCACTGTTTATCACCACTCCTACTGAGAATCAAGTGCTGATGGGGTTTTACTTGTCCCAGCTTGCAGAGCCAAACTAAGACAGATTCTGGTACAACAGAGGCAAATGACCTCAGCCCCCAGGGATGAGGCCCAGTACCCCATGCTCACCCCATAGCCCCCTGAAAGAGGTCTGACACATTCTCTCTATTAGAAAGATACATATTCAGAGTGACAAACTATGCAGATTGTGACACCTGACTTTCTACAGTCACTGATCTTCACTTAATACTAAGTTTTTAATGGGAGTCAGAGAACAATGTGTGGAGATAGGAATGTTGCAAGATTCATGGCACTAAAGGCATTGAAGTGAAGGAATGGAAACAAGGTGATTTTGAATAAAACGAGTAGTATTATGAAAACACTTTTCTACTTCTGGATAATCACCAGTACTCCGCAACACGACATAACTCCATGCATTATTCTTGAAGAGTTGATGTACTTGTATAGTGCTTTGAAGTGCTTTTGAGCACCTTCACTGATATTTAAGTATTTCAGAAACTTTAATTTTAGGTGTGGCTTGACAGCATAGCTGTTGTCAGCCTTTGTGTCATTAACAGAAAAGGCACTTTAAGAAGCACAACTGAGAGAAGGCTTTGGAATCACTCCTGTTGTTTTCTTTGAGTGCTGTACTTCATTGAGCAGAAGGTGTGTGCTGCTGATGAAAAGGAGTGTTTGTTGCATTCCTATTGGATCCTTAGGGGTGTTCCCTTACATAACATTACAGCCCCTTTAAGATGTAATGAGATGGCAGCGGTCAATAGGAAGACCCCTCCATCATGCTGTGATAACAGTAATTGAGGGCATTGCTCTGTGCGTCCACAGCAGTATGATCGGTAGAAGTATCAGTGAATAGAACTTCTTGGTAAGGGGTTTTCCTTCCCCTAAAATGACTGCTGAGTCCAGCATAATGCCCAGTCGTGTCTGACACAGTTTGTTCTTTTCTAATTTGCGTTTCTGATTTGCAGAAAATGCACCCATCCCTTCTGGTACACTGATGGATGAGCTGGTTGCTGCAATCATAGCCTGTGTTCCCATATCGCAAAACCAAACTGTACTAACTACTCCACAACAAGCTCCCCTGTCCCACATCTGCCAGCCAACAGCTTCAGCTTGCTCTCCCATTCAGTATCAGCCTCTGCAGCACACTACTGCTATGTAGGCTATGTAGGCTAACGGAGCACAGATGCTGGTCCACAGTGTTGCTTCTCTAACAGCAACAACAGGTCTGGCCGTAGGTGATCCCCCAACCCTTCCTTCACAGCAGCTGTTATGAAGGCCAATAGGGCTCCCTTGCAGGGTCAACAAGTACCTCTAGGGCCTGTGCCCATTTCCTCCACCCATACAACCCTTAGCCTACAGTCCCCACTCAATACTCACATCATCCCACAGAATCAGTTGGTGGTGCTTCACCTTAGCCTGTTGTGCCTGCTCCCTCTCATGCAGCTATCATTCTGTGCCACATCACCACTCCTTCCTGTTTCATTCCCACAGCCTAAGACTGATTTCACCCACCACACCAGACCCCGTAGCCTTGTCCCAATCAACCTTCACATACCATTGCACAGCTCTTCCTATTTCGATCTTCCATCGCACACTCTTCCTACTTGCACTGGGCCCATAGTTGCAGATGGAATTTGTTAGACCTGGTATCTTTTGATTAATTTTTCCTGCCTTTTTGCATTCTGACCTCCTGGTCTTTACTCTGTTTTTGCTGGTTTAGTGTCTCTGCGCACTTTCACACTGCTGTTCAGTGTTGAAGTGCAAGTGTCCCTACTGTAAATTATGTTATGGATTGGTGTTTCCATAATTGGCATGTTTGATTTACTTGGTAAGTCTCTAGTAAAGTGTAGGTGGAGAGGTGTGGCTCACTGGTTAGAGGCGGCAGACCTGTAAGCAGAGAATCGGCCAGGGACCAGGGTTAAATTCCCGACGCGGCAGGGTCGTGGACCAGGGTCAAAACGGACTCGATAATTCTCGCCTCGGTACCTACTCTAACCAGGAACACACTCGGCAACTCTGGGCATTAAGCTTGCCTCATCTCTACAACGGCCCCCCACAGATGCCGGGGATGCCTGGTTTCACCTTGGAGATACCCAGAAAGGGATCATCTCACAGGGATAGCCAGGACGGGTTCCCCAGCGGTCTACAGCGCTGGGACGCCCCGTTGCTGGGGCAGCTGTGCACTTTACAAGTCTACAACATTTACATTTACATTTACTGTAAGTGCCAGGGCTTGTAATTCAAATGCAACTAGTGGGTCTGCAGCACTAAACTGTGCCACCCACAGAAGTAGCCCTGTAGAGATATCTTAGACCTGTAACTGCAGTATCTTCACACCGTGTTTACTGCCATGTCGACTTGGCAAGTGCACCCACTTGCCAAGCCCTTTTCTTACATGTAAGTCACCCATAAGGTAAGCCCAAGGTACCCCTATGGGCAGGGTGAAGTGTATGTGGAAGGTAGGACATGTACTGGTGTGTGTAACATGTCCTGAAAGTAAAATACAGTGTATTTCCTTTTTCACTATTAAAAGGCTATCTGTCCCATAGAATTGAATGGGAGATACTTTGTAACATCTTATAAGTATAACTTCCCTTTGGGACAAAATAGAGAAATGAAGTTTAGTATGCCTGAACTCAAAATGTAAAAATACATCTTTTAGTAAAGAGGATTTTTATGTTATGTGTTTGAAAATAGCACTTTTAGAAAGTGGGTATTTTCATCCTTAGTCATCCTATGTGCTGGGTTGTGGATTGGTTGTCTGTGTTTGGGGTGACAGGGGCTCGGGATGTGCATTCTCTTCAGACAGTCACTGGGGTGGTCGAGGTGTGTCCTACCTCTCTTGGATGAATCAGGGCTGGGCTGAATAGACCTGGGCTGCATTTAGAGTAGTAGGAGGAGATTTCATTGCTTCTGAATAGGCCTCTGCCTTGGACAATGCTGTCTCCACCTCCTACCAGGAAGCTGGGCCAGAGAGGACAGAACTGATTTAGACTGAGCACAGACACTCTCTGATACAAGAGAACAAAGGGAAATGTGGTATGAATATTGGGGCCTAGACCCTAGGATTTTAGAACTCTTTTGGACTCAGAAACCTGCCAAGAGGAGGAGCTGGAGAAGGTGTGAGGAGGAACTACCACTTTGCTGACTGCTTTGCTGTGTTGGCCTGCAGTGACTGCTTCTGTCTTGGGCAGACGAAAGACTGAATTAAACATTCTGCAACTTCTTTGTTTGAGTTTCTCCAAGAGATTGAAGTAGAGCTTGCCTCCTGTTCAAGAAGTCTCAGAAACAGCCAAGACTTTACCTTCCTCTGGGTGCCGCCTCTAAGACTGGGAGTCTCAGTTGCCACAAAGGGAAACTGCAACCCTGACGGCGCCACCAAGACTGCCGGTGGTTCCATGACCTTAAGGCACAGCAGAGGGCACCGCCGCAATTCACACTGCAACCCTGGCCTCATCAACGACAATGGCCGCAGCCGCCACCAAGCTGCTGAATGCACCGTGACATGTGGGCATTTTACTCCACACCATCTCGCTTCACTCCACCACCCTGGTCTTACCGACGACACCATTGCCAGCTGACATCGCCTCTGTGGTTGGCATCGTGGTCTAGGGGCACCACTCATAAGCTACAAGAAGCATTACCCCTCTCACATGGCATCCGCACCCACTGACGCCAGCACCATTGGCTGCCGATCTTCGTCAGACGCCACAGCTTGCACAGTGACCACCAGCACCACAACGAGCTCTGCCCCACTTTGTACCGCAGCTCTGGTCTCACTGATGCTGCTGGATGACTCCCACCAAGCCGCTGCCTGTACCGCAGCCTGAGGGCAGCGCCTGCCGCACCAGAACAAAAGGCACTGTTAGCAAGTCTTCTGACACTGACGCTGGTTTGCGCCAATGCGGTCAGCCGAAACTGTTGGATTTGTTTATTTTCAGCACAGCGGTAGCACCGGACGGTGCTACCAACTTTAAGGAACTGCATTTTTAAGGTTATTCTTGCAAGGTGCATATTTTGATTTTTGTATGTTGGATTTCTATGGTTTTGGTCTTGTTTTACACAGGGAAATATTTGATATTTTTCTAAACTGGTTTGGTATCCTTTTGTATTGTTTTTACTGCATTACTGTTTGCAAATGATTTACACTCTGCCTCTGAGATAAGCCTGACTTGCTCGTGCTAAGCTACCAAAGGGGTGAGCAGGGATTATTTCAGTAGTGCATCCACCTTATCCTGCCAACTAGAGGCTCCATTACCAACTGTACTGAATAAGCATATCGTACTGCAGGTAGAACAAATATTTTATGGGTGCATTTGTAGACATATGGGCATGCACATGAGTGTAGAGTAATTTAATGTGTGATGTGCAAGAGTTGTTCCTGTGTAAGTGTTGGGTGACGATGAGTGGTATTAGTGCAAGGTGAGCATTGTAAGTGCAGATTGAAAGGTGTACCCATGGGAGTGTAGGATGAGTGATGTGCCCATGTGAAGATTGGTGACTATTGTGTCCACGTGAGTTGAGGGTGAGCCTTGTCGGCAATAGGTGAGCAAAGTGTCCAAGTAAGTTCAGGATGAGCGGTGAATCTGTGAGAGTGTTAGATCAGGAGTATAAGGTGTGTGAATGCAGGACGATGGATCCCTTGATACTGTATGTAACTTACTATGTCACTGAACATTGGCATGTTGGCTTTCGGGTGTGACTTGAACTATAATAATTGCGTCGTCAATCAGGGATGGGAACGGTTGAGTAAATTTATTATCAGCTGACCCTGCAACAAAATGTCAGCCTTTTGGATATGATTAGAGTTACTTTTGTATATGAGCGTCAGCTGCTGAACTTTGGCTCAGGAAAAGGTCCTCCTGGAATCTCGAACCACAAATAAGCCAAGTCTTCATGTGGCATCTTCTGCCTACCCACTTCTGTCAATCTTAAAACCCCCCTTTTCCTTGATCTAATGCCAACATTTTGCAAGGTGAAAACAGGATATCTGGGATGAAACACAGTTTACCCGCTTGAAAGAATTGTGTAAGTCTAGGCAATTAACTTATTTGACTGTGCCTCCTTCAACTTTTTTTTTATCACATTTGAGAGCACCTTATAAAACATGTATAGGATGCATGCTCTACAAAAGTGTCACTTGTATATGATTTAGTAGCCTTTAATGCTGTACCATGTTATATATCCTAATCAAGGTTTACATTACAATATACTGGTATGTTTGTTCACCTATGGCACTTGTAGTCCAGTGGATGGGATAACCGTCATGTATGTGATGGCGTATCACATCCACCAAGATCTATATCAGGCCCTAATTTAGGAAAGAAGTGCATTGGAAGACTCTACTGTCCCAACTTAAGAGACTTTTGGGATGAATTGTAGCCAGACCGGAAATAAAATGAAAAGTGAAAAACGGCTGTTATTTATTGTACTCTTATCATGTGTCTCTATGGACTACATGGGCACTTTATCTACTCACTGCGCACGGAGTGCCTTGTTTGAGTAGAATTTTTGATTAAATAATGTGAGCTATTGTAAAGCAATATATATTCTATATGAAACTACCTTGCAGACTTGTGTGTTTTTAATATAATTAACATATCTACGAGAAGATTGTGGATCCTCTTATAAAAAATGTAAATTCTCAATAACCTATCTGACAGAACCACGTACATCATCTGAAAGAGGCAGAGAACGTTAGTTATGGTATTTCTGGAACAAAATATTGCCAAGAATTATTTGAATTTATATTTATATTATAGCAACAATTCACTTGAATGTGTCCAACAACACCTGGACTACTGAAACAGACGACGATTCCAGAATGAATAGAATAAACAAAATAAGAAAAGCAGATTTACATTTAGTAAATCTCTTGGTAAAACAAACTGGGTTTATGGCCATGTTTATGAGTTTACCATAAAAGGTACATAAAAAGAACATTCATGGTGTTTCTAAGTCACATCACTAATAGTTGTAAAGCTTTGCTATTAATCCTGGAACATTACAAAAGCAGTAAATAAATGTGTAGTCCTGTCAGTAAATTCCTAACATAGGTATATCTCTGAATGGTTTTGGTAATGTACTGCTACTACCCTAAAAGGAGGTAACAATAGAATACTAGATTATAAAATGTATCTCTCTCTACTCTATTATTTACCTTACAAAAGCACATTGAAACCACCATTTATCTGCCTACTTAATTGATCTGTGTTAGTAAATAACTCCCGGGTACCTTGATCATTGGAATTGATATCCAGGTAGCTCCAAGTTATGCATTTGTGGCAAGCCATCCTTTCTTCTAACCTGGTACTGACAGGCACTTTTGTTATCTCATACTGGTTGCCACAGCAGAAGATGGGTGGAGTGATTGAATTAATCTCAGCCACTGATATTTACTTGGGCCACATTTCAGCACGTTGTTTTTGCCCACTATCCCACTCCAGACAGATATCACAAATATGCAAATAAGACTTGGTCCTACATCCAAAAAAACAGTCTAGCCTAATCTGCCAGGCTCGGTCCTCTCCAGAAAGAAATGCAAGCAACCCCAGACCTGTTATCTGCGAGTGGCAGACGGTGCTAAAAGCTCTATAGAAAGCTCGTCACTTTGTATTAAACCCTCTGCTTAAATTCAAGAGAAATTTCAAGCTGGGAAGTTTGGATTTGAAATAAAAAGCTAGACAGTGCTATTTTTTTAACATTTTCGATCAATCCAATTAGTGACACATAAATATTATCCCAAAGGTTTTTTCCACTCCGAATTCAGATTTGGAATTATCAAAGTCAGTTGCAGTGGCTTGGCAGATGCAATATTTGGGTGCATGAGGCCTGTTGTATGGTGGTAGCAGCAGGAGGAAGCAGATTCGTGAGGAAATGGTTACATCGACCACCATCTTTTACAAATATTCGCTGTTAACAGTATCAGCATGGAATGTGTGCTTTAGAAAAAAGCAAGCTTTGAGGTGCTGGCACACCGAATTGCTCTCAATTATTTTAATTGTGTTGATGAAACTATAGTAAGTAATAACTATAAAACATTGCGTTACCTGTTGAGACTTTGTGTACGTGCTAATTACACACGCTATTATTTCTTTCGAAGTTCCTACCTGTGTAGGACTCTGTAGCTTTCAAATGCACGCTGGGAACATTCCTGCTGCTTGCAGTCTCTTTTCAAACGCTTTGACACCTACTGGCTGTGCCAGAGTCTGACAATTACTTCTACACGACTGAAACAAATGCACTATGAAGCAGCGGGTAGTGCAATTTCTGATTTTATTTAATTTGTTAGAGATGACCAAACATTGCAAACAGCAGTAGTGTGAGTTTATTACAATGTGGTGGAAACCTAATTTCGATCAGCGGCATTGTCAAAACTCCACTTGAAACTAATAGAGGTGAGGGGTGTACAGGCTCGCGAATTCTTGTTTCCCACCGAAGTCAGAAAAATGGATAATAAGCCTGGTTGAAATCACCCCAAACTTACAGGTAAAGCAGGCATTTCATTGGAAGTTTTAAACAAAGCAGCAGCACTGCAAAAATATATGTGAAAAGTCATGGTTAAAAGTGATATTGCATCAAATAATTTAGGGGCCTATTATCAAGCCAGGCGATAAAATTATCGCCGCTTTAGCGGCAGAAAACTGCCGCTAAAACGGCGAGAATGGGCTTAATAATATGCTCTATGGAATTCCAATTGAAGTCCATGTTAGATGTCCTTCACATTTAACCTGGGCTTCAATTGGAATTCCATAGAGCATATTATCAAGCCCATTATCGCCGTTTTAGCGGCAGTTTGCTGCCGCTAAAGCGGCGATAATTTTATCGCCTGGCTTGATAGTATGCCCCTTACTTTCTATTCATAGTCCTATTTTATTGGAAAATGCTATTATATTACAGAGGGTATGGACTGATGACCAAGACCAGTATTATGTCTAAGGTGCACCGCCCTGGTCTGTGCCAGATGCAGACTTGGTCAGTGCACCCTAATATAATTATTGCTGCTCCCAGTGCAACCACAAACGTATATACCTGCTTTGGGGAAGCACTTTAGTGAAAGATGGACCAGCAGTTTTAAGCCGCTGGTCCACCTTTTCACTTTGCAGGAGGAAACCCAGCCTGCCCTACAAAGAGAGGTAAAGATCTACCTTCAGGTGGATGCCGCAAGTTAGTGCACCTGCCTGCAGGGGGTGGCTGCGGAGTCATTGCAGGGGTGGCTCTGACTGTGCACCAGCTCTTTGATGAGCACAGTCAGTGCTTCTCCTAACTTTTCCTTTGCCTCTGAGTCTACATCTGTAATACAGTGAGTACACCGAGGCATAGTGTTCCATCATATACATGAGACCATATCCCCATGCAAAAGAGAGAATGCCCTCTGCAGATCGCGCCTGCACTACATGTGCAAGTGCGCAATCTGCTTTACTGAAGGAATTGCGCCAGCATGCCCTCATTAGACTTTCCTAGTTATCATTGATTGCTAGAACCAGATCAAAACTTTATCTGTAGCTTAGAACCCCATTTGACAGGAAGATTGTATTTATATACATAGCACCAAGGGATTTACATACCTTAACAATCCTAACTTCTCCAACCCAGCATTTTATACTGCAGAAAATTTACGAGTAGCACAAAACCTAATGGTAGACCCATTGTGGCCAGATGTGACTCACATTTCTTGGCAAAGTATGTTGATTTTTTTCATACAACCCTATGTAATACGTTTGTGAATTAAAGACAGCTTAGCTGTTATCAATGAAGTAGAAAGTTTTCTATTTCATAATTGTATTGACTTACTAGTAACCATATACGTTGAAAGCTTGTATGCTAGTATTCCACAAACAGAATCATTGTCCATTATTGAAAAAACTCTTAACACTCTTATCAGACCTCATCAGGTACCGACAGAATTTATCTTGGAGTGTGCTAACATAGCAATAACAGAATTACTTTATATATAAAGGCACCTTTTATGAACAAATAATGGGTGTTGCTATGGGAGCAATTATTGTTCCAGACATAGCCAACCTCCATGTAGTATATTTTGAAGACAATGTCATTTAAAACACACCCAACCTGTTGGACCTGGCCCTTTCTGCAAGGTCACCTCCAAACATTTTGCCTTACTCCTCCCCTTTTTCCTGAATTTGTTTTTGCTGGCGCTACAATACTGGGGACTTTACCACTGCTAACCCGTGTTAAAGTGCATGCACTCTGTACTCTAAACATGGTAACATTGGCTTAACCCCCATTGGTATATTTAATTTACTTACAAGCCCCTAGTAAAGATTACATGCTACTAGTGGGCTTGCAGCACTGATTGTGCCACCCACTTCAGTAGCCCTTTACCATGTTTCAGGCCTGCCATTGCAGACCCTGTGTGTGCAGTTTTAAACTGCCATGTCGACCTGGCATAGTAATACATTTGCCAGGCCCAAATCTTCCCTTTAAATATGTATAAGTCACCCCTAAGGTAGGCCTTAGGCAGCCCCATGGGCAGGGTGCAGTGTCTTCAAAAAGTTGGACATGTACTGTTAAATTTGTTTTTCATTACTGCAAGACCTATCTTGCCCATATGTTAACATTGAGATTACTTTGTTCCAACTTATAAGTGTAATTTCCAAATTGAGAAAATATAGAAATGCCGAATTTGGTGTCTCTGGACTCCCAATTTATAATCACAAGTTGGATATTAAATTGTAAGTCCGAAAATGCCTCTCTTAAAATGTTGGCCTTTTCTTACTTTAACCACTTTGTGCCTCTCTCGGTCTCTCAATACACCTCTGGGTTGGGTGATAGCTGGACGTTGTCCATTCCCTCTAGACAGTCACACACAAAGGAAGCAGAGGTGTGAAATCCACACCCTCATGGTCCATCACCAGGCTGATAGGTCTTCCTGGGATGGGTGGGAGGGAGGAATTGACACTTGCACCTGAATAGGGTTGTGCCTGTCTCCATACAAAGTGTTGCATATCCCCTGTAGTGAGTCTGGAGCCAGAGCAGGAAGGGCAGGGACCTTGTTTTCTTCAAAGGCCTCTTTGAGGTCTGCCCCACTTCAAAGGCACAACTGGGTATAAGTATTGGACCCCTGACACCACCAACTCAGTGCACTCTGGAACCGAGGGCACTCTGCCAGGAAGAAGGACTGCTGTGCTGCTGAAAGGACTGTCACTTTGCTGGAATTGCTGGACTCCTGCTCTGGTGTGCCTTCCCGGCTGCCTGTTTCCCCTTGCCTGGTGGTGAAAAGGACTAAACCTGACTCTCTATATTCCCCAGAACCAAGTGACTCAAAGATCTTTCTGGCTTGCCTCCTGTTCTGAAGTTTCAGGGACGTCAAAGACTTCATTCAATTCTGTTTAAGCTGCTGGACTCTGCCAACTGTGAGTCCTGCCCTGTCAAGAGGTGCCAATCCAGTCCTGGGCCCTCAAGAAGAGTTTCTGCAGCATTTTATGGTCAAAATCCATGCATTGCCTGCTGTGCGGCAGTCGGAACTGACGTATTTGCCTTCGATGCCGACACCGTGCCGGTTCGAAGACTCCACAGCGTAAACAGGGTGGCTTGACCATGGAGCAGCACCTTCATCGACTACGAGGTTCGATGATAACTCGGTGTCTTCATCGGAAGGTGTTCGACAATGATGCGGGACCCGACTGCGAGGTTCGCCGAGAACTCAGCACATTCATCGTAAAGTGGCTCGACGATGACTCGGAACCGATGCAGGTGCTCCTCGACGTTGATACATCCTCCTTAAAGGTACTGTTTTCAGCAGGGTCTGCGTGGCTTCCATATCCAACCCACATTCCATCGCGGTCGGCTTGACTTTTCAGATTTGACATGGGCTCAAAGTGACCTCAAGTAATCCCTTAGCGCTATATTTTGATTTCATCTTTAAAAATTCATAACACCGGTTCTAATTTTTGGATTTTGACATTTTGGTCTTGTCTTGTTCATTAAATTGAGCTCTATTTTTCTAACTTGGTGTGGAGTATTTCATGTGATGTTTTTCACTGTTTTACTGTATTAAGTGTTGCACAAATACTTTACACATTGCCTCTTATGTTATGCCTGCCTGCTACAAGAGGCTAAGCACAATTTAATTTAGTATTTGTATCTGACTTACCTTGAATAGAGTGGTGGTCCCACTTGGACAGGGTGCATACCTCTGTCAACTAGAGACCACATTTCTAAAAAGAGTCAAAAACAAACCACAAAAAACATCAGACCTCACATGTGGTGCTACATTTGGGAGTGCATCCCATAAAATCAAAAGAATCATTCAAAACAATTGGCACCTAGTACAACATGACACGTTACAAATCAAAAAACCTCTCTTTGCATTCAAAAGGGGCTTTAATTTAAGTGAATTTTTAGTTAAAGCCCACAAAGAATCCACAAATCCAACTTTTAGCACTATGTGCGATTTTCAAATGCTGATAACTACAAATTTGGCTCTTGTACCACATGTGACACAACTTGAAACACAAAACATGTACTATTAATGGCAAGAGATGGGAACTAAGAGAAGTGTCCAATGCCATCTAAAAATTTAAGGGCATATTTATGAGCCTCTTTGCGTTGCTCCTGCATTACGCAACATGAGGCAAGAGCAATGCAAATGTAAAATTAGATTTATGAAGCCACGCAAGGCCATCCTGCATGGCTTCATAAATCTTGAGTAATGTAACACAGAGCAAATCGCTGAGTTGCATAACTCTGCCTCAGGGAGGCATTTTCATGGATGTTGCATCGGTGTTCCTACGCATCATTCATACATTTTGACGCATTCCCAGATTTAAAATAACAGGTAAACCTGGAAATGTGCAAAAAGATGCGCCGCCCCAGGAGAGGTGTAACAAGGAGACATATCATTATCTCTCCTCGTTTTTTCCTCTTTCTATGTGTGCTGTATTCTGCAGCACACTTAGAGAGAGAAAAAAGCCTCTCAGGATTGTTTTCGAACAGGGAGGGCCACTTCCTTCATAAAAACAATTGTGCCAACAACACAGGCTCCTTTGCACCATGGTGCAAGGGTGCCTTCGTTGGCGCTAGGCTGCCAAAACGGTGCGAACTAAAAGTACAGCAGTGTGCTGTATTGGACAAATATGGCACATTCCTGCCTGTACCCTGTGACACAGGGCAGCGCAGAAAGGTGACTTGCTTTGCTGCCCTGCACCACAAAAGTCATAATTATGCCCCCTAGTTTATTGTATATAATGCCCTTTTGATTTTCATTACATTGGAAAAACAATACCTGCAGTTTGATGCAGAATTCTACAACGTCAGTATAAGATCCGATGTAACATGTAAAACTCACCTATTATTGAACATTACAAAACATGCTGTCATCATTGCAATGAAATTAAGTGGTGTATGCTTAAAGTCATCAAATGTTCCACACAGCGATGTAATGTGGATCACCGCCTGGCACTCAGAGAGAACAAATGGATTTGGCAAGAGAACACATATACCAAAGGATGCCCAAGTAGAGTGGTTTTCACTTGCCATACTGTAGTAATCATTTCATACACTTTAGAACGTTTGTGACAATGCTTGTGGTCTGTATATGGCTGCCCTCATATTTTATGGCCCTCCTACTTTTATCAGTAGACAAAAGTGATGGATGGAATGCTCAATTTAATCTCAGGCACTGGTATTCACTTAGGGCCGCATCTATCAATATACTTATTGTTTTGCCCTAAGCGGGACGTATATGCCCAGACATGGGTACCGTGCAACCGGTGTCACTGGAACCAAGCTCTGCTCAGTTTATAATTGCATAACTAAAGTGAAACCTATCCTGTGTTGCTTGTGTTCCAGTTCATGGAGACCTGTCTTGGCAGTTTGAGCTGTACTGTTCCTATTGGATCAGGGTTTAGACTGATTTCCATATACCTGGGTCCAAACTGAGGTGGCATGGTGTGCAAAATAATGATGAATTGGAATGTGACCCAACTGATTACCATTGGCTGACATTAATTCAAGCATTCCATCCATCACTGTTTTGAAAACTTAATTTGTGCCCTAAGTAGGACGGGTATGCCCAGACGTGGGTCCCGTGCACACTGTGTCACTGGAACCAAGCTGTACCTTGCTGATGAGCCCATAACTTGGGCGAAACCAGTCCTGGGTTGCTTGTGTTTTAGTACAGGGAAGACCTGGCGTAGTAGTTCAGGCTGGCTTGTTCCTATTGGAGAGGGGTCAAGGCTGGTTTGCAAATAGCTGGGTCCAAACTGAGGTGGTATGGTGTGCAAAACAATGATGGATTGGGATGCAGTCCGAGTGATTACCAGTGGTTGAGATTATTTTAAGCATTCCATCCATTATTGTTTTGTATACCTCTTAGTTTAATCAGCATGGTTTTTCCCATGCTGTGTATTTTCTCTAAAATATTTTTCTAATTTTATAAGATGACACCACTCCAACATGGCAGCACCCTTTTTCACTATCCTCCACTGTTTTACTACTCTGGGATGCATTCCCTAAGAATATATTTCATTTTATTGTTTTGTAAAAGAGTACATCAGCTTGTGATTAGGTTTGTTGATTCAGTTTACCTATGTACCTTTTAAAATATCTTTGTCTGTAGTTCTGTGGGCTTTTAATTGGAGTTGTATGGTGCTTGCAACACCATTACAAGATGGCAGAACTATCTACGTTTGATCCACTTTCTCTATCCACGATTCACTTCTTGGTTTACACAGATATAGCCTGGATGTTGGTGTTCACTTCCTTGTCAACCGCCATAATTACAGATGGTGAACTCTGAAGCTAATGCTGTAAGGGGAGTTTACGCTCCTCACTATTACTGCTACGTTCATTTTTATATTACCTCAGGTGTTTTCGTTTTTATTAGGTCTCGCCTGAGCCAGCGCAGACATTTAGAAGTGGGCTTTGAAAAGTCCTACCACATGCTTTTTGCTGGCATGGAGCAGCGGTTACACACACATGCACGAGTGGAGGCGCTGTCGTGCGCGCACCACTCGTGTCCTTTTTTTTCTTTTAGCGTGCGCGCGCACACTACTCCCGCTTCTCCCCCTCCCCTACCACATATCGCATTGCGCTGCCGCTCGCATGCACGGCCTATGCTTGATTAATCATTAGTAGGAGCTGGAATTCGAATTCAGACTTAATGCTTTCCACTGGACTTATAAACCGCGAGACCATAATTAAAACCTTGCACTGTGATAGTACGCTTCATGAAATAGTGGCAAGGTTTAAAAGCTATTTGGTAACACTGATGGACATCCCCATCATGGCTTCCTATTTAATCCATAAGAGGAGCACTGCAGCCGTGTGCTTCTATTCAGGCAGCCGCCTCTGATAGCAGACAGCTGGGAGCAAGGGGTGTGTCATTCGCTGACTTCCACACCTCCCCTCTCTCCGCACTAGCAGCAGATGCTGCCTCACAGATCCGATCCACCCGACTACCGATCTACGGCTCTTCCGATCAGTAGGCAGTCATGGTAAGCGTGTGTGTTTTTACCTGGGATATGGAGCAGGTTTTGTTTTTTGATCTGAAATCCGGGTTTGGGAGAATTTTGTAACCGATTCGCCATACCACAGCTTTCAAGTACACACTGAAAAAAGAATGGGTTGAACAGGTAGCCATTCTGGTTGTTGTAGTTAATGAATAGCTAGGCTGTTATCTTTAGAAGGGTTTGGAGGCACTCGGCTTCCAAACTGTTTTGCAGGAAAATAGTATTTTCAGTTAATTGGGAACTGAGCAAATGCATGAACCATTTCTAAATGTGAGCAAAACACCACTGGGCTTAAAGTTGATAACCGCACGGTTTTATAAGATTCACCATGGAAGGGCAGCGCTCTTCTTGCAACAGGTTGGTGTTGACGATCAGTGTCGACCTGCGTTTCTCTGGTTATTTTTATTTACCAATGTTACAAAAGTGTGCCTTTGTGTTTTTAAATTGTTCCGTAGAACTGTAAGCAGTTATTGCCCTTTTACTATAACATTATAAGTAAAAAACATACCATTTACGCATTTAGTCATACCTCAAAATTACATCCCTGTTATGCGCGACAGCTACAGTCCTTCTTGTAGGTAATCTTGTTTGCGTTCTGAAACGTGTTCTCACTCAGATAGCAACTTTTACCTCTTCCGTAAGTGAAATTATTTTGTACCCTTGTATAAAATTGACTTTACTAAAAAAACATATTTGCCTTAAAATGGCAGTTTTCCAAAGTGGGCATATTAAGTCACCCATATCCCCAAAATAGAAGCTTGCCATTTTCATCAAGTGTTGTCATGTACAATTCGCCCATATGTCCAGAATCCCGCTTAACATGCCTATGGAAGCCCTGGGTATTCTTTTTGTGATAGAGGTGACATCTTTCTGGCAAACATTATGCAAGGGGTGGCCACAGAAAAGTAAAAGTTGCTGATGATATGCCAAACTTGGATACATTTTCCAAGGAGACATATAGAGAGAACACATTGAATAGGCATCATATGCCAATGAAGGTTACTTTTTGCCAGGACCACTGTAATTCTCACATCATGTCAAGAAGTGCCCCAATAATGTATAGAATGCCTCGATATATAATGGTGGGCTACCTTATTCCAGGACCACAATGATGTTAGTTTGCACATCATGGTCCTCATTATGCCAGGGACTTCACTCCCCAAGGAAATGCATAATCCTTATGTTCGAACAGAGACTGACGGACGTGCTCACCCATGTTTACACACACACTTGCATACACAACAAGCATTGGCATAGCCAATAGGTCTTGCTTTTGGGACCCACTAAGTATTTAATGATGCAGCACAATATCCTTGGTGCAACAACATCAACTGTTGCATGGCTAAACACTTATAAGGTCCCAAAAGCGAGACCTATTGGCTATGCCGATGCTTGTTATATTTCATTCTCTATGCCTATTTGTTGGCATGCTTGCTGCCATGAATACTTTCTGAAGCTGTGGACTGTCCAGACGCTCAATCTTACATAAATCGCATTTTCTCTCATAGGGGAATTTCCATGATAAGTCAGAAACACTTGAATAGTCCCACCCACGTGCGGGGACCCGGGAGTACTTCTGTGAGCTAGATCTTCTTAAGTGGATATTTTTCACCTTTCTTCAGGAAGGCCTGCAAAGACATTTAAGAGATAGAGAGACAATAATGCATCCTAAATACATAGGCTACACTGGCTGCATCTTCATCTTGAAGTAAAAAAAGCGTGCCAGTATACTATATTTTGTGCAATTTTGTAGTGTTTAACACACAGAGAATACCCTTCACAAAACTCCTTTTTTCATGATAGAGATGAAAGGCAGAGGACAGAATAGCCTCATAGGCTGCCATTAAATGTCTTGAAAATAGAAGCTGTGCCTTTAAGAATCCAGAGACCACCAATATCCCATCATGCAGAGCTGGTGGCAGTTACTTCCATTCTTTTTTCGGGCTCCTGCTATCAGGTCCATGGAGCATTGAGTTCAACTAATATTGGGTTTTTTCTTCAAAATTCACTTCTGAATATACCTAAAAACTGCTTCACTTTGGCCTTTCCTACCTTTCTCTGCCTTTTTCTAACACAAATTTCTACAGTTTTTCACTCAAAAATACCATCTCTTTTTGATAAGTGTCCAGACTGTGGTATTAAGAAGGCCAAGACTGATCCTCACAGAGTGTGTATAATATGCTTACCAGCAAGTCATGTTCCTGACTCTTTTCTTATCTGTAAAACCTTCCCAAAGCACACTCTGCATGACAGAGACAAGAATCGTCTCCAAGGTGCAGAGGAGAGGCAAAAACAGCATGCCCAGTCTTCCGTTGGGACTTCTGAGCAAGGAGAGGGTCAGTCCTCCACCCGGGCTTGGTCTTCAGCCTCTGGGGGGGCTCCCCAGCTGAAGGGCTGAAAAATGGCTCTGGTCCCGTCTACCCGAGAACAAAGATGAGAGGAGGTAGAGCGCTGACCTGTTCGCCGTCGATCCAGGTCTCAGGGTCGAAAAGATATCGACGTTTCCCGTCGAGAGGAAATATCCCCATGCCGATTAACAGCCGACGATGAGGACATCCTGATTGGCGTCAGGAAGCCCATGGCAGATGATGGCACCGTGCAGGTAACCGTCAAGATCCTTATCAGTGTCTAAGCAACACCGCCGAGCAGCATCAACACACGGTCACAGTCGCTCAACGTCGAGACACTGCCATCGATCTCCGTCAATCTCTCACCGTCAGTCGACACCAAGGCATCGTCGTCTATCGCCATCAAGAAACCACCATTTGACGTTGAGACGAGACCCACCGTCAAGGCAACATCGACGGTCGACGGCGACAAGTAGATCAACGTCGAGGGGGACGAAGGGATCGCCTTCAAGGTGGTCAGCCTCTTCAAGGCCTCAGGAGTGGTGCAAAAAGCGAAAGCTAATATATACATTGGATTCAGAGTATTCCCAAACCAATTCTCCATCTAGGGAACTTCTTTCTCCAATGTCAGCGCTTCCTCCTCAGCAGCCTCCTCCTCAGCTACCTGATTTGGAAGCAAGATCTCGAACACCTCCTCCTCCTCTACCTCCTCCACCTCCTTCACCTCCTCAGCCACGACCTCCACCACCACCATCTTCAAGACCAAGATCTAAGTCTCACACTAGATATCGGTCCCACAGACAAAGACGCTCCTCTACTCATTCACATCGTCGACGTCATGAAGGAAGGTCTCATTCAAGACATACTAGGGGCACCTCTTCTTCAAGCACAGGGAGATACAATACAACACTTTCGGACTCTCGTCCCCACGTATTTCACAAGTAGATGACATATCAACATTTCAAGAGGTTCTGGTGCCAGGTGCTTCCAAACTAAATATTCCAGTGTCCACTCCTACTCCGACAACTTCAATAATATTTGTGACTCTACAGCAAAAACAAGCTTCACGCCACTTATTACCTCTTTCTGACACCATCAGTTAAATTAGCTCCATTCAGGCTGCAAAAGAAATACTGTCCTCCAGAGCAAGACCCTTCTTTCCTGCTGACAGATTTACCTCCGGATTCTGTAATTGTGGTGGCGGTGAAAAAGCAACATGCCACGATTCCGGCCTCTACAGTGCCACTAGACAAAGAGAGTTGAAAAATAGAAAGGTAGAAAGGTGTGCAACACAGCAGCGACTACCATGAAAGCAGCTAGTGTCACAGCCTTACTAGGTAGATATGACCAGGCATTGTGAGAATTGCTCCAACAATTTGTGGACTGCCTCCCTCGAGACAAACAAGAGGACTTTAATGAGATCTTAACAGAAGGTCTGATGGTCTCAAATCAGGTCATAAGCGCAGCAGCGGACACATCTGTTTGTGATGCACATGAACATTACCATGGCGTGGCCCTTCGAGGGCACTCATAGCTGCGCCTGACGTCTCTTAAACTGGAATCTCAGCAGCACATCCTGATTCTCCCTTTCTCTGGTACAACACTGTTCAGCATATACGCCGACTAAGAAATGGCCAGGATGAAGGCAGAAATGGAGACGCTGAAAGCTGTTGGCTTAGAAAGACCAAAGGAACAGATTAAATCTTTCAGACCTTTTCAATGCTGTTATCTTATGCAGAGGGTTCAAACCCCACGGTGGTATGAGGTCCCAGCAGTCCCAACGCTCCTATCAGCCTTATCAGAAATGCCAGGCTAGAGGAAGATCAGGACAGCAACCTGCTCAAGGAGGAAAGATGCCAGCAGGGTCAAAACCCTGAGACCTTTCTTTCCCCTCTTCCATTACCCACTCCGGTAGGGGGAAGCATCCAACATTACCTGGCAGAGTGGCAAAAAATCATGCAAGACAATTGGAGGGTGAATATTGTTTGCAATGGACATTCTCTCAGATTCATCAGTCCTCCAAATACCAGCTGCACCATTTACAATCGGAGGCCCAAATCCTCTTACAGAAACAGGCAGTCAAACCTGTACCTCATCTACAATGGGGTGTGGGCTATACTCAATATTCTTCCTTGTCTAGAACAAAGGCAAGAACAAGTTCATAACAATTCTCGACATACGGACGTTCAACAAGTGGATTTGAAGAGAAAGGTTCTGGATGTTGGCATTGCACCAAATCTACCCTCAGGTATACCAAGGGGATTGGCCGTGCGCCATCGAACTTCAAGACGCATACTTTTACATACCCATCACCAGAAAGCATCACAAGTTCTTGAGGTTTACAGTAGGGCACAACCACTATCAGTACCGTGTACTTCCATTTGACCTGAAGTCAGCTCCCAGGACTTTCTCAATGTGCATGGAGGTAGTTAAAGCCCATCAAAGGAAACAAAAAGTGTTTGTATACCCCTATCTAGATGATTGGCTAATCAAAGCATCCACATTTCAGGTGGCTCAACTTCACTTCCATTGGACCTCCGATCTTCTCCTACGGTTGGGCCTTCATGTCAACCATGCAAAGTCAACCTTGATCCCAGTACAGTGCTTGCAGTATTTGGGACCCTCCATCAATACTCTCAAGGCAAATGTGTAGCCTTTGGAAGAGAGACGCTTATCGATCCTTCGTAAGGCTCAGGCTCTCATTGCAATATCTCAGTCAACAGTGAGGAAAGTCTCCTCACTCCTGGGCTCGATGCCCTCCAGCATATTCCTCACACTGAATGCACGCCTTCACATGAGGCCTCTTCAAGAATGTCTGGAAGACCAATGGGACCAGTGAACAGAAGATTAGGAAGACAAGATTCGATTGTCCCAACATGCTCTCCAGTCCATCAAATGGTAGTGCTATCCCGAAAATCTCCTATGAGGGATACCTGGTCAGACCATAGTCAGGGATGCATCTCTCCAAGGATGGGGAGCCCACACAGCCACCTTCATATTCAAGGCAAATGGTCACGCAGAGAATCCACGTACCATTTCAATTTATGGGCAGTTCATCAGGCGCTGAAAGCTTTCCAGCCATCACTTCGCTCTGACTCCCTGCTTGTTCAGATGGGCAACCAAACAACAATGTACTACCTCAACAAGCAGGGAGGCTCGAGATCCAGACTATTATCTCGGGAAGCTCAGGCGAACTGGAAGTGGCTTCTGTCCAGAAACCTTACAATTACAGCAGCTCACCTCTTAGGTGTTCAGAATGCTCAGGTCTATTCTCTCAGCAAGCTCCTCCAGGAAAACCATGAGTGGGTCTTAAATGACAACATGGTCCATGATATCTTCGGAAGATGGGGTACTCCGGAGGTTGAATTATTTGCCATTGCAGAAAACAGCAAATGCCAAAGCTTTGTATTGAGGTATTACCAACCATGAACTCCGGGGAATGCTCTATGGATCAACTGGAATGATAAACAAGGGTCCTAAACCTCACTTGAAACAATATAAATCAAACCAACAATTATCTTTTAAGCAATTTTAGAGCATGCGCAAAGTCAGCTCACAGTAATTAAAACAATCAGTATAATGATGTGCAACAACCAAAATTTGTCAAAATTAACAAAAGTTGTATTCAATCATAATTAAACCAACAGTAGATATCTGACTGCAATGGAGAAAGGAAACAAAAAAGAGGTTGCTCCAGGGGAACGTGCAAAGGGGGAGGGTGCTCTAGTGTATATGAATACAGAGATATATCATCATGTGGCACGTTAGAGTTGGGAGCTTGTGATCCAGGCTAAGTAGATATGGGCGTCGACATTTCGACCCTTCTTGGGGCTCAGAGGGTTATTTGGGGCCTCGGCCTGCGGGTCTTCCTCAGGACAGGGTAGGGCAACCTGGGTGAGGGTGTGGTGTCCATTGATTGTTAATTTTGTCAAATTTTGGTTGTTGCACATCATTATACTGATTGTTTTGATTACTGTGAGCTGACTTTGCGCATGCTCTAAAATTGCTTAAAAGATCATTGTAGGTTTGATTGATATAATTCCAAGTGAGGTTTAGGACCATTGTTTTTAATACCAATTTGAACCGAGGTCCAAGACTATTATTGGGTCACTTCATTGTTCATAATGGCTATGGATCAACTGGCCAGGCAGATTTCTCTACACCTCTCTGCCAGTTCCCCTGAGCCAGGCAGTCCTCCTCAAGCTGTCACAATCACGGGCCAAGATAATACTCACAGCCCCAGAGTCGCCACGCCAATAGAGGTTCACGGACCTCCTTCACCGGTCTATCCATCCACATCCCAGGCTTCCATGCAAGACGGATCTGCTAACGAAGTTCAGAGAACAAATGTTGCACCCCAACCTCCCCTCTTTGAATTTGGCAGCATGGCTCCTGAGCTATTACATTGTGGACACTTGAACTTACCTCAGGACTGCATGGACATCCTCAAGGAAGCAAAGCGTACTTTCACACATTCCGTAATGCTCATAAATGGAAGAGATGCTGTATTTGGTGATCATCATAGAATGGGAATCCTACCTCTTGCCAGGAAGATGTCATCCTTCCATATTTGCTCCATTTAGCTCAATCTGGCCTTCAAGTTTCTTCCATTAGGATTTACTTGGCAGCTTTTACTGCCTACAGAAAATGCCCTTCACAAACTTCCTTTTTCATCATTCATGTCATCAGAGAATTCTTGGAGGGTCTGAAGAAGGTTTTTACTCCCATTAGACATCTTTCTCCTCCTTGGGAGCTTAATGTGGTTCTCTCTCATCTGATGCAACAACCTATTGAAACCATTCATAGGGCATCGCTTTACAATATGTCTTGGAAGACAGCTTTCTTTGTGGCTATAACATCTGCACGCAAGGTTAGTGAAATCCAGACACTTTGCTATAAAGAAACATACAGTGTTTCATGCATCCAAAGTTGTCATAAGTACTCATTTGAAATTCCTCCCTAAGGTGGTTTTGGATTTCCACGTAAACCAGACGATATCTTTACCTACTTTTTTCGAAAATCCATCTACTCCAGCGGAGAGATCCCTTCATTCCCTGGATGTTAGACGGGTTCTGAAATTCCATTTGGATAAAACTAAGAATCTATGGAGATCTGACCAGTTATTCATAAATTATAGCTCCCTCCGTACAGGTCTAGCGACTTTGAAGCAGTCCATCTCCAGATGGATCGTTTCCTGCATCTTACTTTGCTACCAAAAAACTAATAAGTCTATGGCTGCTAAGCCTACGGCTCATTCTAACAGAAGAAAGATAGCTTCCATGGCTTTGCTCCGGTACATACCTATTCCAGAGATATTCAAAGCAGAAATCTGTATATCAGTTCATACATTTATTAAACACTACTGCCTGGACTCGGATGCCACGGCGGATGTTCAAGTAGGGCAGGCTTCCCTTAGGAACCTCTTTGCTTATATTTGCCTACCTCTATTCTCTGTCTCTTCCACCGCATTTTATTGGGATGAGCTTGCTAATCTATTCAAGAGCTTATGACTATACATGGAAATCCCATACGATAGAAGGAACAGTTTCTTGGCTGTAACTCCAGTTCTCTCATAGGGGTAGTTTCATGATAAGTCATAAGCAACCCCCAACCTCCCCAGTAAAATAGACAGAGGGATTTGAACACAAAACATGCTTTCACTTCATATTGCTCTCAAAAAGAACTGAAGTAACTGCCACTAACTGTGCATGATAGGATACTTGTGGTCTCTGGATTCTTAAAGGCACAGCTTCTATTTTCAAGACAGATCATGGTAGCCTATGAGGCTATTCTGTCCTCTGCCTTTCATCTCGCTCATGAAAAAAGGAGTTTTGTGATGGGGATTCTTCTGTGTGTTAAACACTACAAAATCGCACAAAATATAGTATAGTGGCACCCTTTTTTTACTTCAAGATGAAGATGTGGCCAGTGTAGCCTATGTATTAAAGCTGGATTATGGTCTCTCTATCTCTTAAGTGTCTTTGAAGGCCTTACAGTAGTTTACATTGTAAGCTAGAAAATGCTTCAGTTAACTTTTTAGGAATGGAAATGTTCATTCAATTTTCTTGGCTGTCTGAGTCACTCCATGCTTACAATTTTAGAGTAAAACCATTCTCTTACAAAAAATAAAACAAACATTGGTAACCCCAATACATCAGGCTTTAAAAAGCATGCAATTTTTCCAATTTGTTTTACAAACATATGCATCCATCATTCCGGGCCAAATTAAGGGTTTGATGGATGGTACTCTATCATTCAAGGTGGTAGAAGACATTACCTATGTCACCCTGATTGCCTATCATGGGTCAAGATTTAGAGATACCCACCAGCCCAGCAGTTATGTCTGCTCCATGATAGGAGCCATCATCATAATCGGTGTGGGTGTCATAAATTGTAATTTGATGTCTCTCACCATCAGGTAAAACCTGGCAGTGACAGACAGGAAAAAAAATGACCTTACACTGTCCACCCTAAATAGGTGGTTGTGTAATGCCCTTTCTTCAAAAACAACCTTCACCATCAGGCATTCGGAGAACATTTTCCATCAACGGAACCACCGGGTGCTACATCAACAGAAAGCACACAGTTTACACAGCTCTACATGAGGTAGGCAGACTGAGAGGTTGGCTTACAGGGTACTTCTTCGATTTTGCCTCTGAGTACCCTCTCCACCCAAATCTAATCCATGCCCAAACTGTAAAAGTATTGCAAAGTAAGAATGCTGTTGTCTTAAGTTGTTGAGCCTATGTTGGCAAAAAAGGGGTAAACAATTACTCAATGCAAAAATAAATTAAAAAAAATGTGATGAAATCATAGATAAAAATAGAGATAGCCCTACCAGCTCTGATAGAATATTGACATTTTAGTAGGATGTGTAGATGTTTACATGAAAATTACTGTCACTAACAATGAATAGAGCCAAAGGCTGAGCAAAGAATCAATTAAAAAAGGATTATCAAAGTTAGTTTTATTATATAGGGCAGCATAGTAATTTAGAAATTTATTAACAATGTCATTCTGCGATAATTCAATTTTTCCACTGGGGCCATGAATTTAATTTAATTGTGTTTTATCTTTTTTGATACGTAAATAGTTGGCTAAAAACCATCCAGATCTGTTAGCATTAAAACAAAATTTGGATTAAGAGTTAGAGAGATGAACACCAGCTCTTTTACTTAGGATTGAATTAAACTCATATCAAAGTTTTTGTAATTTCATCCTCTATTGAGGGTCACCGGGGGTGATAAAAAGTCTCTCAAATTTTGCAATTTTTTGTCCAGGTCCTTAATTCTTTCATTGAAAGTTTTGTTCTCATGTGCCATGAGAGAAATGGAAGCTACCCTGACATAGACTTTGAAAGCGTCCCATCTATTCACCATAGATGTAGAGCCTTCTGGATTAAGTTGAAAGTATTCTTGAAGTGCATTTAAAATGTTCAGTTTATTTTGTTCATTGAGGATGATACTAGTATTCATGCGCCATCTGGATTGAGTTTTAAAATTTGAGTTAAATTGTAGAACTACAGAGATCAAGGACAATAGTAGGAGTAAAAACTGAATTAATTAGTTGTCTAGAAATGAATAAATAATCAAGTCTTGGTTGAGAGTTATGTGGGTTAGAGAAAAAGGTAAACATTTTTTCCGTAGGAAAATGCAGTTACCAGATATCCACCAATTTTGTAGTTTTAAAAAAGATTTAAAAGTAAAAAATGCTTTAGGAGGTCAAACTTTTGTGAGAGAAGATTATCTAATAAACGATCAAATATGAGATTGATATCCCCTCCAACTATAAGTGGAACGTTACACAACTTGAGCATTTCAGTAGTTAAAATAGACCAGAAATTAGAAGCATCAGCAGTTGGACCATACACATTAAGTAAATACAAAACTGTATCATGAATTTTAATTTTTGATATTACATATCTACCTTATGAATCCGATGATTTACTTAATATTTGACAATGTAGCCTTTTTGCAAAAAGAATAGCCGCACAATTTTTTTTACCCACCGCAGGAGAAGATATAATAGAATTAACCCACTTTTTTTTTATAAAATCTAAAACTTTGTCTTCAATATGTGTTTCCTGTTTGAAGCAAATATCTGCCTTAAAGCCTACTAAATAATCTAACATTTTTGTACGTTTTACAGGATGTCGTAAACCCTTGACATTTAAGGAGACTATTTTAACATTATGAACATTAGCCATAGTAAAGTAGAAAAGAAGAAACAACTAAGAAGAGGAGAAAAAGTTGAAGAAGAAAAAGAAGAAAAATAGTAGCTCTAAAAAAGGGTAGAAGGAAAAAGAAGAGAAGAAGAGGAGACACACAAACATTAAAAAAACAACAACAATTAAACTTTAATAACAAGCTTGAAACGCACACACACTTTGCAAGCATGACTGAACCATTGGAGCCCTTGTAGAAATAAACAGTAAATTAGTCAGAAACCCATATTATAATACTGTTCAAGTAGCAGAATCGTGCATATCCATAGAATGCTGTGAATGTTGATCCAGGAAATTTTTTAAGTCTTCAAAATTTATCTTTCCAAATTTGCATTGTTGAGGGATCAAAAAGACCATACTTGAAACCAAGACTTCTTAACCATGGACGAATGTCCGTGAATTCCTTGCGAGTCTTAAGGGTATCCTTAGTCCTGGTGACTATTAAGGAAGGAATTTCACGTGCTGCTTTCCTTATCAAGATCATATGGTGATGACGTAAAACCTTGAAAATCATTTGTCTCGGCTTTGTGTGGTGAAGATTACGATGAGACGGAATCCTATGTGCAATATCTATTTCAAATTTCTCTGGAAATTTGATGTTCAAAAGTCCAGGGGGCATATTAACAAGAGGGAGATATAAAATTATCGCCGCTTTAGCGTCCGTTTTCGGCCAAAAAGCGGCGATAATTTTATTGCAATATTAGCAAGGACACGCTAGCGCGTGTTTCCGTGATTTAGCACCCGCTTTGCATCGCATCGTTAATGAGATGCAAAGTAGGCATGCCTCAATAGACTACATGGGAAAATATCGCAAAGGCAGCTTCGCGATATTTACAACAATGACCCGGCCAGAGTAGTGATAAACAAAATCGCGCTAACCAGCCATTAACACTGGATTTTAACGTCTGCTAAAATCCAGTGTTAGGCATACTTTGCATGGGAGGTGGAATGTGGGGTTACAACCACAGGGTCGTAACAGCAAGATCATCGCTGTTTTGCAGGGAACATCGCTGGTTTTCCAGCGATGTTGGGACATTTCCCTGCTATCGCTGGAATTTTCATCGCCAATGGGCTAAGCGTTGTAAATACAGCACTAGCTTGGCGATGAATTCCAGTGATAGCCGGCGATAGGGAAACTCACGCTAGGCGCCGCCAGCGATAATTATCGCTGCCGCTTGTTAATATGCCCCCTGGTTTCAAATTCTCCACATATAGTCTGCAATTAGAACCTTCTACATCCTCTGGTAAATTAAAAATATGTAAGTGTATTGCCTGTTACGATTTTCCAAATCCAGAAGGAGAGCAAATATAAGAGAAATTTTTGCCACAAGCAGTGAAAAGGCATCAGTTTTAACTTTATAGTCTTGGTTTTTGATTGCATTATCTGAAACTTTCATTGACATGCTAGCCATGTCTTTGCACAGATTTTTAATCTCTGACGCTATTTTATCAGTGCTAGAACGAAGTGCCTGAATCTCCTCAAGAAATAATGTTAAGGAAGGTTCACTAGATTCCACTACTTTAGACTTTATCGGCGGAGGAGAAATATGTTGTTTCCTCTTATTATGGGGTGTGTGCGCATTTTTATTCTTCATTTTCCTATTATAAAAATTAAGGACATAAATATATTCAATATGGAGGAAGAGGAGACAATTGAAGAACAAATGCTTCAAAAACGGCTGGCGCAGCTGCTAAACCAGACTGTGGGAGTGGTTAGGCCAAAGCCAGGCCCTTTCCTGAACAATACTCCGGACAGGAAAGCTGGGCAGTACCTTGAAGGAGAGATCGAAGTTGAAGCAGGAGGGAAGAAGAAACAGCCTTCGATGCTTTGCAGACCAGGAAAACCACCACAGCAACAGGCAAGACCTTCAGAGCACTGTTGCTACCATTTTAAATATGTTTCTGCTGAAATTGGCAATTATGGGCAGTTCGGACAAGGAGCTCACCAGGGGGGCTCGCGCGTCTGTGAATATCTTAAAATTTTCATTATGAAAATAATTAACACTGTCATCTTGGAAAGAGGTTCAAGTTAACAACCTAGTTTCAGAATAGGCCTAGTGTTCTGCAGCTTGAAGTGATTTGTTAAAACACTGCTATGCAAGAGACATGTCTAGCAAGGCTTCAGATGTTTTGCATGTTTTCCTGAGGCTGTGCTAGACTACAGCTCTGAAAACCATGTTTTGTTGTGCATCTGTGGGTTTTACAAATTTGCTTGCATTTACAAATATGGACCTGGGTCATGCTACACAAAAACTAATGCATAGATCAGTTTACATGTTAACAAAAATCCCAGTAATCCAACAACATGCTATTATACCAGAAATGTAAAACAAATGAACAATCAGGGTCAATTAGTGGATAGCACTGTGTCTTTACGACAAGCTTGGGCAAATAAAGAGCACATACTTCCTAAACAAGAAAGCCATACATCTGAAATTAAGATATCATTGTGCCAGGAAAGTTAAATGCATTAAAGAGCACAGGGTCAGAGGAAGCACCACAGAGGGCGTGGGGGGACACAGAGTTCATGTTTATGGAGTTCCCGCTCTGCCAATGTATAATCAGGCTCTTAGTCCTTTAAGTCCCAATCCAGAAACGGAGTACACTTCTAAAACATCCCTGGACCTCATTGGAGGCACTTAGAGATTCATAGTGTTTCAGGGCAAGGCCAGCAGCAGGATCTAGTCCAGGTCAGTTTGTACTGGTCTGCTGGAGGCTGTAGGAAAAGTAATCTTGTAACTTGTCTTATCCCTATAGCTTGCACAGGTTAGTCTTGTAGCCCTTGGAATCCACTTCTTCTTGGAGTCCACTTCTCTGTGCTGGGTACAAGAGGGGGAAGATCCAGTTTTTAGGGCAACTCTCAGATCACAAAGAATATATCCAGTACTTCAAGTAGGTGGTAAGGCAATCGCAAATGGGAAGGGGTCCCCTTTGCAATTGCATGCAATATTATTCTTTAAGTGCAGGCAGTGGTTCCACGGACCACTTCCTGCCCTTAAAACATTAAACAAAAAGTTTCCTTTTTTTTTTTTAAATACATCCCGTTTTCCTTTAAGGAAAGCGGGCTGCATTTAAAAAAAAAGCTGCTTTGGTGGTCTGTTGAGCCCAGCAGACGACCATCCCAGGTAGGGCCTGTCATTCCCAATGGGCTCGCAAATTGCGAGAGGCTCATTAATATTCATGAGCATCGCAATTTGCGACGTCATTGGGAATCGCAAATAGTGTTAAACACAATGTTGTACATGCCAAATAGTGCCTCGCAAATTGCAAGTCGTTAATGCGCCATTTGGCAGGTAGTACATCTGTCTCATAATTCTGTATCATTTTCAGTATTAGACCTTCTGGCAGACTTTCATTTATTTGGCAAATGATGAAAACCACAAACCTCATTGAAAACATAGCAAGCTTTCTTTTTCAGACTGACCAGATAGAGAATCCAGTCATGAATCTCTTCTATTGGACATTATTAATCTATTCTTATACATATCATTAACAGACCATGTTTACTTGATTTGTTTTGTTGCCTTCCTTATGTCTTTTCAACACTAAGGATATGAAAATTGTGTGTCCTATAGTTTTAGGAAATGTGTGGTTCTTTTGTTACCTGTGTGGAATTTACAACCAGTACCAAACTAAGATTAGTTTTGGATAATGATGATGAGTTGAGGTTGATGGGTAGAAATGCAGTTCTCTAATATTCAGTGCTCCCAAATTGTTCCTCGCCCTATGAGCCACCACAGTGTTTCAAGAAGAGCTATTATAGATGCAAAGTAGGTAGTTGTGACCAGGAATGAGAGTGAGAGGACAATCTGTGACCGGTCATAGGGAGGAGCCCAAACATAACCAAGGTTATCGTCCATTTTCAGCAGGAGATTATTGGGCCTGGCTACCTGCAGTGCAGACCAAGTCATTTGGAATCAAAATTCCACCTAGAAAAACCAATAAGGAGGTTCAGCGATATGCAGTCTCCTAAAATGAATCAGATTAGGAGTAGCAAAGTAGAAGATATTAATGTAGGCTATGAGATAAACTCCCTGGAAGCAGTCAATTGGAATATATTTGGCTGTAAGACTAAAATAGAAGATCTGGGGGCAGAAGTACAACCGTTTTTTGCCATCGCAAAGGGGAATTTGGCCCCTTTGCGACTGCAAAAAACGGTCCGCCCAATGTACTAACCCTATTTTGCGAGTCACTAACCAATTAGCGACTCGCAAAATATGATCAGCAACTCGCTATTAGGAAGGGGCATGACAAAGGCGTCCCTTGCTAATAGCGAGTCCATGACCTATGTATGATTATTTTGCGACCGCAATTGCAGTCGCAAAACACTTGCAGTTTACCACCCTTCTCATAAGGGTGGTAAGCCACTCACGGACAGGAAGGGGTCCCCAGGGGACCCCTTCCCCTTTGTAAATGGGTGCGCAAATATTTTTTAGGAGCAGGCAGTGGTCCCAGGGACCACTGCCTGCCCTTAAAAAATGAAACTTCAAAGTTTCATTTTTCTTTTTTAAATGCATCCGGTTTTCCTTTAAGGAAAACGGACTGCATTGAAAAAAAAAACTGCTTTGTTTAAAAAGCAGTCACAGACATGGTGGTCTGCTGACCCCAGCAGGCCACCATCCCTGTAAGTGTGAGTCATTCCAAATGGGGTCGCAAATTACGACAGCCTCATTAATATAAATGAGGCATGGAAATTGCGACCCCGTTGGGAATCGCAAACAGTGTCTGAGACAATGTTGTATATTGAATTTTGAGACTCGCAAATTGCGACTCACAATTTGTCGCAATTTGTGACTCGCAAAATACAATGGTCGGTCATCTGGCCCCTGGAGTGGAAAAAAAAACATTAGGCAGCATGATATTTGCTGACTACAAGAGAAGTAAACAATTACTGAAGCTAACATGGAACAGTACATTATGTATCACCAGTCCCTAAACAAAAATGTCATTGCCGATTAATCACCTGGATCTGATAAACATCAAGTAATTGTAGAGCCTTTAATGGTTCAAAACATGGCCAACAACATAACCCTTGCCTGATTTATTATGGGAATCCTGACCAATTAAGAGTCAAGCTTCCACAGACTGCACTCCTGATCTAATTACATCAGACAATAGAAGAGAAGTTAAGTGTAAATTAGAAAATGATGATGCTCTTGCACCAAGCCTGATGAAGTAAAATTATGCCGAATTAATGGATCCCAAAGTGGACAAAGAGTGGTGGCTGGTACACCTGCATGAATAAATCATGAACAAGGTATCCATCTTTTTATCAACTTAAAAAATGTCACTACATCTTAGTGGAGTAAGGCAATATGACAACTGGTTTGACCAGGAGCCCTGGACTAGGAGGGAGCTGTCACATACATTTATTTTATGATGTTGGATGGTTTCTGCTGGATTTTGTGTTTTTTTGAGGATCTTGACAAAGCATGTGGGTAGGTCTTTGCTGTTTGAAAGCAGCGTGATGACTGTTACTTATGGACATTGGTGACAGTTGATCAAGGCACTTCACCTTTGTAATCTATGCAGTGTACTCTGTTATAGTGCAGTTTCCATCTTGGGAAAAAGAATTTGTTCAGCTCAATGTGTTTTCATTACATGTGGCTATCTACAGGTGATGTTAACAAGTGTCAAGCCTTATTTCGGCCCTATAAGTTGCTACCTTTTAAGTTGAGTTTGGGATTGTGGACCTGTATCTACATCGGTGGCTAGGCTCGGAATTGGTATATGCACCTGTTTTGGTGAAACTGCACCATTTGCAGCACATACTAGGAAACTACTAACTCTACTTTCTACAACCTATACACTAATTCATGAACCTTCCACGTTAATCTAGGTACTAAAAGCAGTGCAGTTTCACCAGAGGCGCATGGACCTCTTTGAGTGGCTCATGGGCCCTGAAAATGTTCACCACTTGGCCCCTACCTCTTACAGGAATGTATTTTAGACCATAACAATGTAAACCTAAGAACAGGAGTAATGGGTGTTGTGTTTAATGGGAGGATATTGATTCTCGAGTCAAACAGTAATCTTTGTTGCCACAGTCTAATATATCAGCTTTCACAAAATAAAACTCTCTCCCGCTCTAAGTGAAAAAGGATGACATCTTGGAGATTTCCCTTGTCCTGGATTGTGCTTTGCTCGAAGTTCCTATGCAAGCTTGCGGGATATTACTTAGCAACATGCTTTGATCAGTGAGTTGAAGCCATATGATGTGAGCCATGCTCCCAAAACACAAGTGTAAGTATGTCCTACGGGTTTAATGACTTTGCAGATGTTGACAAGGACATATTAAGTGGCATAGCATGGCCCAAGTCGGTCATAGCAGGAGCATCCATTACAGAAAAATGCTTAGAAATAGAAGCTGCATTTATGCTGTTTGACACCGGAGGGCCCAAAGCAGTAAAAGTGCAGCAAAATCAGTTTTTTCAATGGTTTGTACAAAAAACAAGTATTACCTTTGGTTTTTATCGGTTATAATCGGTTGACCCAAAAAAAACTGAAACCCTAGATATATAGAGTTAAGTGAACAAAGGATAAACCTTGTGATGACTGATGTGATTGTGGTTAGTTAAACTATTTTGCATTTTATGCTTTTTGCTCTAGAACAATAACTGTCCTTCTGAAATGGCTTGTACGTTTGTTCAAATTAAACAAAAAATTGGCCTGCACTGATGTCTTGAGATTGTGCTGTCTGACCAAGCTGCCAGAGATCTATCATGCAGGTGCCTCTTACATTTTAGTAACTTGGTTTATGTGTGATAAAGTCAATACCAACTAAAAGCCCCATTTATTTTAATTAATGTTTGACTGGGTCTATAAGGCATTTTTAATCTTTTTAGCTTCTTCCTCCATTGGATAGTATACTAAATACATCAGGCATGTACAGAATGTTTTGAATTTACTATGTCCAAGGTTGAGCCTAGACTGTACCAACCTGTAATTTATTAAATATCTTTTTTTTATAGGTTTAGAGTTTTTATTGGATGGTATGTACATCTCAAGCTGATGATTTATGTTCAGTTTAGCAAAATAATTTTTTGGGTTGTATCTGTTTTAATGAATTATTATTAATTATACTAATTAATATATGTAATTTGGAATTTGTTTATATGATAAGAAGGTATTTGTAATGTTTGTATTATATAAATGGTTAAAGTTTGTGCTGAGAACAAGAAAATGTGTATTTGATATAAATAATTAACTCTCCTGTGCTGGAGTAGAGCCTTCAGTTAGCATATGCTTAACCCCTTCAGTGCCCGCCCCTTTCCCCGCCCTGTGCCGGCCGTTGTATTAGCGGGCGGGGTCTATGACGAGCTGGACTCGTCATGGGCACAGCGCCACCGCGGCCCATGACGAGTCCAGCTCGTCATGGGCACTGAAGGGGTTAATAGCCCTGTTGTGAACTGAATTCTACAAAAGAATAAGGATGTGATGAACTATTAGAGATTACGGTGTCTCTGATAAGAAACTGTTCTGTTGTATCTTTTGTTTGTGTGTATGTGGCCTCTAATGGCCCTTAGCAAACTTCTTACATGTGTTACATATTCTGGTGGGTGTGACTGGGTGTGGTTAATAAAATTTGTGATGCCGTGCTATCAGTTAACAATTGAATGCTGAAGAATAATGATGTGCAAACCAGAGCTCCTTGTGTGGCCTCGTCTGTTACATGCTCCCAGGCTGGGGAAGATGCTACAACTGGCTACGAGATAGGGGATACTTGCCCCAAAGGGTTCAAGACTGCTCTCCCTGAAATGTTGCTATGGTCCAGCAAACTGCTCATGTGTGCCATGTGTGCCTCAAGAAGCGGTCTATAGTTGGCGTATGTGGAGTCAAAGCGCAAATCCTGCTTTGGAAAGGCACTCTAAGAAAGTGAAGGCCCTACGGAGGAGCACAGTCAGAGAGCCTGCCATAAAAAATCTACTGGTAAGGCAAGCAGAGTACTGCATCCCAGCACAGAGCCAGCATCGATTAAAAAGCAGAAATGCTAACAATAGTGACAACCAGGTATGAAGAAGTGTTAAAGGCAGTGACAGCCAGGTGAAAGAAAACACTGAAGGCAAAGACAACCAGGCTAAAGGCACTGACAGCCAGGTTTAATGCAGAGAGTCAAGAGCAGGGAAGAGCACATGCAAGAAGCAAAACCATTACTCACCATGAAGAAAAATGGCACCCGCTGACCTCAGCTTGGGCGCTACCATGACCAGGGTACCATTGAGAAGGCTGGAGCTTGCAGAGGTGCCACCGGGCCAAGAGACGCTGAAGATCAAAGACTGCCTAAACACCATATACTCTCTACGATAGTAGGAAACAGCACAAAATACGATGCTGCTGCCACATGGACTGCCTGGATTTAGATGTTCGATGATTTCATAGATGCTATAGAAGAAGCAGAAGACAAAAAAATCATCAAATACTTAAAGAACCTTGCAGGTGACGGAGTAAAGGAAGTGATAAAGAAGATATCACAAGCTTTTGAAGTGTCATACTGTGAAATCAAGAAAATGTTGGAGGCCAAATTCAGTCCAATCCCAGATGTCACCTATGAAAGGTACACTTTCAACCAAGCAAGACAGCAGCCTGGTGAGTTGATTGATGAGTTTATTGAGAGACTTAATAAACTTATAAAGCACTGCAAGATCAACATATTCAATAATGAAGATGCCATGAGTCTTAGAGTTATCGATGGTTGCCTCTCGGATACTTTCCAATGATGCATGCTGTGAGAAATGCTCACGCTCAGAGACACTCATGATTGCAAGAGTGGAGAAACGTGCTGATCAACAGACTGCTGATATGGAAGCTGGAATAACCCCAAATGAATCAGAATTGAGCATGAACAGTAAGCAGAAACACAAGGGGGAGGTCCACAGAATGATGTCTCAGAAGAAAAAGAATTTGAGCTTCCGTTGTCGATTCTCTTTTCCACATGAAAGTAAATGATCCACCATTGGACAAATATGCAAGGGCAGTGGAGAGAAAACCATTTCAAAATGGTTTGCAGAGGGAATAGAAACTAAGTGTTTCATGGAGGGATAAGAAGATGGAAGATGGACGTCAGAAAGTTCCACAAGGACTCGAGCCACTCCCACAAGGCCAAACGGCAACATCGACTAAAACAAGTAGAAGGAAATGAAGTCAGTAGCTATCAAATTTATCTTCAGAAGGTTTGTTAATGTCATCATCATGTGACAGTAAGGAAGATGGATGTGCGATGGTGATATCAGTCACAGACCGACATACGAATGTCAGATTGGCTGCTTGTAATGAAAAACACAAATCTAAAGAGAAGAGCCACATGAAGCAACAACGTTTTGTCCTAAAATCACTCTCAAGGTGAATAGTTGCCCTACAACTTTTATTATAAATAGTGGTGCATCGATAAACATCATGCCGGCTCCATGTACATTCCTGATTTTGCCACTGGGATTGCTCCTTTAAGAGAACTTACAAAGCAAGACGTTCCATTTGAATGGTCATCTGACTTAGACCGAAGTTCTAGAAAATAATGCACACAATTGAAAATACAACTGAAATGGCTTACTTTGATCTGAAATTACACAATGAGATTGTGGTAGATGCAAGCCCAGTGGGTTGAGCGTGATTCTTGCTCAACACAATGGACAGCCCGATGCTCAGAGATACGTTGTGGCCTAACCTAGCCGGAGTCTATCTCAGACCAAACGTACTCAGTCTCAACCTGAGAAAGAAAGCTTAGCTGTAGTGAACACTTCCGTGTGTTTCTGTGCAGAAAGCATTTCACCCTTGTCACAGGTCATCAGGCGTTGTTCACCATTTTCGGAAATCAGATAGCCAAGATGCCCCCTCACATCGAGAGGGGGGATTATGTCTGCATGAGTATGATTACATTATTGTGAACAAACCAAGGATAAAAGAAACCAGATTACTTTTTACGAGTGCCACTAAAGAGTCATAGCTCAACATCTAAAGTGAATGAGGACTACATCAATTTCATACTAAAGTCAAGTGTGCCTGTAGCTCTTTCTATTGAACAGATTTTGACAGTTACTAGTACTAACAAAGATGCTTAATCTTAAAGAAAACACTGCAATGCAATCATGGAAGAAACATTCTCGATCTCGTACAGATAAGGTTCTGTACCAGAAATTCAAGAATGTTCGGGAAGAGCTTTCTTTTACACATAAGGGTATCATACTAAAAGGGGCAAGAATAGTTATCCCTGAAAGCCTGAGTCAACAAGTCATTGAACTGGCACAAGAAGGGCATTGTGTCATTGCAGCAACTTAAAGAGCCCTCAGGGATCGAGTGTGGTCCCCGCGCCTTTATGAATGAGTCAAAGAGGAGCTGAAAGCTTGTCATTTGTGCAGCTCTCTGTCTCCTAAACTGACTCAGCACCTGCTGCACATGTCTGATCTTCCAAAGCAAGCCTGTGAGAGGTTTGTGGTTGACTCCTATGGACCCCTCAGTAATGGGCACCATCTCTAGTTGTCGATGAGTACTCACGTTTTCCTCTTGTAGAAGACTTATCAATCATCCACACATGAGAGTCATCGAGAGGCTGGATGACATTTTCGCAACACGCGGTGTTCCTTCCATTCTCAGATTTGGCAACGTTCCACCCTTCAATCGCCGAGAGTTGAAAGACTTTCTTAATCGCTTGAACATAAAGCATCAGAAAAGTGTACCTCTGTTATGACAGGCAAAGGCATTGTTGAACGATTTATGAGTACTTTGAAAAGGGTGGTTCAGCATGCTGCGCTGGAAGGAATTTATCTCAAGTCAGCTTTACTCCCAGCCCTCTGTGCCTACCATTTCACTCCTCATTCTACGACAGGAGAAAGTCCTGCCATCTTGCTGTTCGGGAGGGCTCTCTGAAAAAAGATACCACAATGGACCACCAGGTGGTCAATAGACCCTGACAAGATTTATGTCACTGACACCTCTCTCAAATGGAAAATGAAGGCTTAGCCCGATAAGCGCCAATGCGTTCGAGACACTGTTTTAGAGAAAGGAGACTGAGTTCTTGTCAAGCAAAAGTGGATATGCAAGACTGAAGCTCCATTTAATGGTGAACCGCTGAGAGTTGTGGCAAGCAAAGGACATATAGTAACTGCCCAATGACCTGGAAAATCCATAACCGGAGACTCATCACACTTTAAGCCTTTGCCTCGATGTTCATCTGCTCCAGACCTCATGAGTGAGGCAAGTCCACCTGAGTGCCCAAGTCAAGAATTTGTTTAATCTCCAGAGATGCCTAAGAAGGCACCCCTCCTCTATGTCGTAGAACTAGATCTGTAAGGCTGGTGCAACCACCTTCACAACTCATCAAGGAGCTATAATGTGTACATATTTGTTTTTACTATTTATTTAACCCCTTCAGTGCCCATGACGAGCTGGACTCGTCATGGGCCGCGGTGGCGCTGTGCCCATGATGAGTCCAGCTCGTCATAGACCCCGCCCGCTAATACAACGGCCGGCACAGGGCGGGGAAAGGGGCGGGCACTGAAGGGGTTAATAAAGGGGTAGATGTATCTTTTGTTTGCATGCATGAGTCCTCTTGTGGGCCTCGGCAGACTCCTTACACATATTATGTAATCTGGTGGGTGTCACTGGGTTTGGTTAATAATGTTTGAGATGCAGTGTGTTCAGTTAACGGTTGCATGCTGAAGAATAAAGAGGAGCAAATCAAAGGTCCTTGTGTGCATGGTTTGTTACATGCTCACGGACTGGGGATGACACTATGTGTTCAACGAAAGCTTGTTCAAAATCCTTCTACTGAAGAGGTCTTCAGCGATATTCTACCAAGCTAGTCCTACAGGGTGACTATTGCTGTTCTCATAAGGCTACTAGGAATGCTTTTTTACTTTGGTGGTACATTTCTTGGGGAAGGTTTGATTATGGGGTGGGGTTCTTTGGTCATGGAATATGCTCTTCTCATTTGTTTACATTGTTCCCAGATTTTTCTTTAGAATTTGTAATTTGACAATAGAGTTAACTGGACTTTGCACATGATTTTGTATTAAAGGGAAGGAGTATCCATGTGAGGATCATCTTGGGAGATGCTAAAAATACTCTCCAGTGGCGGAGAATGATATTCTGTTTACTGTTCACTGTTCCTGTTCAAACACTTTCCAGAAGTACGAAATTGAAGAGGAGACACAGAGTTAAATAATGCTCCTTTGTGTACAAATTTGAAACAAGGACAATAATTTTAAACCTGAATATGGCTCGACATGAAGGCCATCCAGCCTGCTTCAAGCAATGTCTACTTAAATTGACCTTTTTCTGTCAGATGTTCATGGTTGACCAAGGTGACCTGTGGGATGCATCACACCATGAGCAGCCTAATTTGGATACAACCTCCAGTTTGGTTCTACAATAGACTTTCAAGCACCATCATTTATTTTAAGTCTCAACATGTAGGAGGAACTACCACGTCATGCTGACTGCATGCACTCTTAACACACCATATTTGGATTGAGTCTCATTCGGAGCTTTATGACTTGGAAATTTGCTGTAACTTTATTTTTTAATTCAGGCCTCACATTAGATCTGTCTAACTAGAACTCAAATTGGATAAAGCGTACAGATTAATTACGATAGACATTTATATTTCCGTATTTCAGTGTGATGGAGCCCTTTACTGGGAACAGTACCCACTTTGTTTAACGCAAGAACATTTAAGAGTCATCCACTGAGGAGCACCTATTTTTTTTATAGCGGTCAAATATAATATTCTCATCATATTATTGTTGGCTGTTTATAGATTTTATAAGTATTATTAGTTCTAGCTATTGATCTTTATACAGTAGGATTTTTCCTTTTCGTATATCAATAGAGCCCTTTTGAAAGATTTGTTATTTATACTTATCTATTCCGTTAAATGTCTGTTCTTATACTTTAATTGGGTGTGCACACTGAAATTCTTGATTTCTTAGCTTCTCAGAGAAGAGTTATAGAAGAAATATGGGAGAAGGTGCACCATCCATCCAACCATACACATACATTCTCTTTGCCATTTAGTTCTAAAGAATCGCAGTCTATAGAACTCACTTGTTCTTGTTTTACTAGCAGTGTAAATGTACGTGTATATTGGTGCTTCCCAGATGTTTTGCAGATGTATGGGTGACTCTATTGAAGACAGTTTCAACACACATAAAATGTCCGCAATCATTAACATGTAGGTGGTCATGAAACTTGGTAACCATACATAATTTCAAGCATGAGCTTCTACTATAATAAACAAAAGCAATACATCAATTGGCTAACTTATTGTTGATGAGATTTTGTAGGATGTTCTCTTAAATACTTAAGTTTGCTCTGTTACCTAGCCCTCGTGATATTATTGTAAATGTATATAAGAAGCAACATATGGATGCAGTTTTGCATTTAATGCAGAAATTCTAACACCAGCTTTTGCTGCTGCTAGCAATTATGGTTTCATCCAAGCAGCCTGGTGGCATTAGCACATTTGTAATTCAGTAATGTGACTTGAGTTGTAATAGCAAAACCATGTTAAAGATGCATAAAACGTCTTACCTTGCATTTTACTAAGTTACAAATATATGTAACAGCAGTTCAGGACACACCCATCAATACAGCACTTTGAATAGATCCTATTCAGCGGAAATCTATTTGAAGAATCATAGACAGATGTTGAGACAAGCCTCATTACATTCACAGCTAAAATATCACTATGCCTTTGTTCTGTTACACCTGTTTATCAAGCTCACATAGGTCCAATAAAGCATTAGGCTATGTCTATAATAGGAGCTGCCATGGTTCAATTTAATTTTATGTCTTTAATATGGGAGGTTCACATTAAAGAGACGGAATAAGTCCTAGGAAGTTGCTACAGACATTTTTTGTGACACACGCAGAGGCTACGTACAGATAGGCAAGGGAGCAATACAAGTATATTTCTTAAGCACACATTCACCCAATTGATATTTTGCTACCGAAAACAAAGTGCCAGATGCATAAAGTGTTTGCGATTCAGTAATCAGCCACAGACTAGTTACCAATGGTAAACATTGCTGCTTGCATGTACGAAAGGCCTGCACTTCACTGCTTTTGTGAATCGACTAATTAGCGAGTCACTATTTAAACAAATTCAATACTTAATCGCAGTGTGTGATTTCATAATATTGATTCACTATTTTACTGCACAAATCATTTGCAAATAGCGACCAGTCATAGAATGGTTGCTTTGCACATTCAGTTTACCACCAATTGGAAGTAGGTGGTATCAAGGTGCAGCCTATATAAACAGCCCCAGAAAGCATCAGCATTTTCCCCAATCGCTGCATTGAACGTGATGGTGAGGAGGATGCAAATAATGGCTGGTCTGCAGAGGAGGAGGAGACAGGAAAGGATTTTCAGGCTCAGAATAATACTTTGTCAACAAACTGAGGATGCAATTTTTGAAAAGTACATGCTCAGTGGTGCAGTTATTTTAGATCTCATCGTTGAATTTATACCACAGCTAGAAAGAACACATTCAGAAGCAATTCTATTTCTGCCCATGTATAAGTATTATGCTTAATGCACCTCTTAAACTCTGGTAGTTACCAAGGTGTGATTGCTGCAGCAGGTAAAGTTTCCCAAAGTGCACTATCCAGATGTTTCAGAGCTTTTATGGATGCCATGATGATGCTAATTAATGCTCATGTTGCATTTCATAGCACTGCAGAGTAGTTACAATTGACAACAATGAAATTGCATAGAATTGCTCAATTTCCACATGTAGCTGGATGTATTGATGGAACTCGTGTTCCTATATGCCATCCATCTGACAATGAGTATGTTTTTTTAAATAAAAGAATACTCATTCCCTAAACATACAAATTGTTTGTGATGCATCAAATATAATCACAGATATTGCTGCAAGATTCCCAGACAGCATACACAACTCCTTTGTGTTTAGTTATGCTTAATGGAATTTACACACATCTTTGAGATTTTGGAGAAGGATATCTACTTGGTAAGTGTTATCATATTTACAAAATTATATGACCCATATAGTCATTCCGTTCAAATTGTAATTATTGCATTATTTTACATAGACGGTGACAGTGCATATGATCTGTGCTCATTGATTTTAACACCTTACCTACATCTTTCAACACAACATGGGCACTGTTACAATACTGCGTACCAAGTGGATTGATTGTGACGCGAATGGCAATTGGACCTCTCAAAAGTAGTTTTTGATGTCTGAATAAGAGTGGTGGTACCCTACAGTATATACCAGAGACCGGTTGCAAGATAATAACAGCATATGCTAAGTTGTATAAGATAGCAATTCATAGAAGCTTACCAGAAGTCATGTCTGAGGTAGAGTCAGATGAGGAGTATCAAAATCACTCACTATATCAAGCACAGGGTGCATCAATGGCAGCAGGGAGTGCACATTACTAATAATTTTTAAGGCAAGTGTGAAGGTAAAATGTGACATATCGGAACAGACAAAACAAATATTTGGCTTGCAAAAAAAAACGAGCCTTCATACTCATGTATGCGTATGTATGCTCAAACATTGAGCCTATAGAATGTGTAAAGTATTTCTGCTGTCCAATGTTTTTGTGTATGTTAAATCAACTTTTCATAAAAAATAAACAGATATTACTACAGACATTTATAATGTTTTAATGTTAGCGTTTACCCCGACCAGTAGAGGATCTCTAAGATGTTTTCGACCTACGCTTCTTGACATATCCCCAGCGCCACAACAACTAGTAATGCGGCGCATGCTCATAGATTCATTAACAGAAATACTGCTTACATTGGAGCGCTCTTCGCTTTCAGCAGCCCATACGTGACCCCCACAACCACATTTGTTACTTTTTAAATGACACGTGTAACGTATCTTCTATAGTAGCCCATTTCTATTTGCAGGTTGAGAGCATGCCGAGATAAGGGTGCTGTCTCATGTACAAGGCAATGTATAGAGCGACTTAATGCATCAATTTGTGCAACATAATTATGTTACCTATGCCTTTGTGCCAAATTTTCCTGCTGCAAGTGGCCACATAAAATATTCAGAGACTCTTTAACCCCTTCGCTGCCAGGTCTCCCACCTCGTGCCATGCCTTTTTTGTCTATTTGGGGTAGTTTAGGCTTAGGCCCCCATAGCATTTTCTCCCCATCAGGTATCCATGCCAAATTAGCGTCCTTTTCTTCCAACACCCTGAGGATTCTGAAGGTACCCAGAGTTAGTAGATTCCCCTGGAGCGGACTGAGAAAGGAGGCAAAATACAGCAGCATTTTGTGTTTTTTGGGAATCATGGGAAAAACGTGCTGCAGAAGACAGCGACAGCGTCTGTTTCATTCCTTGCAAATGGTATCAACAAAGGGTTTGTGGTGCTTAAATCACCATCTTCCCAGTGTTCAGGAACAGGCAGACATTTGTTACAAAATCAACATTTTCTACACAGTTTTGGCATTTTACTGGGACATAGCCTATTTTTCCTATTTTTTGTGCTTTCAACCTCCTTCCAGTTAGTGGTAGAAATGGGTGTAAAACCAAAAATGGATCCTGGAAAGCTATACATTACTGAAAAGAAGACAAAATTATGAATTCAGCAAGCATATGTGGAGAGCTTTCAAGGTTTTCCTATAGAAAGTAACAGTTGAAATAAAAAAATATTGAAATTGAGTTAAAAGAAAACCAGCCATGTGTGCCTACATTTTTATCTGTAACTTCTTCTAACTATGGTAGATTTTTTAAAGCAATATACCCTTACAACCACAGAACCCTTTTAGTTGTAGAGATATATCAGGCTTGTAGGTTCACAAAGAGCCCGCAGTACCCAGAGCCAATAACTGAGCTGCACCTTGCAATGGTTTTTCATTGTATACCGGGTATACAGAAATTCATTTGGTAAAATATAAAGAGTGAAAAATAGGTATCAAGAAAAGCTGTGTATTTTCAAAATGGGAACAAGATATGGAGTTTAGAAGTAGTGGTTATTTACACATCTCTGAATATTTAGGTAGACATACTAACAGGTGAATTTGAGGGCATTTTTCATAATGTCTTCTTTTTTACACACTGATTACATTTAGAATGCAGGAATGCATAGACAGACAACTGGTAATAACACTTGTACTACTGTCCTGTATTCCCCTAAGTGTCCTGATAAAAACAGTACCGCACTTGTAGAGGTAGGCCTAGTGCCCACAACAGGAAATTGGTCAAAACACAAAACAGACACATCACATTTTTCTACAGAACACTGACCCTGTTTTTGCAGTGTGCCTATATCTCAATTTTGGGCCCTATCTCAGCCGGCACCTAGGGAAACCTAGCAAACCTGTACATTTTTGAAAACTAGACACCCGGGGAATCCAGGATGGGGTGACTTGTGTGGCTTTCACCAGGTTCTGTTACTCAGAATCCCTTGCATACCTCAAACTTTGTGAAAAAAAAACTATTTCATCATATTTCTGTGATGGAAAATTCTGGAACCTGTGGGAAGCCACAAACTACCACACACTCAGCATTCCCTCAAGGCTCCCGATAAAAATGGTACCTCACTTGTGTGGGTAGGTGTTGTGCCCACGACAGAAAATGGCCCAAAACGCAACTTGGACACATCAGATTTTTCCACAGAAAACTGACCCTTTTTTGCAATGGTCCTAGATGTGGATTTTGGGCCCTAGGTCAGCCTGCAACTAGGGAAACCTGTACATTTTTTAAATCTAGTCACCCAGAGGAATACAGGATGGGGTGAGTTGTGTGTCTCTCACCAGAATCTGTTACCCAACTTTGTCCAAAAAACACATTTTCCTCACATTTCTGTGATGGGAAGTTCTGGAATCTGAGGGGAGCCACAAACGTCCACCCAACCTGCATTTCCCCAAATCTCCCAATAAAAATGGTACCTCACTTGTGTAGGTAGGCCTAGTGTTCGCGACAGGAAATGGGCGAAAACTTACCGTGGAGACTTGAAAATTATCGATCA
This sequence comes from Triturus cristatus, assembly GCF_964204655.1. Taxonomy (NCBI): domain Eukaryota; kingdom Metazoa; phylum Chordata; class Amphibia; order Caudata; family Salamandridae; genus Triturus; species Triturus cristatus. The sequence goes on along the minus strand of NC_140582.1, from coordinate 394,470,098 downwards.
CAAAAAAGACTTGGTCTTGCGAGGGAGTCATCTGCTTTTTTGGTCCCGTGCTCGGTGCTAATGTAGGGAAACCTACCAAACCCAGATAGTTCTGAAAATTAGACACCTAGTGGGAGTCCAAGAATGTGTGGTTTACAGTGGATTCTGGGCTGGAAAATGTTGGGTGATCCATGCAAAGAACACATTCTTGGACTCCCTCCAGGTGTCTAGTGTAGCTCCCACCAGGTTCAGTTACTCACAATCCCTTGCACACCTCAACCTTTGTCCAAAAACAACAATTTCCCTCAAATTTTTGTGATAGAAAGTCAACTAGGGGGTCAATACTGGAATCCCTAGCAGTGTGGACTCTGAAATTATAGACATATCCACTACTACTCTCAGGCAGCAAATAAATCTTAATTCCATAACGTGCCATGTACTGCCTAAAAACCCTAGAACCGGACCAAAGACTCATCCACAGCTATTACATTCCCTGGCACACAGATCTCTGAAAAGCGATCTACAAAGTGATCAAGGACAGGCTGAGCCTTAAAAAAACTGTCACAATAAGGGGGATCTTGTGGCAAAGCTAAAGCATTATCAATAAAATTGCAACATCCGCAAAAGAAGCAAATACGGATTATGACTCACGGTTGCAGGAAATATAGCCATCAAGGGATTAGTAGACCAATATGAAAACAGCGATGGCTTCCTTATCAGGCCCATCAAAACAGTTAAACCCAAGATCTTCTTCACCTCATCCATATTTGTAGGAGTCCACTGGGTAGCTTTAGAGTTGGGCTTAAGTCTGGGACTGTTGTCCCTCAAATACTGTTAAGCATACAAATTAGTCTGCTCAACAATCTCAGCCAAAAAATACATCGTCCATAAACAACTTTATAGGCAAAAAAAATTCACAATTCAGTCTACACTCAGCAACACCACAAAAGACAGGCAACACCGGATGCAGCATGTTTGGGTCAACCCAGAGCCTAGCACATCCAATGGTAAGCATTGCAGCCCCAGGCTGCAATCCAGATGCCTCTTGCTGCACTATCGGCAGATTAGTGTCCTCCTCTAAAGTATTCTCTTCATCCGCACTGAAAGGAGCTTCACCCGCACTGAGAGCAACTTCTTCATCAGATGATTCCTCTCTGACAGAAAATTCACTGCCAGAATCCTGGCCTTACTTCTCTGCCTCAGATGGTCAGAAGAAGACTCAAAAAGCATATGAACAACCTGCTGAGCAGTCATGCTGTGGCTAGCCATAATCCTTTCTAAGAAAACTAACTTGACAAATAAGTCAACAATACCCAACACTGTGTAAAATAAGTAACAAACAAAGTGTGGATTTATAAAACAAAAAGTAAAACTGCTAGCATATAGCAATTGCACGGTAATGCCAATCAATACAAAGCACACAAACACCTATATACTACAACACAATACCAGTCACTTGCTAAAGACATCTAGACTCACAAGGAAACACAATACACATTGTGCACAAATACAAGGAAAATCTTACACACATTCAAACAGAAGCTAAACAGGCTGCTATTATTACAGCATTTCCAAAACACATTCATGCAGGTCATTGATAGTAATTTTGAGTAAACAGTATAAAAAACGTTTTCTTATCAGACACTTGTAACTACACAAACTACAGATCTACCAGTGCAGAAACCATAACCACGAGGAAAACAAAAGCTTTCCATTAGAATAAAAGGGAGAAAAAAACCATTATAATCACCAGTAATGACAAAAAATAACAGTTAACATTAGTAAACACTGTGAAGTCTGCCCATCCCCATCTAAATGCCAGCCATACAAACCGCTAACCAAGTGCCAGTCTACCCACAAACTAGTCAAACGCCAAAACAATCAGCAGCTAAACAGCATTTCACACACAAACTTTCCTTGGTTGTTTAGTTGCCTCTGCCCCACTTGGCAGCAAATGGGCCTACAAATATGGCTGATCTGCCATGTGGGGGGACGGAAAACAGCCAAAACATTCAGCCTAAAAAGAGGAGGAACCCTAGACCAAGGGGCCGCTCCCCAAAACATTATGTGTCACATATAACAAAATCCCTAGTGATCTAGTAGCTTAATGGGTCTACAAATACATGGATGATCTGCCCCAGACGGGGGCAGAAATGGCTAAAATATTCACTCCAAAAAGGGGTGCGACCCTTGGCCAAGGGGCCGCAATACATTACGCGCCCTATATAATAAAATCCCTGGTGATCTAGTGCCATCTGTCACCCTTGGGGGCAGATGGGCCTACAAATGTAAGGCCAATCTGCCCCCAAGGGGCAGAAACTACCAAGTTATCATGCCCCTAGAGGGGAGCAACCTCCCTCGACATGCTGGAAGCAAATGGGTTCCAGCGCGTCCCCGGCTGCAGTTGATGGCGGTGCGCCGTGAGCGCAACAACCTCATCGGATCACCAAGGGGGTGACCAGGGGTGGCAGCAGAAGCGATTCACTGCCATCCCCAGTGGAGTCATGTGGGTGGGTGTCCCACTGAGGGAGCGCCAGCGCTTCTCCTGTGGGCCAGTGCCAGGGCATAATAGTTACGATTTTGGCACAGCACCACTGCTGCAGAAGACGTAACCATTACGTCCTTGGCACCAAAGAGTTTAAAGTTTTGCTCTTTCTTACCCAAGGACCTTTTCCCTTGCTCTATTGTGTTTGCTAAATAATGAAAGTCATTTTTCATGCTTCTTTCTAGGCCTGCCAATGTATGTTGTAGGTGCTGGATGCTCAACATTGCCGCTTCTAATCCTCCAAAAAGCAGTGCATTATCACCACTATTTCCAGTGGAAACAGACAGTGATGACGGTGATCTCAAAACACTGTAATTTGGCACACTACTGTGTCTGTGCAGTTGCCTAGGCCTCACTGTGCATTCCTCAATTTCAATCAATCAATTCTTTATTCGAATTTAAAAAAAAATCATGAAAAAACAATTTCCAACATTTCATACATATCAATCACATACCATCCATTGCGTAATATAATATGATAATCCAGACCCGCACATAATGGTTGCAATTATTTTTTGCCCAGCATCTGTTGTTGAATTAATAAAATCAATCCAGACATGGTTATCATTGTTTGAAAGACAGTATAAGGTTGTTGTAAAACACAGTTAGTTTATAAAAAGCCCTACAACTTGAGTAAGGGAGTACCGCTAAAATGTGTTAAGTGCAAATGCGTTAATCGCTTCCTTCATTTCCTGTGAGGCATTATTTGTGGCGCTATGAGCCATGTGCCTATTCTTAGTTGAAGACACTAAACTGCAAAATGAATCATGTAGATAATAAGGTGGTAATGCATCAATTACAATATCAATTTCGAGCACATGATATACATTGTAAAGAGATTATATATAAAATATATTATGCTAAAAACGATTGCTAAAATAGTCAAGTAAATAATAAAGTGCTAATGCATCGGTCGTAATATCAGTTTCAAGGACATACTATACATAAACAGTGGATAATATACATAGTGTGCAATGCTAAATTCAGTAATTAAAATAGTCATTAATAAGTAAAAATTTCAGTCCATTTCTCTTTCGTACTAAATTGATAGCGAATAGATATCTACTAAGGCTAAAAACAATGTGCTGCGATGTATCTGATTTTAAAATACGTAATGCTCCTAAATGTAATCTGAGTACCAAGTTATTACAAATAGGTTTGATCCATTTTTTTCGAGGGATTGGGTATGCTGGGCAAAAAAAATTATGTGCGGGTCGTTTTACACAGCATTTTGTGTGCATAAAGTGCAGATGACCTTCTTATCATTAGAGTTTTTATACAACTACTTGGATGTGTTAAATGTGGTCTGTAACACATCGAAGTGAAACTTCCTATATAAGGACTTTGCTAATTGGGGTTGTAATTCCTCCATGTAGTCCTCAAACAAAGGAACCCGTTTTATAGTTAAAAACTGTGTGGTTAACCTTCCCACTTTTGAGCTAAGATGCATGGGATCCTGGGTATACATCCAATAAAAAAAATTTGAGTCGGTTGTCAAAGATTGGGGGTCATACCAATAGCTATTTAAACTTAACTTATAAAACCAGCTATGCACATGACAGAGCCACAGAAGAATTACATTGTGGTTGAGTCCCAGTATCTCAATTAGCTCTTCTTCATAATGTTTGAGCTCTTGTATAGTCCACAGACGAACCCAGAGTAACAAGGGTCTTAATACGGCTTGGGACTCAATTCGACAAAATGTTATGTCTTGGATTATGGGAATCATAGGTGTACATAGAGGAAGCTGCAATACCAACCTCATAAATGTATTTCCTTCCACAGTGAGCTTATCTTGGTTGTTGATGCCCCAGAGTTTTGCACCATAAACGGTTGCTGTTTGTGCCTGACACCTATAAACTTCTAGGTTCGGCGACACTGCCTTCGATGTACTTTTTTGATGCTTTTTCACAATTTCCATGGAATTTTGAACCAATGTTGACTTGCATTTGAGCATTTGAGGCTTCCATGACAATTTGGTGTCAAGAGTAATACCCAAATAATTGAAGCTCGGCACATATTCCAATTCTTGATTTCCGACTATAATGTGCGGATTTAGAGCAGTATATTTGGTTTTATTTGTATTAGTTTCAAAGCCTTTCTTCATAAAAAAAATCACCCAAAAAAAGATTTTGAAAACCCTTAGGCATTTGAGATAGTAATATTGTGTAATCTGCGAAGAGTAAAGCAGGTACTGGCACCCCACCTAACTTTGGTGAGTCGTGCTCACATCCATGGAGATGCTGCATAACATCATTAACATATAGTGAGAAAAGGGTGGGTGCCAATATGCATCCCTGTCTTACTCCTCTTTTTATTGGGATCGCCTCAGTAAGTTCACCACTAGTTCCCCGTCTAACTTTTGCGTAATTGTCTGTATGAAGATGTATTATTTGTGAAAGAAGGGCATCAGGGTTTTTAGTGAATTCCACAGGCAGCCCCTAGGAATGAGGTTGAACGCAGCCTTTAAATCTATGAAGGCTATATACATATGGCCTCCCTTCAGTTTAGTGTACTTCTTATATTATGCATAATCGTCTAAAGGCGTGGTCTATTGTGCTTATTCTCGCTCTAAACCCTGCTTCCTATTGAGACATGATATTGTTTTCTTCTAGCCACTATTTGTGGTTTTGCTCCACAAAATCCTCAACAGACTGTGTACAAGAGGTGACCCATGGAGTCGAACATTGAGCATGGGATGATGAATTCCTTTAGTACGTTTCATTTCCTTCATCAGTGGCCACTTCTGTGTCTTCCTGCCCCTAACCTTCTATTTCATGACGTCTCTTCGATGGGATAGCTGCGTACAAATGTGGCGACAATTACTTTTCTGATATATAGACGTATATCATGGTGTTTGATTTTGATATAACAAAAAAGTATAATTTCGAACATCACCTTTGCTATGTTGAACTACAATGGCCTTTACCACGCAATCTGAACCATGGGTAAGTATGAACAACGCATGCCTTAACCACGGATGCCTTTCCAACGCAATTGCCTGAAGCATGCATGCCTGAATCACGCATTTTGGTAAGTATATATATTTTTTATTAATGTAAATCTATTTGCTGTCATTTTTAAAAAGGTTTATTGTTATAAGGTGGAAAATGATCAGCTCTCATAACGGTTGTATCGGAAAATTATTTCTGCTCGAGCAGTGAGAACATCGCAAGGCCCCCTGCCATTTGCGGACAAACTTCGGTGTATTGCTGAAGGAAACAAAAAACATATTTAACTTCTTCTTACAGATAGGAAATGGCCTGTAAAGCCCATTGATGCCAGCCGACTGGATATGACATTTAAAAGTAAGGGCTAAAGCTGTGGAGTGTATAAGAGTGTCATATCACTTTGTCTATTCAATTAAAAGTCATCACTCTTAGAGGGCAAGCCACCTGCTGCCTCTCTTCAGACCTTCCTTTGTGAAATCAAAAGTCTCGCGCACACCAAGAGCATTTCACTGATGCATGTGGGTGTCCTGGTGGGAGAGGCTATAGAAATGTGCAAATCAGAACATTTCCTATGAAAGCCAGCGACCATGACCAATTGCAGCTTTGTATTCAGCTCTCGCTAAAGGCTTCCGAGTAGAAGGTCTCTCAGGTATGCAGTCTGTATTAATATGTGAAATTCTTCAGGCATATTTTTTACTTCATATAATGCAGAAAGCGGCATATGAGTGCTTCAAACACTTGAAGCACCACCATATTCAAGTGCTGACGTTTTCAAGGAAGCCATTGATGGATCGTCTCAATGTTGTCCTGTTGTTTTGCTACATCGTTAGTTAAGTCGTTTATTTTCTAAGATAAATCGCGAGATTTATGTAAATATGTGCATGCAGAAAGTCCAAGAAAATTATAAATACCAAGTTCTCCAGTGTTTAATGCTGTTTCGAGGAATGCCTTGGCCCTTTGTCACAGTGACGCGCTGACTGTACCCTCTCATTGTGGCTGTAGTATAAAAGCATTACTATTAATGCTACTATTTTGTGGATTTTTCAGGCCCTGTGTTTGTCTTTGGAATATTTGTTTTTTCTTTGTTTTATCTCTTCCCTTGTCTGACATCTAAGTGGCTTAATTATGAGAGTCCTGCACCAGTTTTGCACAACGTAAAGTGGTACATGCATGATGCAGGGATCTCAATTCGATGTATGAAGCCACGCAAAGCCACCCTAAATCAGTAATCATGAGTAAATCACCGCAGCACAAATTGCTGCATCGCCTTACTCTGCACCTGGGAGGTATTCCATGGGCACTGCAGTGGGTTTTCCAATGCAACACCCATGGAATTTAATACTGCCCCAGATTTACAAAGTCATGTAAAGTTGGGTAAGCACCAAATCCGTATGCCTTCCGAGGTAAGGCATAATGAGGAGAAATATGTTTATTTCTCCTTGTTTTTCCTCTTTCTATGTGATGTTGCATTCTACAGCACACATAGACACAGGAAAACGCCTCAATTGTTTGTTTTTGAGCAGGAAGGTGTCCCTTCCTGTGCAAAAACAATCCTGCATGCAACTGAGGCACCCTTGCACCGTAGTGCTAGGGTGCTGATGTTGGAGCTAGGCTGCTGAAATGGCGCAAGAGCAGTGAGAAACAACAGGAATTAACTGTTTTGCATAAATATGGTGCATTCCTGCCCTTACACTTTGCCATAGGGCAGAGTAGAAAGGTGCCTTGCTGCATTACCCTTGTGATATCCTATGTGTCTTTTGACTAAAATAGGCTTTCACCCTACTTGTGTATCGTACCACAATTTAGAATGAGGACACAGAACGTAAGGAGTTCAACGAGCGAGTCTTCCTCATTAATGCTATGGTGTTTTCAGAACTGCAGCCATATTGTCTTGGTGCTATTAACATGCATTTCAATGACACATCTCCTCACAGTGCTTGTTTTGAAAAGCTGTGAGAAAGAGAAATCTCAAAGGAAATTGACGGAACATGAAGCTGTCATCACGCATGCTAGCTCAACGTGTGTTCCAGTGACGTGCCGGCTACCACATCTTGAGTGCGACAGTGTCAGAACACTTCAGCAAAAAGGAACATTCTTGATTTATTCAGAAATAAAACAGTAAAAGGTTAGATAGGTATCATTCCTATTGAGGTGCGCTTGCTTTCCTTTTTGAATTTAAGTTTTTAACAATATTGTTTTAGAAGAGTATTGGGGGTCATAGTTATCAAAGGCTTTGCATCACCCTTGTGCTCTGCAGAGGACACATGGTGATGTTTAACCTAGAATGAGATTTACCAATCCACTTCAGACCACCTTGCATGACCTCACATGGCTTGGTAAATCTGGAGTAATGCAAGGCAAGTTGCTACCTTTCATTAATTACTCTGCCTAAGGGAGGTGTTCCATGGGTGGAGCATGGATGTTCTCATGCATCCACTCATGGATTTTGGCACACTCCCAGATTTACCATGAGTGGTAGACGTATGAATGCGTCTAAATGCTACGCCTTCCCATAAACATATTTCTCCTCATTGTTCCCTCTTTCAACATGTGCTGCATTCTACAGCATGCTTAGAAAGAGGAAAAAGCCTGCAATGTAGGCACCCTTGCACCATGTTTCAAGCGTGGCTGCATTGGCGCTGGGCAGCATGTAGTGCACAGTACAAGGACAAGGAGAGGAAAGGAATGCACCATATAATGTTAAATATGACATATTCCTGCCTTCTCCCTGTCATGCAACACAGTGCAGAAAGGTGTCTTGTTGCTCTGTGTCGCATGACATTTTGATACACTTGCCCCTAACTTAATATTGTCAGCCATGGTTGTACTTTAAGGCATACATCCAATTTAAGTACATGATCTCACATTCCAACAAACAATACTGTTTTTTTCTTCCATAAATTGTTTTAAAATACATGATTTGCAGTGTTACTGGGAAATTGACCATTTTGTTTTTGAGCATTTCGTAATGGTATCTGCCCAGCATGTTGTACATCCTAATCCTTTTCTATGGAGTCCTGGAAAACCAATAACTGAATGCAAATATTGGTTTAGATTGTTCACAAATTACATTATAGCTATTGATGCTAAAAGCTTTTACTCTGAAAGAAAAAAGCTTTGCTATTCAATTGTTTAGGAGCTGTGGGACAGCGCATTTTTGACTACTTACCTGAGTTGAAACGTACTCATGGTATCTTTGGAAAAAGGGATGCTTACACAGAAGCTGTTGCAAGGATGAATGAACAATATTCAGAGGAGTGAAATATTCTACCAGAGAGATACCACTTTGTTAAAAATAAAACAGAGCTGGGATGAAGGCATGGAGTTATAGGTAGTAGCACCATGGTTTGTGGCTGAGAACTGAATATGGAGACCAGCGTGACGTGTTTGAAACATCAATTCATATGTTAATTTGAAAAATATGCAAGAGAGCTTATTAGTTTGTCATAATCCCACTCTAACATAGGTCATAGACATTTGTAAAGAGATTGAGATGCACTCTGCTTCTGCTGAAGTTTTATCATCTGATGATAAATGAGGTGTTTTGTGTTCTAAGGATTGTGATACTGTTGGTGCTATTAATTTCAAAGAAAATATTTCAAGAACTCTGAAAATGAATTCAGTGTTTCAGGTGTGATTCGAGAAAACTTTAGCAGTAGCAGCAATTACCATGCCATTGGACAAAAATGCGAAAAGTGCAAAAAATTGGGGCATTTGTTCAAAGTGTGTAAACATTGAACTAATGGGAGAGTGGTGAGAGCATGAAGTCTTACAGATGGAGACAAGTAGGTCACAACTAGAATGAATAATTTAGTGTTAAAATTGGTTGTGTGGGATGCTTGTCAGGATCCTTCGATCCTGCCATTCAGTGTCACTACTTGAAGACCTTCTGTGAGCCTGCTCTGTCACAAACACTTGTTTGAAACCTGTGAGGCACTTCACTGTTCATTAACAGACTTTACAAATCATCTTGGAACTCATTTCCAACCCACATTCCATAACAGTGTTTACTTACATACTCCTAATGCATTATGATACTTGTATGCCTTACTCGAATCTGAGAGCTGCAGAGAAGTTATTTGGTGACTCTTATTATACTTTGAACTCTGTGTTACCACTTCTACCATGTCCATGTGCTCCTTTGCATGAGTTCCTGCCATGTTCAAACCATGTTCAAAAACCAGATTCCATCCTTGTTACACTCCAGAGTTTTGTTCTGCCCATTGTTTCTAGGGGTGGGTGGAACTTGTGGGGTTTCATTCTATGGAATTCCGCGGAGTTACCTAAAAACTCTGTGAGATTCCGCAGAGTTCTGTGAGCCACGGAGATCAGGTACGTCAGAATGTTCATGCTGATTTTTAGTGCCAGGAACCTGTCCCACACTGTAAAATCAGAGCGAACAGCACCACGCGGAACAGCAGATTGCGCTGCTTCTTTCTGCCACTTGAGTAGATTTTCTACTCGAGCGGCAGCTTTCTCAACGCGAGTAGCAGCTTTCTAAATGAGAGTGGTAGTGACCTGCTGCGACCTCGCACGTTGAGGTGGTCTAACGCTTGAATTTCTTGCTTGCCAACTTAACATTTGCGAGCTGCATGTTAGAATAAACACTACCATGCAGTGGTTGGGGGGCTTTTTCCAAAAGTCCATGCTCCAATTGGAAAGGACACAACTCTGCAAACTCTGCCAGAGGTGTGGAGTTTACCACCCACCCCAAGTTGTTTCCTGGAACTTCAGTGCACTTCGTTAGACTTAGTGATGGAAGAGAGCCTTTAACTGTTCTCACCTGCACTATGTTTCAGCTAGCTCACACATGTTCTGACTTCCAGTCACCCTATGAGCTGGAAGGAAGGATTTAAGACTGGCTTCTGAAATCAGAATTCAGCCTTCAACTGCTTGTAGTTGGAGCTCCTTCTTTCTCCTCCAGTTGTCTGCACTGCTGAATCTTTGAAATACTGTTTTCTGCTATACTTTTTACAGACAGTATCAGACCACAGGAGGTAGACCATAAACCACAGTGAGAATGGGGCGGTACATTATATCTAACAACAATGTCTCAATGTGGAATTCATTGAAAGGGCAAGTAATATCAAAACGAGCCGTGCTTATTGGAGGAATGAATCTGTGGAAATTTAGCTTGCAAACTGAACATTATCTGCGCCATCTTGCCTCTCCCCAGCGCCACGCACAGCGAATGCACGGCCGCCATTTTAGGCACCCCACTCTCTCCCCGCTCATTCTCGATCGCCAGCGCTTCCCCCTGGCGCTGCGAGCATCCCCCGCGCGCCGGCCACCCCCGCTCTCTCATACAGGCCGTAAACCCTCTCCTTCAGCGCGACCCTGCTACGGAACCACATCCGACCGACATCCCATACATGGTCATGCCTCTCCTTTGATAACCCCCTTCCTCTGCGCCCCATTGTCCGAACTGGTCCCAGGCCATCACCTAGCCCTGCGGATGCAGTTTATTACCCCTACTGTAAGGGAAACACCCCACATCAAAGGGATTACAGTAGATCAAAGCCCCTACCCCCTGAGACCCGACCGGTCACACACACCCCCGGGAATTGGCGGAATACCCTGCTGCGCGATAGCCATCTCCTACTGCGGGTAAGGTGGGAACTTCTACTGTAGCTATGTGTGGGATCGGATCTGAGCCGGGGCTTCAGGGGATGTTCTCTCATGCATCAAGGGAATCTCAAGAATGTACTATGTGTAATAAAGCAATAAACCTGTGTATAAGAGACCAGGTCTCAGAGATGCAGTTAGAGCACCTCGTGACGATACCTTGCTGTCTGATCTGATGTGTTCTGCTCCGACGGAATAAAACTTTGTTTCCTGCCTTCCAGTCTCCGGCGCCTGCCTCTTTCATTGGTAAATTATCGAGTGGTATGAGAGGCGATTACCGCCGGGCAAATACTTGAAAGGTTATCGATTGAAACTGCCTCTACCATTTAACAATTGGCGTCCCAAACGTGGGGCCCATCAGCGACACGTGGATCCAGTGGGAGAGGTCCCGACGACAGAGTGAACGACTGCAACGATCGGGAGAGCTCCTGCCCAATAGACCCTCGTCTGGCAGCCGATCATCCGAACTTCACTGGTTCCGAGCAGACCTCTCTCGAGTGATCTACGGTCCTGACTGGGAACCATCAGGAGTGCCGCGGCAAATACGGAGAGTAGAGGACGATCGGGCGCTGGAGGCGGAAGACGAGAAACTGTCCACGCGGTCCGGGTAAGGTCGTGATACACGACAAATTGCGAAATAATTGATTGATTGTTTGAAGCTTTGGAATACTAGTATTGCTCATTGATTGTGCTCATTGATTGTTCTCTTTGAGATATTCGCTGTCTACAAACGGGGAGGAGTAGAAATACTCTCTCTCTCTCCCTTTGCAGATAGTGAAGGGTAGGTAACGCAGACTTTTGTCCCCGTTGAAACCCGTCGTGCCTATTTTTATCTCCCCACTGATTGATTGTCCGAACATTGATTGTTTTGAAGAATAGTGCTCTTTGAGATATTCTCTGTTTGCAAATAACGTAGAATAGAAATATTCTGTCTAGTCTTTGCAAATAGTGAAGGGTAGGTAACGCAGACTTTTGTCCCCGTTGAAACCCGTCGTGCCTATCTTTATCTCCCCATTGATTGATTGATTGATTGATTGATTGTCCGAACACTAGTTGTTCGATATTGGTTCTTTGGAGGTATTCTCTGCTTACAAATAACGAGGAATAGAGATATTCTGTCTAGTCTTTGCAAGCAGTGAAAAGATAGGTAGTGCTGACTTTTGTCCCCGTTGAAACCCGTCATGCCTATCTTCTCCCCACTGATTGGGAGTTGGTTCTGCCCGGACCGCTTATTAGAGGTGAACCATCCGGCTCCACTGGAGGGCACCCCTAATAAGGACATGTTCACTAAATATGGACTAGTCGCCGTAGCTTATAGCAAGCTGTGGCATAAATATACCAAGAAGGACCCCGAGAGTCAGTGGCCACTGATGGGATCCTTCGACGACCATAAGATAGAAGTGCTAGAAATAGCTCTGCGTAGCAATAAGACGACGCCTACTATGCTTGACAGTATTGGCATGTGGCACAAAGAAGCAACGTAACGGAAAAAGAGGGAAGAAGTAAAAGCAGAAAAGGAATTACGAAAGGCAGCCCACCTTGCCGCTAGAAGGTTAGAAGAAGAAATAAAGGAGAGAAGGGAAACTAAACTAAGGCAGGAGCCCGAAACATCAGGCCAGTACGCTGTTAGGACCCCTTCTTTGCTCTACCCTGAGTTATCCTCTAAACAGCGAACGAATGATGAATTACTATTAGGTCCCCCGATCATTTACATGCCCCCTCCATACGCACCCTCCCAATCAATAGTGCAACACCCACAACCCCCAAACACGAACGAAAGCAGTACAGGGGCCTCGGTCCTCACGGTCTCCGCGCCGGCCGAGCCTCCTGTACTGAACACAACGTCGGCAATAACGTTGGATGACCCTGAGATGAGAACGAAAGATTCCACCAGAATCAATCGACTAACGAAGGATGAACGAACAGGAATCGACAAAATAGTACAGGCACTGGTGGGATCCTTTTTGACCTTACAAAAACTAAAGTAACGCTAGGAGTTAGCCCTTTGTGGGACATATGAAACCAAGGGAAGGAGTCAAGCTCACGGTCGAGACGGCCACGAGGTAGCCCGACTCCATTACTCTCGCTACCTAAACATGTCTGCCCTACTGCCCACCCCGCCCAATAAGCATGACAAAATCCTGCACAAACGGAAGCCTGCTGACACCCACCATCGACGTCACCAAACTAGGGCTAGATCGCGCACAATTGGGCTATGTTATTTTTCCGATTGCACAGTAACCTCCTTGTGCTCGTCATCAGATTGCAAATATGTACAAACACTCCAACGAAGTAGTATAGTTATAACATTTTAATAACTTATAAGATATAACAAACACACCAACAGGGTAAACAGGTTAAAACATGTTTTAAAACAACTATTTACATGACAGTCTGCTGCAACCTCCATCCCAAAGCCTTAACGTCCACGTGACACCGTCCTCGCCTCTTCTTCCTCGAAGTTGCAACATTGGCCTGTTTTGGGCGGTCCTTTTTAGTTGACTTTGGGCTATAAAAGCCATGCAAAAATCCATTGACATCAGTGGCGGACGACTGTGCGAATAGGCCGGAGGCTATACGAAGCGCCGAAGTTCTGGCAACACCAAGGCGGAGTCCGCCACGCTGTGCGGGCCTTCCCGTTTTCTTTCTTCTTTCTTCAATAACGGCTGATGCCCTGACGGGGGGAGGCGACGCGGACGGGCCTCCCCCGCCTCCCCAGGTGGAGGCTCACCAGCAGATGAGGACGCCCCAGCCGTCTTTTTCATCGGTCTGCTGAGTCGCACCCTGCCACGTCGTGTGGATCCTCCCATTCTCTTCTTCCTTCAATAACGGCTAGGGTGCCCTGACAGGGGGGAGGCGACGCGGACGGGCCTCCCCCGCCTCCCCAGGTGGAGGCTCGCCAGCAGATGAGGGCACCCCAACCGTCTTTGACTCGCCGGCCAGCTAAGCTGCACCCCAACCGTCTTTGACTCACCGGCCAGCTGAGCTGCACCCTGCCGCTGCACGCGACCACCGGACGACCGCCCAAGCACGGGTTCACCAGGATCGCCACTAGCGCCCGACGCGAGGAGTGGGCCCCCGCAGCCAAGTAATCGGGGACCCACCCCGGTGGCGATACCATCCAAACTGCTGTCGTCGCTGCTACTGGAATCACCCCGGTGGCAGTACCATCCGAACTGCCGTTGTTACTGCTGTTGGCTCCTCTCCGGTGGCTGTACCGAAGAGCTGCTGCTACTGCTGCCCTTGAACTCCGGCGGTCGGCTCCTCCGGATCCAGGCCTAAAGCCCACCGTGAGACAATTCTGGACTCGAAAGCTTGTCTGCTTGGGCGTGGGCCCCACCCTTGACAAAATGCTCCCCTCAGCCTTGCAGAATCGGCTGGAGTCATTTGACACTCGACTCCCGCGGACTTCCGGTAAGGACAAACCGCTGCCACTGCTCTTTGCCCCGGACGGCAGCCACCTTGCCTCCGCTTGGTGCAGTGAGAAAGACTGGTTCGAAGCGTCGGCGGAAGAACCCGCCTGCTGCCCCGCCCCAAGAACGAACCATGGCATTGCTACGAGGTCGCAGTGACGCCATGCTGACGCAAAGTTGACGCTAACGAACTACTGAAAGGAATTCTGGTCCAACAGCTAATTCATGGAAAGACTTAGACTGTACTCTGGCCCGACCTCGCCCCAAGATGGCGCCGATGTAGGAGAGGCCTACAAACCCTTGTGGCGTCCCAGTCACGTGACATTTGTGTTAAAAAGAGATATATATATATATATATGCGATGCTTCCACACATGATGGTCGGGGAGGGGCGGGAAGGGAACCGATTTTATGCCGTAGTAGCGTTGCTCATGACACTCGACGCCTCCCACCCCGTGGCCGGCCTGAACGGTTGTAGGCCCGTATCTTGTATACTGACATTGTTTTAAATAAAGGGCCTCTTGAAAGAATTACGGAATCAGTGTCATGACTAATCACATAGGTTGATAAAGATTTCTTCTTTTGAATAAATGATTGTCACTCCCAAGCAATAGAAAACAGATAATGCAGTCCCCATTTGCCTGAATCTTTTTTGATTAACGGAATTTGTACCCATCACACCTATCTTTTTTCCAGGAGTTGTTAAACAATGGTCAACCATAGCTCAGGGTATATGCCGAACGCAAGGTATGGTATCTTGCACCTTAATACACGACCGATTGAGAAATGCATGTATGACAAGGGAACCCGAATTTAGGAAATGAAATAAATTAGAGCATCTTTGTCTCGGACAAAAAGAATAATAGGTCTGTGGTATCACCCATTCCTGCGACTAGCCTGGTACGTGGTAAGTAGAACTTTTTCGTGTCTGCGCGCGCTAGGGTACTTTGAATACTGCACATCCCCTCCCCTCTTTTTCCCCTCTATAGGTCACGACGAAGCTCCGACTGAAGAATGAAGTGGACATGGACCGCACCGAGTTCAATATCAGGGAAAATTTAGACAAACGTTGTGAGATAGTGCGTGAAGTGCAGACCACCATTGAGAACATGAGAAACTGTATGGCATGATTGTGCGTGTGTGCTATGATTACACGGTATGAATGTGTGTGCATCTCATGCTTAGGTCACTTGAAGAGAGCGTCACTGTATGATTGAAGTGCTCGCCCATCGGTCAAAGGGAGGAGAATAAAGGGTCCGACACCCCCTAGGATAAACTACAAAATACTGAAAGTACGCAGCATGCATAGGAAAGGAGGACAGGAAAGGAGAGGTCCCGATACTCAACGTAGCCCTGAGTCTCCGTCTTAAGTTTCTGCGCTTGATGCATGTACTGTCACACCCTATCCGGCATTTGCGTGTACGTGATCACCGAATTTATGTCTTTTCCCCGCTTGTGTTTTCTTACATGGAACAGACCCATGCTACTCCATGTTGTGTGTGCACCAAGTGGCCTATTATCTTACCCATGTCTCTCTCGTTTTGTGTCGTATGTATGCCAAATAGCCTACTTGATGCACATCTCTCTCTCTCTCTCTCTCTCTCTCTCTCTCTCCCTCTCTCTCTCTCTCTCTTTTTCTCTCTCTCTCTCTCTCTCTCTCTCTCTCTCTCTCTCTCTCACTCCCTCCCTCACTAAAAAGCCTTCTTACCCTCTTTTCTTTTTGAATAAATTAACGACACATACCTCCTCGGTAAGTGTATAATTGGCCTGGAGCACGGTGGTGTTCGAACAAATTGACTGAAACAAAACGACCGTACTCTGCCACGTTACTACCTCTCCTTTCTACAAATATTGAGCTTAATTGGCTGAGAAAACAAAGGACAGGTAAGACGACTGATGTCTCCCAATTTGGCCCTCATCACGGGGACTATATGTCAGTGGTTTCCGTTTTTTCAGAGCTTTAACAACACCGCCCAGAATTACCCCCGCCCAATTACCCCGAAATAGAATGTCTAATGCACCCCGTTCTCCCAAGATAACCCCAGCCCTATACTAGCCGCCTCAGAGTATTTCGAACGAAACAGCTGATGACCTTATTTACTAATAATACATCGCCTAAACTGATAAAGGGTTACCTATTGTCGCCAGCAAAAATAATGCTTAGCTTATGTTCCTCCCCGAAATGGATACTCATGAACCCGTGACAGTAGCACCTCGCACTTTCTTTTCATAAACTTAGCAGTCCTCGGAAGGAAATATGTTTTAACAAAACTTGTGTTGAGACGAACGAGCCTCTGCCGGAGAAGCCGGTTCGAATTTTTAATAGACTAGAAGGTTGACAGATGTCAGGCTTCCTGCAACCAGTATCGGGCGCAGGAATCGGCACCTAGAGGGCCAGACGATGGGCAGGGACACCCACAGAAACTTGCACCACAGCAATGATTAATAGATTAGTAACGCACACACTAACATCAGAGTTAATAGACACCAATCATACAGCAACCGATAAAAGCATGTCCGCAACCACTCGGTGGTTGGGAGAGAGGATGAAGTATGTAAATGTCTTCCCTGCCAACTCTCTAAGATTTTTGTTTCTTGTACCCATTTAAAGATAACGTGCTGCCATCGGAAGGGAGGGGTCGGACGTGACGCACAGCCTGGCTGCAGACCATGGAACATCTATGACATCGACCAAGGGGGAAGCTACGAAGCAAAAAGTGCGTGAGACGAGACACCATTTTCAGAATGATAAGCGCGAAGGGCTACATCGAGGCCCCCCTGCTCACTGACCAGCGTGCCTGAAGTCTCAACCCGTCGGGCCCGATTGATGGGCCCAGTGCTGGAAGATTCTGCTCCCCTTGGTCCACATTTTTGATCCGATCCCACTCCACCCCCTCTTCCCTCGGCATCCCGAAGCACGTCACACCCTTCTCTCTCTCACCCTCTTTTATATGGATTATGAATCTGACTTACCTACAGAAGAACAAAAAGCAGGTACCCTGTCTCAAAGTACCTATGGTGAACTGTGTTAAGGAACAGGGCTGTGATCGGAGAACAGTGAATGGTCACACCCTGCAACGTGAGAAATTGGATTTGAGCTGGACCTTAGCTCCACCGCCGGTGCTCAACAGTGCCAACGAAAGAAGAACAACAATAAGAGCTTACCAGTGATGGCTCTTTATAAAAAAGGACACTGGAAAGAAGAACCCATGTCAAAGTTGAAAATCCTCTCCCAACCACCTTTTTATATTAACTATCTTCCTATCAAGTTTTCATGATGTTGCATCAATCACTTCCGACTGTACACTGAGAAGTTAAGAAAATGTAACTTTGTATAGTGACATTCATACAACACCAGCCATGTACACGACTATACTGACTATTTTCGATCCACACAAAGTCTAGGCCTTAAGTAATGTATGAAATATCCCTTGTTTTGCCAGAAACATCCTGTTTGCTTTACAGTATCCTATTTGTGCTCAAACAAACTCCCCTCCTCCTGTCCCTGGGCCTGACATGCGGCACAGCTGATGTAACTCTGTATGTACTACCTCCTCGCCTACTTTATCACCTGTATGTAACTATAAGCAAATGTGTCAGATTACTCCTGCCTGCCCTAAAAACTCTGTATCTTTAAGGAATGTACGAAAGACATTAACGATATTATAGCTGAAGGTTAACGAAGATAAATGACGGCCAGGCAAGCTGGCGAGATATGTTAAAAGGGAGGACTGTGGAAATTTAGCTTGCAAACTGAACATTATCTGCGCCATCTTGCCTCTCCCCAGCGCCACGCACAGCGAATGCACGGCCGCCATTTTAGGCACCCCACTCTCTCCCCGCTCATTCTCGATCGCCAGCGCTTCCCCCTGGCGCTGCGAGCATCCCCCGCGCGCCGGCCACCCCGCTCTCTCATACAGGCCGTAAACCCTCTCCTTCTGCGCGACCCTGCTACGGAACCACATCCGACCGACATCCCATACATGGTCATGCCTCTCCTTTGATAACCCCCTTCCTCTGCGCCCCATTGTCCGAACTGGTCCCAGGCCATCACCTAGCCCTGCGGATGCAGTTTATTGCCCCTACTGTAAGGGAAACACCCCACATCAAAGGGATTACAGTAGATCAAAGCCCCTACCCCCTGAGACCCGACCGGTCACACACACCCCCGGGAATTGGCGGAATACCCTGCTGCGCGATAGCCATCTCCTACTGCGGGTAAGGTGGGAACTTCTACTGTAGCTATGTGTGGGATCGGATCTGAGCCGGGGCTTCAGGGGATGTTCTCTCATGCATCAAGGGAATCTCAAGAATGTACTATGTGTAATAAAGCAATAAACCTGTGTATAAGAGACCAGGTCTCAGAGATGCAGTTAGAGCACCTCGTGACGATACCTTGCTGTCTGATCTGATGTGTTCTGCTCCGACGGAATAAAACTTTGTTTCCTGCCTTCCAGTCTCCGGCGCCTGCCTCTTTCATTGGTAAATTATCGAGTGGTATGAGAGGCGATTACCGCCGGGCAAATACTTGAAAGGTTATCGATTGAAACTGCCTCTACCATTTAACAAATCCACATAGGGAAGACACAGGGAGACCAAGAATGTAGACAAATGTATATTTTAAGGATGTTCAACACATGATGGACATATTACGTCATACGTACATATCATATGGAAGGGAAGCACTGCGTGACAATTAGTGGCAATGTAACCAACAAAATACTGTGCACAAGTGCTCGTGGAGTTTGTGACGGCGCAAGTGACACATAAAGTGGTATATACAGCGGTGAAGATGGCGCAACAGAAACAATAATGGTACATAAATCTGGCAAAGTTAGGGCATTTGTACAATTAATGTAAGAGTTTTTCAAGTAGCAGTACAGCAAATGCCCATGGACAAAAAGGCGCCAAAAATAACGCTGTTGAAGTCGACGGCGTTTCGGCCTGTAATACTCTAGGCCATCATCAGGACAGGTTACACATACTTGGGGCAGTGAGGCAACCGGGAGAAGGTTCACCAGGCGGGACACGGCCTTGCGGATAAGTAGAAGGTCCAAGTGCTCCCTGAGTAGGTGTGAAGAGGCCTCAGGCTAAAATAATACATCCATTCGGTGGGAGGGGATTTGCTTTCTGGAGAAGCCAGGGACAGGAAGGATAAGCTGGACTTCAAAGGCAGGAGTACAGATGTCACAGAACCCAGTCAATCCCCTACTTCCTTGATGCCCAGCTAGATGGGTGTCCCCAAAAGTAGATTAGGAGAGGGGCTGAAAAGGGAGTGTAGTGAATTGTTATCCATGCATATGGGTATGTTTAGCTGGACACACAATCCAAGGAGAGAATTTCTCAATTTTAATTTTTGGAGAACAGTGCATTCTGGGTCCAAAATATTCCACCCTTTGAAGAAGGTGAACATTGCAGAGGGTGTCAACAAGAACCCTGTTGGTTAAGGGTGTCCACCCTTTTTGCCAGCCCAGAATGGACAATAAATATGGGAGATCTGCAGGAGTCGGTGAGATCCCTGTCCTCGAACATTTGGAGAGGAAAGACTGCCCTGCTGGACCCTTGAACTGCACCACAGAAGGCATGCACTCAGAAGGACAGCACACACTGTGCTCACAAGGCTCCACAAGAAAAGGACTGAGCCTAATTCAAGGAAAAGGAGTGTACTCCCTGAGCAGCAACATGTTGGAAAGTGCTGGAAGAAGCCACCTGCAACATCCCAAGAGAGGACTACAAGAGCTGACAAGTGCAACTGGATTTTCCTGGACTGATCATGTGCATTGTGGGAGATTGTGGCGCAGAACCCAAGAGGCAATCCAGAGCGTCTAAAGCCTTTGCTGGAACTGCTGGACACTTTTCAACACAAAGGAACTCACTCAGAAGAAGTCCTGAAAGTTTGGGAACTTTTTGCAAAGTTTTGGTAAAAAGCTCCAGAAGAAGACCAGCTTGGCATCGAGAGTCAAGCTGCTGTCGTGGACTTGAGAACTGGGCTCACCATGCTAGTTTACCCTGCTGAAAGCTATGGAGCTCCTCACAATTGATGCAGAGGACAAAGATTTAAAAGGGCTCTCTGAGGCATTGGTGTGCAGCAGGCACCACCGTCAAAGCCAACTCCGTATCCAAGGAACCCGAGTGCTTGTCATCGAGAGAAAAGCTCCAAAAAAGTGACTACGTGCCAAGGTTAAATCTTGACCGGGACCTAGTGCTCAATCTATCTGACCCGTGCCCCATTACGGTCAGCCTAAAACTTTGACTTTGTCCCGGTTTAGCATGACCGGATAGCTGCAAGTGGCACTTTATGATTTTTGGCGATGGAATGCACATTTTTTTATTTAACCTTTAATCATTCATATCTCTGGTTCCCTAAGTTGGATTTTTGTAGTTGTGATGTCATTTTAAAGACAAAAATGTTCTCTATTTTTACAAATTTGGCGTGAATTTTTTTTGTGTTGTGTCTTGAACTTATTCACTGTTTTGATGATATTAATTGCTTTACAAAGCATTCTCCTAAGTTGAGCATGACTGCTTGCCTTCCAAGCTACCAAGTGTTGTGCAAAGATACATTTATTGAGACTTGACTGTACCGTATTAGTGTTTGTGGTGTTATTACTAGCTGAAGGTACCTACCTCCACCTACTGATGACTCATCTTCCCACAATCAGGTAAAATTATCTGATGATTCTCAAGCCCTCACTGCATTTATCATACCTCTTGGTCTATTCACAAACTTGCAGCTTTCTTTTTTCAAAGATTACAGGCATTTCAAAACGAAACTCTTGTTTCAACACTTACAGTTGAGAAGCAAAATTCCATCTTAGGTAGAGTGTCACAGGTACTGAAGAACAAAGGCATGATTGTTAAGAACAAGAAATCCATGTTTCTGATACCCAGTGTTGAATACTTGGGACATGCAATTTTTACAGAAGGCATGTTTACAAAATCAGAATACTTGATACCATCAGGATGGTGCCTATACCTAAGAACAATGACTCACTTAGATCTTTTTTGGCTATGAGAGAGTACTATGACAGATTTCTCTGTGGATACGTGATCATTGTTGAGCTACTCAGAATGTTACTTAAGAAAGGCAGAAAATGTGCATGAAAAAAGAGCAAGAGGAGGTGTTTAGTCACCAAGGAGTTCATTTTGTTGGCGCCTGCATTGAAGCCTTTTGCAAGTGGAGCCAGATGTGTGCAAACCCACAATGCCAGAGCAATTAGTATTGGATGGAGCAGTACTTTGTGAGAAGTTCAATGGTGAGGAAAATGCATTTGAATTTGTTTCCTGAGCTTTGTATGGTGTTGCACTACATTATAGTACTGTTGAAACAAAAGCACTAGTCTGCATTTGGGCAGTGTAAAGGTTTGAAAAGTATTTATGGGGCTCTAGATTTGACCTACCCATGGATCATAAACCCCTATTCAATCTAATGAGCAGTAGTGGTGTTGACAAGGCTTCTGTTCGATTGCTTTGTCTTATATCCAGATTTCAGGAATATGATTTTCACATTAAATATGTTTCAGGTGGCAATAATATCAGACCTGATTGCCTTTCCAGACTACCCATTGTAGATAAAGAACAGGTAGATGAGACTAAGGATTTGCATGAGTGTTTTGTGGCACCAATGGATACTGTTGCAATCTTCGGTGGGGCACTATCAAGTGAAAAATGCATTGAAGTTGATATTAATGATTTGCTTCTGCAACAGGTTAAAAGAGTTTAGTTTTGAGTTGGCCATGAGATAGAAACTTTAATAGTTTGTTACATAATATTGCACAAATTGCATCTGAACTTTCCCTTAAAGGTGAGATAGTTTTGTGTTAAGGTTTGTTTGTGCTTCCAAACTCTCTGCGTAAAAAGATAATAGCATTTGCTATTTTTGGACATTTATTTTTGCATCCACACACAAAGTTTTGTGAAGCCCAGGTATGGTTGCACAAGTTGAGCACTATGCCAAATTTTGCCAGGTGTTTGATAAACACTCTGGAAATGTTATCAGAAGCCGTTATCTAATGTAGATCTTCCAATAACATCAATGGGAGAAAGTTTCTGTGAACTTTATGGGTCTTTTTGTTAAGTTTGCCCTCTAGCATGAGGTATTGCTTGTTCTCTCCGATTATTTTTCCTGATGTATTTTTTTTAATTTGTCCCTGCTACTACCACAGATGATGTTATGATTTATTTTTATATTTTTGTTCTTGAGGGAGTTCCAAATGTTCTTGTACCTAATAATAAAAAACCCTTTGTGTCAGATAAGATACAGAATTGTTTGAAATATTATGGTATTATTTTGTTGGAAAAAGATCTTGACAGTCCCTCTGCCAATGGGTTAGTGGAAAGAGTGAGCAAGTTTCTAAAAGAGGGAGTACAGCCTGCTTTTGCTAGTAGTCTTGATGTTAAGGTTCATCTGAGGGAGAAAGGTATGGATTATGTTAATTTATCACATTCAACTTTTGATCTACCACTATTATTTTGTTGAGAGGCCGAAACGTCAGAATCAAGTTGACTCCTTTTAGCTTCACTAATCAGGATTTCCCCATCTCTCTACAGAAGGTAAAAGAGGCATGAGGCAGAGCTGTATAGAAATGTTCCAGTTCTAAAGAATATTGTTACAGGATTAAACATATTCAAAGTGTGTTTTTCGATGTAGTTGATCTTGTCATCATTAAAAATCCAAGGTTGTCAGAGGTGACACCAAGTACTCTGCACCCGTGAAAATTATCAAAGAGTTGACTTGTTGGGTGCAGAGCTAAGGGTGGTGGAGCAAACAAAATGTTGGACTGGGTACTTTCATCATCTGATTCAATGTTTGTGCATAATGAAAATGATAAAAGGAGAGGGAGAGTGTTATGCAATATGATTTGTATGTATTATACTTAATATACTTCTTTAATATACTTCTTATTACACTTCTTTTTCGTCTATGAAAATTAGATGTGTTAATTGTAAGTTAGTGTTAGACCTGTCAGACTTAGGGTGGTCTTCCCCCAAAGGTTTTGCCTTTACACTCCTATTTTTTTCTGATTTCGTTTGTGTTGGCCTTAGAACTCTGTACACTTTACCATTGTTAAACAGTGGCAAAAGCCATGTGCTCTCTCCTCTAAACATGGTACAATTGGTTTACACAATATTGAAACATTTAAGTTACTGTTAAGTCCCTAATAAAGTGGCCCCTTATGTAGCCAGGGCCTGTAAAGTAAATGCTACTAGTGGTCCTGCTGCACTGGTTGTGTCACCCATATAAGTAGCCCTGTAAAACAAGTCTCAGGCCTGCCATTGGAGTCTGTGTGTGCAGTTTTAAACTTTTTGCCAGGCACAAACCTTTTATTTAATACATATAAGTAATCGCAGGTTAGGCCCTGATCAACCCAAGGAGGAAGGGGCAATGTATTTAAAAGGTTAAAGATATACTTTTAAGTTTTACATGTCCTGGTAGTGGAAAACTCTTACATTCTTTTTCACTACTGCATGGCCTACTCCTCTCATAGAATAATATTGGGTTTCCTTATTACATTTCATAAGTGATAACTTTTAATTGGGAGCAGGTAAACTAGTTGAGTTTGGTGTCTAAAGAATTGTAATTAAAAGCCCTCTGTAATGGTAACGTCGGGTTTTCACACAACTCTAAAAATGCCACTTTTAGAAAACTGGCATTTTTATGACCTAACCATATGGTGCCTGTCCCTTGGTAACATGACTAGGTGTAGCTGACAGTTGGTCCTTGTGCATTGCTCCCAGACAGTAGGTCAAAGGGATAGGGCTTGGCAGGATGGGCCACTCTGACTAAACGAGGGGGGCGGAACTTTCATCTTCCACACGTGCCCATCACAAAGGCAGTGCCTGAATACATTCACAAAGGATTTGTCACTAGTCGTTTGTGTCCCTAGTCTAGCTTGGGCCAGAGCAGGGAGGAAGGGGATGACTTACACCTCAGGGGGTGTGGAAACCTACAGAAGCTTCTCCTACTTCAAAGTGGGCACCTGATATAAATCATGGACCCTCAGACCTAACTCTTCAGTACACATATGGAGCTGTGGAAGACTCAGAAGAAGTACTGCTGTGTTGCTTTGATGCAAGAATTACTGCCACTCTGCTTACCTGCTGTGCTGCCATGCTGCCTCGTCGTCCTCTCTGAGTGGGACGGACTGGACCGACATCTTGAACCCAGGGCCACCAGAGTGACTACAAGGGCTTGTTGGCTGGCCTCCTGATCAGAGCCTCAGGGACAGAACAGGCTCCAACAACCTTAAACCCGGCACATTGCCTCTGTCAGCTCTGAGTCCTGCCCTCCCAAGTGGTGCCACTGCATTCTGGAAACTTTGGAAATGGGCGTGAAAGTGCTCTGCCAGTTCAGCTGTGGTCCCAGCAGAACCAATACAGCATGAGACATGGTCTTAGCAAAATTCCACATGAGAACCGCTGTACGATGCATCACTGATGCAGGACTCCCCATTATAGCCCCACAGCTCTTTGGAGCTGCTGCTGAGCGATGCATCCTTAAAGCAGGCTTTCACATCACAAGTCACTTGTCAACGGATCCTCAGCAATGACACAAGACACTGCAACGTAAGCCCTGCAACTTCTTCAGACCCGTCCGGTGCACAAAGCATCTTTGACGAAGGACTTTACATCGCAAGCCCCTTGCTGATGGCATTCTCGATGACGATGAAGGACATCGCATTGCAGCCTTGCAGCTCCCTGGAATGGCACTGAGCAAGGCATCTCTACACCAGGAACTAGCATCACCTTTACTGCCTGACGCATCCTCGATGAAGGATTCCACATTGCAACCAGGATGTAAGGGTCTTTGTTCACTGGGCCTAACTGGGTCCCTGTAGCCAGTCCGTACTCTATTGAGGGTGGCCTCAACTTGTAGTTTTGTCCTGGTTTAGTGTGATAATATAACCAGAGTTAGTATTTTGTGCTTTTTAAAAAATGTTTTCACTTAAATCTTTAAAATTGCATAGCTCCAGTTCTACTGATTGGAGTATTGTCATTTTGGTCTTAAGATAGTTATTAAAAATGACCTCTATTTTTCTACATTGGTGTGGAATTTTCCTTGTGTTGTGTTCTCGCTTTACTACTGTTTGAAGTACTGCATGCATTTTTTACACACTGCCTCTAAAATAAGCCTGACTGCTCTGTGCCAAGTTACTAGAGGGTTGAGAACAGGTTAATTTGGGTTTTGCTTGTGACTTCACCCTGGCAAGGATTGTGGTTGCTACTTGAGTTGGGTTTCAACCCCTCTAAACCAGTAACCCAATTTCTCACAGTATATTTCTATCATCTGTTTTCTGGCCTTTTCAGACCCTGTGTTTGTCTTTGGAACATTTGCTTTTCTTTGTTCTGTCTCATGCTTTTGTCGGAGATCTAAATTCTAAATACCATTATGGGTAGGTGCTTGGAATCTGGGGTGGTGCACAGCTCCTTTGTGAGCTCCAATTTGTTCATTGAATGAGGAAGAATTTCACCTTACTTACTCATTTGAAGATACCACAGTGATGATCCTCTTCCTCAGTGCGCAGTCCTTAGACAGATTTTGTCTCAGGAGGTGGCTGATTCCAGATATCAAACCCACATATAACGCCATCATTTGAGTGAGGTTTTACATCATTTTGCAGCACCAGCTGAGGGAATAGTTCAAGCACACACCACTAAACCCACTGAGAAGTTTTAGTGCTGGCATGTTTGCGGATGGATGAAACAGAGAATGTGGACATGCACTTCTTCCTTATGGTTTACTTTTAGTCTTTTTTCCTATAACTATTATGATGCACAGTCGTACCAATTTGCAAAAAAAAGTTCCATATGCTAAAATCACTATACTCACCTTACACATCCATGATAGATGTCACTACCCCCTTATTACTAACCTTCCGTCAAGGCAAAGCTTGATGTGCTCATTACTAACTACTCAGGTGTGACATCTTGAAGATGGTTGGCATAGAAATCTGTATTTGTGTGGATAGTTGAAACCTGGTTGTGACAGTCTTAGATAGTTATTAATTTCCGAGGTGATGGGTAGAAGGAAGAAGTAATGTGGTTGGCATATATTGAATTATCTTGTAATCATTAGCCTCGTCTAATAAGCCCTTCTTCAGAAGCCTCGTCTATCTGGCCTTTAGACTCCTCACCCTATGATGAGGAATACTTTCCTAATGATTGGGTCCCTCAGTCACTCCTCTATTTCTCACTAAGTATCTAAAGGGAATTAAGTGTATAGACTTAACCCTAGGTTTTATAGTCCAATGCTCTTTACTCATATCCTTTGCAAGGTAATATTATAGATGTTCATATTCTAAAAATATTGGCAATTCTCTTATGACAACACGGCCAAGATTTGATAATACCACAAAACAATCATATTTTGAGTAACAGATAAGCCAACTGAAGCCTAGTTCACCCTCGAAATATCTTCCTAAATTCAAATATGCCCAAAAAAAAATAAACAAATTAGTTCATCAAGTGACTTTCTTCATGACAGTTTTCTCAAACAACCTAGTTCACATTATTTATGATCATTTCATTCTTTTGCTGTGCTTCTTATGTATCAATCTATTATGTCTTCCCTAGTTATATAGCCCCCTTCAATCATTGTATGACATTGTAACACTTTTTTTACTCAGCGTCCTTGCCATTAGTTCTGCAGTTTTCATCAGTAAGATGTGAATATTTATTTCACTGTGCGCATCTAGTAGAGTTATGTTTATTAAACTCCTTCTATGCTACTTGTTTGTGTTCCTTAATGTGAAATTATAGTGAGTTTGATCAAGATAAAGACCTTGGTTATAACTTTTTTGTGTAGATGGTGTGCTCAGCCACCTTTATCATTGAGCTTGGTCTGTGGAGGTAGATGTGTCTAGACGGCCTCACTACGCAGGTATATAGCTATGATTTGATGTCCCCACAAGGTGTGTTATGTTTAAGTTAGCTATATAAGATTATTTCTAAGAAGTATGTTTGTGTGCTGATGGAAGAGCACTGTTTGCTTGAGAGGATGTGCTTAGTATTAATTTCTGGAAGCAGTCTGTGCCCACAACATTGTTAGGGTTTTGTCTAATATCTTCTCTTTCTGAAAGGCAAATTATTGGAAGTGAGTTGAAATCTGTGATTACAGTGATGCTCCAGTTCACTTATTGAATGTTAACCGAAATCCCATGATTATCCTCTGTTAGATCTAACTTATGAAAGTAGAACAATTAGGGGCCCATTTATGAGACTGTGATGCAGTGCAATACGGCAAGTCACCTTGCTGCGCTGCACTGTGTGACAGGGAAAGAGCAGGAATGCATTGACATTATGGCAATACAGCACATTCCTGTCTTTTCCCTTGCACTGGCACCCTATTAGCAGCCTACTGCCAACACAGACATATTCCTCTTTCTATGTGTGCATAATGCAGCAAACATAGAAAGAGGAAGAAACGAAGAGAAATAGAAATATTTCTCCTCGTTACTCCTTCCAAGGAAAGGTGTAACATTTTGGTAAATTCCCAGGTTTACAAGTTCTTGTTAATCTGGGGGTGCGTCAAACTACACGGGAGTTGCGTGGGAACACCCATGCAAGGCCTTCCCAGGGCAGAGTAATACAACACAGCAATTTGCGCTGCGTTGCATTACTCAGCAGTTTTGAAGCCACTCAGAGCCAGGCAAAGTGGTTTTGCATGGCTTATAAATCTGACTTAGAGGTTTAGGTCATGCATGTACCACGTTGCATAGTGCAAATGTAACACAACCCTCTCATAAATATGCTCCGTAGTCTATTGGGAAGATGGAGATATTAATTGTAACTCCCAATATAATTGCACACTCATTATTACAAATGTGTTTTCTTCTGACAAAAAATATTAGAATTACATTGATTATGGAATCTAGGATTTACATTCAAATTGGTCACCTCACTTGCAAATGACTACAGTACAAGCCAAAATGTCAATTAATCACATAGGTTCTGATTGAGAAAGGTAAACATACACTTGTGTCTAAGTCTACTTTTTTCTTTGGTATTTACAAAGTACTAGTTAATAGCACATTTATGACTGGGGTTACTCCGCAATCCGGAGGAGAACTCCGCACATAGAAAGATAGGCCTGTCCTATCTCTTTTAATCACTGAGTTCTCCACCCTAACTGTAGAGTCTGTGAATACCTAAAAAACATTAAATTAAACAAAAGTGTTTAAGTTTACCTTTGCGAATTAGGCCCAAAAGATTCTAAAAAAAAGCATCTATTTTCCCAACTTCATTTCTATATTTCTATATATCAATACAGCCTATACAATAAAAGTGGCCCTGCTAAATCCATGGCACCTTGCTGGTCTTTATATTTTAATATTATTTATTTACATAGTCTTACACAATGCCTAGCAAGACAGTTTGGCTGGTTGTATATTGAAGTGTGGGTTTGGAATAGCACATTAGGAATATGAAGTGATCAAAATGTTGTGACCAGAATATCAATGAACAAAATATCAACATATCAACAGGGAAGTATGTTTAGTATTTCTATACCTGTATTTAACTCCACTAATACGCACCTTGATGATATATATATTTTCAAGGCAGATCACTATGGAGATAAGAATACTAAATCTATACCTCCCCATGTGCACTTACTTCCACCATAATTTGGATTTTTACATTTTAGTATCTATATTGTGGGCTCTTGATAATCCTTCTATGTATTACTGGTTTTGGGGTAACAACAAAGTGGGCTATCATTACATAAGATGGGACTACTCGAAAATGATAGGTATGCCAGTTCTGCTCCTGATGCGGACTTTGCCCATTTGGCCAGGTTGTGCCCCAGGGTCTGGCAGGGGGTATGTGCAGCCATGAGCGACATTCCACTTGCACCATCACTCCCGACCCCCTGGTATGCCTCTTGGGATGTGTAAAACATGTGTCGGACGCTAACCACAAACTCACCGCCATGCTCCTGGTGCTTGCTAAGCGCAGGGTGTCAATCCATTGGGGGCGTAAACCTGCGCCCACGGTAAAAAATTGGTTGTACGATTTAGCCCACTGTCAGACATTGCTGGGCGAATTTTGGGATTTGATGCTGTCAGCTAGCAGACCCCCCAACATATAGGCCCCTTTTATCTCTTACATGCAGCGTTTAGCTGCCTCAGACGATCCACCAACAGACTCCTCTGTCGCCGACACGCAAAACACCAGAGACAGTGCGACAGATAGCCTCCCCTCTTCGAGCCTGTCTACACGTGTATTTCTCACTGTGCCCTAAACACCAGCTATACAAGTAGGGATATGTATTGTGCCTTTCTGGTCTGTCATCTATTTTCTATTGTGGAACGTGATATGTTTATGTAGATGTGACTGCACTCATGCTGAAATTACTACCTGTAGTATGTCGTGATTTATTTTTCAATAAAGGTTTTTGAAAAATTAAGAAAAAAAACAGCAACAAAGTGGTCAAGTTGTGAGTGGGTGTACATCAGATTGGTGGTTGTGAGAGTTAAGCTGAGGTCTCACAAGTGTGGATTTTAATGCTATGCGTGGTGCCTGATAGGTTGCCAAAGCACTTAAAGGAAAAAAGTAAAGTTGGAGTATGCCTCTAAATGCTGAAAAGGGCTTGTTTTGTAAAAGTGATTACATTATTGGATGTGTTTAGTGGGTCTAAAGGCAGAACAAATAACGGACTGATTCAGTAGTATATATTTTTTATAATAACAGTGTTCAAAGGGATTTTGGCAGTGAAGACAGAAAGTTGAGCGCCAATGTTTTGACTATAAGTACTTTGTAGCTTGCAGTAGTGGCAGGAATGGAAATAAATGATTCTAGTCTTATGCTGTAATTGAAGTGCAGAGCAAAGTATTCACCAGCTAGAACGTGGAACAAAGTATATGTGGGATGTATGTATGCCAGAATAGAGTCAGGCACAGTTAATGAAGGAAAATAGATTGTCAGTTTTAGATCAGTTCAGATTGACTAACCAAACCGTCATCAAATGTAGAATTCCCAGAAGACTACTGGGGAATCGAGAAATATGGTAATGAGTAAGAGAATGGAAAGAGAAGAACATTTGAGTGTCATCATTTATGGTATGAAAAGCTAATTGAGGAAATTATCAAGAGTTCCAGTATATAAACAGAAAAGGAAGGGCAAAGGACTGAGCACTGGGTGTTGATGGGTGAGTGATGAGAACACTAAGGACAATATGATGGGATCGTAATGCAACGCACCGCAGCAAGTCACCTTGCTGCGCTGCGCTACACGGAAAAGGCAGGATTTTATTGCAATACAGCACATTCCTGTCCTTTCCCAGCGCTGGTGCCCAATGGGCTGGCTAGCGCTAACGCAGGCACCCTTGCACCATGGTGCAATGGTGCATGCATTGCATGTATAATTGTATTTGTGCAGTAAGGGACACCGTCCTTCACAAAAACAATCCTGAGATGCAGATTTCTCTTTCTTTGTGTGCTGTACAATGCAGCACATATAGAAAGAGCAAGTAACAATCAGAAATAAAGATATTTGTCCTTGTTACGCCTCCCCTTAGAAGGTGTATCTTTTTGGCACATTACCAGGTCTACCACTTTTGATAAATCTGTGAATGTGTCAACTTCCATAGAATGCCTTCCCAGGTCAGAGTAACCTAATGCAGTGATTTGCACTGCGTTGTGTTACTCTGAAATTATGAAGTCGCTCAGGACCATGCAAAGAGGCCTAGCGTGGCTTCATAAATCTCATTTTTGAGTTGCATCGCTCTTGCACCGCTTTACGTGCCAGCGACTCTCTTGGGCTCGTAAATTTGACCCTAAGTGAGAAAATAAGCTGCTTGGGACATAGGAAGATAATGGGAACAGGGCTGAACTAGTGACTTAAGCATAAAGTTGTCAACCCTTTCAGACACTGCAGAACTGTGTAGTACAATACTAGCCCAGTGTTAACTGCTGGAGGTTCTGGCATACTATGGTGACTTCTGCCACTCTGTAGAGGAGAGTCACCACCCAACTTCTGTTCAGAAGGAGGGTTCTTATTGTCTGTGGTATATTTAGCGGTTAAAGTCGCAACTTTCCTTTTCTGAAAAGGGGCTTTATATTGAGGAGGCCTGTCCTCCTTTTTTATCTTCAGGCCAGAAGTGCGTTGTGTCTCCCTCTTATTGTGTGCATTCAGATCACCCTCTTCTGTCGTATTACTGGTCAGAAGATTCCTGAAAGGAACAAGGAGAACTTGTATCAGGAACCTGATACTTGTCTAGAGTATTGATTTTAGTACAATCGCTAAAATCGTACCTTCTCTCAGAGGACTCCAGAGGTAGAGAAACTCTGAGAGGTTTACCTTTCTGTTGTTGTTTGGATTTATCCCATGGTTTTTCCACTAACTCACGGGCAGGTTTGTCTTCCTTGTCTTTACTAAGTTTGCCAAGAGGTGGTTTGGTAGGTCTGGTACCCAAATTATTTTTTCCTAAGGATGTATATACATCATCAATAATTACAGGCAGCTCACATTTATTGTTGACTTCTGCAGCCGCTGCTAGCCAGAGATGCTTCTTCACCTTAAACATTTGACATAATCATTTCGGATACAACAGGACCATTTCCCGTCAGTTTCATACCCAAATCCAGGGCAGCAGCTGCCCAGTGTTCGTTCTGTGTCTGTTTTAGTACGTCTGGTAAGACGGGCATGGAGGGAGTTCCGTGACGGATAGTATAGACTGCGACCAAATCTATCCGCCAGGAATTTCAGTCTCCAATACTGATAACCATTCCATTCAGTAAGCACATAGTCAAAATTCTGGGTTTGTCTTGTGGTCCCATAAGGGGAAACACAGCTTCAATTTGGTGATCCAAAATGGAATTTCCACACGATTAGTGGGTTGTTTGCCCATAACTGAGCGAACAATTACAGGACTAATTGTAGGCACTGCAGGCAACTGGGCTTGTCCTTGCAGGCCAAACCTTGGTGGCTGCGCCAGCAAAATAAACTGAGTTAAGCGTCTATATAAGATATCTAGACCATGGTATAAAGCTTGTGACTGTGCAAAATTCTGATTAGCCTTATCAGGGTATGGTGTATATCCAGCTATTGCTGGCCAGGTCATCCTATCATTACTAAGGGGACCCAAAGCTACAGGCAAGGCTACATGTCAGAGGGCACCAAGGAACCGATTTTGGTGTTTCCAATAAGACAGAGGAATGTCCATAAGCACTTATGGTCTATATTGATTTGGCGCTGCAGGTGTAGTTATGTATTGAATGCATTAGTATTCTCAACCACAGCTGGAAATGTGACCCAAAAATAAAAAAAATCAAAGAAGTATGCTGCATCCGCTTCTACTACAAAGATAAATTAGACCACCTGCATTAGGAAGTCCATGTTAGGCATGGATTACTGGTTTGCAGTTGACCAAAATGGCTGCAGGCTGTGCAGCCATCAGAAAAACAGAAATGGATTCAAAGTGGAACACAAATGGGGTTCTAACACTTTACTATTCAAACTAGAAAAAACAAAGTTAGTTGCTTCCTAACACTGTGGAGGATTAGTGCCTAACACCATGGACATCTCCATTAGTCGGTAATTGTGGCACACACAAGCACTACTCAGGACTGGAGACCCACAAATGAGTACCAGACCAAACGTTGATGGCGCCATGTTGTAGGGATTCTACTCAGGAACAGAACTATGCATGGGATGATAAAACATCAGAATGTAAGGACTGTGTCACCATACCACATTAGTACCCATGGGCCTGAATCTGACAAGCTTATAGTGCCTCACTTACCCTCCTAACCTTCCCAGAGAGCAGTGGTGACTCCTCCGCTAAGGTGAAAGAGTGTAGCCCCACTGCTCACTTAGTGAGCAATCAAAAACTGAAAATAAAATGATGATAACTTAACTATATTATTATTTTATTTAAACTTAATGGCTTTTTTAGGGACAGGGCTGGGCTGTTTAAAGGCGGGGAGGAGTGGTAGGCACTTCTAATTGCGCATGACATTTCGACTGGCCGTCTTGGCCGGCCAAAATGCCATGTGCGCTTTGCATAGTCTACTCCCAGGCTGCATTACAGCCTGGGTGGATAACATGCCCAGGCTCCCCTCCCCCCCCGAGCACCGAACCATGGCACTCAGACCATTCATAACGCTGCCTTGTAGCACTGTGATTGGCCTAGGGAGCCTGGGGGCTTCCTGCTTACACAGAAGCCAGGAAGAGGATGGAGGGGAGGTGGCGGCTGGCCAGCCGGCTAGCCACATCCAGGTAAGGGTTTTTTTTTAAATGCATTTTTAATTTGTTACCACCTCCGATGCACACCTCCCCGCCCACGCCTGTTTGGTAGCAGCTGCTAGTGCCAGAGAGACAAGTGATTTGCACCCCAGAACACAACACTCTGTACCCTCTCAGGGATCGTGGTAGCAGGTCATCCTCTTTTGTTCTCTCACTCATATATGTCTACAATGAATAGGAAAGATACATGAATGAAGCTTACAATATTTATTGAAATTATTGTGCTCTAATGTGCAAAAACTGTGCCACAATTATAATACATATGCAGGTTAGTAATGTCATTAGCATTAATAAAAGACCATATACAAATAAAAGCCTTGCCATATTTGCTGACGAATTTGCCTGAACCCACCCCCACTATATAAACAAAGTGATTATAGGTCTCTGGTATTAGTGGCAAACCCCTTCCCTTGGCATACATAGATGTCTGTTCGGCATCTCAGCTGGCACAGGCCTTTCATCTCAGGACTTTAGCTCTGACTGCAAGTCTCCACTCTGTGGGTTTTCAAAATGACAAGTCCTGAGTTATATGATAAAACATGTGTGATCAAAAGCAGCAGCGAGGTTTTTCTACTATGTCTAGGTGCTAGTGTCCGACCACATAGAATAACAAGGAGTAGAGGGGCATATTTACAATGCAGTGCCGGAGCAGGTCATCAGCCTCCTTGGCTTAACAACACGCTCCCCCACTTTTGAAATGCAGGGCTGCACATATTTACAAGAATATTCTGCAGCCCTGCATTTCCCCCTGCGTTGGTGCTAAATTTAGCAACCTAGCTCCAATGCATACACCCTTGCACCTTAGTGCAAGGGTGTCTGCATTGAGGGGAAGATTATTTATGTGCAGGGAAGTCTCCCTCATAAACATGTGCTGCCTATATGTGAAAATACAATGTGTTACAAAAACAAGCATGACATTTGGTAACGTGCCAAGCAAATGCAGCCTACAACGTGCAAAGTTAGGCTAACACTGGGAAAATGATAATGGCCCCATAGAGATCCCATGACACCATGAGACCCTGTGCATGTTGGGACTTTGCTTTTAAAATGGCCACTTCTTGACAAAATGATAGATAATTGACTTTAGGAGAAGGAGGCAAATTGTGTGTGACCCTCATTGGTGAACTTGCCTTTTACCACAATGGCATTTTCCCCCAGTGGTCCTCAGGCCCAGAGAGATGTGTTCAGTCCTTGATGGGCTTCTGGTACCCAACAGGGCACTATAGCCCGTGTTTTGGTCTCACCTACACCAGTGGCGGCCCGCATGGCTCGCGGGTAGTGGGTGGTCACGGGAGGTCGGATGGGGGGTCGCACAGGGTTTGGAATAAAAAAAAAAGAAAACTTACCTTGAGGCCGGGACTAAAGCCTTTCTCTGCTCTTGCTCTCCTGCCTCCGTCTCTGACAGGAACAGAAATCAGGCAGCTCACCTAAGCCAATCACAACACTGCAATGCAGTGTTGTGATTGGTCTGAGTGCCGTGACATGGCGCTCGGCCAGGGGCTGAAGGGGTGGGCATGTTCTCCATGCAGGCTTTAATGCAGCCTGCATGGAGAAGGGGAAAGTGTACATGACCGTTTTGTGTGGCTCAAGAGGGGCAACTAAACAGACATTGAGCTCTTAGGAGTGGGCAAACCACTCCTCCCCTGCCCTGCTCCAAGAGCAGAGCAGCCCCGCCCACTCACCCACCCACAAATAAGCAGGAAGCAGCCTAAATGATAATAACGCAAAGTTATTATCATTTTATGTTTCTGCTTCCGATTGCTTAAAAGCTGTGGGGCGATGCTCCTCCGCCATAGTGGAGGAGCCGCCCCTCTCCTTCACAGCACATGCAGTTTACTGCGAGACATTTGTTTACAATTCAGGTCATTGTACGCCACTCTACTCTACTCCACTCTACTCTATGCCATGCCACTCTTCGCTATGCCAGTCTACTCCACGCCACCACACTCAATGCCACACTAGGCCATTCTACTCTGACAGTCACTACACCATTCCACTCTATTCTCCGCTACTCTACTCTATGCCACTCCACACCAAGCAGTTCTATTACACTACACCCCACTCTTTGGCACTATACTCTGCATCATTCTTCTCTACACAACTCTACTCTACACTACCTAACTCCACTCCACACATTGCCACTCTACACCACTCTATTCTACACCACTCCATTATACGCCACTCCACTCTACACCACTCTACTCTATGCCTCTCTATTCTACTCTACTCTATACGACCACACTACACTTCACGCCACCCCACTCTTCTCTACACCACTACACTCTACATTACACTACTAACTTTTAGCTATGCTGAACAGCAAGCACACTTCTGTACAACATGGTTAAAAAAGATTGGCAAAGACAATAGCTCTGACATTGGTGAGAGCTGTTGGCTTTGTCAATGCTTGTTTTCAGGGCAAGGGCCAATGCAGGCCCCTCAATCACTCCCCCCATCTCTCTTGAGGTAACTACAGCAGGCACAAATGGTGGGGAGGAGCCTTGATGAGAGAGAGCAAGGCAAGAGAGGAAAAAGAGAGATGAATGAAGGAGGAAGAAGAGAGCAGGGCTGGCTGAAAATGTTTGAAATGGCTGTTTTTAGTTTCCAGTCTGGCCCCGGTTTTTAGGTTTTGCCTGCACATCACTTGCGCTGTGCTTGTGAAAACTCTTGTATCAAAGAAGAACTTCTTACAGCCAGCCTAGTACTTACCATTTGTTAGTTTGCTTGTCACGGTTTTCCTTGCTTTTTATTGATGATTGTGTGTAATTTCCTGTTGGTTTATGGCTTCTCTTTACCTGCCCTTGTGTGCTTGTCTTTTCCATGGAGTTTGGACCATGTGCTTCTTCCTTTTCAAGTCTTCATCAGTTTTGTTTTTGTTGCTAGAGATACTTTTTCTTTGTAATCTAGGTCTTTTTTGACTGCATGTATTTTTGTAGCTACTTTGTTTCGTAACATTATTTCTTATTCCCGGACTGTTTTGTCACCTTCACATTGGAAAAATCACTTCCCTTTTTTCATTTTTACATAACGCACACTCAACCCAAATATATTGGAGTATTTTATGATGGCACGGATTACATTGCACCAAGTCACACTCATTCTTTGGAGGCACGGGGAGATCAAACAATTTGCCCGGAATCACAGGATGTTGAACCAATGCAGAGACACAATTTTCCCCAGCTCCAAAGTCAGCAGCTCTGGCCGTTACGCCACATCTTCATATTCAATATTTCTTACGCTTTTGTAAACCATGGATAACAATCTAGTGTGGCTGAGTCCACTGTATACTGAAAATACATGTTTTTACAAACATGTATGTTAATCTGAACAGGGTATCCCAGCAAGTTCTTAATTCGTAAGTATTCAAAAAAGCGCTATGACGTGGTAAGTGCTGGCCACATCATAGGGCTTTACTCTGAGCCCTGTTGCACAGTAGCTCGCACTGCTGTGCAACATATAAAAAAACATTTACTAAGCTGATAGATTTCTCTTAGGCAAAACCAATTGCTATTGCTAGTGTTTGTTTATTGTACGTCTTTACCTCATTTGCTGTCTTTGTTAATTATGTCCTGTGTTTGACAGTGCAGCTGTGTCAATGTAAATTAGATATTCAGGCATTAAAGTGTTAAAATAAATCCAAAGTAGATCGAAGTAAGTAGATCTTGAAGCTTTATTCAAGTGAACACCAACACATCACTGGAGTGCGTCCTCCCCATCTGAAGTACGAATGGCAACTGTCCACTGACACCGTTCATACTTCAGAAAGGAGGTTGGACGCACGGGAATGCATCTTCGAGAGATGCCTATGTAAATAACATCAGATAGCATGCGTGCGCGTGTAAGCTCACCACGCGCATGTAAGTACAAACCACGAGCTCTATAGGTAACACGAGCTCGTTACACATGTAAACACCTATGAAGTATATTACATCACCCTTCTCCTTTCACAAATAAAACAAAATTGAATTTAATGAAAATAAAAATCTTTGTATCTTGAAGAAAACGTACAATTGCGAACAGGTCTTGATGAACCAAGTACAGGAGAATTATTATTACCAACAACTTGAGCTACAACAGACAATGATGATCTCGGAGAGCAATCTCCTGCATCACCATTGTTGACTGACCTTGAAGATTCTGGTGAAGTAGAGCCAAAGTATGAAAAATGTAAATCATCATTAAATTTTTTTTTTTTTTTTACGATTTCATTTGCTTGATGTGAAGTTAATTTAATTAACATTCTCTTACTCCACCAACCTTTCTGGCCAAGAAAAACCGAACCTTTAGACACTTTTAACACTTGTACAGGAAGAGACAGTTTCGAAAGACCCTTCTTAACTTTCTTGGGAGACTTGATCATCACCCAGTCTCCAATTGTAAACTCATTTGCATAATTGCAAATCCTACTATCATCAAAGTTTTTCTTTTGTATAGCTTGTTGAACTGCAACTTTCTTAATCGTGTCCTTCTTGTCTTTGCAAGCCAAGCATGAATCCTCATTCTTCAACAATGTTCTAATCCATGATGGACAAATGGTACCATTAGGATCTCTTTTCTTGAGTAATCTAAATGGTGAGACCCCAGTTGACGAATGAGGAGTTGTAAGATATGACCAAATCTTTTTTTTAAGAACATATCCACATGTACACTAGTGGATAAAGCTGACTGTATTCCCTCTTTTATAAATCTATTCATTCTTTCAACTAAACCATTAGCTGACGGAGAATACAATGCCACCTTTAAATGTTTAATAGCATGAGATTTCAAATAATTTTTCATCACATTTGAGGTAAAGTGAGAAACATTGTCTGTGACTAACTGTCTCGGATATCCTTCAGAAAGAAATATTCTAGAAAGGAAGTTAATCACAGAGAACGTGCAAGGTGCAGAACAAAATTCAATCTCCACCCATTTTGAATAGTAATCTATTAATACTAAGATGTATCTTTTTTCATGAGGAAGCAAATCAAATGGGCCTGCAAAATCCAATGCTAATTTAGACCATGCTTCTTCTGGAACTGGAACATTATGCAAAGGTGTCTTTACCGTTTTCCAATGTTTGTCAGATACTAGACAAGTTACACATGAGTCTACCCACTTGGCAACATCTGCATCTAAACCAGGCCACCAAAGATTTTCTTTCAACCTCCTTGAGGTTGCTCCTATGCCCAGATGCCCCTCATGCGCTATATCAAAAATTTTCTTACGCAGTGAAGTTGGGGGAACTGCGAGATCACCGCGCAAGATCAAACCTTCAACTAGGGCAAGTTCCTGATTGATTTGTGCAAATGATTTTAAGGGAGAGGAAATTGAGCGTTCTTTGGGCCATCCTGAAACAATCATGTTTTTTACTGCGACAAGAGTGGAATCTTCTTCAGACGCTCTCACCCAATCATCCTGTGTGACATGAGGCAAGTCATTGACAAGATCATCAATAGACGCCACCACACATTCCACATCATCAAATCTTGAACATGAGGAGTTATCTTTTAATGATAACCTAGAGAGGCAATCTGCTCTGGAATTTAGGCCCCCAGGTATGTGTTTTATAACAAAATTGTATTCATGTAGTCGTGACAATAAACAAACCAGCCTGGAGGAAGCTTTTCCTGTACCATTCCCATTTAACAAATGTATTAATGGCTTATGATCGGAAAAGATTTCAAATTGAGTACCCCAAATGAAAGTCTTAAACTTTTCCACAGCCCATGTACAAACAAGAGCTTCCCTCTCAATTGTACTGTAATTTGACTCTGCATTAGAGTGAGATCTTGAGGAAAAAGCTATTGTTTTCCTTTCCATTGACCCATTGGCAGAGGACGGCCCCTAATCCATTTTGACTTGCATCAACCGACAAAATGCACTTTTCACCAGGT
The DNA here is from genome assembly GCF_964204655.1 of Triturus cristatus. Lineage (NCBI taxonomy): Eukaryota > Metazoa > Chordata > Amphibia > Caudata > Salamandridae > Triturus > Triturus cristatus. Next base: position 394,430,465 of record NC_140582.1, on the reverse strand, counting down.
GAAAATGGAGAAAGAGCGGGGGCTTGAATGATGAGTTTTTTTATTAATCAAAAGCTTGTTGTGCTTCAATACCCCATGTAAAGCATGCATTGTTCTTTAATAAAACACGTAGAGGTTGAACCACTTGAGCATAATTAGATATAAACTTTGAGTAATATTCTGTCATCCCCAAAAATGATCTTAACAGATCTTTATTTTTGGGCATACTGACTTCATCAATCGCTCTTGTGAGTGAAAACTTAGGCCTGATTCCTGAGGCAGAGATGGTGTGCCCTAGGTAGTCAATGGAATCCGCCATAAATTTTCATTTATCTGTACCCAAGGTTATCCCAAATTCTTTAAATTTATCCAGTACTCTCCTGAGAGTAGACAAGTGCTCAACTTTGTTTTTTGAAAATATTAAGACATCATCCTGATAAGCTTGAACAGAATTAACGCCTTTTAACATGTGATCCATAAACCTTTGAAATACGCTTGCCGCAGATGCTAGACCAAACGGAAGTCTTAGGTATTTATATGCACCAAAAGGTGTTACAAATGTAGTTAGGTCAGTGGAAGATTTGGATAATGGTATCTGATGATACGCTGACCTTAGGTCCAACATGGTAAAACATGTCGCACCTGCAATGTTACATAACAAATCTTGAATTTTTGGTAGGGGGTGACAATCCACTATAATACTTTTGTTAAGTGTGCGTAAATCAGCACACAAACTAATAGAATTGTCCTTTTTTCTTACTATTACAATGGGACTAACCCATTCTGATGACTCTGTGGACTGAATAATACCCTCTTTGACCAATTTATCAAGCAGAATTTTAAGGTCATTTCTGACGCTCAAAGGAACTGGTCTCGCTTTATGAGAAACTGGGATAGCATTTTCTTTTAGTTTGATGACATGTTCTACTTTTTTTACTTTACCAATGTTTGTTGTAAAAACTTCAGGATATTCTCTAAACATGGTATGACCAATATTTGTACAATCATAGGAATTATTATGACTGTCATCATTGATGGAAGTGATTGTATACTCCTCATTAATTTGAAGAGGATTTTCAGAACCAGGAACCAGTTTCAACCCCATTCTGGCTAAATCCTGCCATCCAATAATGTTCTTTCCTTTAGGAGCTACATAAATCTTTGTTAAAATTTTGCGATTTAAACAAGTATTAGACTCCATGAAATAACCATGCATATCAATTATGTGACCACCATATGCTTTTGGAATGATATCCAAGGGTAGTAAGGGCTTCTTAAAAGACCAACACTTCAAATAAAGTGTCTGAAACAATAGTAACTGGTGCTCCAGAGTCAGCCATCATGTCCACCTTAACATTCCCAACAATAACAACACATAATGGTTCCTTAACTTTCTGAACGACCGAGGACATATCTAAAGAGTCAATAGAAAGCATGAGTCTTTCAAGGCTATCATCAAGTGACTGAATAACTTCAACATTAGTATTTCCATGAGCATTATCAATGTCTAAATTGCTAACTCTGACCATTTTCTTGCTTCTGCACACAGTATAAAAATGACCCATTTTCCCACATTTTGTACATTTCTTACCTAGTGCCATACAGATAGGGCTATCACCTAAATGTGATTTTGAACCACACCTAAAACAAAAAGAGTTAGTTTTTGAAAGAAAGATTTTACAAATATTGGCCTGAAAGAAACATGGTTAATGTGAGGATCATTTTGAATCATGTTAACAGGTGAAGGGTTGACCTCAGTTAAACATTTTGATGTTATAATAGATCTCTCAATCCCTTTTGCGATGTCTATAACCTCAGCAAGGGAAGGATCTCTGCAGCTGAGAAGACGTTCTTGAATTTTTTTGTGAAAATAGCTGTACACGAACTGATCCCTTATGTACGAGTCAAGGTAAGCTCCAAAGTTACAATTCACCGCCAGGTTCCTTAAAGCTGAAATATAGTCTTCAATGGATTCATCAGAATCTTGTTTCCTCTTCATAAAGTTAAATCTTTCAAGCAAAACGCTTGGCTGCTCTAAAAACTTTTTATTTAACCTGTTAACGGCATCAGTGTAAACATTCCATCCATCTCCTTCATCTGGTGGTGGAATGGTGACAGGTAAGTTGTCAAAAGTCTCTCGCCCAGCACTGTCCAAACAACTGTAAAGAATTGCAAGTCTGCGTTTGGGTGAATACTCTTCTGCATCTATTGCCACCAGGTAATTCTCAAAGGATTTAAACCATAGTTTCCAGGGCTCCTTCGGCTTTCCTGGTCTTAAAAGAAACTGCTCTAGCTGACATATTTGCTGAGAGGCCATTACAACTGATTTTAATTTAACTTTTAACAAGGTAGTTCTGTAAAACGATGTAATAAAGCACCAATTGTTAATTTTGTATTTTTTTTAGTAAAACCAAAGTTGTAGGCATGTTTAAAACATCAAAATCGACTTACTTATGTTTAATTGCGAGTTCCTGCTGAGCTGTCCTTAATTTTCCCCTTTTCACAATGTGAAATACAAACACACGTGTGACCAATAGCGCTGCACGTTTGAAATCTGAGAATATTACTTTACGCTCTTCCAACCAATGAGGGTGCGCGTATGATGAATTTCTCTTTTGCCTCTTTAGCCAATGAAAAAGGACCTCTTCCGTGTTAGGGGGTTTGTACTTGAGTGAAAACGAGAGGCGTCCGTTGATTGGCTGTTCTCTCGCTAATCCGGAAACTCCTCTATTATTAGCCTGAAGTTGAACGAAGGTTTCCTTAGCGAGAGGATAAGCGTGAAGATTACACAGCCGGTAAGAAGCACAAATCGTTGTGGTGTTGGTATTTATCTTCAAATAACTCGTTGCCAAATGTAAAGTAGATATTTAGGCATTAAAGTATTAAAATAAATCCAAAGTAGATCGAAGTAAGTAGATCTTGAAGCTTTATTCAAGTGAACACCAACACATCACTGGAGTGCATCCTCCCAATCTGAAGTACGAACGGCAACTGTCCACTGACACCGTTCATACTTCAAAAAGGAGGTTGGACGCACGGGAATGCATCTTCGAGAGATGCCTATTTAAATAACATCAGATAGCATGCGTGCGCGTGTAAGCTCACCACGCGCATGCAAGTACAAACCACGAGCTCTAAAGGTAACACGAGCTCGTTACACATGTAAACACCTATGAAGTATATCACAGTCAAATATCGTGTGACTTATTTACATATCTGAAGCACAGCAGGGCATAGATTTGATGTCTTAAAATTAAATTGTTTTGGTTTGGGCATTCTGAATGACTTTGATGTATGCTCACTGCAAAGGTTCTGATATTGTTGTCTGTTGCATCTTTGTCATAATTGCAACTTTTTAATTCCATATGACTTTTCGAATCCAAAAATTTCTGAAGATGAGTACTATGGAAACAAAACTGAACGGAGAATGAAGTAAACGCTAACAAATTTGGTTATTTTCATAACATTTTGGAAAATAAAATTTTACTAAGGTTAGATACATGCCATTTCATCTTGCACAATCGCACAAAGACACAAGTTCTAATGTGATTTCCCCTGGATTCTGAACGCATAATCAGATATCTGACACCGCTTCTCTCTCAAAGATCAGATCTCCAATGGAAATAAAAGGCAAAGCTATTATCCATACCTATATCTCCCGCCATCTCCCTTTTCAGCTTGTCGGCCTTGAGGCAAATTCCTGAATCAGGGAATGCTATCTAGCTGTAATATGAATGCCAACAGTGCTAGGTGGGGAAGAGGCATCCGCATCATATCCATCTATGTGTATGTTGAATTTCTATTCTACTGGTAGGCCATTATGCACCTCACAGACTCACTCACAGACTCTCTCACTGACTGACTCATTAACTGACTGATTGACTCACTCACCCGCTAATTCACTCACTCACACAGACTGATTTCATTTTCCTATCTCTTGCTCTGTCACCATCACTTTAACCAAGAGTTTATCCCACTTTGACGCTTCTACCTTTCTGTCCAGCTATCCTGAGGCCAAAGAGTTGCCTTTTTGGCTGTCACTCCACTACAACTATCATCTAAAACTGAGACACACTGAAAAACCACCCATTCAGTACACAATAGACGCATCTCACGACACGCACCAACCATACTTCCGATATGCCACAATCGACTACCATCAGATCCTTATAGTACATTTACCCCAATGGTATTCACTGCAAACGGTATTTCCAGTTACAGCAAATCACCTGTCTGGAACAGGGAATAAGAGGCATAACACATGAAGCCCTCCTTTGCACAACATATCCTCAAAAACAAATAGTTGGCTCAGTGCTCCAACTCTACTACACTACCCACACTACACAAATATCCTAGAACAATTCAGATAAAGTTAGCAAGAGCATTCCACCTAACCACATAGCTACAAATTTACAAAATAATTGTTTGCATGGCTATCAATGTGGACAAACAACCACACACACACATACGCATCACTATTGCCCAGTTTTCGGGTCTCACGTGCTGCCAGTAAAGACAAGTCGTGACATCCGTGGTTCTGCAACAGAAAAGGTAATAATGACAGCTTTGAAAAAAGTCATTTTGTTTCTTTATTGATCCAGTGCCCTATTGCATTGTGTACATTGCTCCTAATTCGTTTTCCTACATTTGTTTTGGTTTGGGTATAGACTTTCATAGAGGTGGAATCTATATGGGAATTTGATTGGTCCTATTGCAGGCTAATTGCATGCTAAAAGTATATTGATGGAGACATGCATTGTGAGTTCATGACTTTAACTGATATGAGGTGGTGCGTATGTGTGGGCTTGTTTCAACCGACTATATTTTGGGAATTTAAACTAGAGTATTGAATCTAATAGGTTCAATATTTATTTAAGAATGAGCATTTTTGCAACAGTCTCAGTTTTAGGCATATCTTCATAATGGTGATGTGGGTTGCTTTCCCCTTCATTTCTCTCCATTTGTTCAGTCCTTTGTTTCTTTATTTCATTATAGCCTAGTTGAATATTGTTATGCTGCTTTGGCCTAGTTACCAAGGGTGATCCAATGAACCCCAAAGGAAGCTGATCTACCTCCTATTAGCACACTATTGAGGATGACAAACAGTCTAGTTTCTCAACCAACAATATATGTCTTAATTTGCCACAGACTGCATAAAATATATTCCGTGATACACTACTGCGTCATAAGCACAATGTTTCAAATTATGCCACACTCTTTTGAAAGGATAGGAAGTCAATGTGTTTGATTTGTTTAGCATTGGAATGGCATGCACTGACTCCACTGAAATGCCTAATAATTTAGGGTTGGTAGAAAAAATTGCACTTTATGTACAGCTCCAACCACTGCACCTGGAACTGAATTGGGCCATCATTGTGGCAGGTCATTTAGTTGACTTTCACTAGTAACCATTTATTCTCTTCCTGAAAACACCAGATCCTAACTTACTCTTAAGCCAATGCTCATCAGTAATTGGATGAAAGAAAAGATGTCTACACTGGCTGAAAGGTAGTCATATTGTATTGTAATTGAATTTATATAGTGCTGAAGGTGGAAAAGCAGCATGCTTCCCGCTTTTGGCACTATATACCGTTGATGGTTAACCCATTGGTTATTTATTTTTTTGTATACTGTTGGCTATTGTACCATCTTGAGTGACATTGCACAACAGTCATCTTCCATAGTAAAAGAGCACAGTAAAGTGGGTGAAAAATGACATGATGTGAAATAGACAAACCAAGAAAGCACATGTTAATCTGTCATTGCGAACTTGCAACATGGAAAGCAATAATCCATGGATTTCATTTGGCATTGGAGGGCAAATCCATCTTTAGTACATTATTTGTTAGGCAGGGCAGTAATATGGATGGCAAACTCCTCCCAATAGAGTGTGCCAGTGGTGGACACAGTACTCATTTTTGGAGTCAGGGACATGTGTTTCATCATCAACTCAGACCCAGAGAAATAGAGATAAAGGCAGGAAAAATAAGGACAGAAAGGTAGGAAAACAGTGACAAAGGGAGAAAGCATGGATGAAAAAGAGCCTTTGAGAGTTAGATGAAGAGTCAGAAAGTGCAGGATATTGGAAGAAAGCAGCATGAGGTGCAACCAGTGATTAATTTGAGCTGGTGCTTTCCGGTGCTCAGCACCAGCACTTAATTGGTTTCCGGTGCTCGGCACCGACACCTAATTGTCAACACATACAACAATCTACTGCATGGTGGTGCTGCTCATCTAATTTAGAGATGAGCAGAAAACGGGTTGTTTAGGAATACAATATACATTAAAATTGCTAACACCTACCTCCCCAACCATTCTTTTAGCTTTAGGGACTTGGAATAATCTGAACTGTTGCGTTAACATGCAAGAGAGATGGTTAGTAGTTGTCTTGACAACAATGACAAGGGCGATGGGTGCTGCAAGCTGCAGTGGCCTCTTTGTCAGAGCCCTGGCACTTAATATTTTACAAATTAAGCACTGGGTGGTACCTAGAATAGGCAGCCTTCAAATTCAGCAACCCTATTATTCCAGAGCATCAGCCTCGATGACTCACTTGGCTGTGCATCCCTTGCTTGTTTTTACACATCCTGTAGTGAGTAGGAATACATATTGGGATCAAACACTGAGAAGCTAGTGAGTTTAGTAATTCCTTCGAAGGTGGATGAGTGATAAATTGAGTTGTTTTATATAGGATAATACAATGTATTGAATAAATATAAATACACAATATTATTCGATTATAAAATATAATGATAAAATATATCCTTATACAATATAAAACACAAAATACAAAACAACAAAAGATCTCGAGTAAAAGTTGGCAGAATCCGGGTTAAGCCTTCGCACCCCTGAAATTAAAATAAAGAAAAAACTTCATACTGCGTAAAAACGAATCAAACCTAGGTTAAAAGACACAGGCAGACATTAAGAATTCATAACTTTCTTCCAGTACATGACACTTTTTCAAAACGAGGAAACAGCAAAAGACACAGTGTAGTCGGTTAGCATCTGCAAATACAGACAGGCCGGCCTGTAGTGATAAAAGTCCCTGGACTTTAAAATAGATACAAGATATCTGCGACAGAAATTCATAGTACCTGCAAAATGAAACCGAGTGCACCAGTGTCCGTGGTGAGCAACCATCGCAGAGGCACACTATTATTGACTTCAGGTCAAATTGGAGAGAAGGAAAGCAAATAAAAGGTGTAATGGTGTCCAGATGGAACTTGTTAAGGAGTGATCACTTCCAAGGGTGTCTGACAAAAGAAAGGCGAGGTTCAGGGCCAGCATTGATTTTCAGGAGCAAAAGAGATCTCTAACTTGGTTTCACTAGAGCCATATTCTCTCTGTTCTCCCTGGCACGGCCAGGAAACAGGTTCCTTATTAACCTCCTATCACCTTTATTTAACAACTGAGGACTAGAGAACAATTCTGAGCCCCCATAGTACGAGATAATAGACTTAATATAGTAAAGTCAGGGGATCTGGTGGCCAAAAGTGTACCCAGTCATTCTTCGATCACATCCATGTTAAAAGCAGTATGTCCCCTGACCACACAGCAATCCACAAAAGCAACAGAGTAAGTTTAGCATGGTCTTCCGCGTAATCAAGACTCAATTCATCATGGGCCAAAAGAGAAGAACTATTAGGACCCACACCGTGCAATTTCCTGCAAATTGGTTTTCCTCTTGCTGGATACTCTCACAAATAAGGTATCCCAAAATAGCAGATCCATATAACAATACAGGGAGACATTTAAATCTATAGAATTGTAACAATGGTAGGACAGGCTTACCGCCTACCATAAAAGCAAACCTAAAGAGGATTTCCCGTGCTTGGCTAAATTACATACAGCGATTAGCGATGCAAGGCATCCAGCTACTCTGTTGGTCAAAAATAACCCCCAAATATGGGAAGGCAGCCACCCTAGAGATCGCCTTCTCTTTGATGGCCATGGGTCTGCTTTTCAAGGGCTGCTTATCACATGTAATGGAGTGTGCTTTTGAAATGTTAGTGTTCAGTTCTAATTCATCCATGATCTTGACAAAAAGTCCTTTAAGGCCATTAGCAGTGCAAGATAGTAATACTGCATCGTCAGCATATAGCAGGGAGGGTACAAGAACGGATTTCAAATGAGGCAGGTCAGTTCCATTTGCTGTTAAGACGTAATTCAGGCCATTGATGTGTAGCAAAAATAGAATGGGCCCTAAGACACAGGCTTTCTTGACCCCCGCCCTGCCCCCGAGGGAGGCTAAAGTAATCTGTACGTTTCCCTACAGAGCCATATCTGACTGAGGCATTCCCATCCGTATAGAGGGCTCTGAGAAAATCGATCAATAACTGGGGTAACGCCAAAACCACAACATTTCCCAGAGCTTTGATTCACCCTATCAAAGTCACTGCTCAGGTCCATGAATGTCACATAAAGATAGCCCCCTCTGCTTGGCAACAAAATATTTACCAATGAGTAGATTTAGATTTAAACACTGCTCCATGGCACCCCTATCTTCCCTAAATCCGTACTGGACAGGTCAAAGGATATTATTGGTTTGGGCCCAATGTTCGATATGTTGTGAGATTATGTGCCCTACCACCTTGACAACTGAATCTAATAAGGAGATGGGTCTATAGCAGCTGGGGTCCTGTCTGTTTCCCTTCTTAAAAACCAGTACAATGGCCACTGATATCCAAGAAAAGGGAATAATAACCTGAACAGCAGCATTTAAGACATTAGTTAGGAGGAGTGCCAAAGAAAAATCTCCGCCTTATAAAGGTCGATGAGAACTATATCAGCACTAGGCACTTTGATGGAGGGGCTGGCTAAAATTGCTGATCTCACTTTGTCAATGTTAAAACTGACCCCAATGGAAATAGTGGGAAATCCGCTACTCACCCGAAGTTCCAGCACGGCCAAGTACATAGATCTTTTTCAAATGCATCACCATTGGTGATGGGTAATGGTCAAACATACGTCATTGGGCAGGGCCGTTCAAACCTGCTTCCCATTGACGATTGCCCAGAAACCCCTGGCATCCCCAACTTTGCAGGTAGATACTAGTCGTTCCCACATTGCTTCTTTTGGGGTCACTTTCCTTTACCGGATGGCTTTCTTATAGACGGCTCTAGCCACCATGATATTTTTCTGTTTACGGGTCCTAGCATTGAGTGCCTCATGAAGCTGCTTGTTAGCCACCCTAGAAGCTTTGTTGAACCAACCAGATTGGGTGGTCCTGCGTGGCCCAAACAATGCCAACATGATAGATCTAATGGAGGCATTCAGGCAATCAAAGGCATGTATAACAGAGATAGGGGACGATTCAATGTATAACAGTTGTGAGCCAACAGGGCTTTTAAGAGAGTGGGAACTGGCACATTGCACCACTTGACCTGGGCATTTATCCTTTGTGGATAAACAAATAAGACCGGAGCAACAGCATGAGTATAACAAACAAGATAATACCACCTCAAACTCAATTGAATTATGATCGCTATGGCCGGTTGCGTGCACCATCTCTGTGGTGACAATATCTGCAAGTGACCTAATAATGAACACATAATCAATGGTTGACCCCTTACCCCAGCCTACAAAGTTGGGGTTTAGGCCCGGATTGTTTCCTCCCATATCCATCATGTTGCACAAACCCACATGTCCCAGGGCATTGTATAAATTCCTGCCCCCAGCTTAGCATTAGAATCACTTCGAAGTATCAGGTTGAAGCACTTGAGATTGGAAAGTGACCTGGCCTCTAGGATAGACAGCACTTAAACAGAGCCTCAATCTGACACCCTACATCATAAACTGAGTTATAAAAGTTGACTAGTAAGATATGAAACTCACAGGAGGCAACTACCCATAGTATCTGGATCCCATAATGATCAGAGTCGACTGGGAAGAATCTAAGGTGTTTGGAGATGGGAGCAATGGTTACTAGTCCACCTCAGGCTCTATGGCCTGGGGAAGGAGTAGCTGTGATGACAAATCATTCATAGCCATCTCACATCACCATCTCTCAGGTCCAAGTTTCCTGTAACACTATTATGGCGAACTGGGGCATGAACTTAATCTATTCAAGATCGAGGAGGTTAATTTTAATACCTGCGATGTTCAAACATAGAAGCCTCCTTGTTGACTCCTGATGGGGGGGAGGCGTGGTGTCAACAGGATGAAATGGCAGTTGTGGCCTACTTGCTCTAGAACTGGGCGGTAATGAAGAAGGACCCGCAAGTCATTAAAATCCAGATCTGAAAGAGCGCGAAATCTGTTTGTTGTGGGAATTAGTGTACTCATCAGGATCTGTGGGCCTGGAGGAGGCACTGGCACACGAGTATGGAGCACATGGCCATAAAAGAAACCAAGCTTGAGAATATTTATGCCCTTATCCCATGTGTGCTGCATGTTGGTGCTGTGGATCAAGCACCTAACCAAACTTTGAGACTTGCAACTGATGACCACACAATCCCCTTTCAGGCTTTTGAGCACAGGGCCTACCCACCCCACCCTCCTCATAGAAAGGATGTCACTGTGTTCTTTAATATTAAAGTTGACATTTCGACACAACCAGCAACACACTTTATTTTTCACGTGGAGCATAGAGTCAATGACATTAGGGTTAAGTTGAGGAACCCCGGTCATAATTGCCACATAAGGGCAGCAAGCAAGACTATGTAGGCCTTTATCATACTGGAGGCCCTTTCCTGAATCCTTATCAGGCTCACCAGCATGGTAACCAAGCAAAGAGCAGTTGGAGTCTCTACAATAGGTGGAAGAGTCACAACTGCTTCCACAGGTGGTAGTGGAGGTTGTTGAATGAACATATCAGGAGGAGGGAGACTAGGGGCAGAAGAGAGGGAAGAATAAGGACCCGAGGGCCTACACATGCCACCTTGGGTACCAGGAATGCCAGTAGGAGTTGGCAGAAGCTAAAGGGAAAAGAGAATTGATGTTATCATCAATTTTAGTGCAGGACTTGGTCAAGTCAGAAAAAGCAGTCTCTAATATAAATTGTCTCTCCACCACTGGGGTGACACACAGCGCGGTAACATCTTTGAGTATACAAAATACCATCCCAGCCTGGATAAATGAATACCAAATCATCCTGATGATCCCCAGAAGGGCCTCAGTGATTTGAGATGTTGAGCTATCGCTTAGCATTCCCCACTCTTTTTGATTTTCGCTTTCTCTTAGCCGAAGGCACACTAACAGTGTTCTTTAAGATTTCGGGCAATGCATTTACGGTCAAGTTCTCCTGAACCACAGGGGACTTGCTGAGAGGAGTATTAGGTGGGTACGCAGGAGAGACATCAGGGCCTAAGTAGGAGTGGAGGTCTGGTTGGACTACTAGAGACAATGGCAAAGTACTAGGGCCCTCCCCCGCATCCATGGATAGTCGCTGCTGTGCCGTATCAATTTATTTCATAATCACGCCTACCACATGAGCCAAGAATGAGTAAAGGGTGGGACCACGAGTTGGCTTAGGGGCAATGTCCTTATCCCCCCAGCAGTTTTCACTTCCCTATAGTTGTGCCAGCTCTTGGCTGAGGCTGTGCCCATTCGCGGCCTGTGCCGCGGGATACTGATGTGTGCTTTATATCAGAGTGTGATGCAGTGCTGGACCTGGCCCCTCTGCCCCCTCCTTGATGCCACCAGGGATTGTGGTTTAGCAAGCCCCCTGACAAAGTTCAAATACGGTCAATTGCATTCAAGGCATCCCATGCACAGGAGACTGAAGAGCGCATCATAGCACAACGTGATTTAGTGCTGGATCCGGCCCCACCTTGATGCCACCAATGACTGTGGGACAGCGAGTCCCTTGACAAAGTTCAAATGTGCCTAATTGTGCCTAGGGTGTAGAATGTGTTATTTACAGTGATAAGGAATGATAAAATATAGAGAGTAAATGCTACACAAAATATGTTATTAAAAATGTGTCGGGTTTGCATCACCTTTTTGACAGAGATCTAATTCAATATCCATTTTGTTATATAGGAAGCAACTCAAATGTCGTTTTGAGTTACTTTGTAAAAAAAAAAAAGTAACACATGGTAGGTAGCTCACTGCGCGGCCTAGCATTACTTTGCAACAGGGAGGCATTCCTTGTGTGGAGCACAGACATTCACACATGCATTTTGATGCAAACGCATATTTCTAAAGAGTTGCAGACATGGGGTAGCACCAAAACAGTGCATCTGCCCGAGGCTGACGCAATGTTGAGAAATATCTTTATTTTGCCCGTTTATTTCCTCTTTGCATGTATGCTGCATTGTGCAGCACACCTACAAAGAAGAAAAAGCCTGCAAGGAATATTTTTGTGCAGGAAGATACCCCTTCATGACCAAATACTATCCTGACCATGACATGGCACCCCTGCACTCTGGCCCAGGGTACCTGAGTTGGGTGGTGCTTGGCAGCCTAAGTGCACCAGCGCTGGGAGAGAGCAGAACTGTGCTGTTTCTTTGACATGATGGTGCAGTTCTGCTCCCTCCCTTCATGCACTGCAGTGCAGCAATATCTCTTGCTGCGCTGCATTGCGTGAAGTGTTTGCAAATCCAGACCATAGTGAATTACCGTCTCAAAGGCGTAAGAAAGATTTTTGATACGGTACTAAAGTTAGCATGTGTGTGAATGAACGTATTTGAAGCGGCAGTGTGTGCCATGACCCGCAGTGCAAAAAAACACAAAGCAAAAAAAACTGAGGGGTTGCTGCAGCCTCCTATAACCTCACTATGAGATAAGGAGCAAACTGTGCGGCAGATGATTTAACAATCCCAGTGAGGAAATAAATCAGGTAGCAGACATATTTTTAAATAAAAAAAATGTAGCACCTAATATGGAAAAGCCTACAAAGAAAAAACATAATAACTGGAGAAAAGGCATCAAACAGTCAATTTGCCTAATGTCATGCCTCCGCCGTGGGACGGGGATGAGGATCAATGCAGTCGTTTTTTATGCTTCTCTTATGGCTCTCATAACGCAGAGAGGAATAAAACAAAACAGAAATGTACTTTTCGCCAATTTGTGTGAGGCTTTCTGGCTCAGGTGATTACTGTGCAATAAAAATCTCACATTACAGTACATTTGTATTCAGGTCTACCTGACAGAAGCAGCAGGGCTTTGAGATGCTGTGCTGTTCATTTGGGAGTATGTTGAAAATCAAATAAGAACCACCAACTGTTACTGAATGTACTCTTCATAACACTATTAGGAAGGGGAGAAATGCAATTTGTTTTTGTCACATTGTTCTGTTACTGGAGAAGACCACCAACTTTCCCCAAATTGCATTCATATTTTTCGAATGCCTTTCGCAGGGCATTTCCAGTTAGTCAAGGCGACATCTAATTTCCGAATAACTCTGGGAGCAGAAAGAAACAAGTGTACTGTTCAGAACAACCCCACCGTGTCACTTACAACCTGCAAATTGCTTCAACGGGTCAGAAATATGCGCGCCGGATGCCTTGCTCTGCAGGAAATAAACTAGGATGCACAGCCCGGGCTTAGGTCGTTGGGTGGAACGTGACTTTTTAGGGTGCAGGCACTGCTCTGCATGGTCAATTGTTTACAAAAATAGAATAACTCATGGGGTCTGATTCACAAAGGTAACTTACATATTTGAATAATTTACACTTTCGAGTAAGTTTACGTCTTTTGGCTATTATTTAGTCAGGGCCGGATTCACAGAGTTAAAATGACACTCTTGTGTTAGTTTACTATTGTTTTTGCTCTTTGCAAACTATGAGTCAATAGTAAGTTCAAGGGGCAGAGAACTGTGCGCGTAGAAAGATAGCACAAGCCTATGTTTTCATGTGCAGCGTTCTCCACCCTGACTGTTGAGTCTCTGCAGTTGTAAATGTACTATGAACTCGTAGTTCCTCAGTTAAAAAAAAAAAAGGAAACTTACACAAAAGTGTATGTTTACCTTTTTGGAATCAGGACCTCAGAGTATAAATATTCTCCGAAAGTGAAACTCACATGTTTCCACTATATTGGTGGGCCTGGGGGCTATACAGGTTTGAATAATTTACATTCTTTAGTAACTTTACTACTTTACTTACTTTATTATAAGTTCATTTCTGGAGTAAATTTGGTGATGCATTGGAAGTGAGGTTGATGATGAACCAGTGACTGTTTTTGTGGAGATTGGCACAGAACAGATAATCTCTGTTCAACCTGAGTCATTTAATACCACCACCACTACCTGCTGCCATCTTTTAAAGAGCCATACTGCCTGCATCAAGCAACACAATCCCTACTGCAGTCACAGCCCAACCTAGAGATAGGCAAACATAACCGACTAGCTCCACCTCAACAAGTTCTTCATGGACTGGCTTGATAAGAATGTTTTACTCCCTAGTTTGTGACTTCTTTACATTAATGCAGGACGAGCAGCAATTGGTAAAATGCTCACTTTGCCGCAAAGTAGAAAATTGTGGTCAATCTGAAAAATCAACACACAATCATGTGAGAAGAGCACCTCAAAAAGATAGCTGCTAGTAAGGAGAAGAGGTTGAACTGACAGAAGGAGGTGGTGGTGAGGAAGATGTCCTCCAAAGCAGCCCTGTGACTTGCTCATAGTGTGCAATACTCACTCACAGCAACTTTGGCATGACACAATGAAATAAGGAATTAAGCATTCAAGCACCTTACCTGCTACCCATAGGTCACTTGTGGAGGCATCCTATAGAAAACTGTCATAAAAAAGCACCATCAGGTTTATGTTTGGCAAGAAGTAGGCCGTATCACTGAACCTATGAAAATGTCAATCTATACGATGACAAGCTAGCCAAAATGTTAGCACTTGACCTCCTGTATTTTTCTTTGATGGAAGGAGAGGTGTTTCTGGAATTTGTAGAGACCCTCGGTCCAGAATAGATGGCTGCAAGCAGATCTATTTTCCCACTGTCACTATGTCAGGGCTGCATGATATAGCGCACCAACAGGTAGATGAAGCATTGAAGGAGAGCACTGTTCAGTCCAACCACATCATAAGAGACATGTGGAACATAGGTTGAGCAAAAGACTATGGAGCTTATTTAAAAGCTCCTTGCACCACCGGTATGTCACTTTTTCCCATAGTAAAAGTAATGCACCAGCAGCGCAAGGGGCTTCGAAAGAAGCCCCTAAATATGCATCACTGCACACATGGTCTCATTCAAGGTAGTAAAGCAAAAGTTTGTCTCACTATTGAGTATGTTGTTTTTCAAGGCAATCGGTGGCAGGCAACAGTTGCAATGTTCTCCATGGAGAAACACACATAGCTGGAAACATCTTGAAAGAAGTTACTACCACACAGCTGCCAACATCTTGAAATAATTTAATACCACATTTTAAGAGTGGTTTCAGCTCAGAGGTCTAAGCATTGCATTTACTGCCACAGGCAAAGGCGGTAATATTGGCAAAGCCATGGCTAATGGAGGATGCTTCAGAGACCCCTGTTTAGTGCACCAACCTAATTGTACAGGACTTCCTGAAATAGAAGTAGCATTCAACAATGTACTGGTCACCAGTAGCTGGATGTGCACCCATTTCAGGCATTCTTTCAAAGCCCAGGAGCAAATTGGAATGATTCACTGTGTTAATATAGTCTATGTAAAAGCCCTCATGTGGGAAGTGGCAGCCTGTTGGAAGGGTCCCCTTCTACATACTGCAATGCCTGTTTTAGTAGTTCATCTCTTTCAATTATTATGTTCCACATAGGAGAGGGCATAGAACTGCCAAAGCCATGATGATGGGGAATAGTTGAGTGCTGGATCCAAATCCTCGTGCCTTTTGAGATTTTGACATGGAAGTGAGTAAGGAGTAATGTACCACGAGTCAAGCAAAGCAGTTGTTGCACATGCTGCAAGAACATTTGCAAAAGGTGGAACAACATTTTTCCAATATCAATGAAGAAGCCACATCATTGTTCAACAGCTTAATCCTTTATCTGAACACAAATCAAAGGCTGCAAAATGAAATTATGTACTTTGAAGTGTACCTCTAAACCACTATTCTGGATTCATGAAACAGAAAAGGGCTAGCAATTTAATTTCTTTTTAACAGAGAGTGTGTTAGATCCCTTTCAGAATGCCATGGGACAAGCAGGGGTGATTGGGTGCAACCATGGTGGTTGAGGTCTTTTATTCCTGACCTACTATGGATTCTGAACAACTGGGCCAAGTACCCATTCTGCACTTGACTCTCAGGGTAAGCATGATCCGAGCAGTTCATGACTCCCTCAGTGGTGAGATGTGGATACACAATAGTGAACATGGGCTTACAACTCAAAAGTCATGCAGCAACAGCAATAAATCATTGTCCAGCAAAATATGCACTTTTATGAAACAAAGAGAAGTTTATATTTCTACCACTAACTAGCACACAGGAAAAATACAACATTCACAAACAATTACACAGACCCGTGCGAGATCAGGACTTTAGTGTTTTCTATGGCGATTCTCTGTCCCACTTCCTCCTCGCATTAGTGAAATGGGGTTATTCCCCATTCACTATTGGTAACATCTAAGGTATGACCTACTAGTAGTTCGAGTCTCAGGAGTCCACTTTGGCTCTGACTCAAAGTCAATAGTATTACAGCACTACCATTCTACAGAGCTACCACGTTAGCTTAAGCAACAAGTTCCTCCAAGGGCTCATAGGCCCGAAACCAGTCTTACATGTACCGGCACGCATGAAGGGTTAGGAGAGCCTGGGATCGCCCTGTATGCGGGCACTCACAGTTGCTGCAGCTGAGATTCAAGTGTGTCAACCATATGCAATCTAGGTGGGTACACTCATGCGGTGTAGAATCTCTCACGTACGTGCTCCTGAAGCAAGCAGAGGCTCTCTGCACTTCTCTTGTGAGGTAAGGGTCCGGTTCTTCTCCCTGTGGGGGGTGGTTGCAACAATCCTGTCTTGGGTACCTTGTCTGGGTAATGGTGCGCAGGCGTTCCTGCAGCATCCTCTCTTCTCTGGTGGAAGGTGACAGATCACGTCGTAGTTCTTGATGTTCGGGGGGACCCCCTCTGACAGATAGGGTCACCGTATCTCATAGCACATGGACTCCTGCCTGATAGGCATGATGGCATCCTTCACAGGGCCCCTCCTAGTATAAAGTGTTGTCGCCCACTGCCGCACCAAGCTACAGCACTTACCACACAGAAGTCTTTTCCACAAGTGACCCTCCTGGAATACCAGTTTATGTCACAGGCAGCGATCTTGCAGAGCTTCCTTTCTTCCCATAACCATCCAGCTGCTTGGCAAATTGCAATTTTTGGACTCTCAAACTACTCTTCTTGTAGTCCATTTCCAGACATTAAATGCGATTTATGGGTTGAGTTTTTGACCTTTTATGCTGGGGATGTGTTTCTTTTGAAAATACCCACTCCTCTACCATCTCTTCCTCTTTAAAGGCAGTCTTTCACAGCAGGAGTGACTCCAAAGCTGATGGTCATTCAACGCAGGGCTTGGAAGTGTCTACACTTCACATCTGGAAGTCAGCCACAGTGATATGCGCATCAAAAGGTAAGTCCAGGGCCAGAGCCCTACTGTTTATGATTCTCTTAACAGCCCCATCTCCTTCCTGAGATATGCACTGTTTAAAGTGTACAGGGGAAGCCTGGCTGTCCTCTACCCAGTGGTTTTCCCACCCAGCTTATAGGAATGCATCAATACAAAAATCTGCCTGGGGGACTTTTCTACCTTCTCTCCATGCTTCAGTAGGCAGGCCTAGATCTCCCATGATAGAACTCAGGGACCTCCATGTATTATACCATTTGTAGGCACACTCACACCCAGTGTGTGAATACAGCATACACACATTGCGCAGCACTGCATCTTCCATGTACTGTACCACTCATAGGCACACGCACACCCAAATTTTAACATGCATGCATAGTCTAGTGCTGTACCCTTGTGTATTGTACCACTCCTATGTACATATGCACACAGCACATGCATCCGTGCACACACTGCATAGCACTACATCCATTTTGTATTGTACCTTTCTCAGGCACACATACACCCAGCAGATGCATCTAGTTTGCACACACTGCACAGGACTACATACTTTGGTGCATATTTGCAAGCCCCTAACACCACCAGAGCATCACTTTTTTTAATGCTCAGGTGATTTACATGGCCTTGTAAATATGGCTATCTTTCACGCAGTACTCCGAGTCGAAGGAGCGTGTCATGGGTGTTGCTGTGGGTGTTCCCAAGCAACACCCATGACTTTTTGACACTGCCCAGATCTGCAAGGATTCATAAATCTGAGGCAGCACCAAAATCTAACACCTTTCTCGGGGAGGTATTAAAGTGGCACAGCGAGGAGAAATGCTTTTATTTTTCCTTGTTTTTTGCTCTTTCTATGTATACTGCATTCTGCAGCAACATGCAAGGAGCAAAACATCATTAATGATTGCTTTTGTGCAGGAAGGTATCCCTTTTTGCACAAACACAATCATCCCTGCAGACAACCTTACACCATGGTGCAAGAGTGCCTGCGCTGGCGCATGGCTGCTGTTTGTGCACCGGTTCAGTGGAAAGCACAGGGGTGTGCTGTAATCTTGTCAATAAGGTGCATCCCTGTGTTTTTACATGACACAGCTCGGCGCAGCAAAATTGCTTGTGGCACAGCGCTGCACCATTTCATGGTGTATTGTGTATTGTACCATTCACAGGCACCTACAAACCCAGCACACTTTTTTAACATGCACGCCCTGCATATTACTGCATTATCCCGGTATTGCACCCTTCCTAGGCACGCATATGTCCAATGCAGATACACTACTCCTGCGTTACACAGCACTTCACACCAAACCAATGTACGCCAAGGGTGAGTTAAGCACACAGCAGTAGAACTTTGAAAATGAGTGAGCCAGTAGGCCTCACCCTAGTGACACAGGTTAAAAAGGACCTGTTTACTCCTGAGCACTACACAGTATGCTGCCACCACCGTGCTAATGCTGCTTATCTCCTGGTGAAGGCAGAAGTCTTCCACCACTATGAGGGTAGCACTCTGGGCACACCTTCCGGTCCAACAAGACCGCAATCTGTGACAATGGCCTATGCCATGGTGCACACACGTGATCTCTGTTTGCCTATGACAACAAAGATCATCATAGGGATCCAGATATCAGTAAAGGTGGGCACTCTGGGCAGGGGTGCAACTCCATTACCATGCAGAGGAGTTTTGCATCCCAACAGGATGTCTCCATTCACAAGAATTTGATGGACAGGAAAATGGATGACCTAGAAGATGAACATTGTAAATTTAAGAAATAGCAGAACTGAGAAGCTGCTTTTAATCTCCAGAAAGTGTAGTGTTGGCTCAGTATCCATAAGCATTTCACAACTGCAGCACCCAGCTGTGGTAATGCCATCACCTGCTAACAAACCTACAGTACCAACAACTTGACATCTGCAGTGAGTTGGTTTATGGATATAGCAGTATGCAACTCAAGTGCATATGTGCAGTGAACAAAAATTACACTTGAGAAGATGGAACAGGATAATTTGGAAGACCCAAGAGAGGTCTGCCGGCATCAAGACCAAATAACATGTAGGCATGCGTAGAAGGAACAGAGGCTAGAACTAAGCAGACTGGCAATACAGTATCTTGCATGTCCTGTAGCCCCTGCATTTTATTAGGACATGTTCAGTGCGGCTGGGGCAGTTGTCATGGTCAGAAGGAGAGACTGGCAGTCATTTTATATCCCAAAATTATCAGTCTCAGTTTATACTTTACAGGAGGGAACTTTTTCGGACATCACACATGGTGAGTAATTATCTTCAGATGTACTCCCTAAATTTAGGAATTAACTCAACTTTTCAGATAAAAATAAAAACAGAAATGTATCCTACTTAAAAAACAAAAACAGGAAAAGCGTTGTAGTTTAATATTTGATGTACTGCTAATGTAAATACTTTTAAATGGCACAGCTAAACAATTAAGGGTGAGGCAGCCATTTGCCCTTTGGTGACTGAATGATGAGAGGTCGCAAAGAAAGAAAACAAATTCAACATTATAGTCAACTGACGATTATTCAGCGAGCAATCAACGGTATCTAAGTCAGAAATGACAGCCCCCAGACCATTGCTTGAAACAAAAAGATACCTGTCTCCCATGTCTAACCCTGCATTCCCATGCTCATTTGTAAGTAAAGATTATAGTTGTATATATCTCATAGATAGATACATGGACACAGCAGTTTTCAGGCAAAATATTGAATGTAAAATATCATCATACCAAAATATTGTGATATGGAAATATTGCCTGCAAGAATATCGTTATCAAAAAGATAAATTTTAAGGTAAGTAATATCGATTTTTTAAATAACGAAGTCATTAATATTGTTTACAAAAATATAGGGGCCTATTACGATGTTGTGCGGATCACCACTGTCAGGCTGTCAGTGGCGGGCCGTCCGACAACCAGACTCAGTGGTCTGACCTCCGGATTGCGTTGCGGTCGGTCAGACAGCTGCAGTCTGAGGGAAAGACCAACACCTCCAACAGGATCAGCGATCCCACTGGGTCGTCGGTAAGACAGATTATCCCCAAATGGCAGCAGTGCCTGCTCAGGTACCACCGTTGGGATTATGATGTCCTTTTGCGACAGCCTTTCCATATCTGCCTTTCTGACATAAGAAGGCTTTCAGAAAGTGACTAGCAGGGCTCCGGTCCCCCCCACAGCATCCGCAACGGGGCCTGAGGGGCACCTATGGTGCCCACCAAACATCAATGCATCGTAGGGCAGGCACCACATGGTGCCTGCCACACGGTGGACGGATGTTTTAAATGTGTACTTTTTCTATTGTGGCTTGTGCTGCAGCCCGCAGCAAAAGCCTCAATAGTAAAAATACACATTCTGACCTCTGTGAAGGCGTTCGCATCAAAATAATGGGAGTGGGACCTCCGACTCTTTGTCCGGTGGTACTGTTTCCGCTATGATTTGGGTTGTGCGCTGGCCGGAATGACATCGTACTATGCCCCATAGTTGTTTATATCGTTTTCCAATTGTTGTTATGTATTTTAGTATACATTTTACATTGTATATGATGTGAATTTTTGTATAATTATTGTTCATGTTTTTTAATATAGTTGTTTAGTAATTATGAAATTTAATTTAATTATTTTTGGTGATTTTTAGTACTGTAGCTGGTTGTGGATGTATAGCGGTACAGGTTGGGAAGTAATTTAATTATAATAAATTAATAATTAGTTTTTGCTTACTAATATTTATTTAATAGGCAATTAATTATACTTTTGTCATTAAAATTTTGGGTGCAGGTCGTGGGGTTTATAGGCGTACAGGGTGGGAAGTAATTTAATTTTAACTAGTTAATAGTAAGTTGTTAATTAATATTTTTTAAATAATTAATTATATTCAATGTGTAAATATATCTTTTTTTAATTTTAGGTGAGGGTTGTGGGGATTTTAGGGGCACAGAATGGTAAGTAAATTAATTCTACTGAATTAATAATTAGTTGCTAATTAGTAATAATTATTGAATTTGTAATTATTTATGTTAATTGTGTATTGATTATTTTTATTTCTTAATTTTGGGTGTAATTTGTGGGCTTTTTAGGGGTAGAGGGTGGGAAGGAAATTATAAGTAATAAATATTTCACTTTTTATTAATGATCATTATTTAATTGGTAATTAATGATGTTTATAGTCCAATTATTTTTAAATTTACCTGTTAGGTGTGGGTTTTGTAGGGGTGTAGGGTGGGAAGCTAATTAATTTTAATTAACTTACATAACATTTTTAAACTGATATTAAGTATGAAATAGATTATTAATTATAGTAACTGAGTGTGTTGTGTGTTTTGTGGGGGTATATTGTGGGAAGTAAATTAATTATAGTTAAGTAAAAATTAATTTGTAATGAATGATAATTAGTTTATTGATAAATAATCATGTTACTAGTGTGAAAAATTTGATTTTTTAAGTTAGGTTTTAGGTGGGGGTGAGTGTTTTGTAGGGTATAAGGTGGGAAGTAGCTAAAATAAAATTATTTAATAAATAGTTTTTAATTGAAATTAAGTATTTAAATGACAATTACAATAATATTTTAAGTTATTTATGATATGTATTTAACATCGAAAAATGTATTTTATTTTATTTAATGTTTATTCTATATTAAATATTTGTATTTTTTATACATATTTATGTTTTTATTTGTTTGCTATGTTTTTGCAATTATTTTATTGTGTTGAAGAGTGAATTTGCTTGTTTCTAATGTTGCACTGACTGGAGTAGGAATAGTAAATTTGACCCCTCCGTAATCCAACACTTTCCTTGCTGTTTAACTGACAGGAGTGGGAATAGAAAATTGTACACCTCCGAAATCCAACATTTTCCCTAGTGTTTCACTAACTGGAGTGGAAATAGTAAATTTGACCCCTGCACAATCCATCATTTTCTTTACTGTTTTATTGACGGGAGTGGGAATAGTAAGTTTTACCCCGGTGTGATGTAACAGTTTTCCTACTGTTGCATTGCGTGAAGTGGGAGTAGGACATTTTATACATCTTTAGTAGAAAATGTTGCATACTTTTGTGTAAATTGTAATGGGAATAGTATATGTATTAAATACAAAGTCATATCATTTATTTTTTATTTTTACAATTTATATTATTATGTTTTTGCTTGTTTAAAATGTATAATATTTATAATTATTAATGTTTTTAATGTGTAAAATATTTTTATAAAATTGTAATGAATGTATGTTGTTTGCTTTTTTATTTTATTTAAAAAGGGTTGTTTTTTAAATATTTTATGTACTTTGTGTATATATATATATATATATATATATATATCACCAACAATCCCGATAATGGAGAAGGCTGTCAGATAGGGCGGTCCGGGTTGGGGTAATCGGCAGCCCCAATTATGAAACTCCAAACTTTTCTTATACGAAAGTAAACACGGACTCCCAGGAGATTTGCAGTTCTAAAGCTTGTTTAATAGACTGCACACAACACAACGCGTTTCAGCTTTCGCCTTGTTCACGCTAAAGAAAGTATTGTTTCAATAAAGTTAAATACAATTCATAGTGCGCAAAATAAACAACAGACTCATCTCGACCACATAATGTTACAGGGAAATGGTAGCGTGGCGGCCATCTTAGCCTAGTACAAAATTCATTCAGAGAGGCTTGTAATGTGAAATAACATTACAAAAAGGTTTAAATGAAAAATAGCAATGATAGAATTCGCTTGTCACAACTTAATGATGTATTCAGTAAATGTAATTGTACAGCGTAAGTCGCACCCCACATGCTATAAATAGCAAGAAAGTATTAGGCATATGCATACATTGTACCTCAAGCAATGTACAAAATTATAGCCCTAGTGGGCATATCTCAGGTGTTAAAGCACCGCAGTCATGGATACCTCATATACAAAATTATTGGCCTAATTGGCAGATCTCTGTTGCTATGTAAGCTAGGGTCATCAGTGTACAAACTACTCCTAAACATAGAGCCCCAGTGGGCAAATTAGAGAAGTACAGTACTGTAATCAATTCAGTTAAGAGTGATTCGAATTTCAAGTTCATCAAGGGCCTCAGCATGCTACTGATACCAATCCCTGAAAAATATAATAAAAAAAACAAAAGCAAATTTTAGTATAACATGATTCTAGCCACAGTAAATACAATATAAATATTACAGTTTAGTTATGCAAATGTACAGATAGCTCTTCACTCGAGTTCAACCCTTTAGGGAACATCGTATCGAAGTCCACAATAAATCTGGACTCCACTTGTCTCAGATGGAGTAATTTGTTCCCTCCACGCACAGTATCCACATAACAGCATCTAATACCACCATTTTAAGCAGTCGTTCATTTTGAGCATGTAGCTCGAAAAAATGGCGTGCCACTGGGTATTGTTTATTGTTACGGCGCAAAGCCCTTACATGTTCTAGCACTCTTTTTTTCGCACGGTGAATGGTGCTGCCAATATATGCCTTGTTACAAGGACATATTAGTGCATAAACCCAATACATAGTGGTACAAGTAAGAGCTTTTTTGATGGTAAACTTTTTGCTCATGCTGGAAAATTGTACCTCTGTACAATCCACACTATTTCTGCATGCCTTGCAGTTTTTACAGCAGCGAAATCCTGGTCTGCCAATACTCTTTAAGGTAGTGTCACTGGTAATTACATTAGGACTTAACTCATCCCTCAAAGAATTGCTTCTCTTAAAAGTGACTTGCGGATGGTTCGTCAAATGTTTCTTGAGATTATTGTCAGTCAGCAGAACATGCCAGTGTTTATCCAGAACACGGCGCAAGTCATGCGCCTGTCCCGAGTATGTGGTGATAAAACAAAGGCTTTCCATTTCTGGAGTTCGTTGTGCTGGATGTAACAACTCATTCCGTACAACGGCATCAACTTTTATACAAGCTTCTTTAATGGTCTGTGACTGGTAACCTCTATCTCTAAAGCGTTGCACCATGTTAGCTTTTTCATTTAGATAGCTGCTCTCTGTACTGCAATTGCGCTTGGCGCATAATAATTCCCCATATGGGATGCTGCATATCAATTTGCGAGGATGGGAACTGGATGCACTTAAAATGCTGTTACCGGCGGTCTTTTTACGGTAAAGGTGTGTATGTATGGTTTGATCACTAATCTCCACCATAACATCTAGGAACTCAACAGAGGTCCTACTGGCATGCTTGGTGAAGACCAAATTATATGGGTTGTCATTTAATTTATTTACAAATGCACTGGCAGAGTCGAGGTCACCTTTCCAAATTAAAAAGATGTCGTCAATATATCGGAGCCACAAGACACAGTTGGAAAATTCTTCCAGCTGCGAGGCCACCCGCTCCTCCCACCAGCCCATGACAAGATTGGCATAGCTGGGGGCGAAGCAGGTGCCCATCGCTGTGCCCTGCGACTGCCGATAGATGACATCATCAAACAGAAAAAAATTATTGGTCAAACATAGCCATGATCATTTCTGAATGATGTAGGAGAGAAATAGAACGGGCTTTGAGGAAATGTTGCACAGCTCTTAAACCCAACTGATGTTGTATGCTTGTATACAAGCTGCCAACATCCAAGGTAACCAAAGTATAGTCAGGTTCCCAATGTATCCCATCAATAATGGTTAAGAAATGGGTGGTGTCCCGTAAGTAAGCTGGTAAGGCAACTACATATGGTCTTAAGTAGTGATCAATATAACGGGAAGTATTTTCCGACAGAGACCCAATAGAAGAGACTATGGGTCTGCCTGGCGGGTTAATGGGGTCCTTGTGCAACTTGGGGAGTAAATATAGCACAGGAATCTGAGGATGAGAACATCTCAGATAGTTAAATTCCTCCCATTCTAATAACCCCTTTTCCCTCCATTCTACTAGAAATTCTCCATACTTGTTATTGGACAGTGTTATAGCCCTCCTATCGGAAACCTCATAACATGTCTGATCATTCAGTTGCCTGAAACCTTCACGTAAATAAGCTAGTTTGTCCTGGATAACAACATTGCCACCCTTGTCCGATTGTCGAACAACGATGGAACTGTCTGCCTTCAATTTTTGCAATACCTGTATTTGACGCCAATTAAGATTTTTCTCACAAGCTGGAATTTTGCCATATCTAAGTTTCTTTAAATCATGTAAAACACCCCTCTCGAATACTTCAATGGCATCGCACTCAATAATCGGTAGAAACACAGATTTGGGTTTAAAATGGCTGCCTGGATTGATATTAGTATCAATAGAAAATTCATCCAAATTCAGACATGAATCAACATTACAATCATCTAGATTAGACATAGTTGATAATGCATGTAAAACTTCAATATCATCAAAATTGAGGTTATTCAACGGCATAATCACAGGTGTTGTATCGATCTTATTATGTTTGGTCTCAAACCATTTCTTCAATTTCAATTTGCGTGAAAAATAAAATAGATCAATTCGTGTCTGAACAAAATTAAAATTGGAAGTAGGGCAAAAGGACAACCCTAGTCCAAGGAGGTCTTTCTCATCATCGGACAGGATTCGTTCAGAAAGATTGATGACAGTCATTATTGGACTTTCTTGACCCTTGTCATCATTTGACGGGGCCGAGAGCGAGGGTAGGACGCCAGCAAGTTGCCAGTCTACCTCCAAACCGGAGCAACTATTGTGCTCTGTTCTCATCCCCGTCTGTCCGGAACTAGGTCGTGAGGGGTCTATCCTCATCCCAGTACCAGTTCCTATATTAATCACCCCCTACCGTTTCTAGCAACTAGTGCTAAACGGTAGTGCACTCACCTTACACGTTCTAATTGGTCCTGACGAAGTGCCATTGACCCCTTCTGGGGCAGCTGGGGCACGAAACATGTTGACCACACCCACACTTGACTAGCCCTTACGGAACATCACTCCTAAATAGGGCTTTTACATAATTTTAATAAGGCTGGAGCTACCTCAGTAATAAAAGACTTAAATCAAGTAGGACGGCCCTATACCTTTTTTAAATACCTCACTCCTTGTGCACTACCCTGCCCTCACACCCACACGCACCCATACGGCTTCTTCAAAAGATCCCCGATAAAGAGCCCCGGTTTCGGGAGCCCGTCAGGCATTGCAGCGCCGGCCTGACGAGGGGCATATGCCCAAATGATGAAGCATGACATCCCTTGGGGTGTGTGAGGGCATTACGAAGAAAGACCTGTTCTTCCCTACTTCCCCTTCCTTAATCAGCTACCCTTAAGAACTGCTCATTCTCTTCTTAGTATCCCCTTGTCATCATTCCCATTGGGCCCACCCACCCCCCAAACACACAACACCCCCCCTTCTCCCTTGATATTTCTTATTTTCTAAATATGGTCCATGCGCTTTCATAGCCTTCATTCTATTTTTCTTTCATTTCCAAACAGCACTTCTTAAAAACTGTAGCCATTGTCCTGATGATGACCTTTATTGAACAAGGTCGAAATGCCGTCGACATTCCAGTGTAATTTACGGCCACCGCAGGATTAAATCCTCAACACAAATTATTTATTGTATTCATGTTGATTGTTATTATTGTCTGCCTCTATTTTGTGCCGCTTCACGCTGTATATATATCACTTGTGTAACTGCACTTATCACTTGCACTGAGCACGGTCAGTACAGAATTGGTGTGTTTATTGGCTACTTTAATTCAGTTGTAATATAGTGCTGTCCTAACTATTTGCATAATAATAATGCTTTTTTTCTTATCTTGGTCTCCTGTTTCCCTTCTTTAATGATTTATGCATTCACTTTAATTGCCTTTATAATTACTGGTTGAGACATTGTTGTTTTGCTATCATAATTCACCCGATCTCAACTGGGTAAACGGGTTTACTCCTGCTTTACGTTCCTTGGGTGAAAATAAGTGGCAGTCCGTTTCTGGATTTCCAAATTACCCACCCTATGATTAAGATGCCGGAGGCATCGAAACGCGTCAGGGACATTAATCTACCAGGTTGCAAATGCTCTCTTCTGTGAAATAAAAGTTCGGATGAACTGTTCCTTGTGCAGTGCGTCTCTAAAGCTTGGGGTTTTTTAAAGGATATATATATATATATATATATATATATATATATATATATATATATATATATATATATATATATATATATATTCACTTAAAAAACCATAGATTACACACATGTTATAGTTAGGTGGATATTTCACTCGTAAAAAACCAATGAAATTCCCCCGTTATAGTTAGTTCAGATAACTATAACTCGCGCGCCCGCAATCCTCTGCTCATGACGTCACATATTAAATCACTCATGACATGGTCAGTGGCATCACTCTTGACATCACTGATGACATCATCCTTGTGATAGAGTGGCGGTCGCACGAGTTATAGTTATCTGAACTAACTATAACGGGGGAACTTCATTGGTTTTTTACGAGTGAAGTATCCACCTAACTATAACATGTGTGTAACCTATGGTTTTTTAAGTGAATTTGCAAGGTTTTTTAAATGCTAATTCCTAACTATAACGTGTGTGAAACCTATGGTTTTTTCAGTGAATTTGTACGGTTTTTTAAATGCTAAGTTATGTATGTATTATTATTTTTTTTAATGGTTTTTCACCATGCGCGCACGGTGCACGCACCCCCGTGATTTAAAAAAAAAAAAAATGTAATGTTTTTTTTTGCCTTCGGGGTCCTTCAGGGACCCCCTGACAAAGGCTAGGGGGTCAGGAACTCTCTACCCTGCCCCCTTTTCACGTTCGCCACCTTCCTTTTCCACTCTCGCACTGAAAACAAACAAAATGGCGGCCGACACTTCCTGATTTCGACCGATTCGAACGTTGACCGACATGTAACAACCAATCAGAATTACGTTCGCGCACGGTAGGGTGCGTGCACCGTGCGCGCACGGTGCGTGCACGGTGCGCGGCTATAGATATGTATGTGCTTTAACTGCAATTTTCTCAGGAACTACTGAACAGATTGACTCCATATATGCAAAAGGCACATCCCTGACCTGAGGACTACCTCTCTGCCAAATTTCAAGTAATTCTGTTCAGCCGTTCGGGCTGTACCTTCGACTAAAGGTCCTATGGGAAAATGCATGGGGAAAACACGTTTTGGGACCCCACTTTTTTCTCGGCCCCCGCTTGACGAATCCCCCCTGAGACTTTCAGGGTAGGAGCTGAGCGGAGCGCCCCATTAGTTTTGAAAATTTCGCGAAGATTCGTCAACCGGCACCAAAGTTATTCAAAATAGAATTTTGAGATTTCCTATGGAAACACGGTCCTAACTATAACTATCTACTGGCGACCGCCAGTAGATAATATATATATTTATATATATATATATATATATATATAAATATATATATATATATTCCTTACTCCAAACGGGTTTGTTGGGAACCGAGCCCGTAGTCAGGTGGTGCTTACTGCCGGTAAACCAGAAAACCGGCAAATCTATATAAATCCAATTAAACGTTGAAAGCACACTCGGAGTCACGGGTATTACATAAACGGCAGTAGTTTATTCTTCGTGACGCGTTTCGACACAAAAAGTGTCTTGTTCACACGAATACACAAACGTTTTGCATTGGTTTAAATAAAGTTCATTGAGGTGCTTTTTCCCAAAACATAGTGTAAACAGAAAAAGGACTTAATCTGTAGGTAATCACTTGGGATGTTCTAATGCAGCAGACATATTGGAAAGTGCAAATCAACGTTTTCACAGTGTAAAAAATATTTCTATTTACACTCTTAAGTACAGGAGAGACATCACAGTGTTTATCCCTCGGTGGGAATACATCTCGAATAATTAGTTTCTTTAGATTTCATTTTTAAATAATTGTGTTTAAAAAACGAAATCATACATACATCGCCAAGCATTGGGCTAAATCACTTTTAGTTGCTAAAGTTACTTATTTGTATTTAACAATCTCAATACTTAGTAGTTATAAATATCAATATTCGTTATAGCCCATGTTCTGGACAAACACACATTTAATTTGTAAACGCTCTAGTGGCTTGAGGTATGTAGAAGGGGTCTCTTCCTTATGCATATGTATCGGTCTAGTGCCTGAAGAGAGACTATGTATTCATACTATACATTGATTAGGCACAACTTAATGTTATTTGCAACATCACTCTCGATTGACACCTATATGTACGTTACAGTCCTCACCACACCTGTGATATAATTAAATGTGCAAAAATGAAAAACAAAAAAACAAATTATATATTGAGAAAAGATATAGCATATCCTTATAAAATTCTCTTATCGGTGTTATAGAGTGGTCCCGAGCCCGGGGAAGAAAAAAAGGTTAGGGAACCCGTGTAGCCGTCCTACATAAAGTGGGCCCCTTCCTTTCCTCCTGTAAAAAAACACAAATAAGAGATATACAGCCATTAGTATCTCAGAGAGAAGGAGACAAAGAATCCATATCCAACAACACATTCATTAGTTATCGCAGAAATACAGTCATTATTCCTGATAATATCTATAGCTATTTATTCAGTGTGGAGATGTGAGGCTAATTCCTCGTCAAGGTTATGCCCGCCCGGGAACCTAGTTTCCAACTCAAGTATCCATTTTGATTCCCGTTGCCGTAATCTGAGGTCTCTATTGCCACCTCTTGAGTTAGAGACTATTTGTTCAATGGCAAAGTACCGTAGCAGGGAATTATTGGATTGGTGAAAATCCAAAAAATGTCTTGCAATGGGGTATTGTGCATTTACATTGGTGATAGCTCTAAGATGTTCCATCACTCTCTTCTTAACCATGCAGATCGTACTCCCCACATATCTACGATTGCAAGGACATTCAAGTACATACACAATATAGTTACTGCTACATGTTAGGAATTGGTTGATTCTCCACTTTTTGTTTCTTCCTGGAATAGTAAATTCCTTTACAGAGTGGCTAAATTTGCAAGCTCGACAATGCCCGCAGGGGAAGAAACCTTTGAGATCATGAAAATTGTGACTTTTCAACTCAGTGATGTCTCCTCTCACCAGTATGTCCCTAAGGCTTCTGCCTTTTTTATAGGTGATCAGGGGCCTTTCTCCTATTTCCTTTCCTACAATGGCATCAGTCTGGAGAATCTTCCAGTTCTCCGTTAGCATTTTACTCACTTTTTGTGATCTATTGTTGTATGTAGTCACTAGTCTGATGTTACTATCTACATCTTCCTGGTCCTTGGCTTTTTGTTCTAGTGCTTTTGTCCTACTCACATTCTTAATTTTTTCCACTGCATTACTGAGGACCCATTCAGGGTAACCTCTTTGGCGAAACCTTTCCAGCATGTTTTGTTGTTCTTCCAAAAATTTGTCATCAGTACTACAATTTCTCCTTGCCCTCAGTAGTTCTCCGTAAGGAATGCTCCATTTCAAGGAATCTGGATGGCCACTGAGGGCATGGAGCAAACTGTTCCCAGCTGTATCTTTTCTGTACAGACTGGTTGTGAGTGTCCCATCTATGATTTCTATATAGGTATCTAGAAACTCTACCTTCCTCTTGCTGATATTAGATGTGAGTTTAATATTGTAGGGGTTGATGTTTAGTTCATTAATGAACTTAACTGCTTCATCTTTAGTGTCCCTCCATACAATAAACAGGTCGTCAATATACCTGAGCCACACCACCACTGACTCAAAGTATTTGGCAAGGGATGGATTTGAATGTATTTCCTCCTCCCATTTTCCTAGAAAAAGGTTTGCAAATCCAGGTGCGAAGCACGTTCCCATGGCCGTGCCTCGCACCTGTCTGTAGAGTACCCCATCAAACATAAAAATGTTGTTTTTAAGACACACCATCATCATATCCGCTAGCATGCGTGTATGTTCAAGATAGACAATGGCTCTCGTGCCTAGGAAATGCATGCAGGCTTCCACTCCCTGGACGTGATCTATTATAGTATACAATGAGTTCACGTCCAGGGTAATCAGATGGTAATTTTCATCCCATATGAGACCGTCTAATTTATTTAGGAAGTCCTTAGTATCTTTGACAAAAGATGGTAGATTCATAACATGCTCTTTTAGGAACTGATCCACGTATTTAGATATATTTTCATTTACACTACCCATGGAAGACACAATGGGTCTCCCTGGTGGAATGGTGGGGTGTTTGTGAAGTTTTGGAAGAAGGTATAGAATGGGTAGCTTCGGGAAATCACGTTTTAAAAAACAATATTCATTCCAAGAATTGATTCCCAATTCTTGCCACTCTGATAGTTTTCTCCATGTTGTTATTATGCTGGCATTGTATGCTGTAGTATCGCAAATACAATAGTAATTATTATTATTGAGTTGTTCTTTAGCTTCATTGATGTACATTTCTTTACCCCAAAGAACAATGTTCCCCCCTTTATCTGATGGTCGCACGACCAAACATTTATCCTTCGATAGTGACAGAATAAACTCGCACTGTTTGTATGACAAGTTTTGTATTCCTTTAGGATTATTATGTTTATCTATTTGTTTTATAAGTTCCTTAGTCACCACATCGTGGAATGTATCGATTGCATCATGGGGCAAATTGGGGTAGAAAACTGAGCGGGGTTTGAATTGTGTGCATGCTGCTTTACTCGTTATTACATCTTCTGCATCCGCAGAGTAGGGTGCTCCTAGATCAATTATCGCATCCAATGTGTCAGCATCTCCTACTGTCAATCCAGGTTGTGTGGAAATATCATAAACTTGGGCCATATTGTATTGTCCTTTACTGTTATTTAATATATGCCATTTTTTTAATTTAACCTTTCTGACAAATTTGAAAATGTCAATGCGGGTATTGGCATAGTTAAAAAGTTCAGTTGGACAAAAAGTTAACCCTAGACAAAGGGTTGTTTTTTCAAAGTGGGACAGTGTACGTGCAGAGAGATTAACTATGGTTTTATTTACCATTCGGGCATCCATTATGGCGTTGATTTTGAGCCTTTCTTCCTTGTTCCCATGGGCTCCATTCTTCTTTCTGTGTTTCCTCCTGTGGCGTCTTTGTTTGCTGCGCCCCTGCCTCTGCCTCTTCCTCTTCCTCTGCCTCTTCCTTGTCCCCTCAGTGGTGGAGTAGGTGTTCCTGTTGTTCTCCCCGATTGACGGCTCCTCTTCATCACCCTGAACTCGTCTAAAAAAGTCGCCTGGTGTGTTATGACATCCACATCGGACAGGGAACTTGCTGTGTGTACTGACGCATCGGTATCTGAGTCTGTTAGATCCAGACTAATTTCCACATTTGTTTCCGTGGTAACTTGCTCTTTTGTTGTCGTAGTTTGGTTGTACAGATGGTCGTACTTGTGACTATAAATCAAGATACGTCCTGTTTCATAGTCAACACAGTCTCTGTGTAATTTCCTCTGTTTCCTTAGTTTTATAGCATCTTCGTACTTTGTTAGTCTTCCCTTCAGTTCATCCTTAAATTTTTGAATACATGATTGGTCTGCATGTTTTTTCAGATTTTCTTCAATCTCTGCTATTTCTTTAATAATTTTTTCCCGATCTTCCCAGGCATATTTGATAAGTATTAGCATCATATTCTTTGAACTTTCAGCAGAATTTTTTGACCATTCGTCAAGCATTCGGGGATTCATGAGAGGGCGTTGTATATATTCTTAAACCTCTTGGTATCATTTGTTTCTCAACATAGTCTTGGAGCGACGTTGCCTCCCACCACTTTGAGCTTTCTTGTTTCTTTAATTTTTCATATTTGCGTAATAGCATGTTTACCTCGTTGTCTTTCTTGTTGCTGGCATCCAATAATCCCACCGATTTTCCTTTGCCTGGAGCGCGTGCAAAAAGAGTTTGTGCAGCAGCGCGCCTGTCTTTTTCTTCTTCCATGTTTTAGAAATGCTGTCTCCTGTAGGAACCAATGAATCCCTCAATTGTTGGTTGGTTGTTTGTACATCTCACGATGATATACAGGGCGGCTGGCACCTGTGCCCTTCGTGCTCTTCTCGTATTGTCTCTCTTTGCTTTGTTTGTTTGTCTTGTTAAACTACTGCCTCGTTATACCCGGACTCCCCGCCAACTGTGAGCGGTTCCTGATGCCACTGTCAGTTTTCTCGCGTTGCCGTGGAGATGTATAGGGAATGCGTATTCGTAGATTACAATATACTTGGAATCACACTTTATTTAAACCAATGCAAAACGTTTGTGTATTCGTGTGAACAAGACACTTTTTGTGTCGAAACGCGTCACGAAGAATAAACTACTGCCGTTTATGTAATACCCGTGACTCCGAGTGTGCTTTCAACGTTTAATTGGATTTATATATATATATATATATATATATATATATATATATATATATATATATATATATATATATATATATATATATATATATATATATTCACTGAAAAAACCATAGGTTTCACACACGTTATAGTTAGGAATTAGCATTTAAAAAACCTTGCAAATTCACTGAAAAAACCATAGGTTTCACACATGTTATAGTTAGGTGGATATTTCACTCGTAAAAAAACAATGAAATTCCCCCGTTATAGTTAGTGCAGGCAACTATAACTCACGTTACCGCAATCCTCTGCTGATGACATATGTGTCTTTATGAAAAAAAACATATTTGTAATATATGTATAGCTAAAATTTAATGGAAGAAGACATGGGCAAATAAGTGTCTAAATACAGTATTAGCATCAGCAGAGGATTGCGGTCACATGAGTTATAGTTGCCTGCACTAACTATAACGGGGGAATTTCATTGGTTTTTTATCAGTAAAATGTCCAGCTAACTATAACATGTGTGAAACCTATGGTTTTTTCAGTGAATTTGCAAGGTTTTTTAAATGCTAATTCCTAACTATAACGTGTGTGAAACCTATGGTTTTTTCAGTGAATTTTTACGGTTTTTTAAATGCTAAGTTACTTTACGCCATTCGTGGCGTGCGCGCCCACTTAACGCAGTTCGTTCCGTGCGCGCACGGTGCGCTTCGCGTACCGTGCGCACACAGTGTGCACGCGGTGCGCTTTGCGCACCGCGCGCCCACTTTACGCAGTTAGTGCCGTGCACAGGGTGGGCACGCGGTGCACTACGCGCACCGCGTGCCCACGTTACGCTGGATGGGCCATGTACGCACGATGCGCTTCGCGCACCGTGCCCACATGGAGGACATATTATGCGCTTCGTTGTGAAAGGTAATGTTTGATTTTTTGAAGTGCAATGGTTAGGAGAGATGCCATGCACAAATTGTGCTCTTCGGGCACCATTTGCACACGGGGTGTAGAGAATATTGTTTTTTTTTTTTTTTTCAATTTTTTTACCGTACGCGTACGGTAAGCGTAATCGGCGATTTTTCGAAAAAAATTAAAATTGAATTTTTGGCCTTGGGTTTGCTTTGAGGACACCTTCATCTAGGCTAGGTGGTTGGGAGCAGTCTAAACAGCCCCTTTATATGTTTTTTGTCTTTGTTTTTCTTCCACCCCCTGAGAGTGCGAGATAGAAAATGGCGGACGCCGCTTCCTGGTTTCGACCGATTCGAATGTTTACTAAGATCTAACAGCCAATCAGAATCACGCTCGCGCACGGCACCGTACGCGTACGGTAAGCGCACGGTAAGCGCTCCGTAAGCTGCCACAGATATATATATTGGTTTAAAGGCTATTTTCTCAGGATCTACTGAACAGATTTACACAAAACCTACAAAAGGCACTTCCTTGACCTGTAGCCTACCTCTCTGCCAAATTTGAGGTAACTCTGTTCAGCCGTTCGGTCTGTAGCTGTGTCTAAAGGTCCTATGGAAAAATGCATGGGAAAAACTTAACTCTCATCTTACTTACACAACAGATGGGCCAAGCTCATTGACTTGTTGAATGGTGTTTATGACTCTTTAAAGTTTTACCTAATTCCTGCTACCCAACCAGTCATGAAATCCATAACCTTCTTCCCTCAGGTTTCAAGACCTTTTGTGCTGTGCTATAATTTCACCATCAAAAGATCTCACAATTGGTGGGCGTGAGTTTAACACATCGCAAAACGCTCAGAGGGGGGGCTGACAAAAATAGTTAATTTGCTCACATCGCCCCCTTATCCAGGCCATAAAAAGACATTATAGTGCAGAGAATAAATTATAACAATGTTAGGCCAAGAATAGGTAGTGTGCACTTTTTCTTCTACAATCTAAGCCCCATGGAGAATAACTTATCTGAATATTCTACTGAAGCTTAACCCTTTCTGCGACTTGAGTGTTCATTAAGATTACATTAATAAAGACCCCCCGTTTTACACTGTGTTGATTTATTGTGCTCTTTGTTTTGGATTTTCCACTCACTCTGGTATTTCCTTTTATTTTTTTTGTTGTAGAATGTGAAACCTTCTTTTTGGTTTGCCTGTCCCATTAAGTCGACTAGCTGCTTCTTTGGAAGAAACCCTTACATCAACAACAAGACTTTGGAGATGTGGCAAGCAAAATATTTCTGCTCTGGTAAGAACTGGAAGGAAGGAGTGGTTGGGTTTGGGTTTTGACAGAACTTCCCAGTACCCATAATATATATGAACACATCCCTGCAATTGATTGGACCTTAGTTGGAGCATCCTGTTTTGCATATGTGATAGAAAAAACTACAACAAATAACCATAAGAAGTAACCATGATATTTATTAAAAACCCATAATTCAGAAAAAGTAAAGTAGTTATTTTAACACTATCACAAACCTATTCCAATAAAACTTAATTCAGATGCTTCTATTGCATTACGTTGTATTAATAATTCTGCATGTTTAATTAATTATTTTCTAAAATGGGTTAAAAGTATAAATTAAATCAATTCATGGCATGGCCCTTTCATCACTCTTACTGTTTATTTAAAAAGAATGACTAAACTGCAACGGTTGTTTGACTATACACCTATATAAATCATGCAACATTAACTAAGCTATCCAAGCATGATTTTTAGACAACTATTGCCACATAAATTATATAGCAACAAAATATTTCCAGTAGCCCTGCTCATTTCCTTCTCCCGAGGCCTACCCCAGTTCCCACGCCTGATCCACACATCTTTTTCTCAAATGTATTACAGTACACCAAATACAAAGCAAGTGAGTGTTAGATAAGACATAAAGACCCTGATTTTGATGTCAGTCAGAAAGTCTCCGACCTCTGGTTGTGCTTAGGCCGTTTTCCGATCACTGCACAAGCACCCATAGAGAAATGGGAGCTTGCGACTTTACCATGTGTAGTCGCATTGTAATTGCGGAGTCAGGACCGCCGACCTACGATCAGTTGATTCCACATCCGTGGTGATGTCGGTCGAAGGCAACTTCGACCAACATCATAATCAGACCCAAAATGCTAGGGCCTGGACAAGGTTTAGGCTTTGTTATGGACAAGTTGGTTCAGGGTGACACAACTCATACATCACATTTTTAATGGAAAGTAGAAAACTGACCATTAAAGGAGATGGCATATGAGAAAAAAAACTTAGAAGAATGCTGTGGGAGAAGTGTATCAAGTGCTGGGATGGGAATGGAATGGGACACAAACAGAGATGGTAGTAGCTATTGGTGGACAGTGGAAACTAGGAAGCACACCACTTCTTCTACCTGTTAATTTAAATGACAGAGGAAAGTAGACAGAAACATAGGAAGGAAGGTGAACAATTGAAAATGGTTTGCAGGCTGGGCTTAGAAGCAAAAAATCATGGAATAGTTTACCAAAGCAACAAATGTCATTGAGAAAGAATATTGACTTATCACTCGTCTCAGCAGGAGCTACTTCCTCCCCCTTATCTTCTAAATGTTGGTCTTCCTGGTCCTCCCCTTATGCCACGTTGGCATACTTAGGTTGCAGTTCTGAACAAAAACATAATACACTTATTTAGTAATATCACAACCAACCACAGTATTTGCACCACTTAAAAAGAACGCTTAAGAAATGTGAATTATTGCTAGTCAAAGTCTCACTTTGAAAGTTTTGGTTCTACCTTTCAAAGATCAAATGGTCACACTTTCCACACTATTAACAAAAGTTGTAATAACGTGAAATGGATAGGAAACTATCAGGAAAATGATGATTAAAGGAAGGAGAGTGGCAAGGCACTGGGTGATGCAACAGTCAAAAACACAAGAGAGGAAAGAAAGGAAAAACAAAGAAGACATGATGAATAAGATTGCAGAAACAGAAAGGAATTTAAAAGTACTCATAAAGAAGTGTAAGAAGTTAATGGAGAGTAAAATAGATAAGATGAAGTGAAGATAAATAAGAAAATACAGTGATGCATGTAGTCTAGGTGAGATTAATTGTTAAATCCAATAAAATTAAATAGATACAAAAATAAACCGAAGTATGGGGGACTGCGGTCTTTCTCTTCCTGGCCTTCTTCTTCTGTGATGCAGAATGGAGAAAAGAAAAATAACATACTGATTAGTATCACCATCTGCAAAAAATACTAAAGTACATTTCATACTGGCAACAAAATATACTGCTTTAGTGACCAATCATAATTACCCCATTGAACCACAATCATAAAAGTAGTTCCCTGTCCTAAAATGTATTACCTACACCTCACTGTGATGAATACTGTGCAGTGGTAGAAGAGAGTCAAAAGGAGCTGACTGTCTTTATCACTTCCACCACATCACGCTAACTTGCTTACTGTGCAACAGATGCCACTACTGAGCAGAAAGACTCCAATTTTGTTGTCCACTCCTAGACCTCCAGACTTGAGTCCTGACTGTCACTCTGCTTCACATGGCCCACTAGTCTCACTGGACCACAGGTACTCACCATTCACAAAGTGTTACAAAAATCTCTCTCTCTATATATATATATATATATTCACACAAAAAAACAAAGGTTACAGGGACTTTTTACTTATACTGATTTTTCACTCGTACAAAACCAGAGAAATTCAGCCTTTATAGTGGCCTGAGTTAACTATAACTTGTCTTGCACCCCTGCAATTTACTGCTTATGACCACACATATTACATTACTCATGACATGGCCAGTGACATCACTGATGACATCTCAAATGACATCACTGATGACATCATTCAGTGACTGAGTGTTTTTAAAATGTTCATTACGTGTTAAATATATATATCTAAGTGTATTGGTGAATCAGTGGGTGTATGAGTGACTGTTTGGATGACTGAGTGTGTGCATGACTGACTGTATAAGTGAGTGAGTAGGTGTCTCAGTGAATGTATGGATGAGTGACTGGTTGTGTAAATGTATCTGTCTGTCAGTTGACATCTGAGTGGGGGTATGAGTGTGTTAGTGGGTGTGTACATGACTGTATGGGTGATAGATTGGTTGACTATCTCTATGGTTGTTTGTGTGTGCGAGTGAGGAGGTACATGACTGCTAGGGTGGATGACTGAGTGGGTGAGTCAGTGCCTGTATGGGGTAGTGAGTACGTGTGTGAGAAGCTGAATAGATGAGTGGGTGTCTGTATTGCTGTGTTGGTGATTAAGTGCTTGTGTTTGTATGGGTCAGTAACTGTATGTGAAAGGCTGTATAGGTGAGTGACAGGGTATATGAGTGACTGTATGCGTGAGTGAGTAAATGTGAGAGTGGCTATATGGATGAGTGCATGCTTCTGTCAGTGACTGTATAGGTGACTGGGTATGTGTTACTATTTGTATGAGCAAGTAAGTGTATGTATATGTAACTAATGGGGTTAGTACGTACCTGTATGAGTGACTGTATGGGTAAGTGTGGAGGTGTGTGAGTAGTTCTATGGGTGACCCACTAAGTGTGTGAGTGCTCATATGGGTATATGAGTGGATATGTCAATGGCTGTATTGGTGACTGAGCGGTGTATGAGTGGCAGTACAGGTGAGCAAGTGGATATGTGTGTAGATCTATGAATTAGTGAGTGGCTGTGTAAGTACTGGTATGGCTCTGTCAATCAATTTGTGAATGGTTGTGTGGGAGTGCCAGTGGGTGTTTAAAAGATTTTATAGGAGTGTGAGTTGGTACGTCAGAGATGATGTTGATGATGTCATCACTGATGCCATCAGTGATGTCATTTGAGATGTCATCAGTGATGTCATCAGTGATGTCAGTGACCATGTCATGAGTGATATAATATGTGAGGTCATAAGCATTGGATTGCGGGGGCGCAAGTTATAGTTAACTCAGGTAATTACAACAGCTGAATTTCTCTGGTTTTGTACAGGTGAAATTTCATTCTAACTATAACGTCTCTGTAACCTTTGTGTTTTTTAGTGAATTTCTAGGGTTTTTCTCAATTCTATTTGATAAAATAGAACGTCCCTAAAACCTTTGTTTTTTTTTAGTGAATTTCTAGGGTTTTTTAAATGCTAATGCCTAACTATAACGTCCATGTAAGCTTTGGTTTTTAGGTGAATTTCTAAGGTTTTTTTAAAGAGCAGTCGCGTTTGCAGAGTGGTAGAGAAAGGGGGCTGGGCCTTCAATCACCTCTCAGGAATTCCACTACGTGGGGCTTACAAGACGTACCAGGAGGGCTTCTTGGCCCCCAAGGTCCCTCTGGAGCCAAGGGGACTTTATCCCCAAACAAGTGGTGCGCCAGAGGGCATGTTCGAAGAGTGGCGGAGAAAGGGGGCGTGGCCTCTGATAACTTCTTAGCATTCCTGTTGTGTGGGACTTACTGGAGGTAACAGGAGGGGTAGTTAGTTGACCCCCAAGGACGTCCTTGGGGGCCAACTACCCCTCCTATTACCTTCAGTAAGTCCCACACAGCAGGAATGCTAAGAAGTTATCACAGTCCACGTCCCCTTTCTCCACCACTCTTCCAACATGCGTCCTGGTGCACTTCTACTTGTTGCTTGAGGCCCTCAGAATGCAATGGGACCTCATGGCCCCACCAACAGTGCGCCGAGAGGAGCGTTTGCAGAGTGTGGGGATTACTGGAGGTAACAGGTGGGCTAGTTGGCCTATAAGGACCCTCAGGAGCGAAGGGGACGTCATCCCCCAACCAAAAGGACGCCAGGAGGCACGTTTGTAGAGTAGTGGAGAAAGGGAGCGTGGCCTCTGGGGAGTTGCTGGCTTCTGATTTTTTTTATTTTAGGATGGGTGGCTGTGTGACTCCCCTTCTC
The DNA here is from genome assembly GCF_964204655.1 of Triturus cristatus. Classification (NCBI taxonomy): domain Eukaryota; kingdom Metazoa; phylum Chordata; class Amphibia; order Caudata; family Salamandridae; genus Triturus; species Triturus cristatus. The sequence continues at coordinate 394,390,014 of NC_140582.1, read as the reverse complement.
TTGATCCTTTTGGGCCCCAGGGACCCCATCCCCCAGGGCCTGACTCATTAAAAAAATAATGTATTAAATAAAAAGGGAGGGGGTGCACGGCCTCCCTCCCGAGGCTGTTTTCGGTCCTGGGGACCCCATCTCCCGGGGCTAGGTCTATCTCTATATTTTTTTTGTAAAGGGGAGGGGGCAGTGCGGACCCCTTCCCCAGGCAGATTTTGGCCCTGGGGACCTCATTCCCCGGAGCCCGGACAAATAAAAAAGAAAATTTTAGGGAGGGGTCCACTAAGCAGGACATTTTCAGCCCCAGGGACCCCATTCCCCGGATTCAGGCCTTAACCTTTTAAAAAAAAAAAATTGGATAGGGGGCCTTCGCGGCCCCTCTACCCATTCCCCGGAGTATGGCCACATCGTTGGGGACTATGGGGGGAGTCTCAAGGCCCACCTGGTCCCAACTAACTCCCCGCATCCTGCAGAAGCCAGCATTGCTTTTGGGCAGAGGGAGCTGCAAACATGCAGCTCCCTCTGCCCAAAAGCAATTTTGCTCCGCTTCATGGAAGTAAGAGCATTTTTCATGCTCTCACTTCCATGAAGCGAAGCAGTGTTTGCTGTGGCTTGGTGGCAGCCGGGGTCTGTGCAGGTGACAGTGTTGGGACAGCATGAGGGTGGACAGCAAGGGACGATGCAGAGGGAAAATTAAATAAATAATTAATTTTTCCTCGCATTGTCCCTCGAATCACCCCCATGTGGCCCCACCACTGTTAACTGCACAGTCTGCAGCTGCTTGGTGGGAGTAGTACTCCCTTCAAGCCATAGCAAACTGCAATGTCCTGGTTGTGGGCACCCTGGGACATTGCTGGAGCCAGCACTGGGCAGTGGCAGTCCCCAGGACCATGGGGGGCTTCTGGGGGGGGCTGCGTGGGCCCCCTCCCATCCACTTTGTAGCGCTGGGGAGGTGGTGGTACCCATGACTGTGGGTCTGCAATGGACCCCTGTCTTAACTCAATTTGTGGGGTAGTGACAATGCCCGGGGCTGCGTAGGGGGGCAGGAGCCCCCACACATGCTGTAATGTAGCCCCAGAGAGGTGGTGGTCCACGCAGCAACGGGGATTTCAATACACTAGCCCCGGGGAGGTGGTGGTCCCCAAGGCTGTGGAGGCCCATGCGCCCCCGCATTATTACTTCAGATTTCCCCCAGGACCTGACCCACCCGGGGGCTTAATTAAATGAAGCACGGGACGCCGCGCCTCGCTACGTTTTTTAAACATTTTCAACAAGATTTGTGGATCCACTGTGATTCCCGCAAATCTTTTTTTCTTTAAAATGCTTTTTTAGGCCCTGGCCCAGGGGGTCAGGGTGTTTCTACCCTGCCCCTTTTCTTGTTTTTTCACGTTTTTACTTGTCACTCAGTTTAACCGAGTCACAGATGGCTGCTAAGACTTCCTGGTTTGAAGTGTTGGCAGCCAATCAGATCTCAGGCACGAGACCGAGAGGGTTCACGGATCCACAGCGGCCACAGTTGTATATCTGAGAAATCTTTACATTTCTCAGGAACTACTAAACAGATTTACACCATTTAACAAAAAGAGTGATTTTTGAACCAAGGATACCATTTTGCCAAATTTGGTGTAATTCCGTTCAGCAGTTCGGGATGGAGCCGTGTCTAAAGTTTCCTATAGAAATTAACATAGAGAAAAAGCTTTTTCTTGGCCCTGCTTGACACCCCAAAACGTTCAACACAGCAGCTGAAGTGAGTGGCGTATTAGTTTTAAAAATTGGGGGAAAAAAGTGCTGTCTCCCGCGTTTGTTTCAAATTAAGCCCTTGGGTCGGCCAGGTCACGAGGCATACCTCCTTTATTAAATTTAAGGAGGGGGAGCATGAGCCCCCATCCATGTGCATTTTCATGCCCTGGAGACCACCACTTCTCCAGAGCTTATGTTAAATATGAGCTAGTTGGGATGTGCAGACCTCCTTCCTAGCCCCAGGGAGCAACAACTCCTGGGGTTATAAATAAAAAGAATTGGAGGAGGATGCAGACCCCCCCCCCCGAGCACCGGAGACCACCACCTCCCCAGAGCTTATGTTAAATTGAATGCAGGGGGGCACAGACGACTCCGAGCCCCAGGGATCACCACCTTCCCGGGACTACATATGAAATTAATAGGGTGACTGTGCGAACCCCACCCCACGAGCACCAGGGAGCACCATCGCCCTTGCCTACAATTAACATTAAAGAGGGGGTCTGCGTGGACCCCAGGGAACACCACCTCCCCTGGGCTAAAACTAACATTGAAGAGGTGGGCTGTGCGGCCACCTTCCTGGACCCAATATTGTCCCTCTGGACCACCACTCCCCAGAGCAGGCTCCTGCTATGTCCCAGGGTACCCACCCTGGGAACATAGCTGTTTGCCTTTACTTGGCGGGAGCTCTGATAGCTCCCACCAGGCCAAGGCAAACAATATGGCTCCAGTAGGCATGAGCAATGAAAGTGCTCTCGCCCACTGGAAGCAGAGGTTTAATTTTTTTCCCTACCCACAGACTTGCAGGCAGGGAAAGAGATGAAACACATCACTCTTACAAGCAACGAGATGTATTTCCAGGATCTCTTTTCATGAAAGAGCAATGCCGGCTCTTACAGGAGGCGGGAAGCTGGTTGGGACCGCAAGGGCCCTGAGGCTTCCCCTGTGGTCCCAGGGAAAAAGAGCACAAGGCAAAATAGAGGTCAGAAATGACCAGAGAGAGGCAGAATAAAGGTCAACAACAAGCAGAAAGATGCAAAATAAAGGTGAGAAACAAGCAGAAAGAGGCAGAATAGGGATCAGAATAGAGCAGAAAGAGACAGAATAGCAGTCAGAAACAAGCAGCAAGAAGCAGACTAGAGGTCAGAAATTATCAAAAAGAGGCAGAATATAGGTCATAAACTAGCAAAAAGAGGCAGAATAAAGGTCGGACACTAGCAGAAAGAGGCAAAATAGAGGTCAAAAACGAGCAGCAAGAGGCAGAACAAAGGTCAGAAATGAGCAGAAAGAAGTAAAATGGAGGTCACAAACAAGCAGAAAGAGAAAGAGTGAAGGTCAGACACGAATAGAAAGAGGCAAAATAAAGGTCAAAAACAGGCAGAATAAAGGTCAGAAATGAGCAGAAAGAGGCAACATAAATGTCTGAATCCAGCAGCAAGAGACAAAATAAAGATGAGAAACTAGCAGAAGGAGCAGATAGAGGTAAAATAAAGTGAGAAGCGAGCAGAAAGAGGCAAAATAAAGGAGAGAAACATGCAGAAAGAGGCAAAATAAAGGTTAGGAGAATTCTGAAAGAGGCAAAATAGAGTTCAGTAACAAGTAGCAAGAGGAAGAATAAAGGTCAAAAGTGAGCAGAAAGAGACAAAAATAACAGGCAGAACGAACAAAAGATGCAAAAACAAGCAGCAGGAGGTGACGGACTGCAGGCAAGTTGGACAGGAGGACCGTCACAGGGAGAACTGGCATGAAAACTTGCTCTTGTGTGCTCCTCTTCTTTTTTTGCCATGCATCCATTGACAAACCCACTCATACACTCATACACCCACTCACAGACCCACTCAACCACCCACTCACAGACACACTCAGACACTCATACCCCCACTCACTGATCCATTCAATCACTCATTTACCCTCTCACAGACCTACAGAGAGACTCTCACACACACACACACTTAGCCCCAATCAGAGACTCACAGACCCACTCACACACCCATGCACCCACTCATAGACCCACTCAGAGAATCACACACCTACTCACAAACTCAGTCAGACACTTACTCACCCACTCACATATTCACTCAGACATTAATTCTCCCACTCACAGACCCACTCTGAGACTCATACAACCAATTACAGACCCACTCAGACACTCTTGCACCCACAGACTCACCCACTCACAGACTCAAACACCCACTCACCTATCTGTACAGCCACTCACACACCCACTCTCAAAGGTTACAGGTTACAGTTAGGAATTAAAACATTGTAAAATGTTGAAATTCACAAAAATAAACAAAGGTTACAGGGATGTTATAGTTAGGAAATATAATTTTAAAAAATGGAGAAATTATTATGGAGGAAGATGGTGTCTGATTAGCACACCGGCCCTTATCTCGCCTTACCTTCTTGGCTGCATGTCAGATTGCAAGTTGGGAGGCATGCAGCCCTCTGACCAAATGCTGGATAAGTGGTGGAACCACGATCCTCTTCAAAGAGGCATTGACTGCCATCACTGTGGGAGTCTGCCCGAAAACCACGGCGTGGTGTTGATTGCCGTAGCGCTCCCGACACCACTAAGGGAGCTCCACCGGTTCTTTGGAGGAGCCTGCCAAACAGAGCTATCCGGTCAGATAGCGGGCAGAGGTTCAAGGGGGCCGAAATCGAAGACCTCAGCAGTGGCGGCCATGGGATCACTCCCAGCCGGTGTCTCCAGTGTGGCCACGCACCAAGAGGACGCCCAAGAGAGTTTCGCAGAGGGGATGGGCAGGAAGAGAGCAGAGGACCCGAGCGGCTCAGAAGCGAAACCTACTAAGTGTTCTGCTAGAGGGAGCAATACTATTGCACTTGCTGAGCGACAACCAGCCATTTCTGATTTATTTCCACTCTCCCATGTGAAAGTCCTGAAAAACGAGGATGTGAGTACAGCTGCTCCCGTGCCAATTATTGTAGCTGTGCCTGTGGTAGAGAAGCTGCATTCTACTAAAGACCAAACAGAAAATGGGATCATGGTACATATAACCGGTGCAAGATTGGCCTCAGAGGGGTTTGTGGATGAGCCACACCCTGAGCAACTTTTGATAAAGCTCACAACTAGCGAGAACCCTGAAAATGGGGAGGGAGGACCCCTTCCCTCTGGTACAGGAAACATGAGCCCTACTCTGCTAGTCGAAGAAAAGGATGGTGCACCAGGATAGAGTCAAATCACTTCATGTGTATTCCAAAATTTACTTCTTTAATAGTTTTTCAATTTTAAAATCTTGGACATCAGCCAACGCGGATGTATGACGTTACAACGCATGCTATTACAACGCCTACCTTTACAACACATTTTTTACAACGCAAACACTATTACAACGCAATATTTTACAACGAATACTATTACAACGCCAAACTAAGTAAAATACTTAAAAGTGGTTTTACAACGAAAACCATTACAACGCATACCATTACAACGCCAAAATCTTTTTGTTTTTAAATAAAAAGTTCAATAAAATCTGGCACGGGATGCAGGGAAATTAGGGGTTTTAGGGTGGGGAAGTGTATTAAAATGTGGAGAAAAACTGAACGTAAATCTACTGAAATGCATTACCAAATTAATGCGCGAGTATTAAAATTAATACTCTAGTATTAAAATTAATACCAGAGTATTAAAATTAATACTCCTATTTCCGAAAAAAATCAGTTTTAACACATTTAAAAGTTTTACACAAATAACGAATAATAAAACAACAGTTCATATACATTTAAATCATGATTATATCAGAAAAGAAATATACGGATTAAAACAGAAGACACATACACATAGGCGCCGATCACGATCCGGTAAAAACCGGGTACGAACCGTCGGACGGAGCATATTCTCCGTCCGACGCGTACCCGGTCGTCAATTCATACAAACAAGGAATTACGATTCGCACGGGTACACCATCACCGTACGAATCGTAAAAAAGCCCGACCGAACAAAAAAACCCTACCAATGCCATCCGGGAAAGCGCCGACCTGACGTCATGACGCTCGCAGCCAGCCATTCACGACCCAGGAATTACGATTCGCACCGACGTCATCCCGCACGGTGAATATTTTCCGGCACCCAAAAACTGCCGGGAAATCAGGACGACGCGAACAAGGACCACCAGTACGCGACGGACACACAGGACGACGCGAACAAGGAGGACCAGTACGCGACGGACACACAGGACGACGCGACCAAGGAGGACCCGTACGCGACAGGACGACGCGATCAAGGAGGACCCGTACGCGACAGGACGACGCGATCAAGGAGTACCAGTACGCGACGGACAGACATGGACCCGAACCTACGAGTCATCCCTGCCCTCATAGCAGTCCACCTCCTCTACAGGTTACGACGCAGACGCCGCAGAAGGTCAGAATAACTAAGGGAGGGGGGAAAGTGGGGTGGGGTGGGGGTGGCAGGACCAGGGCAGGCCACAAAACAACCACATAAGTCACACACCACACATGGCCTGGACATACCCGACTCCCATGCCCTGGTCACCACGAGGGGGTGGGGGCGTGTCCTGATAAGCCAGCGACCGCCACAACGGAAGTCCGTCACCACGCGAACCGGCAACACAACCAGACAGGTACGTCCCGTACCCACGCCTGAAGAGTGTGGGTACGAGTCGTACCACGCCCACACACGTCACCCCAACAATGGCGGGACGGATCGCACCCACGTGGCAAAGGCCTGGGTACGGGCCGCACAAGCATCACATAGCGTGGGGACGTATATGTACGGACCCTACCCCCACCCCGTATGCAAGGAGCGTACCCCCCACCCCAACAGTGAAAGTACGACCCGTACCCCCACCCGCGTATGCATGGAGCGTACCCCCACCCCAACAGTGTAAGTACGACCCGTACCCTCACCCGCGTATGCAAGGAGCGTACCCCCCACCCCAACAGTGTAAGTACGACCCGTACCCCCACCCGTGTATGCATGGAGCGTACCCCCCACCCCAACAGTGTAAGTACGACCCGTACCCCCACCCGCGTATGCATGGAGCGTACCCCCCATGCCAACAGTGTAAGTACGACCCGTACCCCCACCCGCGTATGCATGGAGCGTACCCCCCATGCCAACAGTGTGAGTACGACTCGAACCCTCACCCGCGGACGTACGGACCGTACCCCCACCCCCACCAGTGTAAGTACGACTCCTACCCCCACCCGCGTATGCATGGAGCGTACCCCCACCCCAACAGTGCAAGTACGACCCGTACCCTCACCCGCGTATGCAAGGAGCGTACCCCCCACCCCAACAGTGTCAGTACGACCCGTACCCCCACCCGCGTATGCATGGAGCATACCCCCCACCCCAACAGTGTAAGTACGACCCGTACCCCCACCCGCGTATGCATGGAGCGTACCCCCCATGCCAACAGTGTAAGCACGACCCGTACCCCCACCCGCGTATGCATGGAGCGTACCCCCCATGCCAACAGTGTAAGTACGACTCGAACCCTCACCCGCGGACGTACGGACCGTACCCCCACCCCCACCAGTGTAAGTACGACTCCTACCCCCACCCGCAGACTCACGGACCATACCCCCACCCCAACAGTGTAAGTACGACCTGTACCCTCACCCGCGTATGCAAGGAGTGTACCCCCCATCCCAACAGTGTAAGTAGACTCGTACCCTCAAATCGAATGCATTGAGCGTACCCCCACCGTGTATGTTCCAAGCGTACATATCCTGTAATCGGAGGTGTGTGTGCAGAGTCCACCCAGCAGTGCCCTGAGACAGGAGGGGTGGGTGTGGAGTCCTCCCAGCAGTGCCCTGAGACAGGAGGGGTGGGTGTGGAGTCCTCCCAGCAGTGCCCTGAGCCAGGAGGGGTGTGTGCAGAGTCCACCCAGCAGTGCCATGAGACAGGAGGGGTGGGTGTGGAGTCCTCCCAGCAGTGCCCTGAGACAGGAGGGGTGTGTGCAGAGTCCACCCAGCAGTGCCCTGAGACAGGAGGGGTGGGTGTGGAGTCCTCCCAGCAGTGCCCAGAGACAGGAGGGGTGGGTGTGGAGTCCTCCCAGCAGTGCCCTGAGACAGGAGGGGTGTGTGCAGGGTCCACCCAGCAGTGCCCTGAGACAGGAGGGGTGGGTGTGGAGTCCTCCCAGCAGTGCCCAGAGACAGGAGGGGTGGGTGTGGAGTCCTCCCAGCAGTGCCCTGAGACAGGAGGGGTGTGTGCAGAGTCCACCCAGCAGTGCCCTGAGACAGGAGGGGTGGGTGTGGAGTCCTCCCAGCAGTGCCCAGAGACAGGAGGGGTGTGTGCAGAGTCCACCCAGCAGTGCCCTGAGAAAGGAGGGGTGGGTGTGGAGTCCTCCCAGCAGTGCCCAGAGACAGGAGGGGTGGGTGTAGAGTCCTCCCAGCAGTGCCCTGAGACAGGAGGGGTGGGTGCCTATCACTAACAGCAGTGCCCTGAGACAGGAGGGGTGTGTGCCTATCACTCCCAGCAGTGCCCTGAGACAGGAGGGGTGTGTGCAGAGTCCTCCCAGCAGTGCCCAGAGACAGGAGGGGTGGGTGCCTATCACTCCCAGCAGTGCCCTGAGACAGGAGGGGTGTGTGCAGAGTCCTCCCAGCAGTGCCCAGAGACAGGAGGGGTGGGTGCCTATCACTCCCAGCAGTGCCCTGAGCCAGGAGGGATGGGTGTGGAGTCCTCCCAGCAGTGCCCTGAGACAGGAGGGGTGGGTGCCTATCACTCCCAGCAGTGCCCTGAGACAGGAGGTGTGTAACACATGTGAGTGAGGCCAGAATTATCCACATGCATACTGCCTACAAGGGAACATGTCCCCATGAACTCATGTCAACAGACTCCACACACAAGTACAGTGATCACCAAGGATGCCACGATTGTTGCAGGTGGAGACATGGCCCTGCATGCATGGCCAAAGTAGAAGGGCTCCGTCACACACACAGCTCATGTAGACACAGCTCTGCGCTAAACATTGGGAACACCCTGCAGGGAAGAAAGCTGGGTACACAGAGGAAGGAATACACCCTGGGACAAGTGCACCATGCAGTAACTGCTTACATGAACAAAGAAAGTTAGCCAACACCTTGTGATGGCACACAGATCCCAGGGTCCCACCAATGAGCAGCACACTACTACATATCCCACACACCCAAACCCTTAAACACCACCCAAAACCATGTAGCAGCCCCACCAACACCAATACCAGCATAGCAGTAGTGTGAGAATGAAAACAAAATTATGCTTTATTCAGCATGAGCACAATGTCCGTGGATCGCAGGCAGTTCAATATTCACAAAGCCCATAGGGCAGTCAATGATTCTCAGCTGGATGGGGGACACAGTGGGATGCGTGTCCCCTACCTTGCCTGCACAGTCAAATGGCATCGTCTTCCACACTGGTGAGGGCATCAGGGGGGGGATGCAACAGGCACCGCAGGGACATCAGGGCAAAGGGGCGGCGTTGTGGGTGCAGGGATGGAGGACTCCACCACAGGGGGTGGGTCAGTGCCAAAGGCGGAGGCCAGGATGGCACTACACACCTTTGCAAGGTCCTCCAGGGAGTCCCCTGCACCCGAAGGGACCTCAGGCCCCAAGGAGGGGGGGGTCAGAGGGATGGGTCGTAGCGCCACCGGGGGAGGGTGGAGACAGGGGGGGAGACTCAACCACCCTGACCGAGGACTTCCTTGACCGCTTGCGTGGTGGTGTAACTGTGGGGCTCAGGGACAGAGCGGCCATGAAGGAGTCCTTGGGGGAGATGTGGCCAGGAGAGCTGAGGGGAGGGGATTTGGAGGGAGTGGACTGGGTGAAATGCGGACTCCCACTATGGCTGCGTGTCACACGTTTTCCCCCCGACCCAGTGGGTGTGCCTACCTCACCCTGTGTGTGCGTGTCAGGAGGAGTGCGGTGGACCTTCCCTGCTGGTGTGGTGCCCGTGTCTGTTGATGTGGGTGCATGCCGACGTCTGGGTGTACGTGGGACAGGCATGGGAGTGGGAAGTGTGGATGGGGCAGGGGTAGGTGGGGGGAGGTCGCGCTGCAGGAGACCCACTGCTGCAGTCTGTGTGGAGTCTATGGACCTCAGCAAGTTGCGTTGGTCAGCCTGCGATGAATGAATGCCCTCCAAGAATGCCTCGATGTTGGTGAGGGTTTTGCCGTGGGCATGGAGGACATTAAGGATCGCAGCCTGACCAACCTGCAGTTGCCGCTGGATGTCCACAGACTCTGCATTGGCGGCAGCAGTGGAGACAGGGGCAGGGGGTGCGGTGCCTGGCAGGAAGGAGACATGCTGTGACCGGGCATGCTGGGAAGGGACACGAGCAAGTGGGAGGCGGCTGATGGGAACTGAGGGGGCGGTGCGAGGTGTTGTTCCGCTGTCAGCTGCTGGTGCAGCCACCGCCCACTCGGAGACATCCTCCTCGGACCTGTCAGCTTCGTATTCTGACGTGCCAGTCGACAGGTCCTCGGCCGCACTATCCTCCACCTCTGTCCCACTCGATGTGCCAGCCCCGATGTCACGGCTGGCACTGGTGCTCGGTCCCTCCGCCTTGCCTGTGTCCATGTCTCCCTCTGTGTCCCCCGACGATGCTGTGGGCAGGGTGGAGAGACAGAAATTAATCAGACAGCTGTACACATCAGTCACATGAGTCCAATCTACATAGGTAACATTGCATAGCCTGAAAAGGAAGATCCCAGACATCTACTAAACAAGGTACCGATGTAGGGCATGAAACACACAGTTGGTTGAGCCACCATGCCACTGCAACACCATGGAGAGCATGAGACAATAGCTCAAGACAGGAAACGTAGTCTGACATAGCACCCAGGCCCTGGGGACAATCCAGCACTGCATCTGCACCACACAGCGTCGGTGAAAATACCGATGACCAGGGACCATATCCACGAACTTGAGACACATGCTGCATAGGTAATGCTGGAAACATGCCCAACATGACTCGGTCACTGCACCTTGCGTGTGTGTCCAGACAAACATCACACACTGCCCAGACCCAGCAAGTAGAAATTAGGATTTTACATATAGGCATTGCCCGCCCCAACCAACCCCTACACGAGGCAAATTGTTGAGACACAGGTGGCACCAACATCTCATAGTCTGGGTGATAAACACAGGGGCAGGCAAAATGCAAGATTGGACACCAAACAGCCAAGGTGCACCTGTACAAATAATGAGGTACCAGTGCCCATCCTCAGATGAGTATAACAAGACACACAGGCACTGCCAACTGTGAGTATGAAGAAGGACAATCAGGTCAGGCTGCACAGTGGACACCTGTACAAAATAGCACGTCTATATACATGGTGCCAGGGGACAATGGCACAGAGCACAACCTACGCTGTAGACACTGAGAGTGTCCACGTTTATGATGACACACACCACTGAGGAAAAGGTGCTCCAGGGGACAGTAGTGGCCACGCAGCCACATGCTACTGAATGGTAATGACTGCAACACACGCCACCATCCCTGCACTATGCGTATCGCACACTCATGCACATCATGTCACAGGCCACTACATAGGACATGCGCGCTGTAAGGCATGACACATGAGAGACCAACTCCCATGTCTGGAGTCAGCATCAGTGCCAACTGACATGGAACCCACATGCAGTGCACTTGACAGGGCACAGCCAAGGTCCAAAAAGCTGTTACACACCACCCCCACACATGATGCTACAGGCATTGTTCTCGTGGACAAAGCACCAGCCTACATTACCTTGTGAAGGAGTGACCACACACAGACCAGGGAACACATTGCAAGGAGGGGAAGGGTGGCAGGGGCGCAGCGCTATACTGGGGCAAACAGGATCTGCACAGCACCTTTAAACCCTGCCAGTAAATTAATGCTACCGTGCCCTTACAAATGCCGGTGACACACAACAAACGCACATGTACCTACCCCCTTCCGGCTGCTGCATCGCCTGTAAGCGCCTCTCCAGGTCTGGAAAGACCACCGGCAGCACACGCCTGTGGAGGTGGCTCAGACGGCGGCGGCCGCGGTTCTTGTGGCTCTCAGGTGAGTCCCCCAGCAGGAGCCGTGCAATCCTCCATGTCCAGCACCGGATATCCTGCCAGCGTTTCCTCACCTGGGGCAGGCTCCGCCTCCGACCATCCACACCCCTCACGGCACTGACGGCGGTCAGCCAGATCTGCTCCTTGGCAGTGGCGCCTACCTGTGAGGAAGAACAAGTGACACCACATCAATACACCAGCCACATGTCACAGAGAGACATATGAGAACAAATTAGCTGTTTACAACAAGGCATGTCATGCAGCCAACGCATTGCACCTTTGTTTGTCATAGGGACATCATCCCCTGGTGAGGGAAAAAGCTGTACGTGCCATAGTGGGTACACAGGTGGAATGATGGCAATGTCACAATCAGTGATCAAGGCTCACACTGTGCATCACACCCACCCCTCCTGTCTCAGGGCACTGCTGGGAGTGATAGGCACACACCCCTCCTGTCTCAGGGCACTGCTGGGAGGACTCCACACCCACCCCTCCTGGCTCAGGGCACTGCTGGGAGTGATAGGCACCCACCCCTCCTGTCTCTGGGCACTGCTGGGAGGACTCTGCACACACCCCTCCTGTCTCAGGGCACTGCTGGGTGGACTCTGCACACACCCCTCCTGTCTCAGGGCACTGCTGGGAGGACTCCACACCCACCCCTCCTGTCTCAGGGCACTGCTGGGTGGACTCTGCACACACCCCTCCTGTCTCAGGGCACTGCTGGGAGGACTCCACACCCACCCCTCCTGTCTCAGGGCACTGCTGGGAGTGATGGGCACCCACCCCTCCTGTCTCAGGGCACTGCTGGGAGACATAGGCACACACCCCTCCTGTCTCAGGGCACTGCTGGGAGGACGCCACACCCACCCCTCCTGTCTCAGGGCACTGCTGGGAGTGATAGGCACACACCCTCCTGTCTCAGGGCACTGCTGGGAGGACTCCACACCCACCCCTCCTGTCTCAGGGCACTGCTGGGAGTGATGGGCACCCACCCCTCCTGTCTCAGGGCACTGCTGGGAGTGATAGGCACCCACCCCTCCTGTCTCAGGGCACTGCTGGGAGTGATAGGCACACACACCCTCCTGTCTCAGGGCACTGCTGGGAGGACTCCACACCCACCCCTCCTGTCTCAGGGCACTGCTGGGAGGACTCCACACCCACCCCTCCTGTCTCAGGGCACTGCTGGGAGTGATGGGCACCCACCCCTCCTGTCTCAGGGCACTGCTGGGAGGACTCCACACCCACCCCTCCTGTCTCAGGGCACTGCTGGGAGGACTCCACACCCACCCCTCCTGTCTCAGGGCACTGCTGGGAGACATCAGGCTTCCCCCCCCTGGGACCCCCCCTACAGTACATGGCATGTGTGTCACACCAGGACACAATGCCAGAAGTCACAGTCACAACATAGGGACAGTCTGTGCCAGTGGCCTATGCACTCACCTGATACCCTGGTCGCCCATACAGCATGGAGTACTGTGGGAGGATCACATCCAGCAGAGCCATGTTCTCCTCCAGGGTGAATGGCTGTGTCCTCTCCACAGCCCTTGACATGGTTCCAGGGAATCAGTAGCAGCAGCTGGGTCGACGAATGCAAAGATGTGCAGCCAAGTACTCCCTCATGGGACCTGGCTGCCTTATATCTGCCTTTCTGCCCTGTCTCATGCACAGGAGTACAGAGTGATTGGTCACTCACATTTGCATCCTATGTTTCCACCAATCCCTTCAAACCTAGAAGTCTGTGGGTTCTCTATCGGTTTCATTCTCCTGCATGATGTCAGACCCACAAACACATTGCAACAATGTAGAGGAATTCCAACTGACTTCTGCTTTGCACCTTCCAGAACAATTTCGGATTTTGAACTTGGTCTCCATGACAACCAACATGCATGTAGGCCTCAATACTTGTCCCCTATGTAATTTGGAGCATCACACACAGGTACGGTGCGTTTCGGGGCCCTAGGGCACCCCAAATGCGTTGCAACGGCCCGTACACGCATGCCTACGTTCACTATCAGTATGGGTGTCCTCGCGTATGCGTATTCGTAGTGGTACGGCCCGTACACACGCATCTACGCTCACTATCACTATGGGTCTGCACGCGTATGCGTACTCGTAGTGGTACAGACCGTACACACGCATCTACGCTCACTATCACTATGGGTCTGCACGCGTATGCGTACTCGTAGTGGTACGGCCCGTACACACGCATGTCCGCTCACTATCACTACGAGTACGCATACGCGTGCAGACCCATAGTGATAGTGAGCGTAGATGCGTGTGTACGGTCCGTACCACTACGAGTACGCATACGCGTGCAGACCCATAGTGATAGTGAACGTAGATGCGTGTGTACGGTCCGTACCACTACGAGTACGCATACGCGTGCAGACCCATAGTGACAGTAAGCGTAGATGCGTGTGTACGGCCCGTACCACTACGAGTACGCATACACGAGGACACACATTGTGACAGGGCCATACACACGCATCTACGCTCACTATCACTATGGGTCTGCACGCGTATGCGTACTCGTAGTGGTACGGACCGTACAAATGCCTGTACGCTCGCCATCACGATGGGTACACATACGGCAGCACTCCCACAGTGATTTGGGAACGTACACAGGCCCTCTTAGCAGCAGTACGGTGGTTTTTACACATCACAGTGGTGATAGGCGACACACAGGTAGGAATAGGGCGGACATACTTGTCCATGGATGGACATACTTGTCCATGGATGGACATACTTGTCCAGGAATGGACATCAAGGCATCGTCTGTGCATTACTACATGTGTGGGGCACAGGTGTGACAGGCTGTGATGTGGAACATGACTCCTGAGTGGAGAAGGCACCAGATGTATGATGAGATGTGTATAGGTGTACTGTGTGACGGTGCAATGTGTGCCAGCCATGCCCTTGACTCCTTTGACATGTGTGCATGTCGGACTGCACACTTGGGGTAAGCGTCACTGGCATGGCACGGACACCAACACACGGAAGTGTCCCATGATGCCCGGTACAGGGGTTATGACACCTGACTTGTCACTACCCACAGTGCACAATGTGACTATGTCATTTATGTGTGGGGGATTTACATCAGGTTGATGTTGTAGCACCCTCATAAGCTGCAGCCGTAGCAGCAACCAACATGTGTCTGTGTGTAGATTGTCATTGCACACTGTTCCGCACACCATGCCACATGTGGTATCGGATGTGAGGTGCACATGTATGCATGGGACACGGAGTAGCGTGACAAGGCCATGTCTGCATCCTCACAAGGAATGTGTGGTGAGTCATGACATGTGCACCTTCATGGCAAGGTGTGTGGGCTGTCCTAGTGTAATGTCATGTGACCTGTGGCTCCAGTGTTCCACGACCAGTCTCTGCAATCGGCATCCTACTTCTGCTAATGTGTGGGTGTATGTCACTCCTGTCTTGCGTCTGGCTGTTCACTTGCACTGGGACACAGCTATTCCCATGCCGTGGCATGGGGAGGTTCTCAATCTCCGTGTGTAGCTGGGTCTTGGAAGGAGTGCCACCTTGCATCCATACGTGTGCTGGCCATGTAGCACATACCTGACTCCCTATGTAGCATGTGTGTATTGCCAGATTAACATGTGCTCAGTAGACATGAGTTGTTGTCGTGGTGCACTCACTCTTCCTTGTCACTTCCAAATTACTGCAGAGCGCCGCCTCTTGCCCGAATAATTCCAGACTTGGCTGCCATGCAGGAGAATGACAGCATCCGGCTCTACCGCTTCACCCAACCGTTGATTCTGGAGTTGACGGCGAGACTGGCACCACACCTGCAACCGCTGCACAGGTATCCTACGGCACTGACACCCCAGCTGAAGGTAATGGCTGCCCTACATTTTCTTGCCACGGGTACCTTTCAAAATACCATAGCTCATGTTGGTGGCATGTCCCAGAGCATGTTCAGCGGTGTGCTGCATGATTTCTTGGAGGCCATGTTGATTCACCTGGATGACTTCATCAAGTTCCCAACCCCTGAACAGATGACTGAGGTCAAGCGTGGATTCTATGCCCTGGGAGGGATGCCCCATGTCATAGGGTCCATAGATGGGACACATGTAGCTTTGGTACCACCACACGCACGGGAGGTGGCGTACCGCAATCGGAAGCACTACCACTCCATCAATGCCCTTGTGGTGTGTCTCTCCAACATGGTGATTTCACATGTCTGTGCTCGTTTTCCAGGATCAGCACACGATGCCTACATCATGAGGCGTAGCGGGATGCCTGATATGATGATGCAGCTGCGCAACGAACGGGCATGTGTTGTAGGTGGGTACAGTCTGTCTGTCTTCTATTCTGTATCGCCTACCAGCACGACCGCTTCACCACTTCTAACGATGACCATGTGCTTCCCATGTAGGGGACGCTGGCTATCCCAACATGCCATGGCTGATCACACCTCTCCGCAACCCCATCACGCCGGCACAGCTCCGCTACAACACCGCCCATGGCCGGACAAGGCGAGTGATAGAGAGGACGTTTGGCATGCTGAAGAGCCGATTCCGGTGCCTCCACAAGACCGGCGGTGCACTCCCTTATGCCCCGGCAAAGGTCTGCAAGATCTTCATGGTCTGCTGCATGCTGCACAACATGGCAGTTGAAAGAGCTGTGCCACTCATCCTGAATCAACATGACGAGGACCATCCACCCGTGGAGGACGAAGGGCTTGGCAATGGGGCTAGTGATGTGGAGGATGTGGAGCCGCAAGAGGACATCCGGACTCGGCTCATACGCGACTTCTTTGCTTAGTGGTGAGTACCAGTGTCTGAGTGTGCACGCATTGGTCCCCGTGTGGCATGCGTTGTGATGTGTGTCTCCACCTGCATGTATGGCACGTGACTCAGAGGTGTGTGTGGGTGTGTCACTGGAGTGATGGTGCCAGTGATGGTAGTATTTCCCCAGTCATTATAATGACCTAGCATGTTGTCATCCATACATGTGTCGAGTAAATGCACATGCAAGTGGCTGTGCATTTTTGTGGCTGACTTCTTGTGTGTCTCTCTTCCCCAGGTACCTGCACATGCCATCTGCTGGTTGCATTGTTGTGGCACTGCTATTCATCATGGACATGACATCGTGGGCTGACTCAGCGTTACAGGCACGGACACGTTTGGAAGTCTCCATGGGGTAAGGGATGCATCTGGGGTGTATTGGGTGTGGCAGTTGTTCACGATGTATGCACACTGCCCCTGTCGATGTGTTGTTCCTCTGCAGCCATGTCGCATCCCCATGGGACACGACATGCAGCTGTGTACACCTGAATAGATGGTCTGCCTGGTTGACAGGCATCAGTGATGGGATAGGGGATTGTGATGATGGCATCAATGTGTGTGACACTGCCCTTGGCCACATACGGTTAGCATTGGCTGGACATGGTGTGGGACTTCGACATCAGCGGATCTATGGTGTATGGCAGGTTCTCCGTGTGCAGCTGTGGGTATTTAGCTGTTACCCGACGCTTGTGTGCCACTTCCATGGCAAACACGCATGTGTGCTGCAGAAGGGGGGTGCCAGTGTTGGACCCACATGTTACTCCACATGATGTGTTCATGTGTACTTCAAGTGGCCTCTGCAATCCCGAATACATGTCTAATAAAGGTGTCCCTATGCCTCCAAGGTGCCTCTTCTCAGTCAATGCTGGTGTGTTGCCACGGTGCATCCTGCATGTCTGGCATGGTATTCCCTGATTGTTGCTATGTGTCAATGTGTCGAGTTGCAAGATGCAAGCTGTGTGTGTGGGCTGAGACTGTGTATTGGGCATGATGTCCATGACTGTGTTGGTATTGTGACATGTGCCATCCCCATGCATCCAACGTTGGCCAAGCCCCCATTCTCGGCATCCACCGGACTCCGGCTTGCAGGACATGGTTCTGCCACCTGTGTACACATGCCTGGGTGCCCCCCAGGACACTGGACTGGATCCCTGACCACTGCGCATGACAGTTGCTGTACTCAATGTGTGTGTCAGCACGGTTGTTCGGCAACCCCCTCAGCTGGTTGGGCCCATCACGGGTGTGTATGGTGCTCCATGTCTGTCTTGCCTAATACACTGTGACCCATGTGTCCTGTGCCAGACTCAGGCCCCAGGGTGTGGATGGTTGAAGACAAAAGATGACTCAGGCATGTTTTGACTTTACAAGACACATGTTAGTTAATAATGCTACCAGCAGGCATCTACTCATCATAGTGTGATTTATTAGTGGGGGGGGGGGCTAAGTAAGGGTCTTTCCGGGATGTTTGAATCCAAAGTTCAGTAGGGGAGTTGGGGTCCTTGCCATTGGAAATCCTCAGAGTCCATGCCACAGTCTTTGTCAACATTGGTCAGCCAGTGACCAGCAGGGCCATGTGGCAGAGAATGTCTCTTGATGCTGTGATGCTGTTGCTCCA
The DNA here is from genome assembly GCF_964204655.1 of Triturus cristatus. Lineage (NCBI taxonomy): Eukaryota > Metazoa > Chordata > Amphibia > Caudata > Salamandridae > Triturus > Triturus cristatus. Next base: position 394,371,851 of record NC_140582.1, on the reverse strand, counting down.
GTGGGCCAGGTGCCAGGCCAGGTGTCCTGGGAGATGGTGATGTAGCAGCCACCCTCACGGTCCTTTCCGTGGACGACCCGGCCTCCTGCGGGGAACCTCACCAGCAGGCCGTGATGACGTCTGGGATGCTCCGTCGGATGTTTCCTCCTCCTCCTCCTGATCCCTCCCTGTGGGTGGTGATGTTCTCCGCCTTCTGGCACAGGGAGGGTCGGCCATGGTGTCGGCCATCCGACGGAGTGTAGCGTGAATCCCCTGGAATGCCGTCACTTGCTCAGCCTGTCTGTCCTCCATCCTCCGTTGGTGTACCAGTAGACAGGCAATTAGCTCCGCATGTTGCTGGGCCTGCTGGGCCTTGATCCCCTCGAGGACGGACACAACCTGGGCCATGCCCGTGGTGTCCTGCCGGTATGAGTCCAGGATGTTACGGACATGGGAAAATACCGGATCCCCAGCCAACTGGTCAGGCTCGCGCCTCCGCCGTCCTCCACTCCCACCACCCCTGCCCACTTGCACCTGGACTGCACTTGTGGGCACATGGGGTCTCCGGGACCCCTGAGGGGTGGCATTGGCGTTGTCGCCTGCCTCCTCCTGGGTGCCCGGGACACCGTGTCCCTCCTGGCGAGCCTGGCTGCATTGTGGTGTTGGGGCAGGGATCCTGGGTGTCTCCTGGGATGTGGCAGGAGTGGGGGTGGTGGTTGGCACAGTTGTACCTGACGCAGGTGCTGCAGGTGTTTGGACACCAGAGGGGCCAGGTTGGTCGGGGTCGTCCGCAGAGTGGTGAGAGTGGTCGCTGCCGGTGGGATCGGGCTCCTGCAGATCCAGGTCCTGTGAGTGTTCCCCCCCAGTGTTGGGGGGTGCACCACGACGTTGACCTGTGTGTGAGAGAGACAATGTTAATTTTTGTCCATGCAACATCCATGTTTCATCATTTTCACAGTTGGCACATTTCCTCTTGGAATTAGGATTGGTCTTGCATTCCACTCACAGTGCACTTGTGCATAGGTGTGTCCCTTGGGCACCACTTTGGCCCCTTTAACTATGTGTGGCACAGTCTTACTTGCTGCGTCAAGTGTGACTGCAGTCAGCAGTGGAGTGGGCAGGTGTGGCGAGCCATGCACGGTACATGTGCACATGGAGTGGATCCACACACTTATATGATCCAGGTAGCTGTCCTTGTGCTTGTGAACAGGTTGTGACATGGCCATGTGTTTTGCCATGGTGAAGAGGGGGGCTTCTGGCACTGGCCACCCTTGTCTACATGCACGCAGTCTACCTGCTGACGAGCAGACATTCACACACGCAACACGGCTGATTGGCTCTCCCTGTGTCTCGCTCCCTCTGTGTCCCCCTCTCCCTCCCTCTCTGTCCCCCTCTCCCTCCATCTCTGTCCCCCTCTCCCTCCCTCTCTGTCCCCCTCTCCCTCCCTCTCAGTCCCCCTCTCCCTCCCTCCGTGTGTCAGCCTCCTCCCTCTGTCCGTCTCCCTCCCTCTCTGTCCCCCTCTCCCTCCATCTCTGTCCCCCTCTCCCTCCCTCTCAGTCCCCCTCTCCCTCCCTCCGTGTGTCAGCCTCCTCCCTCTGTCCGTCTCCCTCCCTCTCTGTCCCCCTCTCCCTCCATCTCTGTCCCCCTCTCCCTCCCTCTCAGTCCCCCTCTCCCTCCCTCCGTGTGTCAGCCTCCTCCCTCTGTCCGTCTCCCTCCCTCTCTGTCCCCCTCTCCCTCCATCTCTGTCCCCCTCTCCCTCCATCTCTGTCCCCCTCTCCCTCCCTCCGTGTGTCAGCCTCCTCCCTCTGTCCATCTCCCTCCATCTCTGTCCCCCTCTCCCTCCCTCTCTGTCCCCCTCTCCCTCCCTCTCAGTCCCCCTCTCCCTCCCTCCGTGTGTCAGCCTCCTCCCTCTGTCCGTCTCCCTCCCTCTCTGTCCCCCTCTCCCTCCCTCCGTGTGTCACCCTCTGTCACCTCTGCCCAGCTTCCTGGGCACACACTGTTAGCAGATCTTTGAGTGGCCCTTGGATTGTTGATGTGAGTTTGTTTCTGATCTCCAGGCACCCATTGGGTGTAGTGTCTGTGTCTGTGCGCTGCTGCTGTGGTGGTGTGTGCTGCCACTCGTTCACAATGTTGGCTGTTCATTAGCTGCTGTCATGTGCAAAACAGTGCCTTCACCCCCATGTGTTGATGCAAGGAGTCCGCCATTTGCTGGCAAGTCATTCCTGTGTTGGGACACACTGTTTGTCTGGCTGTGACCTAGGCCATATGGGTAGAGTGAATTGTTGTCTGCTTCTGAGTTGCACTATGTGCTTTTTTGGGCCCAGCCTGCCGCCATCCGGGTTACCGTGTCATGTGTTGTTGTCTTCTGTGGCCTGTGACTTGCCATTGTCCAGCTGGGTGCATGGGGCATGGTGGCAGCAGTGGCATGTGCGTGCTCATGGAGTGTGGTTGAGTCATGCGATGGCTTGTGGTGGTTGCGTGCCTGTTGGTGATGTTGGTTGTGGATGCCGTTCCCCCCTTGTGAGGTGCGTTGTTTGTGTACTCACCCGGGTCTCGGAGTCCTTCTAATCCTTCGACTGCCTCCACCGGCAGTATGGCCATCACCCTCTCCTCCCAGGGATGGTAGTGTACGGGTCTGCGGGAGGGCCCTCCTCCGGTGGCGTTGGCCTGGTCGTGTTCATCCTGCCTCTTGGCTCGGACCCTCCTCCGCAGATCGTACCACCTGTTCTGGCATTCCGGCTTGGTCCGTCTGGTGTCCGCAACAGCATTCACAGCATCGACGATGGTCTGCCACATGGCAGTTTTTGCTGCCAGGCTGGTGCTTCTGACCAATGTTCCAAAGATCTGTGGCTCGACTCTGAGGATTTGATCAACAAGGACCTCCAATTCTCGGTTACTGAACTTTGGATTCTTGGTGGTGGGCATGGTGAGGGGTGTGGGTGGGGATGGTGGGGGGGGTGTGTGGATGTTGGGGGGTGTGTGGATGGTTGTGTGTGTGTGTGTGTGTGAATGTGATGAGGGGGTGTTTGTGAAGGTGGTTGTGTGAAGGTGTGCAAGTGTAAGATGTGGTGTAGCTTGTAGTGTGGTTCTGTGGTGTCTGGCAGCAGTGAGTCTGTTGCAAAGGCTCATGGTTTGTGTGTGTGGGCCCTTTTTTTTGGTCCATTGGTGGGTGTGGCTGTGTTTGAATCTTGGGTGGGTTGGTTATAAGGAGTGGTGGTGTATTTGGCCTCTGTTTGTTTTTGGCAGTTGCAGGTCAGTGAATGTGTTGTTTTAGTGGTTGTTGGACATGTTTAGTGGCTTTGTGCCATTCGAATGGTGTATTCTTGTGTTGTTTTGTTTTGTCCTGGTTGTGTACGTGCGTTTTGAGCGTGTGTACGGTGTGTACATGGGCCATTTGGTTGTACGGTGCTGTCCTTGTGTGTGGGTTGGTACGACTCGTACATGCGGTGGTGATGTTGGGGCCTGGGGTGCGCTCCGTACTTAGGAGGTTGTGTTGGGGGTAGGACTGGAACGTACTGGGGTGGGGGTAGGACTGGAACGTACTGGGGTGTACATAGACGGTGGTACGACACGTACTGGGGTGGGGGTAGGACTGGAACGTACTGGGGTGTACATAGACGGTGGTACGACACGTACTGGGGTGGGGGTAGGACTGGAACGTACTGGGGTGTACATAGACGGTGGTACGACACGTACTGGGGTGGGGGTAGGACTGGAACGTACTGGGGTGTACATAGACGGTGGTACGACACGTACTGGGGTGGGGGTAGGACTGGAACGTACTGGGGTGTAGGTACACGGGGGTATGACACGTACTGGGGTGGGGGTGGGGCTCGAACGTACTGGGGTGTACATAGACGGTGGTACGACACGTACTGGGGTGGGGGTAGGACTGGAACGTACTGGGGTGTAGGTACACGGGGGGTATGACACGCACTGGGGTGGGGGTGGGGCTCGAACGTACTGGGGTGTACATAGACGGTGGTACGACACGTACTGGGGTGGGGGTACGACTGGAACGTACTGGGGTGTAGGTACACGGGGGGTATGACACGTACTGGGGTGGGGGTGGGGCTCGAACGTACTGGGGTGTAGGTACACGGGGGTATGACACGTACTGGGGTGGGGGTGGGGCTCAGACGTACTGGGGTGTAGGTACACGGGGGTATGACACGTACTGGGGTGGGGGTACGACTAGAACGTACTAGGGTGTAGGTACACGGTGGGACGACACGTACTGGGGTGGGGGTACGACTGGAACGTACTGGGGTGTACATAGACGGTGGGACAACACGTACTGGGGTGGGGGTAGGACTGGAACGTACTGGGGTGTACATAGACGGTGGTACGACACGTACTGGGGTGGGGGTATGACTGGAACGTACTGGGGTGTAGGTACACGGGGGGTATGACACGTACTGGGGTGGGGGTGGGGCTCGAACGTACTGGGGTGTACATAGACGGTGGTACGACACGTACTGGGGTGGGGGTACGACTGGAACGTACTGGGGTGTAGGTACACGGTGGGACGACACGTACTGGGGTGGGGGTACGACTGGAACGTACTGGGGTGTACATAGACGGTGGGACGACACGTACTGGGGTGGGGGTAGGACTGGAACGTACTGGGGTGTACATAGACGGTGGTACGACACGTACTGGGGTGGGGGTACACGGGGGTACGACACGTACTGGGGTGGGGGTACGACTGGAACGTACTGGGGTGTACATAGACGGTGGTACGACACGTACTGGGGTGGGGGTACGACTGGAACGTACTAGGGTGTAGGTACACGGTGGGACGACACGTACTGGGGTGGGGGTACGACTGGAACATACTGGGGTGTACATAGACGGTGGGACGACACGTACTGGGGTGGGGGTAGGACTGGAACGTACTGGGGTGTACATAGACGGTGGTACGACACGTACTGGGGTGGGGGTACACGGGGGTATGACACGTACTGGGGTGGGGGTACGACTGGAACGTACTGGGGTGTACATAGATGGTGGGACGACACGTACTGGGGTATGGGTACACGGGGGTATGACACGTACAGGTGTGGGGGTAGGACTCGGACGTACTGGGGTGTACCTAGATGGGTGGGGGTGTACATACACGGGGGGTACGTGTCGGACGTACGGGGGCTGGGGGGAGTGTTGGGCGCGTATGCGGGCACATGTCTCCATGGTTGCTGTAGGAGTTCGGTGCGGACGGTGTTTTTTCCATACGGTTGTGAGTTCGGACGCACGGGATGGATCGTGATTCCTCGGTCGGACTTGACTTTTCACGTTTGTACGGTAAATCGTCCGAGGACGTATCGGACACATTTTCCGACCCGAGGACGTGTGGGGAAATATTCCCAATGCGGTTCGTATGGACTTTTTACCATGCGAATCGTGATTGCCAGTTCGTACGGCACTTGTACAATTCGTAGGGTAAAAAGACCGGATACGAGTTGCACGGGGGAATTTTTTACCGGATCGTGATCGGCACTATAGTCGCCATTTTATCCATCTCACTTCTAAAACTTGTCCTACAACACTTTCTATGAAAACAATAGCAAAAGACATGTTCCAAAATGGATGCCAAAACGGAGCAAATAAATTAAAACCATACATTTTTTAATGATTTTTTAAATTATCATTTTCCACAGTAAAATAAAATATACTAAAAAACACAACGAACGCTGTTTTTAAAAAAATTAATAGTGACAGTGACTAAAACATATAAATACCAGCAAGACACCATTTTGCAATCAGTTGATTATCAACTACCAGAGAGACCTGACCCTCTGACACCTAGACTGTGACCTCGACTGAGAGAACACTGCAATCCTTTGGAGAAGCATTCTTTCTTTCCAACTACTAGTAAGTCACTATTATATATTGACACCTTGTTTTGTCCTAAATCATGTTTTATTTCCATACAAACAGTGCTTTAAAAATAATTTTAATACTTTATAAAATGTACTCTAATCAATTTTTTTTCTCTGAAGTAACTTTAATATATAACAAATTAAAACATCTTATTTTTCTACCTAAAACAGAAATTTGCTTTCCTATCAAAAGCAACATATCGTTTGCCTAATTTATCTTCACCTCAACCTACTCGACTCACCTTTGCTATTGTGAAGGTAAATGATTTAATATTTCATTTTTTTCATTTTTTAATTTATAAATATATTTTTAGCATTAGCAAAAGTGTTGTATGATGTAGGAGTAAAAATTTTTTTTTTTTAAACATTGAAGGTGCATCATGAAAGAAATTGTGCGATGGTGCAGGGGTAACAATTACTAATATTACTGCACTTAGGTGTAGCAGTAGAGAAAGCGTTTGATGGTGCAGGGGTAACAATTACTATTCTAAGTCCAGGAAGGTGCAGCAGTAGGGAAAGTGAGGGATGGTGTAGTGGTATCCATTAGTACTCTAAGTTCATAATGGTGCAGCATTATTGAAAGTGTAGTATGTTTAGGAGTACCAATTATTTTTCAAACTCAAGTGTGGTGCAGCACCATGGTAAATATGATATATTATGTAGTTACACTGGAATAAAATGTCAGAATTACAAACAATTTTTCACATTTTGCTTTTTTCACCAACGTTGTCAAAGTTGTTTAAATTTGTTTTTTTATTTTCATTTTCACAGACAGTTGGTTGCAACTTTGTGGGAAAAATCTGTTAAACAAATAACTCAAACCTCCAGCCATCAGGCCAAAACCACAACAGCAGCCAAACCAAGATAAGAAACACCAAAAACAAAAGGTATTTTAAATTAACACTGTTATAAATCCAACAATGTAATAGTCAAACCTATTACTTTTCTAACTCCAGGAAGGTGCAGCAGTAGGGAAAGTGTTGGATGGTGTAGGGGTAAAATTTACTATTCTAACTCCAGGAAGGTGCAGCAGTAGGGAAAGTGTTGGATGGTGTAGGGGTACAATTTACTATCCTAACTCCAGGAAGGTGCAGCAGTAGGGAAGTGTTGGATGGTGTAGGGGTATAATTTACTATTCTAACTCCAGGTTGGTGCAGCAGTAGGGAAAGTGTTGGATGGTGTAGGGGTACAATTTACTATTCTAACTCCAGGAAGGTGCAGCAGTAGGGAAAGTGTTGGATGGTGTAGGGGTATAATTTACTATTCTAACTCCAGGTTGGTGCAGCAGTAGGGAAAGTGTTGGATGGTGTAGGGGTATAATTTACTATTCTAACTCCAGGTTGGTGCAGCAGTAGGGAAAGTGTTGGATGGTGTAGGGGTAAAATTTACTATTCTAACTCCAGGAAGGTGCAGCAGTAGGGAAAATGTTGGATGGTGTAGGGGTACAATTTACTATTGTAACTCCAGGTTGGTGCAGCAGTAGGGAAATTGTTATGTAGTAATAATTAAATACAAAGTCATGATTTCAAACATTTTTTCAAAATTTGCATTTGTCACCAACGTTGTCAAAGTGTTTAATTTTTATTTTTTTTTATGTTTTCATTTTCCCAGACAATTGTTTGCATCTTTGTGGAAAAAATCTGTTAAACACATAACTCAAAACTCCAGCCAGCAGGCCAATACCACAGCAGAAGCCTCACCAAGGAAAAAAAACCAAAAACAAAAGGTATTTTAAATCAACACTGTTATAAATACATCAATATATTAGTCAAACCTTGTTTTTATTAATTTAAATAAGATCCCAAAATGCATAAAATATGGATTGTAGTTGGAATAACTATTACTATTTTAACTCCAGGAAGGTGCAGCAGTAGGGAAAGTCTTGGATGGTGTAGGGGTATAATTTACTATTCTAACTCCAGGAAGGTGTAGCAGTAGGGAAAGTGTAGGATGTTGTATTGGTATAATTTACTATTCTCTCCAAGAATGTGCAGCAGTAGGGAAAGTGTTGGATGGTGTAGGGGTACAATTTACTATTCTAACTCCAGGTTGGTGCAGCAGTAGGGAAAGTGATGGATGGTGTAGGGGTATAATTTATTACTCTAACTCCAGGAAGGTGCAGCAGTAGGGAAAGTGTAGGATGTTGTAGGGGTAACATTTACTATTCTAACTCCAGGAAGGTGCAGCAGTAGGGAAAGTGTTGGATGGTGTAGGGGTATAATTTACTATTCTAACTCCAGGAAGGTGCAGCAGTAGGGAAAGTGTAGGATGGTGTAGGGGTATAATTTACTATTCTAACTCCAGAAAGGTGCAGCAGTAGGGAAAGTGTTGGATGGTGTATGGGTATAATTTACTTTTCTAACTCCAGGAAGGTGCAGCAGTGGTGAAAGTGTTGGATGGTGTATGGGTATAATTTACTATTCTAACTCCAAGAAGGTGCAGCAGTAGGGAAAGTGTTGGATGGTGTAGGGGTATAATTTACTATTCTAACTCCAGGAAGGTGCAGCAGTAGGGAAAGTGTTGGATGGTGTAGGGGTAACATTAGAGCTAGTGTATTTACTTTTACATCCTAATTTGTTTTTCTTCTCTTCACAGATAATGTCTACTCTTGAAGCAGCTAAATACATAAAATCGAGGAAAGGGAAAAATTTATTAAACCATGCAGGATACATATATAGTAAGGAAAGAATAAGTTTAACTAGAAATCATTGGAGGTGTGTGCAATACTACACTACCCATTGCAGTGGCAGAGCGGTTACACTTGATAATTTAGTTTTAAAAACAACAGAACATAACCACTCTGCCTCTGCAATGGAGGTAGAAATAAGAGAAACTGTTAATGAAATGAAAGCTATTGCAAGCACCTCCAATGATTCTACAGGATCCATTTTACGAGAGGTTGCACAGCATGTCCCCAGTCATGTTACTATTAACATGCCTATAATTCCTAATTTGAGACGAATTATTCAAAGACAAAAGCAGGCAAGTAACATCCAATTATCTACACCACATACTTTTTCTGATATTAGAATTCCACATGATCTTTCCATTTCTTTTTCTGATGAACCTTTCCTTCTGCATGATAACCAAAACCCTCAGAAACGAATTCTTATTTTTAGTACCCCACGTAACCTTGCAAAGTTAGAAAATAGTGAAATTTGGATGATGGATGGGACGTTTAAAAGTACACCCCATCCTTTCACTCAAATTTACACTATACATGCAAAAATTAACAATAATGTAATCCCCTTAGTATATAGTTTGCTACCTGATAAGACTTCTGCAACATACTCTGAACTTTTATCAGTTATTAAAAGTAAAACTTCTCAAAGTCCTAGGAAAATAATAATAGATTTTGAATTGAGCATGATCAATGTGATCAAAAAAACGTACACGGATACCCAAATTCAGGGATGTTTTTTCCATTTTTCCCAGGCTTTTTGGTGTAAATTACAAAAAACATCCCTAGTTGCAGAATATTCTCGTGATAGCAAACTACAGTTTGAACTAAAAAAATTAACAGCACTTTGTTTTGTTCCTCCCGATAGTGTGGACGAGTACTACACTGCTATTATAGAATCTGTTTTTTATACAAGTAATGAAGAGAAATTGGCACCCATCCTAAATTATTTCGAGGACACATGGATTGGGCACCTAAGCAGATCGGGTCGCAGGAGGAAGCCACGATTCCATGTGGAGTGGTGGAACTGCTACACGAGCTGTTTAGAGGGAGAAGCAAAAACAAATAATGCCATATAGGGATGGCATAACTCCTTCAACCATACAATTGGCAAACCTCATCCACATTTCTACTCTTTCTTGGAAACTTTGAAGAAGGAGCAAAGTTTTCAAGAAATGAGACTTGCCCAAACACTTGCAGGTAGTCTAAACCCACGAGTAACTGTCAAAACTAAGGAAATGTCTGAGAGACTATTGGCTATATTACAACAATTTACGTTGTGTGTGGCTCTAGACTACCTGGAAAATCTTGCTAACATTCTTTCTTTCTAAAAATAGCTATGTACTTACTTTCCTGCTTTGCTTCAAATTTAAATATCCTTTTATTACAATTGGCATACAATTATTTATCAAATTTTTTTTCAAAATTACAAGTCGGGTCTCCTAATTTTTGTATTTTATTTCCCAATCTTCATTTTTTTCCAAACAACCAATGTATCCAAAGCAACTTTTCCATAATATTCGACCAACTTTCCAAAAACCAATCGCAAGTAAATAATTATATGAAAACTTCCTAATTAACTACCACCCATCAAATCCAAAAAAACTCTACCTATTGAATTTTTCAAAAGTCAATCCATTTTCCGAAATGCACATTGTTTCATAAACACCAAATTAATAACAATCTTTTTTTTCACAAATTATGAATACGCAAACTTTTTTTTTTGAAAAATGAAGATATAAATCATTTTTAATGGTTCCGAAGTTTTGAATTAAACATTTTTATTAGTAACTTTAATTACTGTTACAGTTACTTACATTTTTTTATGAACAAATACATTTTCGCGACCCGACATAGGCATACACTAATAACATGAACGTGGACATGCTTTTTTACATTTTAAACATCAATTAGTTATTCCGCAACCTCTCCTTATTCCTTTTTTACTATATATGTATCTTGTTTTAACGTTATATCTATAAATAAATGTGAAAAAGTTTCCTACCTGGTCGCAGATCAGCTTCCTGCTGCTTCCTCCTCCGATGATCTTCAAAATGGCGCCTTACGTTTACGTTCACGTCATGACGTCATCGCGTACTTCAATGTTATTAAAGGACTATTTTATTTAGCAATTCAATAAATAAATGTTTAAAAATAGTAATAATTTATGTATATGTTTTGTAAAATATGAACATTATGTAATAAAAATCAATAAGTTAAAAATGTATTTTCTATGTTTTTTCAAATAAAGAAATATTTATTAAACATTATTTGTTTACTGTTATTTTTTTTTTTTTTATTTAAACATGTAAAATGTTAATTATAATTTATAAATTAACAAAATGTGTTCCTTACCTCGACTCTATTTTCTTTTTCCTTTCAAACTTGCTTTTTCTTCTCTTTTCGCTCCTTCTTTTATTGTTCCGCGGGTTGTATCTTCTTAAGCTGCCAAAATAAATGAAGGAGAATTTAGCACATACACTTCAATGCAAAAGCGTGGGAATCTTTTAAAAGTAAGTTCTATTTCCTTAGTTCTATTTTCTTTTGGTATAATTTTATGTTAAATTCATTTTTAATAACTCTATTAATATTTTAAATATATATATTTTTTTTTACATTTTTGTTTAACATTAATCATATTTAATTTTTTTATACTCCAAAAGTACTTTTTTTTTTAAAAATATTTTTTTTCATTAATTAGATTTTAAATTTGAAGGTTAAAAATACTCAAGTATTAATCAGTCATAACACTACTCATTTATATATATATATATATTTTTTTAATTTAGAAATACTCTTTCATATTTAAAAAATACTCAAGTATTAATCTTTTATAATACTACTCATATATTTTTAAATTTCAAAAATAAATAAATTAATTTATACAAAATAAATACTCTTTCAAATTTATAAAATAGAGTAATTTTTATAATTAATAAAATATTAATCATACTCCCAATGTATTCTTTCTTTTTTTAAATATTTTTTTATTAATTTCATTTTTAATAAGAAAGATAAAAATACTCAAGTATTAATCTCTCCGAATACTACTCATTTATTATACATTTTTATGTATTTAATTATACGTAAAACATACTCTTTCATATTTTATAAATACTCAAGTATTAATCTTTTATTATACTACTCATATTTATCAATTTTTAAAATATAGTATTTTATGTATATAATAAAATATTAATTAATTATTTTTTTAATACTCCAAAAGTACTCTTTCTTTTTTTATATATTTTATATTATTAATTACATTAATACTCAAGTATTAATCTCTCATATTACTAATCATGTATTATACTTTTTTAATATTTTTAATTAAAATTAAAAAAAAACTCTTTCATATTTTAAAAATACTCTAGTATTAATCTTTTATTATACTACTCATATTTTTTTAATTTTCTTAAATATTAAATAATTTATACTCTATAATTACTCTTTCATATTTTTCAAATATAGTATTTAATATAAATAATAAAATATTAATTAATTATTTTACAAACATCATTTTTCTAACAAATAAAAAAAAATAAAAAATGCGTTGTAATGGTATATGCGTTGTAAAAGTACTTACCATATAAATGCATGCGTTGTAAATGCATGCGTTGTAAAAGCTTTTGCGTTGTAAAAAATGCGTTGTAATAGCATTGCGTTGTAACAGTTGCGTTGTAAAGGTTGTTTCCCGCCAACGCGTTTCGTTCCTGAAGGAACTTCATCAGGGCTGAAAAAAATACATAAATACAAACTGAATACAACTACCACATATAAAATCAAACATATAGGATACAAAATTTAAAAACAAATAACAAGTATATACATATAATCGTTACATACTTAAATGAAATAATTGACAACAAAGAAAGAAACACAAAGTCATGACCCAACAAGCAATTAAGTAAAAATATATAAATATACAACAGACAATATATATATCTCATAAAAAAGGGAAATGGGGGTCATAATGTCTAATGACATTTGAAAAAGAAAGAGAACAGAGCTATATTATTTATTCTCAAAGTGTCTAGTTCTTATTAACCATAGTAAAAGAGAAAAGAAAAGAAAAAAGGCCAAGATATAAGGAGAGGGAAAAGAAACGTGAAACTTCTTGTGAGCAAGTATAAGTTTATACCAAAGAGTATAACACAATAAGGACATCAGTATAATATAAAGTAAACATATATATAAAGGAATTAGAGAGAAAAAAGACAAGACTTAAATATATTAGAGACGCAATATTTTAAAGGTAAAATTTTAGTGAAAAAATAGAAAAGCATACTAATTGGTTGTATCACAAAAATTATCAATGCACATCAGTACACAATCTCACCGCATGTGTCCTCACGTGTCCGAGAGGTCACTTAAGAAGATCGAAATGCCTATTTGGGAAGGGGCAAAGCTCCCAAACTTGGTGATCAATGCTAAGTATTTCGTCAAAAATCCATGGTAGGTACACTTGTATTATGTAAAGTCCTAGTCCTAATCAAAGGGAGAAAAAGGCATAAAGTGCCATTGGTATTGCGTAGAACAACGCGTTGTTAAAGTGTATAGATAATACCGTAGATCACCTTACCTTAATGAGGGCCTAATTAGTGGCTTATGTTCCTATCAAGAGGAAAGAAGAAACAAGAGAGAAAGAAGAGTGTAAACAATTATGAAAAAAGAAAAACAATATAAATATAGCACAGTATGTATTTAACTTTGTTGTGTTCCTATATTTACAAATACCATGTATAGGTAAAAAAGGATAGTATGTATAGGTAAAAAAGATAATATCACTCAAACAGTGCAAGAAGAATAATTTTAAACTGATATGTTAAGAAATATAGCACCTGACGCAATAATATAAATGCCACAAGATTGCTAGTATGGCACTCGATGACGGGGGTACAGCCAAAAATATGCTTAGGTAATATATGGACTTAAGTCATGTTATTAAGAGCCTACGTAAAAAACAGGCTTAACCATAGTGGAGGAAGAAACTGTGCTGAGCCTATATCAATAAATCCGCACTAGAATGTACAAGCGTGGAAGCGTGATGTTCGTGTGAATATAACATTGACATCCTAAGCCATACTATAATTTTATGCATGCGGTATGGACAGAGTTTCAGAATATATACTAATGGCTACCAAATTGAATACATTTGCATAGCAGAAGTAGGTAAATGTATCAACGCTTCAGTATAGAAAGGAACTTATCGTATAGATACCGAGTGTCCTATCTGAGCCTCGCTATTATATGTTGCATTTATTAAAGATGAAAGACCTATACTGATGTAAGCAGAATCAACTCGAACTAAAAAGCAACCCTAAATGATGGCATTAGCGGTCGAGTGGTCAGAAAAAATTACTCGCTATAACAATTAGAGCGGAGAATAATAAATGTGCTACTAAACATACGTGAAAGCACTCGTCCGATTTTACCTGTGAAGTATCGTAGATCGCGGTCAAAGTACCGGAGCTCTGTTCCAATCGGTTGAACAGAAGCGCCATTTTTCCTTGCTTAAGTATGCGCATGCCTGCTCATAGTCCTTCTATGCTTGTCATTGCCAAAAGCGTGGTAAAGACCAAACACTCTGCGCCATATTTAAAAGGTATTTCTTCATATACAAACTATGTCTAAAACGGAATTTTACCCCAATAAAGAACAGACCGAAAATAAGAAACCCAAAATAATAAGAATAAAAAAATAATCCTAAAGGGGAAAATATAATAACAATAATTTAGACGCAAAATTTATAAAAAACAAAAGATGCTACCAAAGACCGGTAACAACACAAGAATAACAAACTCAATCCCGCTGTACTCTTCCGCGGCAGATTAGCATGGCGTACCGTAATTTCAAGAAAACCTGTTGAATGCAAATTGGAAATGATATAAATACAAGCTAGTTTTTAAAAGAACTACTCGAGCAGAGGTATAACGAAAAAAATGGAGCCGCTTTTAGATGGCATATCGTAACGACCACATATTGTATTAAACCGTATCGAATAAGCACCCAGAAGGATGGTCAGAATTGAGCTACAGGCATATATAAAAGGGTTTAGAGCAGGAGTAATGGCATAGTGCATACTAATTAATAGCCACCATGTTATTATGGAAAAATATTTATAAGGTATTAACGATTCACTAAAATTTTACCTTTAAAATATTACGTCTCTAATATATTTAAGTCTTGTCTTTTTTCTCTCTAATTCCTTTATATATATGTTTACTTTATATTATACTGATGTTCTTATTGTGTTATACTCTTTGGTATAAACGTATATTTTCTCACAAGAAGTTTCACGTTTCTTTTCCCTCTCCTTATATCTTGGCCTTTTTTCTTTTCTTTTCTCTTTTACTATGGTTAATAAGAACTAGACACTTTGAGAATAAATAATATAGCTCTGTTCTCTTTCTTTTTCAAATGTCATTAGACATTATGACCCACATTTCCCTTTTTTTATGAGATATATATATTGTCTGTTGTATATTTATATTTTTTTACTTAATTGCTTGTTGGGTCATGACTTTGTGTTTCTTTCTTTGTTGTCAATTATTTCATATAAGTATGTAACGATTATATGTATATACTTGTTATTTGTTTTTAAATGTTGTATCCTATATGTTTGATTTTATATGTGGTAGTTGTATTCAGTTTGTATTTATGTATTTTTTTCAGCCCTGATGAAGTTCCTTCAGGAACGAAACGCGTTGGCTGATGTCCAAGATTTTAAAATTGAAAAACTATTAAAGAAGTACATTTTGGAATACACATGAAGTGATTTGACTCTATCCTGGTGCACCATCCTTTTTTTCAATTTTGAATCTATCTGGTTTCCAGTGGGGTATAAGTGCGACATACACAGATTGTATATGAACTTTTATACTTAAGACTTTGTTGTGCTTAGCCTGTGGTCAGTCATACGATTGTTTTTTTGTGCCTACTCTGCTAGTCCTGCAGGCCCAATGGTAGCATTTAGCTTACAGGCCCTGGTAATATAGTATTACACTGTAAAAGGTACTTGTAAGTAAATTAAATATGTCAATTAGGTATATGTCAAACAAGCCATGATTTAGGGGGTGAGCAAAGCACTTTAGCACTGGTTAGCAGTGGTAAAGTGTATAGAGTCCTAAGGCCAACAAAAGCAGAACTCCAGCAAAAATTGGAGGAAAGTAGCAAAATGTTTGGGAGACGACCACCCTAAGGTTGACAGGTTTAACAGTAAGCCTATATTATAATGAAATATAGAGACCATCATACATTTGATTCCTTTAAGAAATCAATGATATTTGCCAGTTTCAGGAACTGTTACATTTGAAAGTGGTTGTTCGAAAATGCCTGCTGCAAGTTCAACGTAGTGAGCAAAGCAAGCAAATGATTCAGGAGAAGGGAGGCCTACAGCTCTAAATGTTTTGCAAATATTGTTGCAAATGGCATAGTTTACAGCACAATTTCAACACACATTGGTTTAAAATCCAGAGATTCTGAAGAGACACTAATGAAATATGAAATCCTTTCATGGTGTGACAAGAAAGCCTTATTGGTGTTAGGACTGTGGTTAACAATGTTAGAAATGGGGTTCTCTAGTTGGCAGCGGTATGCACCCTGTCCAAGTAAGGACCCTTCCTTTTAGTCAGGATAAGGGGATTACATTCAGATAACTCCTGCTCACTCCCTTGGTAGCTTGGGACGAGCAGACTGGCTTATCTCAGAGGCAATCTGTAAAGCATTTGTACTTAACACACACAGTAACACAGTGAAAACACTGCAAATGGACACTACATCAGTTTAGAAAAATGAAGT
Organism: Triturus cristatus; assembly: GCF_964204655.1. Classification (NCBI taxonomy): domain Eukaryota; kingdom Metazoa; phylum Chordata; class Amphibia; order Caudata; family Salamandridae; genus Triturus; species Triturus cristatus. Next base: position 394,355,513 of record NC_140582.1, on the reverse strand, counting down.
ATCTTTATCTAAACCAAATAAGATGAAAATGACAAAAATCCAACACACACAACTCAAAATATGACTTTTAAAAGGTTTTTAAGCAATGCTGGCCATAGAAATCTATGGATGCATGATTTTTACGCAAAGTACCTTAACTGAGTCAAAATCCACAAGGCAAAACAGCTGCAGAAAGGGAAGCACTTGAAAACACAGCGAGACGTCAGTTCCTGAGTCCTTTGGAAGGTGAGGTGACAGTTCTGCTACATGCAGGGGAAATGGAGCTTCAAATTTGGACTATAGGGCGAAGTGAGGCATCAGTATCCAATGCGATTCTGGTCTGCGGTGTTGCATTGGAAAAATTTGGGTCAGCGATTCAGGCGCTGCATCAATTTTCAGAGCTGCACATGGGTGATGCGTTGTTTCTTTTAGCAACACAGCAGGGCCTGTGTCGGATTCAGTGTGCGTTTCTCGGACTTCGGAAACTGGTGCATTGAATTCAGCATGCAGCGGTTCTTTGAGTCGCATGCAGTCAGTGCATCAATTCTTTTGGCCACACGGGGCTATGCATTGGGATTTTCTCCAGTACGGCAGTGCTGCATCAGAAATTTCTGCCACAAGAACAGTGAAGCATCAATTTTGCAGAATTCTTCAGATCTGTGTAGATCTTTGCAGCAGGAACAACCTCCCAGAACCCAGAACTGGATTTGGCACCACAAGGCAGGTCAAAACTCCCAGCAGTGGAGTTCAAGGATGCTGCAGGTGAAGTTTTTATATTCCCTGAGACTTCAGTACAGGAGGCAAGCACACACAAGCCCTTGGAGAAACTTCACAAGCAGAAAAACAGCAAAGTCCAGTCCTTTTCCTCTCCTTGGCAGAAGTATAAAATGCAGGCCAACCAAGCAAAGCAACACACAGCAAAGAGGCAGTACTCCTCTTTACAGCTCTTTATCTCTTCTCCTTGGCTATTCTTGATTCTAGTAGTAGTCTAAAGTTTCATGTGTTTAGGTATTATACTTTTACCAGTTTTTCCCTTAGAAGTCATTGTTCAGACAACATTGTGCAGAGCAGCCACAGCCTATTCAGGTGTCAGTGACAACTCCTCCCACCCCTCTAGCTCAAGATGGCCAATCAGCATCTGCAGGGCACACCTCAGCTTTTCTTTGTGCCAGTGTCTAAAGGGAATGCACAAGCAGTCCCTGTCAGTCTAAAACCAGACAGTGAGGCTAAAAGCAGGGAGAAGCACACAGGATGGTTGAACAATAAAATGCCCACTTTCCAAGAGTGCCTTTTTCAAACACACGATTTAAAAACCACCTTTATTAAAAGGTGTGTTATTAAATTCTGAGTTCAGCGAGTCTAAACTCCAAATCTCTAGCTATTCCAAATTGAAAGTTACACTTGTAAAATGTTACAGTCAACTCCAATGAACCTATGGAAGAGCTAGACCTTGCAATAGTGAACAAGCATTGGCATAGCCAATAGGTCTCGTCTTCGGACCTTTATAAGTGTGCAGCCTTGCAGCATATTATCCAGTGTAAGCTGCATATAGATGGAGTCCTCACAAGGGCCATAGAATGAAGAGAACGAGATAACATTCAGTCCCCACTGAAACGGGAAAAGAAATCCAGGTAATTAGTCCAGAAAACAAATAAAAAATGGGACGAGGATCACATACATCCCACATCAGGGTAAAAAGAAGCCTAGATACAGATAAAAGGATCACTATATCAGGGAAACGAGAATTACATATGTTGCATGTCAAGGCATATAAAGTGAAGCAATGAAGGCTCCACAACTGTTTACCTGGTTAAGGGCAATCCAAGTTGCAGCCACTTTTCAATAGAAGACCCTAGCAGCTTGGCAAATGCTTGCGGTTTAGTACTTGCTTTCATTCATTTTTGTCCAGATTTGTTTTTATGAGTAATGTTTACATAGGCTTAATAAACTAACAAACCTTATGTATTAAAAAAAGAAACCTATGGAGTTGTTAGTTTGCTATTTATGGTTTTTAAATTTAAAAAAAATACAAATGAAAAAAATGGTTTATTACTAGTGCAATAAAATTACAAAAGAAGACCAAAAATAAAAATAAAATATATGAATTCATGCATTCACGTTGTATCTAGTCATATCTATAACAAAGGGATAGCTCGCATGAGCTATATTTAGCCACTGAGAAAATAATTGTTGGTCGAGTGGAAGGTTCTTCATATGTATTGACAAAGCCAGTAGTGAAACAAAAGTCATGTCATTTGTCATGCACACCCTAAATGTGGCCTAAGTTGCTATTATACATGGAGCATCACTGTTTTTGTTTTAATAAGAAAAGTTTCTGTACTGCACACACCCTGAACTCATATATTTGAAGATGCTCTCATACGGGATGATGAATAAATGGATTTATACGTTTTCTGGTTTCACACTCTGCAGTTCAGTCACTGTATTGTTTTTCTCTTTCTTGCTCCCAATTTAAGTCTAAGGTTAATGCTTGATACAGTATAAGTGTGGTAACAAATTATTTTATTTGCTTACTTTACTTCTCAAACCATACTGGGGCCTTTATGATTTGATAACTAAGTCAAATTAATTCACCACTGTGGCAATGATCCTCTGATAAACCTTTCTCTGCCATTAGGAGGGGTGGAAATTAAGATGTTCAAACTCCACATTTTCTGACCAATGAGGACCATTAATTGACAGCCCACTCACGGGTTTGAAATCCGATTTAAATACATCATTCTCAAGACCACACTGTAGAAATAAGGAATAGCAACAGGAAGTCCCAAACTTTTTCAGAAGTTAAGAGGAATAAATGTTATACAAACCAATAGCTCTGTGATTGCTACACAGAAAAGAATAAGAAACACCTGGGTGCCGATCACGATCCTGCAAAAACCGGGTACGAACCGTCGGACGGAGCACAATCTCCGCCTGACGCGTACCCGGTCGTCAATTTTCACAAACAAGGAATTACGATTCGCACGGGTACACCATCACCGTACGAATCGTAAAAAAGCCCGACCGAACCAAAAAACACCTACCAATGCGATCCGGGAAAGCGCCGACCTGACGTCGGGACGCTCGCAGCCAGCCATTCACGACCCAGGAATCACGATTCGCACCGACGTCACCCCGCACGGTGAATATTTTGCGGCAGCCAAAAACTGCCGGGAAATCCGGACGACGCGAACAAGGACCACCAGTACGCGACGGACAGACAGGACGACGCGAACAAGGAGGACCAGTACGTGACGGACACACAGGACGACGCCACCAAGGAGGACCCGTACGCGACAGGACGACGCGATCAAGGAGGACCCGTACGCGACAGGACGACGCGAGTAAGGAGTACCAGTACGCGACGGACAGACATGGACCCGAACCTACGAGTCATCCCTGCCCTCATAGCAGTACACCTCCTCTACAGGTTACGACGCAGACGCCGCAGAAGGTCAGAATAACTAAGGGAGGGGGGAAAGTGGGGTGGGGTGGGGGTGGCACGACCAGGGCAGGCCACACAACAACCACATAAGTCACACACCACACATGGCCTGGACATACCTGACTCCCATGCCCTGGTCACCACGAGGGGGTGGGGGCGTGTCCTGATAAGCCAGCGACCGCCACAACGGAAGTCCGTCACCACGCGAACCGGCAACACAACCAGACAGGTACGTCCCGTACCCACGCCTGAAGAGCGTGGGTACGAGTCGGACCACGCCCACACACGTCACCCCAACAATGGCGGGACGGATCGCACCCACGTGGCAAAGGCCTGGGTACGGGCCGCACAAACATCACATAGCGTGGGGACGGATATGTACGGACCCTACCCCCAACCCGTATGCAAGGAGCGTACCCCCCACCCCAACAGTGTAAGTACGACCCGTACCCCCACCCGCGTATGCATGGAGCGTACCCCCCAGCCCAACAGTGTAAGTACGACTCGAACCCTCACCCGCGTATGCAAGGAGCGTACCCCCCAGCCCAACAGTGTAAGTACGACCCGTACCCCCACCCGCGTATGCATGGAGCGTACCCCCCAGCCCAACAGTGTAAGTACGACCCGTACCCCCACCCGCATATGCATGGAGCGTACCCCCCATGCCAACAGTGTAAGTACGACCCGTACCCCCACCCGCGTATGCAAGGAGCGTACCCCCCAGCCCAACAGTGGAAGTACGACCCGTACCCCCACCCGCGTATGCAAGGAGCGTACCCCCCATGCCAACAGTGTAAGTACAACCCGTACCCCCACCCGCGTATGCAAGGAGCATACCCCCCAGCCCAACAGTGTAAGTACGACCCGTACCCCCACCCGCGTATGCATGGAGCGTACCCCCCAGCCCAACAGTGTAAGTACGACCCGTACCCCCACCCGCGTATGCATGGAGCGTACCCCCACCACACCAGTGTAAGTAGACTCGTACCCTCACCTCGAATGCATTGAGCGTACCCCCACCGTGTATGTTCCAAGCGTACATATCCTGAAATCGGAGGTGTGTGTGCAGAGTCCACCCAGCAGTGCCCTGAGACAGGAGGGGTGTGTGCAGAGTCCTCCCAGCAGTGCCCTGAGACAGGAGGGGTGGGTGTGGAGTCCTCCCAGCAGTGCCCTGAGACAGGAGGGGTGTGTGCAGAGTCCTCCCAGCAGTGCCCTGAGACAGGAGGGGTGGGTGCCTATCACTCCCAGCAGTGCCCTGAGACAGGAGGGGTGTGTGCAGAGTCCTCCCAGCAGTGCCCTGAGACAGGAGGGGTGGGTGCCTATCACTCCCAGCAGTGCCCTGAGACAGGAGGGGTGTGTGCAGAGTCCTCCCAGCAGTGCCCTGAGACAGGAGGGGTGTGTGCAGAGTCCTCCCAGCAGTGCCCTGAGACAGGAGGGGTGGGTGCCTATCACTCCCAGCAGTGCCCTGAGACAGGAGGGGTGGGTGTGGAGTCCTCCCAGCAGTGCCCTGAGACAGGAGGGGTGTGTGCAGAGTCCTCCCAGCAGTGCCCTGAGACAGGAGGGGTGGGTGCCTATCACTCCCAGCAGTGCCCTGAGACAGGAGGGGTGTGTGCAGAGTCCTCCCAGCAGTGCCCTGAGACAGGAGGGGTGTGTGCAGAGTCCTCCCAGCAGTGCCCTGAGACAGGAGGGGTGGGTGCCTATCACTCCCAGCAGTGCCCTGAGACAGGAGGGGTGGGTGTGGAGTCCTCCCAGCAGTGCCCTGAGACAGGAGGGGTGGGTGTGGAGTCCTCCCAGCAGTGCCCTGAGACAGGAGGGGTGTAACACATGTGTGTGAGGCCAGAATTATCCACATGCATACTGGCTACAAGGGAACATGTCCCCATGAACTCATGTCAACAGACTCCACACACAAGTACAGTGATCACCAAGGATGCCACGATTGTTGCAGGTGGACACATGGCCCTGCATGCATGGCCAAAGTAGAAGGGCTCCGTCACACACACAGCTCATGTAGACACAGCTCTGCGCTAAACATTGGGAATACCCTGCAGGGAAGAAAGCTGGGTACACAGAGGAAGGAATACACCCTGGGACAAGTGCACCATGCAGTAACTGCTTACATGAACAAAGAAAGTTAGCCAACACCTTGTGATGGCACACAGATCCCAGGGTCCCACCAATGCGCAGTACACTACTACACATCCCACACACCAAAACCCTTACACACCACCCAAAACCATGTAGCAGCCCCACCAACACCAATACCAGCATAGCAGTAGTGTGATAATGAAAATAAAAGTAAGCTTTATTCAGCATGAGCACAATGTCCGTGGATCGCAGGCAGTTCAATCTTCACAAAGCCCATAGGGCAGTCAATGATTCTCAGCTGGATGGGGGACACAGTGGGATGCGTGTCCCCTACCTTGCCTGCACAGTCAAATGGCATCGTCTTCCACACTGGTGAGGGCATCAGGGGGGGGGGAAGCAACAGGCACCGCAGGGACATCAGGGCAAAGGGGCGGCGTTGTGGGTGCAGGGATGGAGGACTCCACCACAGGGGGTGGGGCAGGGCCAAAGGCGGAGGCCAGGATGGCACTACACACCTTTGCAAGGTCCTCCAGGGAGTCCCCTGCACCCGAAGGGACCTCAGGCCCCAAGGAGGGGGGGGGTCAGAGGGATGGGTCGCAGCGCCACTGGGGGAGGGTGGAGACAGGGGGGGAGACTCAACCACCCTGACCGGGGACCTCCTTGACCGCTTGCGTGGTGGTGTAACCGTGGGGCTCAGGGACAGAGCGGCCATGAAGGAGTCCTTGGGGGAGATGTGGCCAGGAGAGCTGAGGGGAGGGGATTTGGAGGGAGTGGACTGGGTGGAATGCGGACTCCCACTATGGCTGCGTGTCACACGTTTGCCCCCCGACCCAGTGGGTGTGCCTACCTCACCCTGTGTGTGCGTGTCAGGAGGAGTGCGGTGGACCTTCCCTGCTGGTGTGGTGCCCGTGTCCGTTGATGTGGGTGCATGCCGACGTCTGGGTGTACGTGGGACAGGCATGGGAGTGGGAAGTGTGGATGGGGCAGGGGTAGGTGGGGGGAGGTCGCGCTGCAGGAGACCCACTGCTGCAGTCAGTGTGGAGTCGATGGACCTCAGCAAGTTGCGTTGGTCAGCCTGCGATGAATGAATGCCCTCCAAGAAAGCCTCGATGTTGGTGAGGGTTTTGCCGTGGGCATGGAGGACATTAAGGATCGCAGCCTGACCAACCTGCAGTTGCCGCTGGATGTCTACAGACTCTGCATTGGCGGCAGCAGTGGAGACAGGGGCAGGGGGTGCGGTGCCTGGCAGGAAGGAGACATGCTGTGACCGGGCACGCTGGGAAGGGACACGAGCAAGTGGGAGGCGGCTGGTGGAAACTGAGGGGGCGGTGCGAGGTGTTGTTCCGCTGTCAGCTGCTGGTGCAGCCTCCGCCCACTCGGAGACATCCTCCTCGGACCTGTCAGCTTCGTAGTCTAATGTGCCAGTCGACAGGTCCTCGGCCACACTCTCCTCCGCCTCTGTCCCACTCGATGTGCCAGACCCGATGTCACGGCTGGCACTGGTGCTCGGTCCCTCCGCCTGGTCTGTGTCCATGTCTCCCTCTGTGTCCCCCGACGATGCTGTGGGCAGGGTGGAGAGACAGAAATTAATCAGACACCTGTACACATCTGTCACATGAGTCCAATCTACATAGGTAACATTGCATAGCCTGAAAAGGAAGATCCCTAACATCTACTGAACAGGGTACCGATGTAGGGCATGAAACACACAGTTGGTTGAGCCACCATGCCACTGAAATACCATGGAGAGCATGAGACAATAGCTAAAGACAGGAAACGGAGTCTGACATAGCACCCAGGCCCTGGGGACAATCCAGCACTGCATCTGCACCACACAGCGTTGGCGAAAATACCGATGACCAGAGACCATATCCATGAACTTGAGACACATGCTGCATAGGTAATGCTGAAAACATGCCCAACATGACTCGGTCACTGCACATTGCGTGTGTGTCCAGACACATCACACACTGCCCAGACCCGGCAAGTGGAAATCAGGATTTGACACATAGGCATTGCCCGCCCCAACAAGACCCTACACGAGGCAAATTGTTGAGACACAGGTGGCACCAACATCTCATAGTCTGGGTGATACACACAGGGGCAGGCAAAAAGCAAGATTGGACGCCAAACAGCCAAGGTGCGCCTGTACAAATAATGAGGTACCAGTGCCCATCCTCAGATGAGTATAACAAGACACACAGGCACTGGCAACTGTGAGTATGAAGAAGGACAATCAGGTCAGGCTGCACAGTGGACACCTGTACAAAATAGCACGTCTATATACATGGTGACAGGGGACAATGGCACAGAGCACAACCTACGCTGTAGACACTGAGATTGGCCACGTTTATGATGACACATACACCACTGAGGAAAAGGTGCCCCAGGGGACAGTAGTGGGCACGCAACTACATGCTACTGAATGGTAATGACTGCAACACACGTCACCATCCCTGCACTATGTGTATCGCACACTCATGCACATCATGTCACAGGCCACTACATAGGACATGCGCGCTGTAAGGCATGACACATGAGAGACCAACTCCCATGTCTGGAGTCAGCATCAGTGCCAACTGACATGGAACCCACATGCAGTGAACTTGACAGTGCACAGGCAAGGTCCCACAACCTGTTACACACCACCCCCACACATGATGCTACAGTCATTGTTCTCGTGGACAAAGCGCCACCCTACATTACCTTGTGAAGGAGTGACTACACACAGACCAGGGAGCACATTGCAAGGAGGGGAAGGGTGGCAGGGGCACAGCGCTATACTGGGGCAAACAGGATCTGCACAGCACCCTTAAACCCTGCCAGTGAATTCATGCTACTGTGCCCTTACAAATGCCGGTGACACACAACACACACACATGTACCTACCCCCTTCCGGCTGCTGCATCGCCTGTAAGCGCCTCTCCAGGTCTGGAAAGACTACCGGCAGCACACGCCTGTGGAGGTGGCTCAGACGGCGGCGGCCGCGGTTCTTGTGGCTCTCAGGTGAGTCCCCCAGCAGGAGCCGTGCAATCCTCCGCGTCCAGCACCGGATATCCTGCCAGCGTTTCCTCACCTGGGGCAGGCTCCGCCTCCGACCATCCACAACCCTCACGGCACTGACGGCGGTCAGCCAGATCTGCTCCTTGGCAGTGGCGCCTACCTGTGAGGAGGAACAAGTGACACCACATCAATACACCAGCCACATGTCACAGAGAGACATATGGGTACAAATTAGCTGGTTACAACAAGGCATGTCATGCAGCCAACGCATTGCACCTTTGTCATAGGGACATCATCCCCTGGTGAGGGAAAAAGCAGTACGTGCCACAGTGGGTACACAGGTGGAATGATGGCAATGTCACAATCAATGATCAAGGCTCACACTGTGCATCACACCCACCCCTCCTGTCTCAGGGCACTGCTGGGAGTGATAGGCCCCCACCCCTCCTGTCTCAGGGCACTGCTGGGAGTGATAGGCCCCCACCTCTCCTGTCTCAGGGCACTGCTGGGAGTGATAGGCCCCCACCCCTCCTGTCTCAGGGCACTGCTGGGAGACATCAGGCACCCCCCCCCTGGGACCCCCCCGACAGTACATGGCATGTGTGTTACACCTGGACGCAATGGCAGAAGTCACAGTCACAACATAGGGACAGTATGTGGCAGTGGCCTATGCACTCACCTGATACCCTGGTCGGCCATACAGCATGGAGTACTGTGGGAGGATCACATCCAGCAGAGCCATGTTCTCCTCCAGGGTGAATGGCTGTGTCCTCTCCACAGCCCTTGACATGGTTCCAGGGAATCAGTCGCAGCAGCTGGGTCGACGAATGCAAAGATGTGCAGGCAAGTGCTCCCTCATGGGACCTGGCTGCCTTATATGTGCCCTTCTGCCCAGTCTCATGCACAGGAGTACAGAGTGATTGGTCCCTCACATTTGCATCCTATGTTTCCACCAATCACTTCAAACCTAGCAGTCTGTGGGTTCTCTATCGGTTTCATTCTCCTGCATGATGTCAGCCCCACAAACACATTGCAACAAAGTAGAAGAATTCCAACTGACTTCTGCTGTGCACCTTCCAGAACAATTTCGAATTTTGAACTTGGTCTCCATGACAACCAGCATGCATGTAGGCCTTAATACTTGTCCCCTATGTAATTTGGAGCATCACACACAGGTACGATGCGTTTCGGGGCCCTAGGGCACCCCAAATGCATGGCAACGGCCCGTACATGCATGCCTACGCTCTCCATCACTATGGGTCTGCACGCGTATGCGTACCCGTAGTGGTACGGACCGTACACACGCATGTACGCTCTCTATCACTATGGGTCTGCACGCGTATGCGTACCCGTAGTGATACGGACCGTACACTCGCATCTACGCTCACTATCACTATGGGTCTGCACGCGTATGCGTACCCGTAGTGGTACGGACCGTACACTCGCATCTACGCTCACTATCACTATGGGTCTGCACGCGTATGCGTACCCGTAGTGGTACGGACCGTACACACGCATGTACGCTCACTATCACTATGGGTCTGCACGCGTATGCGTACTCCTAGTGATAGTGAGCGTACATGCGAGTGTACGGTCCGTACCACTACGGGTACGCATACGCGTGCAGACCCATAGTGATAGTGAGCGTACATGCGTGTGTACGGTCCGTACCACTACGGGTACGCATACGCGTGCAGACCCATAGTGATAGTGAGCGTAGATGCGAGTGTACGGTCCGTACCACTACGGGTACGCATACGCGTGCAGACCCATAGTGATAGAGAGCGTACATGCGTGTGTACGGTCCGTACCACTACGGGTACGCATACGCGTGCAGACCCATAGTGATAGTGAGCGTAGATGCGAGTGTACGGTCCGTACCACTACGGGTACGCATACGCGTGCAGACCCATAGTGATAGTGAGCGTAGATGCGAGTGTACGGTCCGTAACACTACGGGTACGCATACGCGTGCAGACCCATAGTGATAGTGAGCGTAGATGCGAGTGTACGGTCCGTAACACTACGGGTACGCATACGCGTGCAGACCCATAGTGATAGTGAGCGTAGATGCGAGTGTACGGTCCGTACCACTACGGGTACGCATACGCGTGCAGACCCATAGTGATAGGGCCGTACACACGCATCTACGCTCACTATCACTATGGGTCTGCACGCGTATGCGTACCCGTAGTGCTACGGACCGTACAAATGCCTGTACGCTCGCCATCACGATGGGTACACATACGGCAGCACTCCCACAGTGATTTGGGAACATGCACAGGCCCTCTCAGCAGCAGTACGGCGGTTTTTACACATCACTGTGGTGATAGGCGACACACATGTAGGAATAGGGCGGACATACTTGTCCATGGATGGACATACTTGTCCAGGAATGGACATCAAGGCATCGTCTGTGCATTACTACATGTGTGGGGCACAGGTGTCACAGGCTGTGATGTGGAACATGCCTCCTGAGTGGAGAAGGCACCAGATGTATGATGAGATGTGTACATGTGTACTGTGTGAGGGTGCAATGTGTGCCAGGCATGCCCTTGACTCCTTTGACATGTGTGCATGTGGGACTGCGCACTTGGGGTGAGCGTCACTGGCATGGCACGGACACCAACACACGGAAGTGTCCCATGATGCCCGGTACAGGGGTCATGACACATGACTTGTCACTACCCACAGTGCACAATGTGACTATGTCATATATGTGTCCGGGATTTACATCAGGTTGATGTTGTAGCACCCTCAAAAGCTGCAGCCGTTGCAGCAACCAACATGTGGCTGTGTGTAGATTGTCATTGCACACTGTTCCGCACACCATGCCACATGTGTTATCGGATGTGAGGTGCACATGTATGCATGGGACATGGAGTAGCGTGACAAGGCCATGTCAGCAAACTCACAAGGAATGTGTGGTGAGTCATGACATGTGCACCTTCATGGCAAGGTGTGTGGGCTGGACTAGTGTAATGTCATGTGACCTGTGGCTCCAGTGTCCCGCTACCAGTCTCTGCAATCGGCATCACACTTCTGCTGATGTGTGGGTGTATGTCACTCCTGTCTTGCGTCGGGCAGTGCACTTGCACTGGGACACAGCTATTTCCATGGCGTGGCATGGGGAGGTTCTCAATCACGGTGTGTAGCTGGGTCTTGGAAGGAGTGTCACCTTGCATCCATACGTGTCCTGGGCATGTAGCACATGCCTGACTCCCTATGTGGAATGTGTGTATTGCCAGATTTACATGTGCTCAGTAGACATGAGTTGTTCTCGTAGTGCACTCACTCTTCCTTGTCACTTCCAAATTACTGCAGAGCGCCTCCTGTTGCCCGAAGAATTCCAGACTTGGCTACCATGCAGGAGAATGACAGGATCCGGCTCTACCGCTTCACCCAACCGTTGATTCTGGAGCTGACGGCGAGACTGGCACCACACCTGCAACCGCAGCACAGGTATCCTACGGCACTGACACCCCAGCTGAAGGTAATGGCTGCCCTACATTTTCTGGCCACGGGTACCTTCCAAAATACCATAGCTCATGTTGGTGGCATGTCCCAGAGCATGTTCAGCGGTGTGCTGCATGATTTCTTGGAGGCCATGTTGATTCACCTGGATGACTTCATCAAGTTCCCAACCCCTGAACAGATGACTGAGGTCAAGCGTGGATTCTATGCCCTGGGAGGGATGCCCCATGTCATTGGGTCCATAGATGGGACACATGTAGGTTTGTTACCACCACACGCACGGGAGGTGGCGTACCGCAATCGGAAGCACTACCACTCCATCAATGCCCTTGTGGTGTGTCTGTCCAATATGGTGATTTCACATGTCTGTGCTCATTTCCCAGGATCAGCACACGATGCCTACATCATGAGGCGTAGCGGGATGCCTGATATGATGATGCAGCTGCGCAACGAACGGGCATGTGTTGTTGGTGGGTACAGTCTGTCTGTCCTGTATTCTGTATAGCCGACCAGCACGACCGCTACACCAGTTCTAACGATGTCCATGTGCTTCCCATGTAGGGGACGCTGGCTATCCCAACATGCCTTGGCTGCTGACACCTCTCCGCAACCCCATCACGCCGGCCCAGCTCCGCTATAACACCGCCCATGGCCGGACAAGGCGAGTGATAGAGAGGACGTTTGGCATGCTGAAGAGCCGATTCCAGTGCCTCCACAAGACCGGCGGTGCACTCCCTTATGCCCCGGCGAAGGTCTGCAAGATCTTCATGGTCTGCTGCATGCTGCACAACATGGCAGTTGAAAGAGCTGTGCCACTCATCCTGAATCAACATGACGAGGACCATCCACCCGTGGAGGACGAAGGGCTTGGCAATGGGGCTAGTGATGTGGAGGATGTGGAGCCGCAAGAGGACATCCGGACTCGGCTCATACGCGACTTCTTTGCTTAGTGGTGAGTACCAGGGTCTGAGTGTGCACGCATTGGTCCCCGTGTGGCATGCGTTGTGATGTGTGTCTCCACCTGCATGTATGGCACGTGGGTCAGAGGTGTGTGTGGGTGTGTCACTGGAGTGATGGTGGCAGTGATGGTAGTATTTCCCCAGTCATAATTGTGACCTAGCATGTTGTCATCCATACATGTGTCGAGTAACTGCACATGCAAGTGGCTGTGCTTTTTGTGGCTGACTTCTTGTGTGTCTCTCTTCCCCAGGTACCTGCGCATGCCGTTTGCTGGTTGCATTGTTGTGGCACTGCTATTCCTCATGGATATGACATCGTGGGCTGACTCAGCGTTACAGGCACGGACACGTTTGGAAGTCTCCATGGGGTAAGGGATGCATCTGGGGTGTATTGGGTGTGGCAGTTGTTCACGATGTGTGCACACTGGCCCGGTCGGGGTTTGGTTCCTCTGCAGACATGTGGCATCCCCATGGGACACGACATGCAGCTGGGTACACCTGAATAGATGGGCTGCCTGGTTGTCAGTCATCAGTGATGGGATAGTGGATTGTGATGATGGCATCAATGTGTGTGACACTGCCCTCGGACATATACGGTTGACATTGTCTTGACATGGCGTGGGACTTCCACATCAGCGGATGTATGGTGTATGGCAGGCTCTCCGTGAGCAGCTGTGGGTGTTTAGCTGTTAGCCGACGCTTGTGTGCCAGTTCCCTGGCTATCACGCATTTGTGCTGCAGAAGGGGGGTGCCAGTGTTGGAGCCACATGTTACTCCACATGATGTGTTCATGTGTACTTCGAGTTGCCTCTGCAATCCCAAAAACATGACTAATAAAGGTGTCCCTATGCCTCCAAGGTGCCTCTTCTCAGTCAATGCTGGTGTGTTGGCACGGTGCATCCTGCATGTCTGGCATGGTATTCCCTGATTGTGGCTATGTGTCAATGTTTCGAGTGGCAAGATGCAAGCTGTGTGTGTGTGCTGAGACTGTGTATTGGGCATGATGTCCATGACTGTGTGGGTATTGTGACATGTGCCATCCCCATGCATCCAACGTTGTCCATGACCCCATTCTCTGCATCCACCGGACTCAAGCTTGCAGGACATGGTTCTGCCACCTGTCTACAAATACCTGGGTGCCCCCCAGGACACGGGCCAGGATCCCTGACCTCTGCGCATGACTGTTGCTGTACTCAATGTGTCTGTCAGCACGGTTGTTCGGCCACCCCCTCAGCTGGTTCTGACCATCACGGGTGTGTATGGTGCTCCATGTCTGTCTTGCCTAATAAACTGTGACCCATGTGTCCTGTGCCAGACTCAGGCCCCAGGGTGTGGGTGGTTGAAGTGAACAGATGACTCAGGCATGTTTAGACTGTACAAGACACATGTTAGGTAATAATGCTACCAGCAGGCATCTACTCTTAATAGTGTGATTTATTATTGGGGGGGGGGGGACAAAGTGAGGGGCTTTCCGGGATTAGGGAATCCAAAGTTCAGTAGGGGAGTTGGTGTCCTTGCCATTGGAAATCCTCAGAGTCCATGCCACAGTCTTTGTCAACATTGGTCAGCCAGTGACCAGCAGGGCCATGTGGCAGAGAATGTCTCTTGATGCTGTGATGCTGTTGCTCCAGTGGGCCAGGTGCCAGGCCAGGTGTCCTGGGAGATGGTGATGTAGCAGCCACCCTCACGGTCCTTTCCGTGGACGACCCGGCTTCCTGCGGGGAACCTCAGCCGCACGCCGTGACGACGTCTGGGATGCTCCGTCGGATGTTTCCTCCTCCTCCTCATGATCCCTCCCTGTGGGTGGTGATGTTCTCCGCCTTCTGGCACAGGGAGGGTCGGCCATGGTGTCGGCCATCCGACGGAGTTCAGCGTGAATCCCCTGGGACGCCGTCACTTGCTCAGCCTGTCTGTCCTCCATCCTCCGTTGGTGTAGCTGTAGACAGGCTATTAGCTCCGCATGTTGCTGGGCCTGCTGGACCTTGATCCCCTCGAGGACGGACACAACCTGGGCCATGCCCGTGGTGTCCTGCCGGTATGAGTCCAGGATGTTACGGACATGGGAAAATACCGGATCCCCAGCCAACTGGTCAGGCTCGCGCCTCCGCCGTCCTCCACTCCCACCACCCCTGCCCACTTGCGTCTGGCCTGCACTTGTGGGAACATCGGGTCTCCGGGACCCCTGAGGGGTGGCATTGGCGTTGTCGCCTGCCTCCTCCTGGGTGCCCGGGACACCGTGTCCCTCCTGGCGAGCCTGGCTGCATTGTGGTGTTGGGGCAGGGATCCTGGGTGTCTCCTGGGATGTGGCAGGAGTGGGGGTGGTGGTTGGCACGGTTGTACCTGACGCAGGTGCTGCAGGTGGTTGGACACCAGAGGGGCCAGGTCGGTCGGGGTCGTCCGCAGAGTGGTGAGAGTGGTCGCTGCCGGTGGGATCGGTCTCCTGCAGATCCGGGTCCTGTGAGTGTTCCCCCCCAGTGTTGGGGGGTGCAGCACGACGTTGACCTGTGTGTGAGAGAGAAAATGTTAATTTTGATCCATGCAACATCCATGTTTCATCCGTTACAAAGTTGGCACATTTCCTCTTGGAATTAGGATCTGTCTTGCATTCCACTCACAGTGCACTTGTGCATGGGTGTGTCCCTTGGGCACCAATTTGGCCCCTTTAACTATGTGTGGCACAGTCTTACTTGCTGCGTCAAGTGTGACTGCAGTCAGCAGTGGAGTGTGCATGTGTGGTGAGCCATGCATTTGCGCCTTCCTTGTAGCACTGTACATGTGCACATGGAGTGGATCCACACACTTATATGATGCAGGTGGCTGTCCTTGTGCTCGTGTACAGGTTGTGACATGGCCCTGCGTTTTGCCATGATGAAGAGGGGGGGTTCTGGCACTGGCCACCCTTGTCTACATGCACGCAGTCCACCTGCTGACGAGCAGACATTCCCACACACCAAAGGACTGATTTGCTCTCCCTGTGTCTCCCTCCTTCTCTGTCCCCCTCTCCCTCCCTCTCTGTCCCCCTCTCCCTCCCTCTGTGTGTCAGCCTCCTCCCTCTGTCCATCTTCCTGTGTCTCCCTCCCTCTCTGTCCCCCTCTCCCTCCCTCTCTGTCCCCCTCTCCCTCCCTCTGTGTGTCAGCCTCCTCCCTCTGTCCGTCTCCCTCCCTCTCAGTCCCCCTCTCCCTCCCTCTGTGTCCCCCTCTCCCTCCCTCCGTGTGTCACCCTCTGTCACCTTGGCCCAGCTTCCTGGGCACACACTGTTAGCAGATCTTTGAGTGGCCCTTGGCCTGTTGATGTGAGTTTGTTTCTGATCTCCAGGCACCCATTTTGTCTGCTGTGTGTCTGTGCGCTGCTGCTGTGGTGGTGTGTGCTGCCACTCTTTCACAATGTTGGCTGTTCATTAGCTGCTGTCATGTGCAAAACAGTGCCTTCACCCCCATGTGTTGATGCAAGGCGTCCGCCATTTGCTGGCAAGTCATTCCTGTGTTGGGACACAGTGTTTGTCTCGCTGTGACCTAGGCCATATGGGCAGAGGGCATTGTTGTCTGCTTTGGAGTCGCACTATGTGATTCTTGGTGCCCAGCCTCCCGCCATCCGGGTTACCGTGTCATGTGTTGTTGTCTTCTGTGGCCTGTGACTTGACATTGTCCAGCTGGGTGCATGGGGCATGGTGGCAGCAGTGGCATGTGCCTGCTCATGGAGTGTGGTTGAGTCATGCGATGGCTTGTGGTGGTTGCGTGCCTGTTATTAATTTTGGTTGTGGTTGCAGTTCCCCCCATGTGAGGTGCGTTGTTTGTGTACTCACCCGGGTCTCGGAGTCCTTCTACTCCTTCAACTGCCTCCACCGGCAGTATGGCCATCACCCTCTCCTCCCAGGGATGGTACTGTACGGCTCTGCGGGAGGGCCCTCCTCCGGTGGCGTTGGCCTGGTCGTGTTCCTCCTGCCTCTTGGCTCTGACCCTCCTCCGCAGATCGTACCACCTGTTCTGGCAATCCTGCTTGGTCCTCCTGGTGTCCGCAACAGCATTCACAGCATCGACGATGGTCTGCCACATGGCTGTTTTGGCTGCCTGGCTGGTGCTTCTGACCAATGTTCCAAAGATCTGTGGCTCGACTCTGAGGATTTGATCAACAAGGACCTCCAACTCTCGGTGACTGAACTTTGGATTCTTGGTAGTGGGCATGGTGAGGGATGTGGGTGGGGATGGTGTGGGTGTGGGGGGTGTGTGGATGTTGGGGGGGGGTGTGGATGGTTGTGTGTGTGTGTGAATGTGATGAGAGGGTGTTTGTGAGGGTGGTCGTGTGAAGGTGTGCAAGTGTAAGATGTGGTGTTGCTTGTAGTCTGGTTCTGTGGTGTCTGGCAGCAGTGAGTCTGTTGCAAAGGCTCATGGTTTGTGTGTGTGGGCCCTTTTCATTGGTCGATGGGTGGGTGTGGCAGTGTTTGAATTTTGGGTGGGTGTGTTATAAGGAGTGGTGGTGTATTGGGCCTCTGTTTGTTTTTGACAGTTGCAGGTCAGTGATTGTGTTATTTTAGTGGTTGTTGGCCATGTTTAGTGGCTGTGTGCCTTTCGAATGGTGTATTCTTGTGTTGTTTTGTTTTGTCCTTGTTGTGTACGTGCGTTTTGAGCGTGTGTACGGTGTGTACATGGGCCATTTGGTTGTACGATTATGTCCTTGTGTGTGGCTTTGTACGACTCGTACATGCGGTTGTGATGTTGGGGCATGGGGTGCGCTCCGTACTTAGGAGGTTGTGTTGGGGGTGCGCCAGGAACGTACTGGGGTGTAGGTACACGGGGGTATGACACGTACTGGGGTGGGGGTGGGGCTCGAACGTACTGGGGTGTACATAGACGGTGGTACGACACGTACAGGGGTGGGGGGGTGTACATTGACGGTGGTACGACACGTACTGGGGTGGGGGTGTGGCTCGAACGTACTGGGGTGTAGGTACACGGGGGGTACGACACGTACTGGGGTGGGGTGCGACTGGAACGTACTGGGGTGTACATAGACGGTGGTACGACACGTACAGGGGTGGGGGGGTGTACATTGACGGTGGTACGACACGTACAGGGGTGGGGGGGTGTACATTGACGGTGGTACGACACGTACTGGGGTGGGGGTGTGGCTCGAACGTACTGGGGTGTAGGTACACGGGGGGTACGACACGTACTGGGGTGGGGGTGCGACTGGAACGTACTGGGGTGTACATAGACGGTGGTACGACACGTACAGGGGTGGGGGGGTGTACATTGACGGTGGTACGACACGTACTGGGGTGGGGGTGCGACTGGAACGTACTGGGGTGTACATAGACGGTGGTACGACACGTACAGGGGTGGGGGGGTGTACATTGACGGTGGTACGACACGTACTGGGGTGGGGGGGTGTACATTGACGGTGGTACGACACGTACAGGGGTGGGGGGGTGTACATTGACGGTGGTACGACACGTACTGGGGTGGGGGTGCGACTGGAACGTACTGGGGTGTACATAGACGGTGGTACGACACGTACAGGGTTGGGGGGGTGTACATTGACGGTGGTACGACACGTACTGGGGTGGGGGTGTGGCTCGAACGTACTGGGGTGTAGGTACACGGGGGGTACGACACGTACTGGGGTGGGGGTGCGACTGGAACGTACTGGGGTGTACATAGACGGTGGTACGACACGTACAGGGGTGGGGGGGTGTACATTGACGGTGGTACGACACGTACAGGGGTGGGGGGGTGTACATTGACGGTGGTACGACACGTACTGGGGTGGGGGTGTGGCTCGAACGTACTGGGGTGTAGGTACACGGGGGGTACGACACGTACTGGGGTGGGGGTGCGACTGGAACGTACTGGGGTGTACATAGACGGTGGTACGACACGTACAGGGGTGGGGGGGTGTACATTGACGGTGGTACGACACGTACTGGGGTGGGGGTGCGACTGGAACGTACTGGGGTGTACATAGACGGTGGTACAACACGTACAGGGGTGGGGGGGTGTACATTGACGGTGGTACGACACGTACTGGGGTGGGGGGGTGTACATTGACGGTGGTACGACACGTACAGGGGTGGGGGGGTGTACATTGACGGTGGTACGACACGTACTGGGGTGGGGGTGCGACTGGAACGTACTGGGGTGTACATAGACGGTGGTACGACACGTACAGGGGTGGGGGGGTGTACATTGACGGTGGTACGACACGTACTGGGGTGGGGGTGTGGCTCGAACGTACTGGGGTGTAGGTACACGGGGGGTACGACACGTACTGGGGTGGGGGTGCGACTGGAACGTACTGGGGTGTACATAGACGGTGGTACGACACGTACAGGGGTGGGGGGGTGTACATTGACGGTGGTACGACACGTACTGGGGTGGGGGTGCGACTGGAACGTACTGGGGTGTAGGTACACGGGGGGTACGACACGTACTGGGGTGGGGGTGCGACTGGAACGTACTGGGGTGTACATAGACGGTGGTACGACACGTACAGGGGTGGGGGGGTGTACATTGACGGTGGTACGACACGTACTGGGGTGGGGGTGTGGCTCGAACGTACTGGGGTGTAGGTACACGGGGGGTACGACACGTACTGGGGTGGGGGTGCGACTGGAACGTACTGGGGTGTACATAGACGGTGGTATGACACGTACACGGGTGGGGGGGTGTACATTAACGGTGGTACGACACGTACAGGGGTGGGGGGGTGTACATTGACGGTGGTACGACACGTACTGGGGTGGGGGTGCGACTGGAACGTACTGGGGTGTACATAGACGGTGGTACGACACGTACAGGGGTGGGGGGGTGTACATTGACGGTGGTACGACACGTACAGGGGTGGGGGGGTGTACATTGACGGTGGTACGACACGTACTGGGGTGGGGGTGCGACTGGAACGTACTGGGGTGTACATAGACGGTGGTACGACACGTACAGGGGTGGGGGGGTGTACATTGACGGTGGTACGACACGTACTGGGGTGGGGGTGTGGCTCGAACGTACTGGGGTGTAGGTACACGGGGGGTGCGACACGTACTGGGGTGGGGGTGCGACTGGAACGTACTGGGGTGTACATAGACGGTGGTACGACACGTACAGGGGTGGGGGGGTGTACATTGACGGTGGGGTGGGGGTGCGACTGGAACGTACTGGGGTGTACATAGACGGTGGTACGACACGTACAGGGGTGGGGGGGTGTACATTGACGGTGGTACGACACGTACTGGGGTGGGGGTACGACTGGAACGTACTGGGGTGTACCTAGACGGGTGGGGGTATACATATACGGGGGGTACGTGTCGGACGTACGGGGGCTGGGGGGAGTGTTGGGCGCGTATGCGGGCACATGTCTCCATGGTTGCTATGGGTGTTCGGTGCGGACGGTGTTTTTTCCATACGGTTGTACGCTCGGACGCACGGGATGGATCGTGATTCCTCGGTCGGACTTGGATTTTTACGTTTGTAAGGTAAATCGTCCGAGGACGTGTCGGACACATTTTCCGACCCGAGGACGTGTGGGGAATGATTCCCAGTGCGGTTCGTATGGACTTTTTACCATGCGAATCGTGATTGCCAGTTCGTACGGCACTTGTACGATTCGTACGGTAATAAGACCCGATACGAGTCGCACGGGGGAATTTTTTACCGGATCGTGATCGGCACCCTGGTGTTCTGTCAGAGCTCGCTGATTCTCCCTACAACACATTTTAATTATTAATCACAGTCAAATGGAAGAATCAACAGGACTCAATAATAGACTCAGACAGAAGTTGAATAATGTGGTTATTGTATTAGAGATTCAAAATTCATCATAACCAGCATTTGCTTAAGAAGTTCAGTCAAAAATATAGGAGCTTTTATGACAGTAGTAAGCATTTAATCAAGCTTACAGAGTCCTACCACCAAATTGGCGGGATGATGTTCATTGTCTAACAGCTCAGATTCTAAGAGGATGTGAAGGGTTCAGTTAGAGTCCATTATGGGTGAGTCCATTAGCAGAAGCAGAAATGGGAAAGGGTCCGGCAAAGAAGGCTTAGTCTGTCTGCTACCGATTGTAGTCCAAAGTTAGAAAAGAGTTAAAAAATCGAACTGCATAGTATACTGGTGTCAAATAGGGAATTCTACAATAGCGGTCATCAAATGGCAAAAATCAATGGCGTTGCTCCTCCTTTGGGGTTCTTTCTTTTATATGTTCTTTGGTAACCTAGCCAAGGACATACGGGTGGTTCACCAATTGGGTGGAAACCAACCTCTGTTAGCCGAAAAGAAAAAAATATTTTCTTGAGTCCCCTCATTCACCCAGGGTTGCCCCTAGGTGACATGCTTCATCATTGGAGCCATCCCAAGCATCTACTGCTTGGGGCGTGCTGCGACTTGCCGAGTTACGTAGGAGCACTTATTTTGTGAGGATATGTGTAGTGCAGTGTAGGGGGAGTGGTGTAAGTGATATTTAAAATTTTACCTAACTAGTGAGCCAAAGTTTTGTTCCTGTTCCCAGTTGTCAAGGATAAAAAGGCGTTAATAAAAGGGAAAAATAACTGTTATGTAATTATAATCCCTAGTACCATACAAAATAAGTGCACCTACGTAACTCCTTTTTGCTACACTTTGAACACATAGGAGGGTGAACCTAGCCCAATCCTCCTTCTCCCCCTGTTTTTGATTGTTATGGTCACATCATGTCACCTGAGATGGTTGAAACAATGAGCTAGTTGACCATGCTTGTCATGGGAAACAAGACTTTGTGAGTCCACACTGGCCTAACATTGGTAGAGAGGAAATACAAAGTTGGAAATTATAGTTACAGCTCATAGCTTAAATTCCAGAAACAAATATTTTGCTGTGAACGTTGGGAAAAGTATAGAAAATATTTCAGGTGATGGAAGTGTACAGGGCAAACAAGTTAGATATCACTTGCAGGTCCACGCCAGAGAAAAGGCATCTCGAGAAAAGGCCTTTAAATTAGCCTCCCCATTTAAATAAAATAAGCTTTAACTTTACTTCAAATACGATGAAATTGAATCACTTCAAATAAAGAATGTATAAACTGAAATAAAATATTATTTTTACATGGAAATAACTAACGCTAGAAACAACCTACCACCACAAATGTTCACGTTATTCATATAATGCATGTTTTTCAAAAAACATATTTCTAATATTGTTTGAAGGTTTTCTTAAATTACAATGTCTCTAATATCACACTATAAAATTATCAAGGTTGGAATTCTTTGCTCATACATTTTTGCACTGACTTTTCTAACTGGTGCACATTAGCAAAAAGCATCAAAACACTAGGCCACTCCATTTAGCATCAAAACTTCATCAATAAAGGTTAATAAGCAACGTGTGCATAAGTAAATCATTGGTGCAACTTTGTTTATGTGTATTAATATTACCTTATGTGTGTGTTTTCTTAATCTCAAATTTTAAAGCACACCTTTTACTGTGCTTCTACTACACTTGTCTCTGTTTCATATATCACTGTAACTATTATGTGCAACATGTACTTTCAACCTTTTGTCTTCTCTATGTATAAATGTGTCATTTATTATCATTTTTTAAATCTCAGTGGATCATGCTCTGTCTTTATTTTTAAGAAATGGGGTGAGAGCATGGGGTGAGAGCATAGGCTAGAAGCAAAAGCCATATACTGTTTTTAGAGGTTTCCAAATTGTCTTTACTCTCACTGTTACAAGGGAGCTGTAGTTGGATAACTTGGGTGGAAAGTTTTATTGCAAACTGAGTCAACTTAAAAATGAATCAAAAATTGTTTTTCTCAGAAAGGCTTGGGTACCTTTGCCAAGAGTAAAACGATTTCTTGTGAGAAAAAGGTTAACAGTAAACTTAATTTGAAACAACTTCCATAACAGGCATCAGGAAGATTTTTTTTTTTTCAGCTTATGGAAGTGAAACACCTGATGTCTTTCATATGATACTGAGATGTTATGCCAAGTGCTCATGGAGCTTCTATTCTCCTGGGCTGCTTCTTGGGCTGGACGGGGAACTCAAAAGCAAATTTTGTCAGACCAGCCTTCTTATGGCACATAGCAGCCAAGCACAGTTAGTGAGCCTAGCAACTACAAGGGGGGCTTGGGCAACAAGAACATTTGGTGAAAATGGCAAAAATGATGCATTCTACAGCAAATTGTTCATTATTGTTTCAATTGTATTAGCTTTTTTAACATAGTAAATGATGATCTCACAGTGCACCAGGCTACAACAATCTTAGTTGTGGCTCTTCAATGATTCCCTCACTATCATCCTCCAACAGTACCTCTCATCTCCCCATAGCCCCTCTCTCACATGTATTTTATTTGTTTGTAGTGCCTTTCATAGCAGCGTAGGGTATTGGAGCACTGTACATCACGCACACATACCGAAACAATGAATCACACATGTGTCAATCAGCGTATAGAAAATGTTACATGACAAAGAGAACTACAATGTGTTGAATACACGTTTCATCCATACTGATAGGCGTTTTTTAAGAGTATTTTGTCTGGAGAAGCAAAACTGTAGTATTCAGAATGTAAAGCAGTGGTTAGGGTTAGCTTTACTAATAAGAATATATTTCTACCCAAATAAACCCCTTTACACAACATTAGGGTAATGATATACTGGGAAAAACCCTAACTGTCTAACATGTGCCAAGCAGTTTGCATGTAGCTCTTTGATGGCAGTTCATAACTCACTGTGCTAGAATACAATTATAAATTGTGAACCGCACAGTAAAAAAAGGATCGCTGTTGCAAAAGCAGTAACCCACTGAGCTATGCACATAAAATACTGTTCTGTTGTCTACATGGTAAACGTTCTTTGCAGCAGGCATATAAACCCTCTGTGCTACCTTACACGAGCCAAAACTGCCACTAGAAAAAAGATCTCTCTCCAGCAGGTACAATAATCACCAGAGTTATCTTGACGCATTTACTGTTGCCTGAAAACTGCTAAAAATACAAGGAACTCTACAGTGGGTGCTTTTAAAACTGCTGCACTGTTACAAACCGCCCCCCGTAACAAAATCAGCCCCCCGCCCTCCTTTCCAGCCTCCCGGTAAAATGCCTGATGCCCAGTCCAGCCTTATCTGCGTCCCTTCCCTATTTTCACATTGAGGTGCCGATCACGATCCGGCAAAAACCGGGTACGAACCGTCGGATGGAGCACAATCTCCGCCCGACGCGTACCCGGTCGTCAATTTTTACAAACAAGGAATTACGATTCGCACGGGTACACCATTACCGTACGAATCGTAAAAAAGCCCGACCGAACAAAAAAACACCTACCAATGCGATCCGGGAAAGCGCCGACCTGACGTCGGGACGCTCGCAGCCAGCCATTCACGACCCAGGAATCACGATTCGCACCGACGTCACCCCGCACGGTGAATATTTTGCGGCAGCCAAAAACTGCCGGGAAATCAGGACGACGCGAACAAGGACCACCAGTACGCGACGGACAGATGACGACGCGAACAAGGAGGACCAGTACGTGACGGACACACAGGACGACGCCACCAAGGAGGACCCGTACGCGACAGGACGACGCGATCAAGGAGGACCCGTACGCGACAGGACGACGCGATCAAGGAGTACCAGTACGCGACGGACAGACATGGACCCGAACCTACGAGTCATCCCTGCCCTCATAGCAGTACACCTCCTCTACAGGTTACGACGCAGACGCCGCAGAAGGTCAGAATAACTAAGGGAGGGGGGAAAGTGGGGTGGGGTGGGGTGGGGGTGGCACGACCAGGGCAGGCCACAAAACAACCACATAAGTCACACACCACACATGGCCTGGACATACCTGACTCCCATGCCCTGGTCACCACGAGGGGGTGGGGGCGTGTCCTGATAAGCCAGCGCCCGCCACAACGGAAGTCCGTCACCACGCGAACCGGCAACACAACCAGACAGGTACGTCCCGTACCCACGCCTGAAGAGCGTGGGTACGATTCGTACCACGCCCACACACACGTCACCCCAACAATGGCGGGACGGATCGTACCCACGTGGCAAAGGCCTGGGTACGGGCCGCACAAGCATCACATAGCGTGGGGACGGATATGTACGGACCCTACCCCCACCCCGTATGCAAGGAGCGTACCCCCCACCCCAACAGTGAAAGTACGACCCGTACCCCCACCCGCGTATGCATGGAGCGTACCCCCACCCCAACAGTGTAAGTACGACCCGTACCCCCACCCGCGTATGCATGGAGCGTACCCCCCATGCCAACAGTGTAAGTACGACTCGAACCCTCACCCGCGTATGCAAGGAGCGTACCCCCCACCCCAACAGTGTAAGTACGACCCGTACCCTCACCCGCGTATGCAAGGAGCGTACCCCCCACCCCAACAGTGTAAGTACGACCCGTACCCTCACCCGCGTATGCAAGGAGCATACCCCCCACCCCAACAGTGTAAGTACGACCCGTACCCTCACCCGCGTATGCAAGGAGCGTACCCCCCACCCCAACAGTGTAAGTACGACCCGTACCCCCACCCGCGTATGCAAGGAGCGTACCCCCCACCCCAACAGTGTAAGTACGACCCGTACCCCCACCCGCGTATGCAAGGAGCGTACCCCCCACCCCAACAGTGTAAGTACGACCCGTACCCCCAACCGCGGACTCACGCACCGTACCCCCACCACACCAGTGTAACTAGACCCGTACCCTCACCTCGAATGCATGGAGCGCACCCACACCGTGTATGTTCCAAGCGTACATATCCAGAAATAGGAGGTGTGTGTGCAGAGTCCACCCAGCAGTGCCCAGAGACAGGAGGGGTGTGTGCAGAGTCCTCCCAGCAGTGCCCTGAGACAGGAGGGGTGGGTGTGGAGTCCTCCCAGCAGTGCCCTGAGACAGGAGGGGTGGGGGCCCATCACTAACAGCAGTGCCCAGAGACAGGAGGGGTGGGTGCGGAGTCCTCCCAGCAGTGCCCTGAGACAGGAGGGGTGGGGGCCTATCACTAACAGCAGTGCCCAGAGACAGGAGGGGTGGGTGTGGAGTCCTCCCAGCAGTGCCCTGAGACAGGAGGGGTGGGTGTGGAGTCCTCCCAGCAGTGCCCTGAGACAGGAGGGGTGGGTGTGGAGTCCTCCCAGCAGTGCCCTGAGACAGGAGGGGTGGGGCCCTATCACTCACAGCAGTGCCCTGAGACAGGAGGGGTGGGGGCCCATCACCAACAGCAGTGCCCAGAGACAGGAGGGGTGTAACACATGTGTGTGAGGCCGGAATTACCCACATCCATACTGCCTACAAGGGAACATGTCCCCATGAACTCATGTCAACAGACTCCACACACAAGTACAGTGATCACCAAGGATGCCACGATTGTTGCAGGTGGAGACATGGCCATGCATGCATGGCCAAAGTAGAAGGGCTCCGTCACACACACAGCTCATGTAGACACAGCTCTGCGCTAAACATTGTGAACACCCTGCAGGGAAGAAATCTGGGTACACAGAGGAAGGAATACACCCTGGGACAATTGAACCATGCAGTAACTGCTGACATGACCTAAGGAAGTTAGCCAACACCTTGTGATGGCACACAGATCCCAGGGTCGCCCCAATGGGCAGAACACTACTACAAATCCCACACACCCAAAGCCTTAAACACCACCCAAAACAATGTAGCAGCCCCACCAACACCAATACCACCATAGCAGGAGTGTGAAAATGAAAACAAAATTAAGCTTTATTCAGCATGAGCACAATGTCCGTGGATCGCAGGCAGTTCAATTTTAACAAAGGCCATAGGGCAGTCAATGATTCCCAGCTGGATGGGGGACACAGTGGGATGTGTGTCCCCTACCTTGCCTGCACAGTCAAATGGCATCGTCTTCCATACTGGTGAGGGCATCAGGGGGGGGGAAGCAACAGGCACCGCAGGGACATCAGGGCAAAGGGGCGGCGTTGTGGGTGCAGGGATGGAGGACTCAACCACAGGGGGTGTGTCATGGCCAAAGGCGGAGGCCAGGATGGCACTACACACCTTAGCAAGGTCCTCCAGGGAGTCCCCTGCACCCGAAGTGACCTCAGGCCCCAAGGAGGGGGGGGGTCAGAGGGATGGGTTGCAGCGCCACCGGGGGAGGGTGGAGACAGGGGAGGAGACTCAACCACCCTGACCGAGGACTTCCTTGACCGCTTGCGTGGTGGTGGAACTGTGGGGCTCAGGGACAGAGCGGCCATGAAGGAGTCCTTGGGGGAGATGTGGCCAGGAGAGCTGAGGGGAGGGGATTTGGAGGGAGTGGATTGTGTGGAATGCGGACTCCCACTCTGGCTGCGTGTCACACGTTTGCCCCCCGACCCAGTGGGTGTGCCTATCTCACCCTGTGTGTGCGTGTCAGGAGGAGTGCGGTGGACCTTCCCTGCTGGTGTGGTGCCTGTGTCTGTTGTGGTGGGTGCATGCCGACGTCTGGGTGTACGTGGGACAGGCATGGAAGTGGGAAGTGTGGATGGGGCAGGGGTAGGTGGGGGGAGGTCGCGCTGCAGGAGACCCACTGCTGCAGTCAGTGTGGAGTCTATGGACCTCAGCAAGTTGTGTTGGTCAGCCTGCGAAGAATGAATGCCCTCCAAGAATGCCTCGATGTTGGTGAGGGTTTTCCCGTGGGCACTGAGGACATTAAGGATCGCAGCCTGACCAACCTGCAGTTGCCGCTGGATGTCCACAGACTCAGCATTGGCGGCAGCAGTGGAGACAGGGGCAGGGGGTGCGGTGCCTGGCCGGAAGGAGACATGCGGTGACCGGGCACGCTGGGAAGGGACACGAGCAAGTGGGAGGCGGCTGATGGGAACTGAGGGGGCGGTGCAAGGTGTTGTTCCGCTGTCAGCTGCTGGTGCAGCCACCGCCCACTCGGAGAACTCCTCCTCGGACCTGTCAGCTTCGTATTCTGACGTGCCAGTCGACAGGTCCTCGGCAGCACTATCCTCCACCTCTGTCCCACTCGATGTACCAGCCCCGATGTCACGGCTGGCACTGGTGCTCGGTCCCTCCGCCTTGCCTGTGTCCATGTCTCCCTCTGTGTCCCCCGACGATGCTGTGGGCAGGGTGGAGAGACAGAAATTAATCAGACAGCTGTACACATCAGTCACATGAGTCCAATCGACATAGGTAACATTGCATAGCCTGAAAAGGAAGATCCCTAACATCTTCAAAACAAGGTACCGATGTAGGGCATGAAACACACAGTTGGTTGAGCCACCATGCCACTGAAATACCATGGAGAGCATGAGACAATAGCTAAAGACAGGAAACGGAGTCTGACATAGCACCCAGGCCCTGGGGACAATCCAGCACTGCATCTGCACCACACAGCATTGGCGAAAATACCGATGACCAGGGACCATATCCATGAACTTGAGACACATGCTGCATAGGTAATGCTGCAAACATGCCCAACATGACTCGGTCACTGCACCTTGCGTGTGTGTCCAGTAACATCACACACTGGCCAGACCCAGCAAGTAGAAATCCGGATTTGACACATAGGCATTGCCCGCCCCAACAAACCCCCACACGAGGCAAATTGTTGAGACACAGGTGGCACCAACATCTCATAGTCTGGGTGATAAACACAGGGGCAGGCAAAAAGCAAGATTGGACGCCAAACAGCCAAGGTGCGCCTGTACAAATAATGAGGTACCAGTGCCCATCCTCAGATGAGTATAACAAGACACACAGGCACTGGCAACTGTGAGTATGAAGAAGGACAATCAGGTCAGGCTGCACAGTGGACACCTGTACATAATAGCACGTCTATATACATGGTGACAGGGGACAATGGCACAGAGCACAACCTACGCTGTAGACAGTGAGAGTGTCCACGTTGATGATGACACATACAACACTGAGGATAAGGTGCCCCAGGGGACAGTAGTGGGCACGCAACTACATGCTACTGAATGGTAATGACTGCTACACACGTCACCATCCCTGCACTATGCGTATCGCACACTCATGCACATCATGTCACAGGCCACTACATAGGACATGCGCGCTGTGAGGCATGACACATGAGAGACCAACTCCCATGTCTGGAGTCAGCATCAGTGCCAACTGACATGGAACCCACATGCAGTGAACTTGACAGTGCACAGCCAAGGTCCCACAACCTGTTACACACCACCCCCAGACATGATGCTACAGTCATTGTTCTCGTGGACAAAGCGCCAGCCTACATTACCTTGTGAAGGAGTGACTACACACAGACCAGGGAACACATTGCAAGGAGGGGAAGGGTGGCAGGGGCGCAGCGCTGTACTGGGGCAAACTGGATCTGCACAGCACCTTTAAACCCTGCCAGTGAATTCATGCCACTGTGCCCTTACAAATGCCGGTGACACACAACAAACGCACATGTACCTACCCCCTTCCGGCTGCTGCATCGCCTGTAAGCGCCTCTCCAGGTCTGGAAAGACCACCGGCAGCACACGCCTGTGGAGGTGGCTCAGACGGCGGCGGCCGCGGTTCTTGTGGCTCTCAGGTGAGTCCCCCAGCAGGAGCCGTGCAATCCTCCGCGTCCAGCACCGGATATCCTGCCAGCGTTTCCTCACCTGGGACAGGCTCCGCCTCCGACCATCCACACCCCTCACGGCACTGACGGCGGTCAGCCAGATCTGCTCCTTGGCAGTGGCGCCTACCTGTGAGGAAGAACAAGTGACACCACATCAATACACCAGCCACATGTCACAGAGAGACATATGAGAACAAATTAGCTGGTTACAACAAGGCATGTCATGCAGCCAACGCATTGCACCTTTGTCATAGGGACATCATCCTCTGGTGAGGGAAAAGGCAGTACGTGCCATAGTGGGTACAAAGGTGGAATGATGGCAATGTCACAATCAATGATCAAGGCTCACACTGTGCATCACACCCACCCCTCCTGTCTCAGGGCACTGCTGGTAGTGATAGGCACACACCCCTCCTGTCTCAGGGCACTGCTGTGAGGACTCCACACCCACCCCTCCTGTCTCAGGGCACTGCTGGGAGGACTCCACACCCACCCCTCCTGTCTCAGGGCACTGCTGGGAGGACTCCACACCCACCCCTCCTGTCTCAGGGCACTGCTGTGAGGACTCCACACCCACCCCTCCTGTCTCAGGGCACTGCTGTGAGGACTCCACACCCACCCCTCCTGTCTCAGGGCACTGCTGGGAGGACTCCACACCCACCCCTCCTGTCTCAGGGCACTGCTGGTAGTGATAGGCACACACCCCTCCTGTCTCAGGGCACTGCTGGTAGTGATAGGCACACACCCCTCCTGTATCAGGGCACTGCTGGGAGACATCAGGCATCCCCCCCTGGGACCCCCCCTACAGTACATGGCATGTGTGTCACACCAGGACACAATGCCTGAAGTCACAGTCACAACATAGGGACAGTCTGTGGCAGTGGCCTATGCACTCACCTGATACCCTGGTCGCCCATACAGCATGGAGTACTGTGGGAGGATCACATCCAGCAGAGCCATGTTCTCCTCCAGGGTGAATGGCTGTGTCCTCTCCACAGCCCTTGACTTGGTTCCAGGGAATCAGTAGCAGCAGCTTGGTCGACAAATGCAAAGATGTGCAGGCAAGTACTCCCTCATGGGACCTGGCTGCCTTATATGTGCCCTTCTGCCCAGTCTCATGCACAGGAGTACAGAGTGATTGGTCACTCACATTTGCATCCTATGTTTCCACCAATCCCTTCAAACCTAGCAGTCTGTGGGTTCTCTATCGGTTTCATTCTCCTGCATGATGTCAGCCCCACAAACACATTGCAACAAAGTAGAAGAATTCCAACTGACTTCTGCTGTGCACCTTCCAGAACAATTTCGAAATTTGAACTTGGTCTCCATGACAACCAGCATGCATGTAGGCCTTAATACTTGTCCCCTATGTAATTTGGAGAATCACACACAGGTACGGTGCGTTTCGGGGCCCTAGGGCACCCCAAATGCATGGCAACGGCCCGTACATGCATGCCTACATTCACTATCACTATGGGTCTGCACGCGTATGCGTACCCGTAGTGGTACGGACCGTACACACGCATGTACGCTCACTATCACTATGGGTCTGCACGCGTATGCGTACCCGTAGTGGTACGGACCGTACACACGCATGTACGCTCACTATCACTATGGGTCTGCACGCTTATGCGTACACGTAGTGGTACGGACCGTACACTCGCATGTACGCTCACTATCACTACGAGTACGCATACGCGTGCAGACCCATAGTGATAGTGAGCGTACATGCGTGTGTACGGTCCGTACCACTACGGGTACGCATACGCGTGCAGACCCATAGTGATAGTGAGCGTACATGCGTGTGTACGGTCCGTACCACTACGGGTACGCATACGCGTGCAGACCCATAGTGATAGTGAGCATACATGCGTGTGTACGGTCCGTACCACTACGGGTACGCATACGTGTGCAGACCCATAGTGATAGTGAGCGTACATGCGTGTGTACGGTCCGTACCACTACGGGTACACATACGCGTGCAGACCCATAGTGATAGTGAGCGTACATGCGTGTGTACGGCCCTATCACTATGGGTCTGCACGCGTATGCGTACTCGTAGTGGTACGGACCGTACAAATGCCTGTACGCTCGCCATCACGATGGGTACACATACGGCAGCACTCCCACAGTGATTTGGGAACATACACAGCCCCTCTTAGCAGCAGTACGGCGGTTTTTACACATCACTGTGGTGATAGGCGACACACAGGTAGGAATAGGGCGGACATACTTGTCCATGGATGGACATACTTGTCCAGGAATGGACATCAAGGCATCGTCTGTGCATTACTACATGTGTGGGGCACAGGTGTGACAGGCTGTGATGTGGAACATGCCTCCTGAGTGGAGAAGGCACCAGATGTATGATGAGATGTGTACAGGTGTACTGTGTGAGGGTGCAATGTGTGCCAGGCATGCCCTTGACTCCTTTGACATGTGTGCATGTCGGACTGCGCACTTGGGGTGAGCGTCACTGGCATGGCATGGACACCAACACACGGAAGTGTCCCATGATGCCCGGTACAGGGGTCATGACACATGACTTGTCACTACCCACAGTGCACAATGTGACTATGTCATTTATGTGTCCGGGATTTACATCAGGTTGATGTTGTAGCACCCTCAAAAGCTGCAGCCGTTGCAGCAACCAACATGTGTCTGTGTGTAGATTGTCATTGCACACTGTTCCGCACACCATGCCACATGTGTTATCGGATGTGAGGTGCACATGTATGCATGGGACACGGAGTACCGTGACAAGGCCATGTCAGCATCCTCACAAGGAATGTGTGGTGAGTCATGACATGTGCACCTTCATGGCAAGGTGTGTGGGCTGGACTAGTGTAATGTCATGTGACCTGTGGCTCCAGTGTTCCGCTACCAGTCTCTGCAATCGGCATCCCACTTCTGCTGATGTGTGGGTGTATGTCACTCCTGTCTTGCGTCGGGCTGTTCACTTGCACTGGGACACAGCTATTCCCATGGCGTGGCATGGGGAGGTTCTCAATCACCGTGTGTAGCTGGGTCTTGGAAGGAGTGTCACCTTGCATCCATACGTGTCCTGGGCATGTAGCACATACCTGACTCCATATGTAGCATATGTGTATTGACAGATTAACATGTGCTCAGTACATATGAATTGTTGTCGTAGTGCACTCACTCTTCCTTGTCACTTTCTCATTACTGCAGAGCACCGCCTCTTGCCCGGATAATTCCAGACTTGGCTGCCATGCAGGAGAATGACAGCATCCGGCTCTACCGCTTCACCCAACCGTTGATTCTGGAGTTGACGGCGAGACTGACACCACACCTGCAACCGCTGCACAGGTATCCCACGGCACTGACACCCCAGCTGAAGGTAATGGCTGCCCTACATTTCCTTGCCACGGGTACCTTTCAATATACCATAGCTCATGTTGGTGGCATGTCCCAGAGCATGTTCAGCGGTGTGCTGCATGATTTCTTAGAGGCCATGTTGATTCACCTGGATGACTTCATCAAGTTCCCAACCCCTGAACAGATGACAGAGGTCAAGCGTGGATTCTATGCCCTGGGAGGGATGCCCCATGTCATTGGGTCCATAGATGGGACACATGTAGCTTTGGTACCACCACACGCACGGGAGGTGGCGTACCGAAATCGGAAGCACTACCACTCCATCAATGCCCTTGTGGTGTGTCTGTCCAACATGGTGATTTCACATGTCTGTGCTCGTTTCCCAGGATCAGCACACGATGCCTACATCATGAGGCGTAGCGGGATGCCTGATATGATGATGCAGCTGCGCAACGAACGGGCATGTGTTGTTGGTGGGTACAGTCTGTCTGTCCTGTATTCTGTTTGGCCGAGCAGCACGACCGCTTCGCCAGTTCTAACGATATCCATGTGCTTTCCATGTAGGGGACGCTGGCTATCCCAACATGCCTTGGCTGCTGACACCTCTCCGCAACCCCATCACGCCGGCCCAGCTCCGCTACAACACCGCCCATGGCCGGACAAGGCGAGTGATAGAGAGGACGTTTGGCATGCTGAAGAGCCGATTCCGGTGCCTCCACAAGACCGGCGGCGCACTCCCATATGCCCCGGCGAAGGTTTGCAAGATCTTCATGGTCTGCTGCATGCTGCACAACATGGCAGTTGAAAGAGCTGTGCCACTCATCCTGAATCAACATGACGAGGACCATCCACCCGTGGAGGACGAAGGGCTTGGCAATGGGGCTAGTGATGTGGAGGATGTGGAGCCGCAAGAGGACATCCGGACTCGGCTCATACGCGACTTC
This sequence comes from Triturus cristatus, assembly GCF_964204655.1. Taxonomy (NCBI): domain Eukaryota; kingdom Metazoa; phylum Chordata; class Amphibia; order Caudata; family Salamandridae; genus Triturus; species Triturus cristatus. The sequence goes on along the minus strand of NC_140582.1, from coordinate 394,321,764 downwards.
TTTGCTTAGTGGTGAGTACCAGTGTCTGAGTGTGCACGCCTTGGTCCCCGTGTGGCATGTGTTGTGATGTGTGTCTCCACCTGCATGTATGGCACGTGAGTCAGAGGTGTGTGTGGGTGTGTCACTGGAGTGATGGTGGCAGTGATGGTAGTATTTCCCCACTCATAATTGTGACCTAGCATGTTGTCATCCATACATGTGTCGAGTCAATGCACATGCAAGTGGCTGTGCTTTTTGTGGCTGACTTCTTGTGTGTCTCTCTTCCCCAGGTACCTGCGCATGCCATCTTCTGGTTGCATTGTTGTGGCACTGCTATTCCTCATGGACATGGCATCGTGGGCTGACTCAGCGTTACAGGCACGGACACGTTTGGAAGTCTCCATGGGGTAAGGGATGCATCTGGGGTGTATTGGGTGTGGCAGTTGTTCACGATGTGTGCACACTGCCCCGGTCAGGGTTTGGTTCCTCTGCAGACATGTGGCATCCCCATGGGACACGACATGCAGCTGGGTACACCTGAAAGATGGGCTGCCTGGTTGTCAGTCATCAGTGATGGGATAGTGGATTGTGATGATGGCATCAATGTGTGTGACACTGCCCTCGGACACATACGGTTAACATTGGCTTGACATGGCGTGGGACTTCCACATCAGCGGATCTATGGTGTATGGCAGGCTCTCCGTGTGCAGCTGTGGGTATTTAGCTGTTAGCCGACGCTTGTGTGCCAGTACCATGGCTATCACGCATTTGTGCTGCAGAAGGGGGGTGCCAGTGTTGGACCCACATGTTACTCCACATGATGTGTTCATGTGTACTTCAAGTTGCCTCTGCAATCCCAAAAACATGACTAATAAAGGTGTCCCTATGCCTCCAAGGTGCCTCTTCTCAGTCAATGCTGGTGTGTTGGCACGGTGCATCCTGCATGTCTGGCATGGTATTCCCTGATTGTGGCTATGTGTCAATGTGTCGAGTGGCAAGATGCAAGCTGTGTGTGTGTGCTGAGACTGTGTATTGGGCATGATGTCCATGACTGTGTGGGTATTGTGACATGTGCCATCCCCATGCATCCAACGTTGTCCATGACCCCATTCTCTGCATCCACCGGACTCAAGCTTGCAGGACATGGTTCTGCCACCTGTCTACACATACCTGGGTGCCCCCCCAGGACACTGGCCAGGATCCCTGACCTCTGCGCATGACTGTTGCTGTACTCAATGTGTCTGTCAGCACGGTTGTTCGGCCACCCCCTCAGCTGGTTGTGCCCATCACGGGTGTGTATGGTGCTCCATGTCTGTCTTGCCTAATAAACTGTGACCCATGTGTCCTGTGCCAGACTCAGGCCCCAGGGTGTGGATGGTTGAAGAGAACAGATGACTCAGGCATGTTTAGACTGTACAAGACACATGTTAGGTAATAATGCTACCAGCAGGCATCTACTCTTAATAGTGTGATTTATTATTGGGGTGGGGGGGGGACAAAGTGAGGGGCTTTCCGGGATTAGGGAATCCAAAGTTCAGTAGGGGAGTTGGTGTCCTTGCCATTGGAAATCCTCAGAGTCCATGCCACAGTCTTTGTCAACATTGGTCAGCCAGTGACCAGCAGGGCCATGTGGCAGAGAATGTCTCTTGATGCTGTGATGCTGTTGCTCCAGTGGGCCAGGTGCCAGGCCAGGTGTCCTGGGAGATGGTGATGTAGCAGCCACCCTCACGGTCCTTTCCGTGGACGACCCGGCCTCCTGCGGGGAACATCACCAGCAGGCCGTGACGACGTCTGGGATGCTCCGTCGGATGTTTCCTCCTCCTCCTCCTGATCCCTCCCTGTGGGTGGTGATGTTCTCCGCCTTCTGGCACAGGGAGGGTCGGCCATGGTGTCGGCCATCCGACGGAGTGTAGCGTGAATCCCCTGGAACGCCGTCACTTGCTCAGCCTGTCTGTCCTCCATCCTCCGTTGGTGTACCAGTAGACAGGCTATTAGCTCCGCATGTTGCTGGGCCTGCTGGACCTTGATCCCCTCGAGGACGGACACAACCTGGGCCATGCCCGTGGTGTCCTGCCGGTATGAGTCCAGGATGTTACGGACATGGGAAAATACCGGATCCCCAGCCAACTGGTCAGGCTCGCGCCTCCGCCGTCCTCCACTCCCACCACCCCTGCCCACTTGCGCCTGGCCTGCACTTGTGGGCACATCGGGTCTCCGGGACCCCTGAGGGGTGGCATTGGCGTTGTCGCCTGCCTCCTCCTGGGTGCCCGGGACACCGTGTCCCTCCTGGCGAGCCTGGCTGCATTGTGGTGTTGGGGCAGGGATCCTGGGTGTCTCCTGGGATGTGGCAGGAGTGGGGGTGGTGGTTGGCATGGTTGTACCTGACGCAGGTGCTGCAGGTGGTTGGACACCAGAGGGGCCAGGTCGGTCGGGGTCATCCGCAGAGTGGTGAGAGTGGTCGCTGCCGGTGGGATCGGTCTCCTGCAGATCCGGGTCCTGTGAGTGTTCCCCCCCAGTGTTGGGGGGTGCAGCACGACGTTGACCTGTGTGTGAGAGAGACAATGTTAATTTTGGTCCATGCAACATCCATGTTTCATCCGTTTCAAAGTTGGCACATTTCCTCTTGGAATTAGGATCTGTCTTGCATTCCACTCACAGTGCACTTGTGCATGGGTGTGTCCCTTGGGCACCAATTTGGCCCCTTTAACTATGTGTGGCACAGTCTTACTTGCTGCGTCAAGTGTGACTGCAGTCAGCAGTGGAGTGTGCAGGTGTGGCGAGCCATGCATTTGCGCCTTCCTTGTAGCACTGTACATGTGCACATGGAGTGGATCCACACACTTATATGATGCAGGTAGCTGTCCTTGTGCTCGTGTACAGGTTGTGACATGGCCCTGCGTTTTGCCATGATGAAGAGGGGGGGTTCTGGCACTGGCCACCCTTGTCTACATGCACGCAGTCCACCTGCTGACGAGCAGACATTCCCACACACCAAAGGACTGATTTGCTCTCCCTGTGTCTTCCTCCTTCTCTGTCCCCCTCTCCCTCCCTCTCTGTCCCCCTCTCCCTCCCTCTCTGTCCCCCTCTCCCTCCCTCTGTGTGTCAGCCTCCTCCCTCTGTCCGTCTTCCTGTGTCTCCCTCCCTCTCTGTCCCCCTCTCCCTCCCTCTCTGTCCCCCTCTCCCTCCCTCTGTGTGTCAGCCTCCTCCCTCTGTCCCTCTTCTGGTGTCTCCCTCCCTCTCTGTCCCCCTCTCCCTCCCTCTCTGTCCCCCTCTCCCTCCCTCCGTGTCCCCCTCTCCCTCCCTCCGTGTGTCAGCCTCCTCCCTCTGTCCGTCTCCCTCCCTCTCAGTCCCCCTCTCCCTCCCTCTGTGTCCCCCTCTCCCTCCCTCCGTGTGTCAGCCTCCTCCCTCTGCCCGTCTCCCTCCCTCTCAGTCCCCCTCTCCCTCCCTCTGTGTCCCCCTCTTCCTCCCTCCGTGTGTCACCCTCTGTCACCTTGGCCCAGCTTCCTGGGCACACACTGTTAGCAGATCTTTGAGTGGCCCTTGGCCTGTTGATGTGAGTTTGTTTCTGATCTCCAGGCACCCATTTGGTGTGATGTGTGTCTGTGCGCTGCTGCTGTGGTGGTGTGTGCTGCCACTCTTTCACAATGTTGGCTGTTCATTAGCTGCTGTCATGTGCAAAACAGTGTCTTCACCCCCATGTGTTGATGCAAGGCGTCCGCCATTTGCTGGCAAGTCATTCCTGTGTTGGGACACACTGTTTGTCTGGCTGTGACCTAGGCCATATGGGCAGAGGGCATTGTTGTCTGCTTTGGAGTCGCACTATGTGATTTTTGGTGCCCAGCCTCCCGCCATCCGGGTTACCGTGTCATGTGTTGTTGTCTTCTGTGGCCTGTGACTTGACATTGTCCAGCTGGGTGCATGGGGCATGGTGGCAGCAGTGGCATGTGCCTGCTCATGGAGTGTGGTTGAGTCATGCGATGGCTTGTGGTGGTTGCGTGCCTGTTAGTAATTTTGGTTGTGGTTGCAGTTCCCCCCATGTGAGGTGCGTTGTTTGTGTACTCACCCGGGTCTCGGAGTCCTTCTAATCCTTCAACTGCCTCCACCGGCAGTATGGCCATCACCCTCTCCTCCCAGGGATGGTACTGTACGGCTCTGCGGGAGGGCCCTCCTCCGGTGGCGTTGGCCTGGTCGTGTTCCTCCTGCCTCTTGGCTCTGACCCTCCTCCGCAGATCGTACCACCTGTTCTGGCAATCCTGCTTGGTCCTCCTGGTGTCCGCAACGGCATTCACAGCATCGACGATGGTCTGCCACATGGCTGTTTTGGCTGCCAGGCTGGTGCTTCTGACCAATGTTCCAAAGATCTGTGGCTCGACTCTGAGGATTTGATCAACAAGGACCTCCAACTCTCGGTGACTGAACTTTGGATTCTTGGTAGTGGGCATGGTGAGGGGTGTGGGTGGGGATGGTGTGGGTGTGGGGGGTGTGTGGATGTTGGGGGGGGTGTGGATGGTTGTGTGTGTGTGTGAATGTGATGAGAGGGTGTTTGTGAGGGTGGTCGTGTGAAGGTGTGCAAGTGTAAGGTGTGGTGTAGCTTGTAGTCTGGTTCTGTGGTGTCTGGCAGCAGTGAGTCTGTTGCAAAGGCTCATGGTTTGTGTGTGTGGGCCCTTTTTATTGGTCCATGGGTGGGTGTGGCAGTGTTTGAAGTTTGGGTGGGTGTGTTATAAGGAGTGGTGGTGTATTGGGCCTCTGTTTGTTTTTGGCAGTTGCAGGTCAGTGATTGTGTTATTTTAGTGGTTGTTGGCCATGTTTAGTGGCTTTGTGCCTTTCGAATGGTGTATTCTTGTGTTGTTTTGTTTTGTCCTGGTTGTGTACGTGCGTTTTGAGCGTGTGTACGGTGTGTACATGGGCCATTTGGTTGTACGATGATGTCCTTGTGTGTGGCTTTGTACGACTCGTACATGCGGTTGTGATGTTGGGGCATGGGGTGCACTCCGTACTTAGGAGGTTGTGTTGGGGGTGCGCCAGGAACTACTGGGGTGTACATAGACGGTGGTACGACACGTACAGGGGTGGGGGGGTGTACATTGACGGTGTTACGACACGTACTGGGGTGGGGGTACGACTGGAACGTACTGGGGTGTAGGTACACGGGGGGTATGACACGTACTGGGGTGGGGGTACGACTGGAACGTACTGGGGTGTAGGTACACGGGGCTATGACACGTACTGGGGTGGGGGTGGGGCTCGAACGTACTGGGGTGTACATAGACGGTGGTACGACACGTACAGGGGTGGGGGGGTGTACATTGACGGTGGTACGACACGTACTGGGGTGGGGGTATGACTGGAACGTACTGGGGTGTAGGTACATGGGGGGTACGACACGTACTGGGGTGGGGGTACGACTGGAACGTACTGGGGTGTAGGTACACGGGGGGTATGACACGTACTGGGGTGGGGGTACGACTGGAACGTTCTGGGGTGTAGGTACACGGGGGGTACGACACGTACTGGGGTGGGGGTACGACTGGAACGTACTGGGGTGTAGGTAGACGGGGCTATGACACGTACTGGGGTGGGGGTACGACTGGAACGTACTGGGGTGTAGGTACACGGGGGGTACGACACGTACTGGGGTGGGGGTACGACTGGAACGTACTGGGGTGTAGGTAGACGGGGCTATGACACGTACTGGGGTGGGGGTACGACTGGAACGTACTGGGGTGTAGGTACACGGGGGGTATGACACGTACTGGGGTGGGGGTGGGGCTCGAACGTACTGGGGTGTACATTGACGGTGGTACGACACGTACAGGGGTGGGGGGGTGTACATTGACGGTGGTACGACACGTACTGGGGTGGGGGTACGACTGGAACGTACTGGGGTGTAGGTACACGGGGGTACGACACGTACTGAGGTGGGGGTACGACTGGAACGTACTGGGGTGTAGGTACACGGGGGGTATGACACGTACTGGGGTGGGGGTGGGGCTCGAACGTACTGGGGTGTACATTGACGGTGGTACGACACGTACAGGGGTGGGGGGGTGTACATTGACGGTGGTACGACACGTACTGGGGTGGGGGTACGACTGGAACGTACTGGGGTGTAGGTACACGGGGGGTACGACACGTACTGGGGTGGGGGTACGACTGGAACGTACTGGGGTGTAGGTACACGGGGGGTATGACACGTACTGGGGTGGGGGTACGACTGGAACGTACTGGGGTGTAGGTACACGGGGGTACGACACGTACTGGGGTGGGGGTACGACTGGAACGTACTGGGGTGTAGGTAGACGGGGCTATGACACGTACTGGGGTGGGGGTACGACTGGAACGTACTGGGGTGTAGGTACACGGGGGGTACGACACGTACTGGGGTGGGGGTACGACTGGAACGTACTGGGGTGTAGGTAGACGGGGCTATGACACGTATTGGGGTGGGGGTACGACTGGAACGTACTGGGGTGTAGGTACACGGGGGGTATGACACGTACTGGGGTGGGGGTGGGGCTCGAACGTACTGGGGTGTACATTGACGGTGGTACGACACGTACAGGGGTGGGGGGGTGTACATTGACGGTGGTACGACACGTACTGGGGTGGGGGTACGACTGGAACGTACTGGGGTGTAGGTACACGGGGGTACGACACGTACTGGGGTGGGGGTTCGACTGGAACGTACTGGGGTGTAGGTACACGGGGGGTATGACACGTACTGGGGTGGGGGTGGGGCTCGAACGTACTGGGGTGTACATTGACGGTGGTACGACATGTACAGGGGTGGGGGGGTGTACATTGACGGTGGTACGACACGTACTGGGGTGGGGGTACGACTGGAACGTACTGGGGTGTAGGTACACGGGGGTACGACACGTACTGGGGTGGGGGTACGACTGGAACATACTGGGGTGTAGGTAGACTGGCTATGACACGTACTGGGGTGGGGGTACGACTGGAACGTACTGGGGTGTAGGTAGACGGGGCTATGACACGTACTGGGGTGGGGATACGACTGGAACGTACTGGGGTGTAGGTACACGGGGGTATGACACGTACTGGGGTGGGGGTATGACTGGAACGTACTGGGGTGTAGGTACACGGGGCTATGACACGTACTGGGGTGGGGGTGGGGCTCGAACGTACTGGGGTGTACATAGACGGTGGTACGACACGTACAGGGGTGGGGGGGTGTACATTGACGGTGGTACGACACGTACTGGGGTGGGGGTACGACTGGAACGTACTGGGGTGTACCTAGACGGGTGGGGGTATACATACACGGGGGTACGTGTCAGACGTACGGGGGCTGGGGGGAGTGTTGGGCGCGTATGCGGGCACATGTCTCCATGGTTGCTATGGGTGTTCGGTGCGGACGGTGTTTTTTCCATACGGTTGTACGCTCGGACGCACGGGATGGATCGTGATTCCTCGGTCGGACTTGGCTTTTCACGTTTGTAAGGTAAATCGTCCGAGGACGTGTCGGACACATTTTCCGACCCGAGGACGTGTGGGGAATGATTCCCAGTGCAGTTCGTATGGACTTTTTACCATGCGAATCGTGATTGCCAGTTCGTACGGCACTTGTACGATTCGTACGGTAATAAGACCCGATACGAGTCGCACGGGGGAATTTTTTACCGGATCGTGATCGCCACCTGAGTGTAACACATCTCCCGGAGGGATTTGGGGATATTCAAGAAATTGTCCTGAAATGCAAAGACAAAACAGTTTGCTGGTGGAATTACACTCAATCAAAGAGCTTAACACACTTAAGAAAAGACAGTAACATTATTTTCTTTGATTAAGTAACATCGGGATGATTTTTTTATGTGCTTACTCTCCACTGCTCCGCTCATTGATAGGTAGTTGCAGCCCATCTATTCTGAGTAAGAAGCACATTTCATTGCTTATATGCAAGGGTTGTGAAGGTACTAAAAGCTTGCAGTGAGAGCTTTGTGAACTAAAAGCACTGTGGTACATCTAAGTGGTCAAATTCATTTTTTATGTCTTGATGTTAGCAGGAAAAAAACTGCAACGTTTTGCTAATTCAAGACAACTATATTTTTCAAGGTTGCCCCAGACATGGGGATGAGCTTAGAAGACCATCCACTACATTTGTTACTGTCAGTAGCAATAATGTATCTGTCTAGATAATTATCTTCACGCAAGGAATTTGCTGTAATCTACAGCTGGCACTTTCATACAATGTTGTCTTGCATGCATCATATGGAACTCTGCATATAATTTTGTATGTGCTAAGCAACCACTGAGTCAGTTGGATTGAGCTGACTTTGTGGCCGGTTGTGTAACTCTTGGTGGATGCAATAAAGAGAACTGCCCTTCATTTGGTGTTGTACACAATTTTTAACACTGGCAATGATTTGAGTATGCATCCACCAAACAACCCAGCATGCAACTTTTGGGATTTTCGTCATTCCCTTTTTACCAGGAAATGAAGTTGGGGAAATGACACAACAATTACTGCTGGCTATCCTAGGAGCAGTGGTGAGATTTTTTTCCCTCCATCTCATCGGTGCGTTATTGGATAAAGGTGTGAGCTGGGCACCAACTGTAGTGTTAACCCACCTTTTGGGCTGTTTGATGTGAACCTTTTGCCTGTTTTGAATGATGCGGTCAGGCACAAGAGCTGGTGCATGCCTGAGATTCCAGGAGTGACGAGCCTGTGCTGGAGATTCCATGGTGACAGTTTGGTGTGCATCCCAAACTCTGCTAATTGCAAAGAGGAAGTGCACAGGTGCAGCCAGACCATTAAGGGAAACCCTCAGTGTGACAGTAACCAGGTGGGGCTATCAGCAGTACACAGTAAACAGTAAATGGAGGATTTGATACTTGCCAACCGGAAGCCTGAGAGAGATAAATTGCGATGGTGATGTACTAAATTATTATTTTTGGAAGAAGTTTTTTTCCTTTCTTCCATTTGTTCGCTAATTCTTATCATGGCATTTTCAGCATCGTTTTGTTTTTTCTTGAGAACTTGGTTACACAGCCGTGAACATCCTAGAAGTCAAATCTTCGTTAAGGAGATCCTTTAATTATTTTAGTCAATTATATTGGCTCATTATTTTAGTTGGTTATGTTAGCTTATTATTTTGACTTTAGCTGCAAGGATGGCTGCTGGGGTGAGCCAACCTCAACAGTTTCTTTCAGAGAGGGGTAAACCAGTATTACTTTTGAAAAAGCGAAAACTTTTATTTGACTCATATATTGTGGCTACTGGAGGTGAGAAGTTCTCTCCTGCAAAGAAACAAGGGGTTTTACTCCATCATCTAGGTGTTGAGGGTTGCAATGTTTATGAACTTGTGGACCCCATACCTGTGGGGAATGGTGAAGGTGAACCTAGAGACCTTTATGAGATGTTTGTGTTTATGTCACAGAGACATTTTGGACCACGCATCGTTGTGGTCATAGAGCGACACAAATGTTTCATGAGGGTTCGGGCCACAGGCGAGAGAGATGTCAATTATGTGGCAGCATTAAAGACCTTGGCCCAAATGTGCGAATTTTCTGAATTCACTGATTCCCTTATTCATGATCAACTAGTGTGTTGCACGAATAGTTCTAAAGTAAAGGAGAAGCTGTTGGCAAAAAATCCTTCCCTCAGGGAAGCGATTGACATTGTGGAAAGCATGGAGCACACATCTTGCTGGGTGAGTGAAATGCGCAACACAACTAGTACATATAAAGCGGCAGAGGTAATTGAGGCTGAGTGGGAACGTAGTGACTCTGAAACATACTTCGGGATTGCACAAAAAGTAGCTACCAAGGCGGACAAACTGTTGATTAGCCATGGAGGAACGAAAGATACCAAATTCAAATGTTTCAAGTGTGGAAGTCCATAACACACATCTAATTATCCTAATTGCTATGCCAGAAACGTCACATGTAGGAGCTGTGGGAAAAAGGGACATTATGTACTGGTGTGTAAATATTCAAAAACAAATTGTATTACTGTGAACCCGGATTTGCTTCAACATGCCATTTTACAGGTATCTGAGAATATCACTGTTACTCATAATAAGAAGCTTGTAGATAATGATGTAGTGGTAATGCCGAAATGTAATGGCACCATTGGGGGCAAGAGTGTCCTAGTCTTAGCAGATTTGGGTCACCATTTACCCTGATTGGTGACAAGAATTGGGAGAGAACATTTGGTTAGAAGACCATTGAGTTGAACCAATCTGACATAATCCCCATAGGCTAAGGTGATCAAACGATTGACCTTTTGGGCTATAAATCAAATCAAATCAAATCAAATCAAATCAGATCAGGTGTTTGTGAAGTGCGACTACTGACCTGTAAGGGTCTCAAGACGCTGGGGGTATGGGGGAGGGTTCGCAGGTTCCAGTCCATCAAGGAGGGGGTCTGTCGAAGAGCCAGGTTTTGAGGCTTCTTGCAAAGATGGGGAGCGATGTTATCTGTCCGAGGTGGAGCGAAGGAGAAGGAGAGGCCTCCCAATCTGGTCTTTCTGGTGCGGGGGACCACGGTGTAGGAGAGCTGGGCTGATCGTAGGGTCCTTTGGGGTGCGTGGAATTTGAGTCGGCTATTCAGGTATGCTGGTCCGGTGTCGTGGAGGGACTTGTGAGCGTGGGTTAGCATCTTGAAGGTAACTCTAGCTTTGATGGGGAGCCAGTGGAGTGTGCGCAGGTGCTGGGAGATGTGGCAGTGTCTTGGCAGGTTTAGGACCAGTCTTGCGGCGGCATTTTGGATGTTCTGTAGCTTGCAGGTGAGGTTTTTGTTTATTCCGGTGATGACCATTAAATTTAAAGACAGGGAAACTATTAGCAAAGTGTAGGTGGCTAAACGGGGTGACAATTTACTAGGCTGGCGACATCAAAGAGACCTGGGCATCACACTCAATTCAAATGCAAGAGAACAAGTCATGTCAGTGAGGATGCAGACATTGTACAAGAATTTCCTGAATTGTTTAGAGAGGGGTTGGGCTTATTGACTGGTTTCAAACACAGAATTATTATCAAGTCAAGATCTAAGCCTGTGGTTTACAAAGTGAGAAGAGTTCCCATCCTCATGCTTAAACCACTTCGGGAAGAGCTAGATAGGAGTAATAGAGGAGATCAAATTGTCTGAATGGCTTGCCCAAGTTGTTTTAGCCCCAAAGGATGGTGGTTGTAAAATCAGAATGTGTGTTGACTTGAGGATTCTAAACCAATGTATTTGTGTCACTCGTCAACCCCTACCTAACATTGGTGGGTCTTTAGCAACATTTGTAGGTGCGAAAATGTTCAGTGTGATGGACCTTTTGGCTGCCTACCACCAGACAATGTTGATTGAAGATTTAAGGGCTTTAACCTCTTTCGTCACCCCTCTGGGGGCATTCAGGTTCCTAAGAATGCCTTTTGATTTAGCCTTAGCAGCGGCATGTCGGACTCCATTTTGCTGATCTAGATGCTTTGGGCACTTTGCAATTGTTGTTCAGTGTCAAAGTGCAAGTGCTCCCTTTGTAAATTACTGTTATGGATTGGTGATTCCATCATTGGCTATTTGATTTACTAGTCAGTCCCTAGTACAGTGCACCGTGTGTGTCCGGGGCCTGTAAATCAAATGCTGCTGGTGGGCTTGCAGCATTGCTTGTGCCACCCACAGAAGCAGCCTGTCAATGTAACTCTGGCCTGCCATTGCAGAGCCTGTGTGTAGTCTGGTACTGCCATATCGACTTGGAAAGTACACCCACTTGCCAGGCCCTAACCATCACTTTTCTTACATGTCAGACACCCCTAAGGTAGGCCCTAGGTACACCTGTGGGCAGGGAGCAGTTTATGTCAAAGATAGGACATGCCCTGATGTGTGTGGCATGTCCTGATAGTGAATTACTGCCAATTTTGTTTTCCACTATTGCAAGGTTACCTTTTCCCATAGGACAGAATGGGGAGTTTATTTATAGCATCTTATAAACATAACTGGCCCTGGAAACAAGGTAGGAAAATCAAGTTTAGTATGCCTGAACTCAAGAATGTCAAAGTGCATCTTTTAGTGAGGGTGATTTTTACATTCTGTCTTTGAAAATACCTCTTTTAGAAAGTAGGTGTTTTCTTGCCTAACCATCCAGTATACCTCTGCTAGGTGTGTGTACTGCAAGTCTGGCTTTGGAGTGTCAGGGGCTGGGGAGGAGCAGTGGCTTCAGAGAGCTTGATGAGTCAGGGCTGGGCTGAATAGGTCTGGTCTGCATTTGGAGTGGTGGGAGGAGTTGCACCTATACCTGAATAGGGCTGTGCCTGCCTTCCACAATGATGGCTCCACCCCCCTGTGGTGTGTCTGGAGCTAGGGCTCACACAGACAATGGAGGTTGTTGTGTACTTGCAAAGTTCCTCACAGACCAGGTTTTGGTTGGGTACAGATACTCTCTGCCTTCAGAGAACAAAGGATTTTTGTGTATAAAAAGAGGGGCCCAGACCCCAAACTTTTGGGATCACTTCTGGGGAATCAAGAGGAACCTTTGCCAAGGAGATGAGCCGGAAAAGCTGAGGAGGAATACTGCCCCTGTGCTGTTTGCTGTCTGGGGTTGGCCTGCGGTGGCTACTTGCTGCCAAGGAAAGGAGAAAAGTACATTGCTTTTTGCTGTGTCCCCTGCTTAGGTAAGGTCTCCAAGGGCTTGAAACTGAGCTTGCGTCCTGTTCTGAAGTCTCAGGGACACAAAGACTTCACCACCAGCTCCCCTGAACTTCCTTGCTCGGAGTTCTGACTTGAAAAGATGTGCCTGCTGTTGTTTTGGGACCCTAGAGGCTGTTTCCCGCTGGGAGCTGGAAGAATACACGCATCGTCCCGGATCGTCACATCGCATCGAGGCGACAAGTTTGTCGCATCGTTGGGGGAAGCAGTAAAATACCGACGCATCACCTCCCCATGCAGTATGAAACCGACGCATCACCTTCTCTCTGTCAAGGAACCAACGCATCACCTCCTCTGTGCAGCATAAGGAACCAACACATCACCTCCCCCGGAGCAAGGAACTGATGCATCACCTTCCCTGAGTGTAAGGAACCGATGCATCACCTTCGCTGTGACCCGTTTTGTTTGTTTGTGTGATGCATCCCAGGTACTTTGTGTGAAAGGTGTCGTATCTGCAATTTGCTTTGAACTGAATTATTTCTACCATTCGAAAGTCATATTTGTATTACTGTATTAGGGATTTTTGTTGTTTAGTCTTGTTTTGGTTTAGATAAAGATTGCTTATTTTTCTAAACTGGTGTGGTGTCCATTTGTAGTATTTTCACTGTATTACTGTATGTATTCACAAATGCTTTACACACTGCCTCTTAGATAAGCCTGTCTGCTCGTGCCAAGCTACCAAGGGGGTGAGCAGGGGTTATTTTAGAAGTGTATCCCCTTACCCTGACTAGAAGCAAGGGTCCCTATTTGGACAAAGGTAGCTATCTCTGCCAACTAGAGACCCCCATTTCTAACACATTCTAAATTTATTTGTAACTTTACAAGTTTTGGATAGCCATTAAGAGTTTTACTCAAAAGGGGTACTGAATTTTGTTGGTCTGTGGAATGCGATGAGGATGTCAACAGATTATAAGAGGAAATAGCCTGCATGCTGATGTCAGGACATTTTGATGTTACAAAAAAAACTATACTTACCACAGATGTCAATCTCAAAGGCCTAGGAGCAGTTCTTTCCCAGTCGCTTGATGGTGAAGAGAAAGTGGTAGCCTTTCCCTTACCTTCTCTCACGGGGGCGGAGGAGCGGTGATCTGTACTTGAACGCAAAGCATTAGCTTGCATGTGGGCCATTAATCATTTAAAAATTATCTTGTTGGGTTTGCATTTTACTGTGAAATCAGATCACCGTCCGTTGGTCCACATGTTTGCTTGTAGGCACTGAGCGAAAACTACTCCCAGGATCAAGAGGTGGGTGGAAGGGTTGTGGGAGTATAAATTTGTCATAGAATATCTACCTGGGAAACGTAATGTTCCGGCTGATTACCTGTCCAGGTTGCCGCTAGATAAAGAATTGGTGATTCCTCCTGTGGTAGATGAACCAGAACTGTTTAGAGGTTAGAGACTTATACCTCTGGAGGATGTGAGAGGCAAAATTATCAATTTGGCCAATGAAGGGCATTTGGGTCACACTCTGACAAAAGTCTTGGTGAGAGAGAAGTACTGCTGACCTGATGTTGACAAGCAGTTGGAAAAGTTTGTTAGAGATTGCTTGTTATGTGCTGGCATTGACGAATCAAAATCAACCAAAAGTGTGCCTTTGTGTCTTGTGGAGATCCCTGAGGAACCATGGAGCAAGTTAGCCCTGGACATTGTTGGGCCATTTGAGGTTTTGTCTACCAATGAGAGAATTATACTAGTTTTGGTGGATTATACCTCCAAGTGGGTTTCAGCGTGTTATGTAAGTTCTATTATGACAAAGAATGTGTTGAAATTTTTGAGGGAAGTGTTTTTGTGCGAAGGAATTCCTAGAACAATTGTGACTGACAGTGGTGTTAAGTTCACCTTCCAAGAGATGAAGGATTTCTTGGATGATCTGTCCATTAAGCACCATTGCACTGCCCTCTATGCTCCTCATCCCAATGGTCTGGTGGAAATTATGAATTCTCTAGTGAGAGCTTGTGAGCTGACTGCTGTGGAGAGAGGATTGCCATTAAAAGGAATCTTGTGTGAAAAGCTATGGGCACATCGTAACTCACCCAACAGTGTTACAGGGGTTTCTCCTTTTCAAAGACTGAAAGGGAGAATTGCAGGTTCTAAACTAAATCCTGTCTGGTTGTGTAGTGGCACTAACAATAGGGTGTGTCCACTTTCACGCAATGTTAGGGTTTATCAGGAGAAGTCAAAGGTACATTTTGACAAAAAACATGGTGCCAAGCACAGTAGATGGAGTGTTGATGAGATGGTGTATGTGAAGAAACCTGTGTGGTCACCGAAAGGTGCGACAAAATGTATTGGGCCTAAGAAGATCATTGAAGTCAAGAGAAATGTGGTAGTCTTGGAAGGAGGGAAGGTTTGGAGCATGTCAAGGCTGTCCAAGTGTAACTTCAAGAATAACCATGGCGAGATTTGTAGGAAGACGATCTCGGCACGTGAGAAGATAAAGATTTGGGAATCAATAGTGATGGGTGACGTAACTCACTTACACCCAGGAGGCCACCAGTTTATCTAGATGATTATATTATGGACTAAGGCTTATGTTGGGGTATTCTTATTTGTTAAGTTCTTTTATGTACTCCTGTAATTGCGAGTATCATTAAAGTTGTAGTTAAAGTAGTTGTTTTATTGGGTTGTTGAGGAATCTCACCTCATATCCTTATCTATCCTTTCTTTCACTGCTTTTACCTTGCCATTGTCTTTCTTTTTTCCTTTTTTCTCTTCTTTCATTTTCCTTTTTGTTGCATTGTTTTGTTGGGGTAAAAGATGTGTTGTGATCTACAACTGGCTCTTTAATACAATGGAGTCTTGTATGCATCATATGGAACTCTGTATAGACCTTTGCATGTGCTAGGCAACCACTGAGTCAGTTAGATTGAGCAGGCTTGGTATAAGGCTGTGTATCTTTTGGTAAATGCAATAAAGAGAATTGCCCTGCATTTGGTGTGGCAAACACTCTTTTCAACAGAATTCAAAGAATTAGAAATAAACATTTTGTAGAACAGTGGCAACGCTTACCTGATCAAATGAATAATGTTTGAGCTTTGAATAGTAATAGAATGGTTCTACAAATAGTCAATCGAAAGAGGCACATCAATTAATCAAAGAAATATGCACATGTAAATAGAAATCTATATCCAAAAAGTGAATGTAATTAGTGATATTGAAAAAGAACTGTTGAGAGCGTAATAGGACCTACAGGGCAAAGCTATGTCAGAAAGCTTTTACTTAACAATTGAGTTTCCCTAAACACTTCAAGCCTTTCATCTCAAAAGGTACCCAAACAAGTTGGAAAAAATAAATATGTGATGGGTGGGAAGATTGAATTAAGCTTATCTGCTGCTAATTTCTCAGGCCGGATCCCAGTCTATCTTTATTTTGCCCAGCACACCATCTCAGACTAAAAACCAGTTTTATAGAAATCAATCTTTATCCTCTTCCAATGAAAATAATCCAGCCCAAACTGCCATGCCAGATCCTCTTTGAATGGGAACACAAGCCAATCTATTCCAGTTTCAGCCATCTTGGGCCTCACCAGTAGTGTGTATCTTCAGTCCTAGGGCATAGTAAGCAAGGGATTGTTATGTTATGTTATGTTAAAAGCAATTTATAAAGCGCACGTTCACCAGCGGTTTCTTGGCGCTAAGCGGAGTCAATCAGTTGCTGAGACAGACCCGAACAAATAACCAAGTTTGAGAGATTTCCTGAACTGAGTATAAGAAGTGGACAGTCGCAAATCGGGGGGAAGAGAGTTCCAAAATTGTGGTGCCAGGAACGAGACTCTTAAGCCTCCATGTTTTTTGCGTTTGAATGGGAAAGGGGTCAGCAGATTCATATTAGCAGAACATAGATCGCGAGAGGGGACATAGCGCCGTACTTTGGACACGATGAAGGCCGGGCCACGGGCAGAGAGGGCTTTATAACTTGTTCAGCCTCATTTTAAAAGGCAGCGTTGGATAACTGGAAGCCAATGTAGCTTTTTCAACAGAGGTTTCACATGGTAAGATTTAGGTTGGCCATAAACAAACCTAGCGGCTTGGTTCTGCACTAGTTGAAGCCGACGTAATTGGTAGGCTGGTATGCCGTATACAGAGAGTTAGCGTAATCAATATGCGACATAATCAAAACAAGTATAACTTGAGTCCGGGCCTCGGTGGTTAAATATCTGCTTATTTTGCGGATTCTCCGGAGGTGAAAGAAACAAGCAGAAGCCACAGCACTTATCTGTGCCTTCATCATAGGTCGTTGCTAATCACAATTCCCAAACATTTAACCGAGCTGACAGGAGATGGAGGGCACCCCAGTGACTGTGGCCAAAAGTTGGAATTGCGGGGAATCCCTGAGCCACCAGTAAGAATCAGCTCGGTTTTATCGAGATTTAGCTTAAGGTGATTAGTGTTCATCCAGTTGCTAATGAATAACATGGTAGACTGGAAGCTTTCCGTAGATGAAGGGGAGGAATCAATGTTAAACACTAGCTGGAGATCATCAGCGTAATTGAATATAACCATCTCTCTTTTTTGAAGGGCCAACATTATATGAAAAATATACAAGTTAAAAAGGAGGGGAGAGAGCGATGAGTCCTGAGGGACCCCACATGTCAGCCTCCTTTTCTCAGCAAGAAAGCCAGCAAGATGGACTGCTTGAAAGCGATCACCGAGAAAGGAAGATATCCATTTCAGTGGAAGGCCCCGGATCCACGCACTCTCAACCCAGTCGACCAACAGACAGTGGTCGACTGTATCGAAAGCAGCAGAGAGATCCAGGAGTACCAGAGCTTGCGTGGAGCTATGGTCGGCTCCCCTGCGTAATTCATCAAGGACTGCTAAAATGACAGACTCAGTAGAGTGTTCGAGTCTAAAACCAGCTTTGTGAGGGTCCAGATAGTGTGACTGCTCGACAAAAGTACTAAGGCAGTTGGCCACATGGGCTTCCAAGATTTTTCCCAAGAAGGGCAACAGTGAAATAGGGCGAACGTTGCTAGGTATCAAAGGATCAGTGCCTGGATTTTTTAAGATAGGTACAACTTCTGCACTCTTGAACAGGTTGGGGATAATGCCCTTAATGAGGGAATTATTGAGAAGTGACATAGGGGGCTCAGGACATTGGAGGAAGACTTTCCGAAGGATCTGAGAAGGGCAGCTGTCTGTGGGGGAGCCAGAGCAAACCTTCTTAAGTAAGGAAGCAAAAACCTCTTGGGTAATAAGAGGAAATTGATCCAATTGGTAAGAATTAGTACTTGAACCACAAGGATCTGAAGGTGTCAACGACTGAGGAATGCTGGATTTGATGTTGGTGATTTTTTCAAGAAAATAAGTATTAAGGGAGTCACATAAGAATTGAGACGGAGTGGGCTTTGCTATAACACGATCAGGCTTTACAAGTTCATCTACTATCGTAAAGATGTCCTTGGCCTTATTAGTGGACTCCAGGATTTTAGAAGAAAAATATTCTGATTTAGTCCTAAGAATGGCGTTTTTGTAATCTTTAAGTGCTGTCATAAAGATGGTCTTTTTATGAGAGCAATAATCCTGTCTCCACTTCCGTTCTGTTTGCCGCAAGGCCAATTTCATTGCCTTCAGATTGTCAGAGAACCAACGCTGTGCATCATGGGGCCTCTTGTTTTTGACAGTCTTCAGAGGGGCAACAATGTCACGAGCAGATTCCAACCAAGCATTAATATTTTCCGCCTGGATGTGAGGGGATACAGTCAAACCAGAAGGTTTAGACACAGTTAGTAAGGTGACAAATTCTTTGGTATCAACCCGACTCCTGTTCCTGGCCATGAAAGTGCTTGAGGAGGAGACTTTGGGGATAAAAATACTCGGGATGGTAAAGGTAATAAAATGATGGTCGACCATGAACAAGGGGAAATTCGCAGGTCGGCTATCTCTAGATTGGCGGACCAGACCTGATCTAGGGTATGTCCCTTGATATGAATGGGTCCTTTGATGTGCTGGATAGAGTTCATGCCTGTCAGTAAATCAGTAAATTCGGCTGAGTGATGTCTTTCCCGTGCGTTGTTGGCCCAGTAATTGAAATCTCCAACAATCAATACTTTGGCATGATTTATGACCAATTCAGCGATGACCTCACTCAGCAACTGCAAAAATGTAGGCATAGGGACAGGGGGCCTGTAGAATACGGCACAAACAACAGAAAAGTGATCAGAATTAAGTTTAAACAGGAGGTATTCAACTAGCGGTATTGGGACTGTGACAAGGGAGGTCAATTTGTATTTCTGTGATATTACCGCTGCCACCTCCCCTCCAGCTCTATTATCTGACCTATTGGACTTGAGGATATGATAGTTGTCTGGGATTGCTGCTAGAATGTCAGGGGTAGACTCAGCCGTCAACCAGGTTTCGGATAAAAGAAATATATCTGGCTTATCAGTGTCAATGAGATAAAAAATCTCAAGTTGATGTTTCACCATTGATTGGGTATTTAAATAACAAATGGACAAAATCTCCTGTCCCAGACGAACAGGACTGGATGGAGATTTTAAGGCTTCACTATGCTTACAAAAGGACTTTGGTTTAGTAAGGTGTGTATTGACTGCCTCCTTCAAACCCAGGATCCACAGGCTTTCTAACATTTCCTGGATGTAGGGGTCAAGGCAGACGATTAGTATAAAAAATGGGCATAGTCTGTGGCCCCTGGCCACAGCCGGCCGTGGACGGGCGCAGATGGGCATGCCTTTGGCACGCCTTAGGCGCGCCCGCTGCGTGCATCCGCTGCGTGCTCGGACTTCCATGTGGGTTTTATGCACCCCCCCACCCGGAAGTGAGTCAATCAATTTCCCCAGCTGGGCTTCCAAAAACTGCCAACCAAGATGGCAGCAGTCCCAGCGAAAGACCACAGGCAAACTAAAGTTTGAAGTTTGAAACACCCTCTCCGCTCAAACGGTGAGACACGGCGGACTGGAAGGTGCAACAAAGCAAGTACAACTAATTATTTAAAATAAATCACAGGCTAAAAAGCAGGGCTTGGTAAGACATTAAAATAAATCAAAACATAGGCGACAATATTTTTAAAATCAGGACAGCAACTGAAAGTAATACAGTCAGCAGCATTCACCAAAACAAGCGTCCGCTGCGCGCTCGCACTTCCATGTGGGTTTTAAGCTCCCCCCACCCGAAAGTGAGTCAATAAATTTCCCCAGCTGTGCTGCCAACCACTGCCAAACTAGATGGCGTCCATCCCAGTGAAAGACCCTAGGCAAACTAAAGTTTGAAGTTTGAAACACCCTCTCCGCTCAAACGGCGAGCCGCGGCGGACCGGAGGGTGCAACAAAGCAAGTACAACTAATTATTTAAAATAAATCACAGGCTAAAAAGCAGGGCTTGGTAAGACATTAAAATAAATCAAAACATAGGCGACAATATTTTTAAAATCAGGACAGCAAATGAAAGTAATACAGTCAGCATCATTCACCAATACAAGCGTCCGCTTGAGTCTGGGCATACCGCCGCACATAGGGTAAAAAAACAAACGGAAGGCATCTGTAGTATTCTTCCTAGATCTTCAGAGCATTCTTCTCAGGATTCTAATCTGTGTTTACGGTTACCTCCAGAAATTGGAGAATTTTCACTTCCTTTCAAAGTCATCTCGTACCACTTTTCCTTCTTAAAGTCTGACTTCCATGTTCATAAGCCTCCACTGAAATTATATGTCAAACTTCCTGCTAATGCCTTTAACTGTCTCTCTGTGTCCCAGAATAAGCGCACTTTAATATTCTAATGCAGTACATTCATGTATATAGTGTCTTGTGTAACACAACGAAGTTTGTATCAATCTTTCTGAATCCAAGTAAAGCGTTCAGACGTTTTGTCTTCTGCGAATATGTTTGCATTATGGACAAACAAAAAACAAAAATAAAAAACAATGGGGGATATTCACAAGAACGTGTCATAATTATCACAAAATTAGCTTAATGCACCTTTGCACATCGCAGTCTATCGCGTGAAAATAACACCGTGTTAAAGTTGTATTCTCAACCCGGCCGCACAATGCGATAGTCTCAAGATAACATGCCAAATGACCATGTTAAAATTAACGCAATGGCAAAAAAATGCAGAACACGAACGCGAAAAAAGTTGCGATGCCCCAAATCGAGATACAAAAATCAGCGATAACCAGCATCATGCCTGCAATTCCCACGCGTCATGCGGGAAAATGCACTATAAAAGCAGAACAAAAAAATAAAATAAACTGCGTATTATCATGGATGCACCTGGACCGAGTGTAGAGGACAACTTGAACCCCACAAGCCCCACGGAGGACCAGCCAGGAACCTCATGGTCGGGGAAGGGAAAGGAGAAGAGGAAGACGGGGTTCAGTCCACAAGAAAACCGTATCATCGTCACAGAGGTGATAGAACACTACCAACAACTGTTCGTCATCTCCACTGTGTCATTGGCAACACAAACAGAAATATGGCAGTCAATCGTGAACAACGTGAATGCAGTCGGAGTGTTAAGGGGGTCAATTGAGGAGGTCAAGAGGCGTTGGCATGATGTGAATAGCCAAACCAAGCAGAAACTTGCTGCCAACTGGAAGGCAGCAACGGCAACTGGAGGTCGGAGTCCTGCACCACAGGAGGAGCTGGATGAGCTGGAGGAAATAGTGGCCACAGTCATCATTGTGGAGACGGTGCAAGGAGTTGGGAGGCAGGACACAGCTCGACATGACCTGACCCAACAGCAACAGGGTGAGTAACGACCAGGGGCTAGGGGGATGGGGGGAGATGGGCACAATGGCACACATGCACAATTAGGTATAGCACACTGCACACCCACAATGATTGTGGAACATGTCCCTGATACCCTTGGCACACTGCAGCACTAATAGAAACACCAAGTAGGCACCCCGTCCATTATGTGCACAAAGGGGCCCCCTCCCTATCACCAATCTCACAACCTACCCAAGCACATGTGCTGAATCCAACAAAGCAGCGGCTTTGTGAGCCACACTGACCATGCAGGTGACACTGCATGTCCAATAGCATGGCTGCTGTCAAAATACATGATATGGTGCATGACACCACACTGAGATGGCCCAGTGTGGATCACATCCTCAAAGGAGCAGGTCACACTCTGACATATCCACATGCACATACAACCCCTGACGTCAACAACACATCTGCAGACAAACAATGCACCAGAGTATAAAAACTGTCCAAGAGCACAAATGACCCAGGTCGCCAACATCTCAGCACCATAAAAGCACACAAGTCAAAGGCACACCGCCTCAAAGGGATAAGGGGCCACTAAATCAGAGTTGCAGGGGCAACTCTCCCACAATGCAGCCCACACACATAGCAATCACAGCACATCAAAATTGACAACAATGTGGTACAAAATGCAACACTTTTACTACAGAACAGAGGACACAACTGGTGCCGCTTGTGCATAGAAACTGGCCAATCACATCTGACATAGCAGGAAACTGTGAGATGATAATGTACGAGTATAACCTCACACCGTCATGTAGTCTAAATGTCCACTCTCTCCCATCAAATAACCAGCTCCTCCAAAACAGTCACAATGTACATTGTCATGCAGTCTGTATGTAAACATGTACAATGCGTCAACATACATGGAACACACTGTTAACCTGCATCTCCCTTTTACATTGCAGAGGGACAATCAACACCTCCTGCAGAGCAGACCAGACATCTCTTCAGTGATGATGATGAGGACCCCCTGGCCATCTGCTCCGACACCCTCCAACGGCTTGTGGACAGCCTCAGCACCCCACCTCCAGGAGCAGGGCAGCCCATCTGCATCAAGGTGACCCCACCCCCTACACAGCCCACACAGCAGGAAGCACCCACCACCACAGCTGCCTCCCAGCACCTCACGGAAAAACACATGGCATTCCAATGGCGTGTGTTAGACTGCCAGAGGGTCTGGCTGAACAGGTGCAGGTGGGTTTCAACCACATGGCAGCCAAACTTGATGCCATATGTGGCTGTATGAGTCCCATCAAGGACCACTTACAGTCCCTTACAGACACCCACAGTCCGTTCCATGCTCTACAACAATCCTTGGCTGACCTCATTGGAGCCATTACTCGCATACAAGAACGGTCTAGTCAGACAGGCTCCAGTGATGACAGCACAGAGTTGGCACAGATGCGGAGGACAATGTAGAACATTGAGCGGATGCAGGCTGGAAGGATGGCTGCCACGGCTGTACACCAGCGAGAAGTAGCTGCGATCTTCCGTTCCCTATTGAACCTCATCTTGCCATTGCTTCCACAGAGCCTGTCCCAGATGACTGCTGCAGGAACTTCGACACACACATCTCCGCCCCCTGATGTGCCAGTGGCACACAGTGATGCAACCATACCACCTCCGCCCCCTGATGTGTCAGTGGCACACAGTGATGCAGCCATACCACCTCCGCCCCCTGATGTGTCAGTGGCACACAGTGATGCAGCCATAACACTACCACACACCTGACACAGAAGACATATCAGAGGACTAAGATGTGGATGGTAATGACTGTGTGAGAAAGGAGGTTGTAGCATTCATCCCCACCATATGGCCTGATCCTTCTTGGTTCAGTCCTCTGGAGCATGCCCTGGAGCAACACCTTTCACTGTCCTCCGAAACACTCTGCGACATTCACCTGGACCCCGACATGGACTGCCATATCTGCTCTTGTTACCAATGACACAGCAATCAGGCTGCGGACTGAACTCTTCCTCTTCCGATTAACTTGTCATTCCCCAAAGGACTCTGGTTGACCCTCCACTGGGCAACCATGTAATGTGGGGTTTGCATGGTCATGTACTGCTCCAGCTCCAACACTCCACAGAATGTGAATAAAACATTCCAAATCACACAGATGTGTTATGTCTATGTTCAATCAAGTATAAAATTATGGATGAATGTAGGGACATTGATTGCACAAAAAGGTACAACCTGGGATATGACATCAATGCGCATGTTTGACCCTGACGCACATGGCCAATTAGATGACTGTGAAGGTGTGAATTAGCTGTAGCCTCATTGCTTATGAACAACAATCTCACAACCCCCCAAATTAGCCCCACGTCCATGTATTAAATGGGCTGTGTGTAAAAATGTCTAATTCGGCAGCAGGCCTAAAGTAGTGTCCTCCCATCACATGTGACAACAGAACATCTCTTCACATACCTACTCACACTCAACTGTGTGGACACAGCCTGTTTGGATGGATCACATTGATCCACATGGCAAGAAGTTGGACACCATACTGACATTGCTGAAGACACGTAAGAGCACAGGTCTACCAGCAACTATCCGAACCACAATGACTGACTCACAGAGGTGGGGCTGGCAATAGGGACTCACCCCTAAGTGAAATGCGTCAGTCAGTCCCACCCTGTGTATGGACAGTGCTCATTGAAGCACACGATTTGTCATTCTAATCAAGACTCATCGCAGTTCAACACTAGTGAAGTTGCGTAGACTTTATTAGCATGTGCGTGTCAGTACGGGCAAGACAAGGGCCACAACATGCAGACCAATGCTTCAGACACTAACAGGCAGCATAGCAAAATGTAGAGGTGCAAGAATTGGGGAGGCAAAAATGAACATCAATCATTACGGATGGCAACGGTCTCAGCCCACCTTGCCTTGCTGGACGAGTCATGTGATGTTTGGTGTATGCTCATTGCCCCGTGTCAGGGGACGCGACTCACAGCCCATGGGATCTGCTTAGTGCTGTACCACCGGACTGCGCTGACTGTCTTCTCTGCTGACAGTGAGCAGGTAAAAGGGTCCAACAAGGTCACATGTAGTACTCCATTGCCATGTGTGTACTCGCTCTCTAGCAGTATGTCAGATTTAGAAACGTTGCCAAGCGATGCTGTGCAGCTCCGCCCATGGGACTGCCTCACCTTGCACAGGTGTGCGTCGACACGCGTAGGTGTACGCACAGGCATTCTGAGTCCAGGCGAATGCAGCCATGTCCACTGTTGTGGTGGGATATGTTACCATTTCTCCAAGGTGCAACATGGTGTTGGGACCTGTGCTCTGGGTTACAATAAGTTGTGGCTGCAGGAACGTAGTTACTCGTCCATGAATGCGAGCGCATCTTCCTGGGCAATCAGTTCCAAGAGTACATCGTTGTCGACTTCAACGAACACGATGGTGAGCCAATCCATTAACTGGTCCAGATAGATGTGCTCCGTCAACGCCGTTTCACCAATCCACAACACAGCCCAATAGGGGAGCGCTTCGATATGGTCACTGCACACGAGGACTTGTGCAATCTCCCATGCCCAACTGTCAGCACATATGCCAAATATCATGGCATCCCATGAATGGGCATCACGGTTACACTCCTGGTCGTGGACCAACAGGGGATGCACTCCCAAGTCGTAATCCAGTTATTCTACCATTGTGTTGAATAGGCAGACATCCATGGGCCACTCGAATATGCATGATCGACAGTGGAACCAGGTCTGGACGCAGGTGACGTACGCAAGACGAAAGCTCAGATAGTAACTGATGTGCAACACTGCCAGTGGCAGTGCCCCCAACAAATGCAGCATAAGTGCCGGTACAGTTCCATGTGACAGGGGTTGTGCATGTGCTCTGGATGTTCTGCCATTGCGTTGGTGGCTCTCGTAGAACCGTAACTCTTCTGACCTGCGGCAGTTATGTGGATGATATGACACAGCTCGGAGCAATAAGTCGTATGTGTGTGCAGCGTTTGGTCATATGGGTTGTTGTGTATGTAAGCGTCAAGGGCATTCCATACAAGAGTACCTCGAGCAAGGACTTCTGTGTGTGGGGTGAGGATACATTGGTCTTTCATTTGCGCTGTACGTAGTGTGGGAGTCGTCAGCATCTGCTATGGTATCTCTCTCAGGGGGTGCCAGCCACATGCAAGACCAAGGTCGGAGGTGCAGATGTCCTTCTGCCTTATGTATTGAGACAAAGGAGCTTTCATTCCTAATGTTAGTCTGACTGCTGCTTGCATTATGGAAATGTGATGTGGCTTTCGCACTGCAATTGAGGCTAAGCCTTAGGCTTATGGTGCACCAATAGAGATACACACACAACAGTTGGCATGTATGAGCCAAGAGCCCGAGCGGCCTAACGCTCCTTGTACAATCTCTCTCTCACTCTCTTTCTCTCTCCCTCTTTTCCTCTCTCTCTCTCTTTCTCTCTCCCTCTTTTCCTCTCTCTCTCTCTCTCTCTCTCTCTCTCTTTCTCTCTCTTTCTCTCTCTCTCTTTCTCTCTCCCTCTATTCCTCTCTCTCTCTCTCTCTCTTTCTCTCTCTCTCTCTTTCTCTCTTCCTCTCTCTCCCTCTCTTCCTCTCTCGCTTTCTCTCTCCCTCTCTTTCTCTCTCTCTTTCTATCTCCCTTGCTTCCTCTCTCTCTCTCTCCCTTCCTTTCTCTCTCTCTCGCTCTCTCTTTCTCTCTATTTTTCTCTCCCTCTCTTCCTCTCTCTCCTTCTCTTTCTCTCTCTTTCTCTCTCTTTTTCTCTCTCTCGCCCTCTCTCTCCCTTTCTTTCTCTCTTTTTATCTCTCTCTCTACCTCTCTTCCTTTCACTCACCCTTTCTTTCTCTCTCTCTCTTTCTCTCTCTCTCTTGATGAGCACATGACACACATTCTTATCTTGAATTTTGTCTTGCAGACTGTGACTTACAGATTGTCCAGAGGGTGGTAGCGGTAGATGTTGTGGCCCTCTTGGGTGTCTGAGCTGCATGATCAGTAGCTCCATGGCATCTGTTGTTCTTCAGGTGTGGCTCTGGGCTGGGCTCCCTTCTACCGTGCAGGTTGTTGTCCAACTTAACACCAGGTAAGAGCAGGTGTTAAATCCCTGCTGCTAACGCGCCTTATCGCATGTTTTTGGATCTTATCGCCGATCTGACTGGTCATTGAGAATGTTGCGAAGTGGTGTTGTTGCGCTTTTTGCACGGTAACGCCTACCCTGCATATCATTAGCGTTAGTTGCCGGTGTCATCTGTGGCGATGTTTTTTGCGGCTGCTAGCGCAGGAAAACTGGTGATATCAGCTGTTAGCACCAGCTTGTGAATAGGGCGTTCAATTTATTGCCTCTTTGGCAGCGATAAAATGCCGCTAACTCGGCGATGAGTCCTTGAGAATATGCCCCATTGAGTATGTCAATTACACAGCAGTATGGCCAAACCACCCAATGTGCATAATATTTCGGCAATGCAATGCTACCTTGCTTCTGTAAATAGTCTGCCGAGAGATGACCTTTTGTTGACCGATAAACCAACAGTTTTCGGCATACACACGTGTAACTTCATTCTCTACAGAAATTATGTAAACAAAAGGGCTGTAAGCCCTATATAAATGCAATTACAATACTATACAATACAAATGTCATTTGAGTGTGAATATGTTAACAAACGACGCATATTCTATTGTGGGATCTAAGAAAGAGTAGCTCTGCTCCGAAGAACAACAACTTATTCTGTCTAGGTATGATGTTGGAATATTGCATAAATAAATCAAACAGTGTGAATGTTCCCAAATGTCAGCTCCCACAAAGCCAAAGGTTGAGCACAAATAATAAAGTGACAAAAGACCCACAGGACAGATTCTTCAAGGCAGTGCTAGCCTGGGGCCACTGTTTAGAGGGATGAAAAAGAATGTGTTGGAAAGACAGACATAGCTCCTGTTTCATTGCTCATGTGTGGTTAATGCTTTGCGCATCTATGGAGAAGCGAATATACCACATAGAATGGCGACCAGAACTTTTAGGCGCTCGCTATCACCTAGTGTTTACTTATTTACATAACACTCAAGCTTGGTTTGAGTCACATTATTTAAGAAATGAACACTTAGAGAAAGATTCTTGTTGGCAACAGGAGAACAGCTTGCAGACTCCACGTGCCCGCCATGATTCATACCATCTGCCAACCAACTTGGCACCCACCATTGCGAATCAACACTACAAGACACAGTTGCGACACCAGACAATGTGATTCGTGAGTTGGAACGTGTATTAGTTTTGAATTATTTTAATTTGTGGCTGGAAAAGTGCATTTCATTTAACAAATGTTTTACTGAAGAATAATATCAGGCCTCTTTGTTGCCATGAGGCTTGAAGTGAACCCAACTACTTTCTTTTTCAGTGCACCTGCAAGAGACATTTTAGCATATGTGTTCCTCAGTTGATACAGACAGCAGCTGCCAGAAGGCGTGTGTGCAGGGCCCCAAACAAGCAGACATTTGATACTTGGACCTTTCTATAGTGCATGACAATGTGAAGGGTGTAGTATGTGCCACGAAAATCAAAGATGGAGCTCCTAGTTCCCATAGATTCGGTTCACTTTTCTTTAAAAAACAATATTTTATGTTATCTGATGCTACGATATGTGTCGTTACTGTACGGTATATACTGTGTTATGTTTTGTCATGTTATTTTAGACTACCCAATGATGTGCTGTGTTATGTTATGCTGTTATATGCTGTTGTTATTTTATGTTATGCTGTTTTATTTTATGCGTTACTGTTTTATGGGTATGTGATTGCACGTTATGTGATGTTTTGTAATTTCATGTTGGGCGTATAAAGTGTACTCTAAGAGAAAAGGCACATCATAGTGTACAAACTTTCTGAGACTAAACTATCTTGGTGTGTGGCCCTAAATCGAAGGGTGGAAGACTAAGTTGTCTGAAGAAAAATGACTTAGGGCCCAATTCTTATGTAGTTTGGAAAGCTTCCAGACCGAATGGGAATTTTATTCCAACCGAATCGGATCTGGAGAGTCCAACCGACTGAGTACGATGCATCCGGATGCTTCCAGATACGATTTGGTTGGACTCCGATTGACTTCAATGGGAGCCTTTATTCCTAACTGCATCGTAATCGTGCCCTGGGTGGGAATGCTTTCCTAACCGCATCGTAATCAGGCCCTCGGTTGTAAAGACACAATCCCGATCCGATTTGGACGGAGCAAATGTCGTTAGGAGGCCTTCCTAACCGCATCAGAATCAGGCCCTTAATGTTAGAGTCATATTCTACATGTCACATAATAAGAACGAATACCATGTATATCTGATGAAGCAAGGCTGGCTCCACTTGTACTCTGGGTTAATATGTGGTCCAATACCGAGGCAAGCTTTAATAGGGAGGTTATTTCTGCCTTAGTTTAGATAGAGGCCTCTCTATCCCATAGTTGAAATATGTTTGTAGGTCTTTTCATGAACTTGGCATGGCTGATTTTGTTACTGCACCTGTCACTTTAACCAAGTCGGATAAGAAATCTCGTTTCTTAGATCACTATCTTTCCCAGAGATTCGACTTGGTATATAGTAAAGGCTCCCTCAGGGATTATTTTGTTTCCCTAGCATCTGTGGGACTTGCACTTTACCAATCCCTGGAGCTAAGGAGTGGGAGAGAGCGCTTCTTTTCCAATTTAGGGCAGCACTGTATGAAGGTTTTTATGTTTTTTAGATATCTCCAGTCACTGGGAAGATAGTTTCCTTGCCTGCCCTTGCGATGGCCGTCCGTCCAATCTCTACAGCATTTCAGGTTTTTTTGTAAGTTTTACAGGCCCTGCTTTCTACTTTTTCTTAACTCTATCCTAAAAACGTAGCATTCCATAAGTATAAGGATGCTTTACTTTATCTGCAGCTTTTAAGCAGCCTTAAAGTTTGTTTCTCTTTTTTTTATATTTTCAGTAAGAAGTAGGAAAACAATGGAAGGATGTCGGATTGGAAAAGTTAGTTTAATGTGTACTATATAAAGGAGGGCTTATGAATCAGAAGGTTCAATCCATTTTGGTTCAGTCGTTCTTTTACCTGATTTTATACTTGATGGATGTATTATTACATGATACGCAAATAATATTTTGAACGATAAACAAACCTAGAATGCCTTGGTCGACGTTTTCTCATGTATATTGGCTGTGGAAATGTTTTGTATTTCTTTTATGGTTTTAACAAACCGGATAAAGATTGTTTGGCTTTGATCAGGCCGAGTGTGGCGGTGAAAGGCAGAGCCACGGTTCCAAACTACGGTACTGTCATTTACTTGTGCGCTCTTCCTAGTGCAGGCGCAAACAGTTTGTGTCTAGGCTGGAAAGAGTAGATATGTTTGATTCATCAGGCACACTGTCCTGTTCTCTGCCAGGTGCATGCATTTCAGAGTGCACCACGAAGCAGGGACACAGAGCCCAAGTTGTAATTCAGTGCCCAGTTAGAAGAATGAAATGCAGGAGCATCAGCAAAATGTAAAGAGGCGTCCAAAAGACTTGTGGACCACGTGCCTCGAACAAATGCACTCCAGGCCCTGTGCAGGGAAGATGGAGATGGCCAGGAGCCTCCATGTTTGTGCCAAAGTCCCCACACTGGAAACAAGTATAGTGCCTAGAGATCCCGCTATGCCACCATACTTTAACTTTCAGCAACCCCGCTGCCTGGTAACCTCTCTCATTTTACAATGGAGTAAACAACCTTGAGTTAAGCATTTATACATGCATTTTGCCAAAACACA
The DNA here is from genome assembly GCF_964204655.1 of Triturus cristatus. NCBI lineage: Eukaryota > Metazoa > Chordata > Amphibia > Caudata > Salamandridae > Triturus > Triturus cristatus. Next base: position 394,291,668 of record NC_140582.1, on the reverse strand, counting down.
GTTCATAATTACAAACAATTCAGAGAATTGTAGGGCAACCTGTGCTGTGTGTTCTCTACACTGTCAGCCCATTTTCTGTGTTAAATTATATGAAGGAATATACATTGCGAATCTGGTATGCAGTAGGGTCCAGATTTACCAAAAACTTGGTTCAACTCCACGTACAGCACACGCTATGAAAATAAACCTCACAAGACTCAAAGCTATGCCACCCGAATCCAACTCCACAAATGCTCACAACCATCCCAGGTCACAGTGCAGTGTGATCGTGCAGCACCCCCTCCTGATTCCCAATGAACTGCCCTCACTGGATGGTGGCACACAAAATGCAGCATAATCAGCACAGTTCCGAACTCCCTCATCGTACATCACCGGCATCGCCAAGAAATGAGTCAGTTTGTCTCACTCCTCTCCATCAAGCTCGGGTGAGTGGAAAGTCGAGGCCACCACTGCACTGCCAACCCCGTTTTTTCTCTTGATTTCAAAGATATGGATAATAACATAATAACAGGCATAAGTCCTATATGGCCAGACAGACAGACAGACAGACAGACAAGTAAAACACTGCCTGAAGGCCCAGGCAAGCAACATGTAGAAGCAACACGTAGCCCCGGTCTCTCTAGCAGGCGGCAGAGGCCCAATGCTTAGGCCTTACCTATTGCGAGAAGGCCCGCTGCAGCTCCCCGCAGGTACCAGGCATGAGCGTGCGTTAGCTGCAGAAGACTATCTTTTGATTCTTCTCTCTGCTGCTGCTGAATGCCCAGCCACACTGTCATTTCACTTCAAGCCCCGTTTGTTCATCTCACACAAGAGACTGGAAGGATGAAAGTGCTCAGTCATGCCAGCCATGCAGTGCCCACTTAAACACACACACAGGACATGAGACTGACTGACTGACTCACCGTCTGGACAGTCGGCAACGAAGAGGAACACCCGTAACTGTGCCTCAATCAGGTGAGGGGTGCATGGAGGTACATCAGCCCAGCCTACAGTCCTGCCCTCGCAACTCCTAAGCCAATGTAGACGCTGCTCCCTTGCTATTGAACAGCATGAGAGAGCAGTGTGAGGATTGGCTTAGTCAAGCGCTGCCACCGATCCATGGGATACTTGGAGGCTCTGCCTGTAATCCCCCAGGCTTGTACATTACACAGGTAGGCGGGGATTTAAGTGCGCATGTCAGGCTGGTCGGAGCAAGGCACCCATCCAACCTCAAATGCACACTTCAATGAAGCAGGTCGTCAGCTGAACCTCTCATAAGCCCCTCCCCCACCCACGTCCTCAGACTGTAATGTAAACAAACTTTGCTAGGCCATGCTGCGCACATCTCGACTAATCAAACCTGCTGATTGTAAGAATTTAGTATGTGCCTGGGGGCAACAAAATAAATAGGATTGTAAGGCCCCGACGCCTCAATAAAGGAACCACCACTGAAGTCCTGGGGTTTTAGTTGTCATCGTTCTTTTTGGGGCAAGGGTCTCTGAACCCAGTCAAACCAGTCCTGTCCTCCCTGGTGCAGCATGACCACAGGTGACGGAGACAGCATTGTGCAAAAAGACACACAGCCTATTCAGGTGCAAGCAAAACTCCTCCCGCCACTCTAAATGCAGCTCTATTCAGCTCTGCGATGAGTCACCCAGGCAGGGCACACCTCAACCACTATGACTCTCTAGAGTGAATGCACATTCCGGCTCCTGTCACTCAAACACCAGACGTTGAATACAAACCAACCAGAGGTACAAAGAATGGTAAAGTAAGAAAAAGTCCACTTTCTAAAAGTGGCATTTTCAAGCACAGAATTTAAAGACCACCTTTACCAAAATGTGTGTTAACAATGTCTGAGTTCAGAGAGCATGCAATCCAGTTTTCCAACTTGTCCCTACTGCGACTTACACCTGTAATATTGTTACAGTGCAGCCCCAATGATAAGCCTATGGTACAGATAGTCTTTCAATAGTGAAAAACAAAATACCCAGTAATTTAGTAGCAGGACATGTTACACCTACCATTCACATACACTGCACCCTACACATGGGGGTTCCTTGGGCCTACCTTAGGGGTGGCTTACATGTAAGGAAAGGGAACATTTGAGTTTGGCAAGTGGGTGCACTTGCCCAGGCATCATGGCATTTCCCAAGTGCGCACATGCAGACAATGCACTGGTAGGTCTGAGACACATTTACAGGGCTATTCATGTGGGTGGCACAATCAGTGTTGCAAGCCCACTAGTTGCATTTGATTTACAGGTCCTGGCACACACCGTGCACTTTACTAGAGACTTACCAGTAAATCAAATGGGCCAATCATAGATAACCAATCATATCAAAATGTAAACAGAGAGTAAATGCACGTTAGCACTGATCAGCAGTAGTAAAGTGCCCAGAATCCTATAGCCAACAAAAACAGGGTCAGAAAAATAGGAGGCAAAAGGCAAAATGTTTGGGGATAAACCTTTCAAAAGGACCATGTCTAACAAGAACATAGGCTGATTTGCACATGTACGGGTTTAATCTGACGTGACATGGTGGGCAAAAACAACAATGGACTGGGATGCGGCTTGGGTAATTACCAATGGCTGAGATTATTTCAAGCAGTCCATCCATTACTTTGTTGCTTACTTCAATGCAATTCATAAGCATCCCTTCCCTGTGTTTCCGATATTGAAGTTTCCCACGGTACAGAATCGTTTGTCAGTATTTGCTCTCACTCTTAGTGGGGTGAAAAAAAGGCTGATAAAGCATGTTAGAACAGCAAGAAGTGAATAGTTAACAATGTTTATCGCCTACTTTCCGCTCTGAGCAATGTCAATACAACAGCCTAATTAACAAGTTATATTCCACAGCTAACAAGCTAGCGAAAACTATATAAACAGTCACAACAGTAATAGAGCAAGAGCTGAAGGCCGACAATGTCATGAATAAACTGTCAGCAAGTGTGAGTAAGACCACGATGCTGACCTTTGGAACAGTTGGAAAATTAGAGGTGATTTGAAAATACTAGGAAATCTTGCCAAAGAAGCCATCAGTTCTTTCTAGTTGGAGAACCGAAGTTGCTTTTGGTGTGACCAAAGTCGTTTGGCAGACTGGATCTCCAACACCTCCCGCAACCTAAGCTGCTGGGAACTTTGGAATCCTTGTTCCAAAGTTGAGGGAGCCGATCACCATCCCAACTGATCAACAATGCGTTGTGTGCCGGGAAGGGAGTTTCATATTACTCTGATCTTGGAGACCAATGCTGAAGAATGTGACAAACACATTTACCTAGATGAATCCTTGCCTGAGGACTAATGAAAAGCGTAACTGTCTAAAGAACCAAGAAAAGAAGAAAATTAATATTATTAGAATATCCAGTTCCTCTTTAAGGACAATACAGAGAAGCAAACCCTGTCTCCATAATTATCATTCTCTCTGGACATGCAAAGCTATTATCTTACTGATGTAAGCGATTTGTCAATTTCTCTCTTCAGGCTAATGGAACGAAAAACGTACCTAGATTTGTTCTGAATCATGCCCCGTTCTAACCCAAGCTCTGATTCGGGGACAGATGGGACTTCTCCCAATTTCTTAGGAAATCCAAACTCTGGAGAGTCTGAATCATCACCTCTGTATGTCTCAAAGTATGTTCATAAGAAGGGGAATTAGTCCAAAAATCATCCCAATAAGGATGCATTCTGCTTTTCCGATTGCAAAATAAGGATATCACTGGAGCAAGAATCTTTGTAAAGACTCTTGGATGGTCTTTAAGCTAAATAGGATGACCCACAATTGTCAATGTTGTCCCCCAACTCAAACCTGGCGAACTTCTGATGGGACCCTGCAATCGGGACATACAGATATGCATCTTGTAGGTTGAGTTTTGTAGAGATAACCTCCAGCACCCAGTTGTTGGTTACTGAAAACGCCCATTGATCCAAGAACAATGGTAGATGATTCCATCTCCTGCTATTGGGTCCAATTCTACTCCAAACTTGGAATAGTCAGGGGCGCTACCTCAAATTTCTTTGAGCCCTGAAGTCTGACGGAAGGAATTTTTGCTCTGAGCATTCTTAGGATAAAAGTCATATCTGCTGAAATAAAAGTCATACTTTCTACATCTGCTCCTTTCGAAAATGTTTTATTTTTTCCAAAATATTTGTGCTTGTGAATGAAAGTCTGAGCAGGCTTTTGGTTTTTGAATGATTTATGTTGAAACTCTTCCTGCTAATTCCCATAAAATGTATTCCCACCAAAAGTTGTTCTTACCAAATAATTATTCTGAGCTACCTCTACCTTTCTTCATCTCAGACGTAGCTGACACTGGCAGCTACCACTCCACCTGGAGCCATGGCTGATGCTGTTGGGTTATGAACCCAATCTCTGAAAAAAAACAAGCTTGAACTTTCATGTCATAGATCTCAGACCTCATTGATGAGCTCAACCCAGCATAGGGTATTTTCAATGCTCTATTCACTGGGTCAAAAGTGGCAGAGTCCTCTGTCAAATGGTTAGGTTGACCCACCAGGTTGGCTAAGTTAGGATCTATGACAAGGGATTAGTGGAGCTCCAGCTCACTCTGTGCCAGAGTGTATAGCCTGTCCATAAATTATGAGATGGGAAACATTATCCAGATCCTTGCATTCCTTCTTTAAAAGTCTCAATATGGCTGAAATGATAGGAACCTTCTGAAAGGTAAGTCTCAAAAGTTGCTGAAACTTTTCCCCAACAGTACTAGGCTATTGTTCTTCGACAAGTATCTGGAGGTTGAAAGAAAGACAGGAAATTACTGGTTAAAGCTCTTAGTTCTGCATGTACTTTGCTCTAGGAGAAGCAGGATCACCTGGAATACTCACTTCCGCCTCATCGTAGTCAGGAAACGCCCAGGAGGAGACTGATTACTATCAGGAATGTCTAGAAACTACAAAGAAGATGAATACAAACCCGCTCTGTTTGTCATAGGCATCCGAAACTCATTTAACCACCTCCTGAATATTGTTTTTAAACATGGTAGACACATGCGATCTCCCTTTAGCAAAAGTCTTTACCCTATCGTGCTTAGGAGATGGAGACAAAGGGTTCTGATGGGAATCCTTGTTCATTTTAGTCTAAAGCAGGAGCTCCCCAGTCTGGGTGCATAAAGGAGCAGCTTACCTTAAATATGAACACCGGAAGCACAAAAACAGTAGACATAAGAAATGGCTGGCCTTCTTCCATTTTCTTCTTATAGATAAGATGTTTCTGAAAAAAAACTAACCTTCTTCATTAATAATAAGCAGCCATCTTACTTTTTCTTTTATCCTTAAGAAAAAGGAAGAAATTAAAATGTATACAAAAGGCTTGATACACCTCAGAAAGGAAAGCCTCAAACAGCCAGGCGCCACTAACATCTGAATGAAACCACGATTCTTGTTTCATTAAAAAACTTGTTCTAACAGAGAACAATTGCAAATAGTAGAACAGACATCCTGCAACGTCCATAGCACGACAACTGGGATGCTCGAGTGAGTCCCCACCTAGAAGGAGAGTGTAAGATCCTGCAAGCTGTGCTCCTACGCTGCCACCTGTAAACAACAAAATGCGCTCTTGCCAACCCAGTGGCAGAGCAAGAAATAAGGCAAGGGCATGTCCCCTGCACCACTGCCTCAATTAAAAAAATAAAACATGCTCTTCCTGACCCAGCAGAAGAAGGCAAAATGAGGCAAGACTGACCCCTATACCATTGCTTACATGTAAACATCAAAACACGTGGCTCCCCAACTCAGCAGAAGGAGCAAAGGATACAGCAAGTGCAGGCACAGCCCCTTTCGACACAACAAACAAATATAAACAAAACAAGCATTGGCATAGCCATTAGGTCTCGCCATTGGGACCTTATAAGTATTTAGTAATGCAGCACAATATCCTTGGTGCAACAACATCAACTGTTGCATGGCTAAACACTTACAAGGTCCCAAAGGCGAGACCTATTGGCTATGCCAATGCTTGTTTACAAAGGCTAGCCTTGTCTACCTGGATGTGGCGGGACGCCAGACATGCTCGGCGGAGGCCACGCTGCTCACAGAGTACATGTAATGTCAAGATCTCATGGGCGGGCACTATTTCGGCCAACTCTATATTAGGAGCAAGCCCTGACCCTGCTCAGGGGTCAAGATCTTTATTTTGGAAGTTAGTGCCAGCAAACACGGTGACGAACCCTCGGTTGTGCTTTCAGTGTGCTGCTCAGAATCATGTCGGAATTTGTCCTCTCAGATTTTGCATTTGGAACTGTGGTTACGAAAATTAGAATGCCTAATGAGGTCATATTTGAAAACGAGGCTCAAAAACATACTGAACTCTTCCTCCGCGCCTTGGAAAGAACAGACTGGTTATGCAACCTTTTTTTGGGACAGAAATTTTCCATGTGCAATTACATATGGAAATATTTGTAAATCAAATAAATAAAAATCATGCACGGTAGCTTGAAAAAAAACATTTTAGCAGAACTGTCTAGCTTATATATCAAACACCTACAGTACACACTGTGGTAAACCAATGCCAACATGCAATGCCTCCTCTCACCACGCACTGCGTGATTAAAACTGTGAGCGATAAAAGGGCCTTCTCACCTACCACTGTCCTGCCCTCTGCGCCACGTTACCTCAAAGCAGTGCCATTGTGAGGAACACCATTGGAATAGGTGAAGAACCTGGCAAGAGCCACACATTGGATATGGGACTTGTTGCAAGCTCAGTGGGTTAAGTGCCTGTTTCGGAGATCTGTGTATAATCCGTAGGTCACAGGTTCCAGTCCCAGTTACATACTGGAGTGGATTAACATGCGAGACAAACAAACAAACCGCCTGTCACACAATTCTGTTCCTTTGAGGTAGCTCAGCGTCTTAATGAATCTGCTGCAGCTCGTAGGGTGCAAATTACGGGTGCCAGGTTCCGATGCTGATAAAATAGCTCACTGGGTTTAGGCATCTGTTATATGGGTCTTGGAGCATTATTTTCGTAAAATGCAGAAAGAATGTGATAGTCGCAGTTCGTATTCATAGTAAAGTCATCTGTCTTTCTAAAAACTCAGTAACACTCCCTTATGGTGAAACTCAGAAAATAGTTCCCCCGAAGTCAGAATGTCTTTCTTTCTTTATGCAAAACATATTGCCGCCAACACTGTTAAGTTCAAGTTAGGGACACAGGGAGGTACAACGGTGCCTCAGAACGGAACATTGAAATATTCTGCTTATCAAGTGTTTTGTCCAGCAACAATTTACCAAAATTGGCCGTTTTGTAGCACTATCACGTAAAGGATCATTAAAAGAGCGCCAGACATATACACTTGTCATAAAAATATTAGGTTAGTGTGTGTGAAATCCCTGACACCAGCACTTACCGCAGGTCAAACACCCTTACTGACTTCAGACAGATCTTTCAAGATCAAGACTGCTTGATAGCCACCTTGGATTGTTTGACAAACATTTACACATAAATAGGTGTGAAAGTTAAGACGTGCATGGTTCTGTTGGTTGTTTAATTTCCAACCTTCAAGAGCGACTAAAAATAAACCTGCTTTTTAACAAAACAAACAAGCAGTCTTCAACATGGACACGGACAGGGCGGAGAGAGTGGCCGCGTGGCTGCAAAAGTGAAAGCAGCTGCAGCGTCCACACGCTTTCTCTGTGCCCGCGAGTGATGCGCTGAGTGCATGAGGAGAGAGGAGGTCTAGACACGGACAGGGCGGAGAGAGTGGGCACGCGGCTGCAAAAGTGAAAGCAGCTGCAGCGTCCACATGCTTAATGACCCTTGAAAGACAGATGGCGGCTGCGCGCATGCACGCTCGTGTGAACGCAAGCGGTAGGCCAGCCAATGCGTGGGATAGCACTTTCAAAACCCACCTACCAAATGTCTCGCAGAGCAGCGCATGCGCTGGCTCAGCGAGACCTAAAAACTTAAATAGAGAGCCCCCTGCAGTCTCGAAAGAACAACAGTGTAATAGCAACTTCCGAGGCTATGAGGAAGTAGCAAATATGAAAGCAAAACAGGCCATGCTGGTGGGGACCATAGAGTTTACAGGGAGTTGCAGAATTAATATAAAGAGAAAGCAGGTTGGGCAGAGTTGTGACTAATGGCGAAGAAAACGACACACCTCTGTTAAGTAAGGAAAGGCGCGAGGAAGGAGGTGAAGAGGTAATTTGTTTCTGGAGAAAATTAAACACTTTCTCACACCATATTTCAGAAGTCAGGGCATTGCATTGCATTGGGCCAGAAACCGTAGATATCACTCTGTTAATATGATCTGATTTTCATATCTAGCAGATCTGAGCGAGGCGTTGCACTTCCCGCCCTCTACCAGATAAAATGAATGCACAGTGGTGACAATTATTCTTCCCCTACTTCGATAGAAATGCCTTTACACTAAAGCTCCATGAGCAAAAATAACTCCAAATGAAATTGTTCGCCAGTTACTTTGAAAACTTTTCAATTGCTTTGTTTCGAACAGGGCAGGTATGATTGCAACGCCTTATTTACAGCCTTATTTATTTCAAGGTTTTGCTTAAAGTGATTCAACCCTGCAGAGAGCTGTACTGTGTGGAGAGAGTCTCCTTTCGGCTAAAACAGAAAGAGTGTTCATTCGGATATGGTAACCTGAAAGGCATGCCTATGGCATCACCTTGATTGCAATATTGTGAAATACCTTTCAGTAGTATGAAATAACACGTGGTAGCATGAAATAACCTGATGAGTAAAATGTATGAATTTGGTATGGTTGGGTACTTTAGTGGTACATTAAATATCCTCTTGGGTGTGACAGAATTCTGAACACAGTACCCTCTCGTTTGGAAGTCTGTTTTCTTACACTCTTGTGAAATCGTGAGGATACATTGTCTGGTAAAAAAAATGCATATATTTAATAAATATATAAAATGGCATTAGAGGTTAGAAGTGTCTGGACCATACATATATACTTCATACCCAATAGTATGACAGTCAGATATAAGGCACCTTCTAGGCTTCTGTTATATGATATATAATGATGATAGGATTCTATATAGCCAACATATACGGAACATATAATATTGTTCCTGAGACTAGGATGTGACAATAGCGTGGAACCTGAATCAAAGTACAATCAGAGACATACTAGTGTATCAAGGATGGGACATAAGTCTGTTTTATTTAAGTAGAGACCACAAGCTGTATTTAGTGATGGGTGGCAATGAAAAGTGTTTGCAAGAAATGATAACTATGGAAGAGAATTCATTGGCTGAATTTCCTGCACGAAAAGACCTCTGTGGTGGAGGACTTCCACAAGTGGGCCATATTCTGGAATTTTAATTTCCTTTAACCATTGCATGAATCTCCACAAACATATGTCATAGTCAAGCCCCTTAGAAGGGATTATATATTGCACCTGTCCTTATTTTATATTGATATATTTTACAGTGAAACATAGGAATTTTCCTTATGTTCATGAGCATGTATTGTGTATGACTATTTTGGGACATATGTGAATGAGAAAGCAATGTAGGGAGGCATGAAACTCAAAGATACCATGACTGAACATGCACTATATACATTTCTGTGATGTAGGCTATAAATATGTCCCTCCCATCCCCTGTGAAGTAGTTCCACAATCCTGCTCTCCAATATGTCCCAGGGACCCATTCATGTGGAGAGCTGCCTCATATCCCCAAATCAGCTCTGGATATCATCCGCCTTGGTATACTCTGTCCCTAGATTCTCTCAGACTGCACTGAAGAAATACTTCCACCATCTGTGCTGGACCCAATGATTTTGGGTTTCAGATCTCCTTCAGATTGAGTTCATGAGCCAAAAGAACCTTCTTCTCCTCAGGAGCCAGTCTCCTCTCTTCCAAATCCTTCTCTCTTTCATTCTCCAGCTTGAGCTTGTGAAACTGCAACCTGTGCTCCCTGACCTTCCGCTTGTCCTCCAGCTCCTCTGGGGACAGACCCTTTGAAGAAAGTCTGCTGCTGGCCCGGGAGGGTGCCTTCCACCAGGCAGATCCTGTTGCACCACAAAATCCCCTTGAAGGCTCTGTTCCATCACCTCCACCATATCCACTTCTAGGTGCTCACCAGCTGCTCTTGCTGCCAGCCAGGTTCTCAGCACCCTTTGCAGCTCCTCCCTTTTAGTGGTGCTTTTAAATGAACACTTGAAATCCCTGCAGAATTTTTGATTTGAAACATCATGTAGGTTTCCAGCTTCTCCTCCTCAAACACCAAGTCTGCAGGTACAACTGTTGGCTCATCAGACTGAGATATGATTTTGACCAATACTTGAGTTGCAGAAAAAAAGAGAAAAGTAAAAACCGTATGTGGTTGAGTAATGGTCTGCAATGGAAGTAGTGTACACCAATCACTGTATGCAAAGTACAAACACAAGTCCTAGCCCACCGCTGTCGCCAATGTTAGAAATGGGGTCTCTAGTTGGCAGTAGTTTGCACCCTGTCTAAGTAGGGACCCTCTCTCTAGCCAGGGTAAGGGAGTCACACTTCTAAGATAGCCCTTCATCACCCCCTTGGTAGATTGGCACAAGCATTCAGGCTTATCCTGGAGGTAAAAATATTTGTGCACACACACACACAGTTACAGAGTGAAAACACTACAATACGACTCCACAACAGTTTTGAAAATAACCAATATTTGTCTGAATCAAACAAGACCAAAACGACAAGTAAAAATATAACTTTTAAAAGGTTAAGCAAGCTTAGTCCATAGAAATCATTAGATGCATTTGTTTAGCAGAAAGTACCTTGAATGCATCAAAAATCAAAGTTGGTGCGAGGCGCAGGGAAGGTGAGGTTCCGGAAAAGCAAAATGATTCATTGGTTCCTTACTCCGCAGGGGAGGTGGTGTGTTAGTTCCATACTGGCAGGGAAGGTGAAGCATTGGTTCCTTACTGGCAAGGGAGGTGATGCATTGGTTTCTTACTGGCAGGGGAGGTAATGCATTGGTTTCCTGACACACGGCATTGGTTCCTTACTGCTGTGCGGTGTTGATTGAAATGGAAGGTTTGGGTCTGGCAAACTTGCCAGGTTGAAATGGCAGTTTAGAACTGCACACATAAACAAAGCAGTGACAGGACTGATACGTGTTTGCAGAGCTATTCATGTGTGTGGCACAATCAGTGCTACAGTCCCACTAGCAGCTTTTGATTTAGAGGCCCTACCCACAACTGGTGCTCTTTATTAGGGTCTTATTAGTAAATCAAATATGCCAGTCATGGATAAACCAATCACCAATACAATTTAGACAGTGGTAAAGTGCCCAGAGTCCTAAAAACAAAATGCAGCACACAGTCAAAAACAGGAGGTCAAAAGCAAAAAGACTGGGGACATCACACAAAAAGATGCCAGGTGTCTGAAAGTGGGGAGGACTACCCAGCCTCATGGGAGTTCTCTTCACTAAGGCAAAAGAACCTGGACAGACCATCAGCACAAGGAGATCCCAAGTGGCCCAAGTGGGCACAACCACCCACCGGTGGGCAGTCACAGGGAATGGCCAGTGTATCACTTGGGGAGGAGTTGGTTCCAGATGGGTATGGGGAACAAGCCGAGATGACACTTGTCTCACTAGGGGACAGCGAGATGGTCCAGAGAATCCTTATGCCTGATAACACTGAGTAATATAGGCAGTGGTTGACCATTAATGGACATAGGAGCCAGTGTAGCTACTGTCATGTGTCACCTGGTGTCCGAAGAGCAAGTGGTCTCTGGAATGCTTCATCACGTTGTTGCAGAAGACAACAGTGAGCACCATTGTAAGGTGGCTCAGGCTCCCTATGATTGGTAGGATTCTTATGTTCCTTGATGGTAGCTGTGAGCTCATCCATGCCTGTGGATTGTCTGCTGGGAAATGACCTGGAACACACCACCTGGAGGGGGATGAAATAAAGGTCCCACTTGGAGATGTTGAGAATGCTTGAGTGGGCTTGCCTGTCCACACAGTCCATGGCAGCCCAGGGTGATCAGAAGGACCTGGAGCTTGAAAGAGTGGTCCAGATGCTTGTCAGGAAGAGAAGGGGCAAGTGGCATGGGAAACCCACTCCATAGATTCCCGCGATCTGGGAGGAGGCTGCCCCTGAAGTGGCCAAACTGGAGAAGCTGCTTGAGCTGACCCATTGGCAACAGGAAGGGCGTCCCATTAGGGAGGAATTCTGCACAGCGCAGAAAGAGTGCCCTAATCTTGTTGGTCTTTGGTGGCTGGCCGAGGACCAGGCAGCTGTCAAAGAGTCTAGATCTCACATGATCTATTGGGAGAATTGCCTATACAGTGCGCCTATGGTTACTGAGTCTGGGGCAGCGCATGTACTGGTGGTACTCTAGTCCTTCAAAGCCTTCCTACTAGGTTTGACTCATGATGTGCATCTGGCAGGTCATTCTAGGCAGGGCAAAACCTTTAACAGGCTTGTCACCCACTTTTACTGATCCCAAATGAGAAAAATTCTGATGTGTTCTGTAGGTCCTGTCACACTTGCCAAGCAAGGTAGATGTAAGGCTCCCCTGCAACCATTCCCTGTCATGAACACCCCTTTTGAGAGGGTAGGCATTGCCATTGTGCGGCCTCTGGATCCCAAGTTAGCCATGGGCAACAGGTTCATCCTGGTTTTGGTGGACCATCCCACCCGGTACCTGGAAGCTATCTCGCTGAGTGCGGTGACGGTGCCTGTCATGGCCCAGGCACTGATGGAATTCTTTACCCAGATGGGTTTCCCAAAGGAGTTGGCATCAGTCACTGTACATGAAGCAATGTGGAAGGAGTGTGGAGTAAACTACAAATTCACCACCCCTTACCACCCCCAGAGCAATGGGTTTATTTAAAAGTTTCAACCGAACCCTGAAGGGCATGATTATGGGTCTGTCAGACCCCATGACGTGTAAGTGGGATGTCCTCTTACCATGCCTTATAGTCGCCTACATGGAGGTACCTCCGAAGGAGGGTGGCTTCAGCCCATTTGAGCTTCAATATTGGCACCCTGTGAGAGGAGGACCTCTCAGTTTGATAAAGGAGTCCTGGGAGCACGCTCCTAGGAAGCCACCCTAAAATGTATTCAGTTACATGCTGGCCTTCCCGAACCAGGCAGCCTGCTTCAGGAAGCTCACCCAAGGGAACCTAGAAGCAAGCCTGGAGGACATGAAACATTGGTACAACTAGAATACCAATCTGGTTGAATTTAAGCCCAGTCAAAAGTAAGCCTGGGCGGAGATCGCAGAGTTTCACTCCACGGAATTCCACGGAGTTACCGAAAAACTCCATGAAATTCTGTGGGGTTCCACGAGCGGACGGAGGGCAGCAGTTTCTATCACCAAATAATCTCACAGCACAATTAAACCACAGCGCTGGTCCAACATAATAACTCCTGAGAGATTAACAGAGCCAGACATGATCAGGCCTACCTCTGTGAAATAAAAGAGGTTTCATGATTATGAAAGACAGTCCCAAAAGCAAGGAATTTATGCTCTGCATTCATTTCATAAATGCACAATGAACTGCAACAAAAACACATTTCCTTTCCAAAATGCCTTTGAGTAAATAAGTCAGAATTGAACTTCTTGACAGGGCTCTGTCCGCATCGTATGCCCTCTTGTGCTAACAGGTGCTATTTTTAATCACTGTATCTCATTGTCACTTCCTTATGTATGCAGCCGTAGTGTCAGTAGAAGAAACACATCGTTGCACATGGTGAGTCACTGTCTAGCAAGATCTCCGCCTGACTAAGCCTGCTACAAGGACTTTTTTTCAATGTTAACGTTCAAAATCTCTGGAAAGCTCTTCCTGGAACAAAAATGGAGCATCTGCCGAGACTGAGGGCCACTTACAAAAGGCAACTCTCAGTGCAAAGACAGACGTCACAGCACAAGTAGTCTTGAGACAGTACCGCTTGCATGTAATAAAAAGAATAGTTCAATAGAAGTTCTTTAGCCAGCCCTACACTACTATATAGTGCTTAAAACTGTGTGTTTCTCAGCACTAAGGAAGGTGCTGATGATAGAGCCAGCAAGCTCAGAGAGCAGCTTAAGGAGGAAGTTGGTGTAGGAAAGTGCCCCTTTTTTTGCATGGTTAGCCCCACACTTTTTTCCTGACACATGATGCACTTTGATTTGGTGTGCCCTGGGTCCCTGCCAATCAGATTCCCAGGGCCTGTGTTTTTTCCTAAAGCTGTACCTTTGTACCCACATTTGGCACATCTCTGGCCAAAGGTAAGCCTCTTGTAAAAGGTACCATGGATATTAAGGGCACTGTGACCATGGAAGGCCTCTAAGGGCTGCCGTGACTATTGGACCACCCTTATGGGCCCTGTACCTTAACACCCACACACTGCCATTACAGGCTGCATGTTTTGGTGCAGAGAAAAGTGAAGAGTTGACAGGACACACATCCCTGTGTTCCATGCCTGCAATCCACTGCCTGTGGCCTAGATAAGCCACCTCTCTAGCAGGGTGCACTAGACTGCAGATGAGGGTACAGTTGCATGAGCATTGTACCCCTACAGTGTATAAGTCCATTCTTAGACTTTGTAAATGCAGGAAAGCCATAAAGAGTATATGGTCTTGGAGTTGGTCATTACGAACTCCACAGCTCCATAATGGCTTTACTGAAACCTGATAAGTTTGGTAGCAACCTTCTCAACACATTAAACCCACACTGAGGCCAGTGTGCGATTTCATTTAAAATCCACACAGAGGGCATATTAGAGATGCCCCCTAAAAACAACCAGCCCTGGTGTGGTTCCTCAATGGCTGCCCATCATTTACCACCACCAGACCGGTTTCTGGACCCTTGGGTTGAGAGCCCCCGCACTCTGGGTCCAGAAACAAAGCCCATCCTGGGCAGAGGTGCCATGCCTACTCCCCCAGGTGGGCTGGGTTCACGAAAGGGGAAGCTTCAAAGGCCTGCTACCTTTGTAAGCTATCCCTGCCTTTTGCTGCCCCCAGCAACTGGGTCCCACCGGTTCTGACCCCCACTTTGGGGGGAGAATTGGTGGGAAAACCAAGCTAGGAGGAGAGGTGTGCCCACCTTTCCAACCCCACACCTCAGATGGGGCAGGCGAGGTGAAGCACACATCTCAGTCCCCTTCATCTTGGAGATTAGGGGACCCAACAAATTAGGAAGAGGCTGATGCCCCACTCCCACTCCCACTGGAGGGTGTTTTCTTTGCTGTGTTGGCCAGCTGCTTTGCTGCTTCTGTCCTGAAAGTGAAAGGACAGGACTTTGCTTTCTGTATCCTGCATCCACGGTTCTCCAAGGGCTTGGATGAGCTTGCCTCCTGTCTTAGTGCCATCAAAAACTTCTCCTGTCAGTGCCTGGGCTCTTCTGCTCAGAGTACTGACTTGCTAAGCGGTGCGTCATCCAGTTCCTGGGCCCTTGGAATGCAACCTGGTGCTCTCAAGGAGAAAGTCCACACATCGACTTCCAGCATCTATTTATTGATGCATCGCTGTAAAATTTGGCACATCACTTCTGCCAGCCCCAAGCATGGTCCCCACTTGACGCAACAACCCTGGATTACAACACAGGCAGCAACTTTCCATCACAGTGCCTCAAAAGAACAGCCGCAACGTGAGCACCATATCACCAAAGCTCCAACTCCAACGCAGTGCCTGCTTCTTTACAATGGAATCGAAGCAGAAACTGTTTGGTCATATTGCATCGATGTAGCACATCTGGATTTTGGACTCATGGCCCCTGGGCACCCATTCTTCATCGACACCATACTGTAGTAAGGAACTGAGGTCGAGTGTCTAGAAACCAATGCATCACCTACCATGCCAGTAAGGAACCAACGCATTGTTTGGCTTTTCCGGCACCTCACCTCCCCTTCGCACCATCTTTGATTTATGATGCATCTAAGGTACTTTGTGCTAAATAAATACATCAATTTTTTTAATGTACTAAACTTGCCTAATCTTTTTAAAGTTACATTTTGCCTTGTGTGTCAGAATTTTTGTCGTTTTCATCTTGTTTGATTCAGAAAAATATTGGCTATTTTTCTAAACTGACCTGGACTGCTTTTAATGTATTTTCACTGTGTTACTGTGCCTGTCTCTGTACAAATCTCTACACATTGAATCTGAGATAAGCCTGACTGCTCGTGCTATGCTACACAGTGGGTAAGCAGGGGTCATCTTAGCTGTGTGACTCCCTTGCCCTAACTAAGGTGAGGGTCCCCTACTTGGAAAGGGTCCAAACCACTGCCAACTAGAGACCCCATTTTTAGGTTAAGCCTGGGCTGCACCATGCCGTATTGGAGTATGGAATAGAAGCCCCGCCCACTCTCTGCCCATATTTGTCATTGGCTTGTGTCACTGCTCTTCATAAATGCTGTCTTCTGATTTGTTAATAGGCCTGTTAGTCCCTCCTTAGTGCCGCCTTGTCTTCATTTGTAAACTCCCATGAGGACAGGCAATTTTACTTCCGTTGTTACACGGTATGTCTTATTTACTCTGTAAGCACTATTTTCTTTAAAGCGTTTCTCCTACTGCAGGCATGACATGCTTTCCTGCAACATTCAGCGGGCCATGCACGCGTTCACTTTCCAAGCCGCCTGGACAATGTCAGACGCTTCTTTGAATAGGTCTAGCATTTACAAGAGTTTGAGCTATTGGCATTGTAAATGACAATGCCTTTTATTTATGTGTTAATTAGAAAAACAGATAAATAAAAGGTATTGTCATTTACAATTCCAATAGCTTATACTCTCACAAATGCGAGACCTATTACATTGCAAATGCTTGTTAACAATTACATAGAGGTATGGTTTGCGTATTCCTAATGGGATTTTTGTAATTAACAGTGCACATAAATCATTGATTGCCCTGGGAGCTGAAAGTGCTGTGGATTTGGCATAATGCATCACATAAAAGTTAACAAAGAAGTTTCTCAGTTCTTTCTGGACTGGTATAAGATCACTTTATAATTTTATGGGTAACATATATTGTTTCTGGACAGGCAAGCAGATTTTGGTTGGAAGGTTGATTCCCTGCATGGTGTGTTGTTTCTTGAAACCATGAGCCTCCCTGCTTGCCAATAGCTCCTCCATCCCTCTTAAGAAAAAGGCTTTAAATACCTTGGTAACGTTTGTAGGCAAGGCATCCCTCTTTCATGGGTAGGAAGCCTAGGGAATTCTGCTCTGTGATAGATATGATCATGACAGCAGATGCCTGAGATCTCCTGGCATGCTGCCTGATGTGTTTTGTATTAGGGCAAGCTGACTTTTATGGAATGACTGTCTGGCTGGGCAATAAGGATGCAAGCTTGACTGTTCATTGTCTGACCTGTTCAGGGATGTACTTTCTTTATCTGCAGAAGGGTTATTTGAAATTGTGTTCCTTGTAACATTGATGTTTTCATGTGTAGGTTGAGAAACACGTGAATGCATCGATTAGACAAATCTGACTCAGGCACAAATTGAAATGCTATTACTTCTTTAAATACTTATAGTCTAATCAGGAGCAATACCAGTCTTGCAGATTTATTTGCAACCATAAAACAATCTTCTCTCAACACAACGATCACCGATTTCTCTTTCTCATTGTTTATGAGATACCATAAGGTAAAACATATATAAATAATTAGACAAGACTTGGGTGGCTCAAAATTGTGTACAACTTCCAGTTAATAGGAAAGAGAGTAAATTTTGGACCATAACTGTATAGTGAATATGCCTCGATTACCCCTCATAATTAACACAGAGAATTTTTTTTAAAAAACGCATTTAGAAAACAATGACAAACAGCTTCAGTAATAAACGAATGCAGTCATAAAGGCATTCTTCAATGATTTTTTTTATTTTTGTCTGTTGCCTTACTCCTCATTTCTTTTTACAAACGAGCAGGAAGCAGAGTGTATGCTAATGACTTATACGTCTAAATCATTAACAGG
This sequence comes from Triturus cristatus, assembly GCF_964204655.1. Classification (NCBI taxonomy): domain Eukaryota; kingdom Metazoa; phylum Chordata; class Amphibia; order Caudata; family Salamandridae; genus Triturus; species Triturus cristatus. The sequence continues at coordinate 394,273,812 of NC_140582.1, read as the reverse complement.
CAATTGGAAGTGTTACTTTTTAAATACAAAATCACTTTAGAACGCATGTGATGCTGTGTTCCCAAGGCAACATGAACTCCTGGTGAAACCTCATCCACCTTACGCATTCTGTAGATTAAAGTGTCTGAGTGCAAAATCAAAAGGTGCAAAGGTATCCAACTAGGTGTAAAGAGAAACAAGCTGTCTAGCTTGAGCAGGCTGTGCCAGAAATCGGAAAAGACCACAGTGAAGAGATAAAATGGCAAGGCATTCTTTATCGGCTCACTCGAGAGAACTCTTCCAAGTGACAGGACACAGAAAAGCATTTTTTTTCCGGGGCTTTCACTTTTTCAGCTGACATAAAGTCAGGAAAAGGTGAATCAAAGTGCCAATATCTATTGGGCTCTAATCTATGTCCTGGCTCAGGAGCAAAGATGGAAAGTATTTCTTTCCCAGCGCTGACGTCTTATTCTTATGAACTCGTTTAGGTTTTCTTTAAAAAGTCCACGTCCCATTATTCAATACGTTTTAGCAAAGTCAGTTTTATGGAGTCAGCAACGGAAAATGTCAGTTCGTTTCATAAAAAAATATGGTGAACTATAACACAGGACAATGATAAGTGGGCTATCCATAGTGGAAGAGGGAGACAAGTCACAGTAATGAAGAGTCACGTATGAACATCCTAAATAGGGATACACTTTTTTTCACTCAGAAATAGTTGAGCATCTTCAAGGAGGTGTTGGTATTTCATCACTTTTGAGTAATTTCAGATAAATATTTATGGCACAGGTGCCAGCATTTTTCAAAGCTCTGAAAATTATCTGGTGAATCTATACAATTATTTTGCATGAATGTATATTACATAACGTATTCTACGATTTCACCTAGGATAATATCACCGTTTTTCAAATGTTATTTGATAGTAGCAGCACCATCTGCCAATTGTTAAAGTTTTGGTCCTGCTCACTTAGCAGTTGTGCCCTGTAAGAGCCTGGTGCCAGATACACGTCTGCGGTGCAAATGCCTTCAAACAGCCTGATTAAAACTGCTCAGTGATGGGGCACAAATCAAAGAGCTTTCTTTAAGTTTCTAGCAAGGACTCTTAAGGCTGATTCTAATATCTCCATACTGGGAGTACCTGAGAATAGCACCAACCATGATTTCCTCTGCTACTTTGTCGTTGTTGATGCACCCATTGCTACGTGCAAACTCAACAGACAGACTCATCCTCCTTTACATGCCCATAGAATCCTGCCCCTAGCCATGTGCTGGGCTCAAGGGATGCTGACAGCTCCCCTAGCTCTCATCATAGGTTCTAATTTTCGTACCAGATTGATGTGCTCCTAGAATTAAGAAAGGTCGCAACGGTGTGACCATTGCTTTTCTGAGAGGTGGTGTTACATAACAACCAGTTCTTCTAAGCTTCTAGTTCAGATGCCTATTAACTAGTATTTTGCAGATCAACATCTGGTGCTTGTCAGACTTTAAGCTATTCACATGGCGAAGGATCTCAGATCTGAAAAAATCAAGACTATTGGATATTTATATGATTTTACAATGCAGTAATTGTCGTGTGACATTGACTAGGTTTTTTTTAAGTTCCCTTCCCGAAAATTGGTTTTCTTAAAGTTATAGTTACTCTTCTGAAGGTTTTAATTGCCGAACATTCTGGAAGTGTCATGTATTTCCCTGATAGAGGATGAAGTCTGTTTCCAAGTTCTCTAAAGAGCAAAGATTAACATTTCCAGATTTACCACAATATATTTCCTGTGCTACATACCCTACTGTCTTATCCTGATATTGGGACCTCCATCTGATCTAATGATGCTGCAACTTTACAAATACCCGCCTCCTGGTTTCTGTAGATCTCCTGTTTCTCTGAACTAGTGTAAGCTTTTGGGAGATGATGTTTTATAATTTGTTGTGCCTTCCATATACAGTGCTGGTGTTAGCTCACTGTGGCTAGGTGGATGAGAGGGGTTAGGGTTTGAAGAAGCCAGATGGGGCCTGTGCCTTCATTTTGTGGATGTGGTATGAGAAGCTAGCAAATTCTCCTTTATTTCTAACGCATATCGGCCGGGTAACATTTTGTAAGGTGTGAACTAGGACAATATTCTGTTCTGTGCTTTGAGCAATAATACCAAGAAATATGTAAGAATCTAAATAATTACTTTCAAGAACGTTAGTTTCATCCCATTTGCTTATTTTGCTACTGTTGCTGTGTTTCTAGTGTGAAGTCATGATCAGAAATTTGATGAGAGCATGCACGTTTATTCACTATACTTGCAGTCCAACTCAAATTTCGCTATTGGAAGTTTAGAGTGCACTTTGGACAACATTTTCACTGGTAGGATCTAAGGATGGTCATGCAAAAGTAGGAGTTTGCCTGTTGCCTCACAAGATCAAATGAGGGTAATCATCAGAAATGTAGCTCACTTACAGAAATGTTTAAGCTGGATGCAATTTGATGCTTCTAGATGGCAGGGAAATACTCAGCACCTCTCACTCAATAGCATTACAGCTTTCCTTTAAGTACTTCTCCTTTACTTGTCTCTAAATTGTAGGAAAAATGGATCTTGTGATACTGAAGAGATGGCCATCTTTTGTCTGAGGATCTTAAACATAATTAAATAGGTTCTTGTTTTTTATTTCAGTTATCTTCTATCTTAGATACATACTATTAATAATAGTTTTCAATCATATAGATATCAGACACTATATCGTCTTTTTGACAGCAAGCCTTTCATTACCCATTCCCTCAAAGTATCCTTCCTACCTTTTCATCCAGCATCAGTCTCTACCATTCAGAGTGTATCTATTTACCTACTAGAAGCCAGCGTCAAGTCATTTCCTTATGCCAGGTGCCACATGTTCACTCCTCTCGAAACCACCTCTGAAGTGGCTAACCACATTCCATTTATTCACTTTTCTCAAAGTCTCCTTTATCGTTACTGTTTTCCAACCAATTGCTTCTCATTCCATGTCAGCACCCTTCACCCTTCGTCAGCAATCTTGACCTCTTGTCAGCCCTCATGAGCCAGTCAGGTTTTGTGCTGTTTGTTAAAGGTGTGAGGGAGGGTAGTGGCTAGCAAAAGCTGGGTTTCCCTATACATTATAATGGTATGACACATGGTTCTGGCTCTCCCGTGCACCTTCATATGCCCCATCTTGAAAACAAGCCTTACCATCTCCAGGAAGAAGTGTATCAACATCTGTGACACCCAGATAACCGGGGGAGGAGACTAAGCAGAGGAGAAAATCTGTTCCAAGGCTGGGTATAGCCATTGTATTTCCTTTAAAATGACTCCTGAGGCAATTGTCTGCAATTCAATTTTCTGCAATCATTGCTTATACACTTTTAAGTCACAATTCATACTTATCATGTTCGCTACTTTGACTTTTAATCTCCTTAACACAACATGATACATTCAAAGTTCAGACGGTGTATGACTGAAAACTTTCTTCTTATCATGGGACAAGGTGTTGAAGAAACGAATTATGAGAAAGTGTATTATTAGGTGAGCTGGATGGTAGTCCATCACAAGTAATAATGTCACGATTCTTGTTTGGGCAGGTAAAGGTATCAGCAATTTAAACCTGACCTCAACCGCTTGTCACTATAGCACAGAGCAGATAGACTTAACTTTAGAAAATGAGTAAAACATTTAGAATTTCCAAAAAAAGTTAAAACTTTTAAAACGGATGTATGATGTTACAACTCATGCTTTTACAACGCATGCTGTTACAACGAAATTTTTACAACCCAAATGCAGTGACAACGCAAGTCTTTACAACGCAAGTCTTTACATCGACTTGCACTAGATGGCGTGCTAACATTAAAAAAGTGTAATTTACTATTCTAACTCCAGTCCACGTAACAGTAGGGAAGGTGTTTGGATAGTAAACTACACTATTTTTAATGTTAGCACGCCATCTAGTGCAAGTCGATGTAAAGACTTGCGTTGTAATGGCATGCGTTGTCAATGCATTTGCGTTGTAACAGTTTCGTTGTAATGGCAGTGCGTTGTAAAATTTGCGTTGTAAAGGTTGTTCCCCATTTAAAACACAACAGAATACATTTTGCACTCCAATTTATAACAATATAGAATATTTTAATGATCAAAATAACATGAAAACTACAAAAAAATCAATAAGGGGAACTAGAGATATGAAAAGCTCTGCGTGGGAAAAGTCCAGAGTTTGCGTAAGGAAGCTGTTGATGTTGAAGGGATGCTGCTTGACATCTGGCCCAGAGATGATTTTTACTTTTGAACTTAGACTCTTTTCTGGAGTTGGATTTGCTCATTGGGGTAAGGCAGCAAGCTGTAACTGGTGAGTTTTCCACGTCGGATGCCGGTCAGCATCAAGCTCGCTGAATCAGATTAGCTGCTATGGAGAATAATGTAGTGCGACCTACGGCCATGTCAGGCCCACCTGCGATTCACCCTTGGTGGATCACCTTGGTAGGTTGGACCCAGTCTTCTCTCAGTTCTCCAGGCAAAAATTCTTGAAAACATTTCTAGGTCACATCTTTTAGGTGTTGGCAAGAGGACTACACTCTGTAACCAACCAAGGACGCCAGAAGATTTGGAACAGCACTTTGGGGCTATGGCTTGCTCCAACAGAAGCCACTAGCTGGGTCCAGGGCTAGGCCAGTTGAAACTGGGCAGCTAGGCTCATCCAGAAAAGTGGGCTTCTTGCAGCTTTTATGTCCTTGTAGCTCAGGCTTCTCCAACGAGTAGCTCATAAGCTACTGGTAGCTCTCAGGCTACCTAAAAGTTGCTCTCCTGTGTGCAGCCCAGTGTACCAAATTAGAAGCTTTTGTTTGGTTGAATTAATATATGTGTCCCAACATTGAAAAGCACATTCATATGAAAATGTGTGCATTTGAAGAATTCATAAGTTGATGTCTGGAGTAAAGAGGATTTCCAAAATACATTTGAAACCGATATCTGAGTGATAAATTATGCAACATTACTATTATTATTACATTGGTGGCATGGGCATTGTAACTATAACTGTTGTATATTATTAATCTAGAGGCAATCCAAATTGTAAAAGCTTTTTTACATTACATTTAGAAACCCTACCAGATGCACTGATTTTATTACTGCTGGAAATCTTGCATGGGGTGTCGTTTGACAATGACAGTGACAAACATTTAGACGTGTAATTTGTCGACAATCTACATCGTTCAGTTTCTACTTGCCTCAACTGGTGTGGTTGCTGAGCCTTGTGGGCAAGCGTAGAGTGTCATGTCTAAAAGTTTCTGACATCCATTTAGTTTTTTCAATGTGACACACTTTTTTTTTACAGAGTTTTATATAGCGCGAACTTGACCCAAATCGGGTATCAGAGCGCTTTACATAGCACCAGTTGCATTACATGATGACACATTAATTTTTGTTAGGCACGGTGAGATTAAGTGATTGCCCAGAATCACAGAGTGTTCAGCGTCAATGCCGAGACTCGAACCCAGTTCCCCAGATTCGAGGTCGACCGCCCTAGCCATTAGGCCAACTTCTCTCCTGCACTTGATCTTTCCTTCATTTGTTTTTTCTCAACGTGATGTACTTGATCTTTCCCTCGCTTTGCAATCCATTACAAAATGTTTTTCTTTCTCGCAGTCCAATGGTGGGACATTTACCTTCATTTGAAAAGTAAAATCTACATCAAAATCGCAACTCCTATTTCTTTGTGTTTTGATTTACTTTTCACACTCAGTGCTGATTTCCTTTGGGCTGTGTCAGCCTTCATGTCAGCTGCTTGTCTGTCAGCTCTATCCTCTCCTCTGGCAGCCATGAGTACTCACTCCAAGCTGAGTGTCTCTTTCGCCATTCCTCGTCTGAAGGAATCAGAGAGACAACCATCTATTACTCTGAAAAGCATGATCTGTTCATCATTGAACTTATTGAACTTTCAATGCTTGATGAGCAAATCAAGTCTTTAAAACACACTCATCCATCATTTTACCAGCCCTCTCCCTTTCCTGATTGAATATCTACCTTTCATACTCAACATTCGACAATATATTAAACTTGGTGCTTAATGCCTCTGATTTGACGGTACGTCACTTCATCACCCCATGGTATTTTCTTTATCACTTCTTTTACTCCTTAACCCAACAAATTCTTCGATATTTAATTATATTTGGCCATTTACTTCTTCCAGCGTATCAAAAAAAAATTGAAGGTTTCTATCCAGGGAGTTCATCTGTCACCAATATTTAGCTTTTTAGCAGTATCTAAGTGAGGCGGGGGTTTTAGGACTACGGCAGCATCATAACCTGTGAAACTTTCTGCTGTCAATAGTGGATCTTGCTCTGGCAGCATCTGCTGCCCGCTTGTACTGGCACATTCATCAAGTACTAGCCGCATGCTACCACCTGGGTCGTCCCGTCTGCTCTCTAGCTGTGAGGCACTGTCTTCTTCCTTGGCAGTGTGTAGCGGCTTTGTTTCTTGAACTGGTTCTTCACACCTTCTGGCCTCTTTGAATTGTATTAGTTTTCTCCTGCCTTTAGTATTTCTTTGCCTTGGAAATCTTTTCTGCTTTTAGCACTTCCTTGCACTCAGCAATCACTGCCTTTGGTGCTGCTCTGTTCCTGGTTGTCGCTGTCTTTTGCGTTACCGTACTGGTTGAATGACAGCGCTGTGGTACAATATCTCTTGTCTTGACTTTACAAGCAAATTGCAAGCCGATGACAAACAAACTTTCTGTAAGGTCTTCACTTTCTTCACAGATCTTGCACTGACTGGAGTTGAGCGCTTTTACTCCACGTATGCCAACCACCGATTTTCACTCCGACTGAAGCACACATGGACAAACGGTTTGCTGGACCATATCAAACTCTGCGATAGAGCACTCTCGGTTCTTCGTGCCATTGCCAGTTGCAGTGTTCTGCCCAGCCTGGGTACATGCAAATGATCACACCGCACACAGAACTTGTTATTACACTCCTTTATTCATCAGCATGTAACCATTAACTTTCTACATCATGAATTCTATTACCCACACCCAAGCACTTACGCCACCGTTCTACAGACCCTTTCGGGAACCAAAAGGGTCCCATCATCACTAACAAGACACTACATCTATCTTTTTATGTGCCCCGACTGTGGAACCTCCGCAGTCATAAACATACTATTAAATCATAGTTTGAGAATTCCAAAACAAACTTAAACTTACACAAAAGTATAAGATTACCTTTGCAAATCAGGCCTCACCTTTTAAACCCTGCTCCTAGTCCTTCAAGAGATACCTCTTTGCTGCTGAAAGTAAACAGGCCACACGAACTGTGTTTATTTCTGTGTCAGACACAGCCTCCAGGATTCTGAGATAAAGTGTAGCAAACGCAGTGCCAAAGGCAGACGAAAATCAAGTCCAGGGGTAGCAGAAGCTACCTTCTGGGGGCACTTCATTGATGTCTACTCATGAGGCATCTGTTCCTGCTCCTTTCACCTCTCTGTCTTGTACCGTGAACATAGTACACATATCGTAATAAAGATTATTAAGTAAAACATAATGCAAATCAAAATCACCCTTAGATGCTGCACATATTCAATATAGCTTGAATTAAATATTTACTCAAGGATTTTTAGGTGGGATTCCATTCAAGCTGTAGGGTGCAGGCAATGGACTTTCTCAGCTTTTAACATGAATTCCAATCTTTCCTGTGTGCTTATCATTTTTGTTACTTTTTTGTGTTCACAGTGCACTTTAGAAAATGTTAGAAAAGACATATAATGCTTTCATTTATGTTAATTGCGTTAGCCCCTTTTGAAATTACTACTTTGCATAAGTGAGGGAAGTTCATTGTTCCCTGACACACTCTATATTAAACGTCGATCTGATTATTTTATTTAAATGCATGGTAAGAATAATTTACCTGTCAATGCTGCACTAACCTTGCATGCTAATGGAGACCTCTTATGAAAATATGTAAATATGTTAATAGCAGGGGCAAGCATACAATCCTGGCAACACCGTGGCTCTACTTAACATATTGTAGCACTATGTTAAATATACGCTCACAAGTTTAGAATCTTTCCTTTGATAAGCATCTGAATGTTTCCACCATTCTTTTTAGGCTAAAATATGTCGGAAACTCTCGAAAATGAGAAGCTTTTTAACTGACACGTGTTTCATTTGCTTTGTTTTTGAAAAACTAGGGCAGGACGTAGCAGACATAACGTTTCTAGGGGTGGGGGACAGGGACAGCCTTAGGGACTTCCAACTAACCTTACACAAATTATCTGTGGTCTGTGAGCAGGTTAGAAGAAAATGAATAAAATCGCATGATTTTGAAGTGAAATCAAAAGGCAAGTATTGAGTCATGGTGTGCAATTATGTTTTATTATTATTTACAAGTTATTTACATTCCACAAGGTAATTAGATCAGAAGTCAAAAAACATGTTTATGTTTATAAGAGTTCTGGGTGTTAAGGGTTTTAAATGAGTTGTAAAGTTCAGGTGTGGTCTCTGCAAGAGAGTAGTGAGGGCAGTAAAGGTGTGTTTAGTGTTATGGGGTGGTAGTAAGGGTCTTATAGGGGTTCTTAGGGTTCAGAGGTGTGCAGTGGTAAATGGCGGTAAAGCATTTTCAGCCTTCAATTGGCATGTAGAGGAAAAAAGAGGTACGGGTTCTGGAAATGTGTCCTTTCTGTAGGACCACCCTAATTGTTTGGACCTTTTTGCTGTACCTTATTTTTTGCTAGCTATATAACTGTTAGCACTTTACCCCTGATAACCAGTCATAAAATGCTTGTGCTCCTTCTTTCAACATGGTAAAAGTGGTATACTGTTAATTGGCTCTTTTAACTTACCTATAAGTCCTTATAATATGGTATAAAGAGTACCTAAGGCCTGCAAGTTAAATGTCACCAGTGGGATGCAGCATTCATTATTCCAACCACTACATTGACAGAGTAAAACATGTGTCCAGACCTACCTCGGGTTTGCCAGACTGTGCAATTTTAAACTGTTAATTAGACCTGTCAAAATAAACCCCTTTTGTCAGGCCTAAACCTTCCTTTTAAATATGAATAAGTCACCCCTAAGGAAAGCCCCTATTGCCCATCGGGTAGGGTGCATGATATTTAAAAGTAGGATGTAGAAGTTTAACATACCACAGTTTTTACAGTGAAAAAGCATAAACATTATCTTCATGTAGCAAGTCTGGCTGCTTCCATAGGGAAACCCTGGATTGCATTATACCACCTTAAAATGCCAATTTCAGATTCGTAGCAGCTAGAGAAATAGTTTAAGGACTCTACTAAATAGTTAACCAAAATCCAATGCAAAGGTAAAGTTGATTTTTTTCTAACAATTACCGAAAATATACTTTAGAAAAGGTACCTTTGGTGTGCCTAAAGCTTCTAAAGGCCTTTCTATAATTATTCAACTATCACATGGGAGCTTGATGACTTCCCTGACCCTTGGTGCACTTCAAAGTGGCATCCCCTGTCACAGGCAGATGCAGCTCCCACATACACCTTCCTCCTCTTTTGTCCTTGTCAGCCAGGCACCAACCCCAGTGGGAGTAATAGTATCCCCAGAGCTGTTTTAGAGTGACATCTGGCGTGGGCATGTGAGCATGTTCTTTAACGTTAGAGTGTCTAATCCAATTTGAATGGCACAACCTCCTTGACAGGTTTGAGGGGATTTACATATGGCATTTGGGGTGCACTTGAAAGGAGGGAAACAGAATACAGGGCACTTTATGTGTATTCTCTAACTGATTTCTGAAAGCACAACTTTGATGTTAACAGACTTCTTTCTCAGAGTTTGTTTGGGTTAGAGGAATTGCATAAAATTGGATTTTGTTGTTAGATGTGGGAGGGCACTGGGAATGCTATAGTACACTCCCTGCACACAGCCATAGCCCATTGAGCCTAGGATTAGTGTGATCGAAGATTTCAGGCATCTTGGAAATGCCCAAAGTGTGTAGGGTTAGCCCTAGTAGTATTACCTTTTTTTGGTCAGGCACATAACCATAAAAGTACAATAAAATCACATGTAAAATCAGTAGTCATCAATAAATCATCAAACAATTATAAAATGAGAAACAATAACTAAACCAAAAGCGCACAGTTCACCATACAACATCTGGCTCATAATTCTATGGGTGAAACAGAGTAAAATGGCAACTGAACCTGCACTGAACTCTTTCTTCCACACTATGAGCCTATAAGTGCCTACCTGGAGATTCCAGGGGGCTTTAGAAGTGTACTCCTGTGGTGGATTGGGAGTTCATGGACTAAAGTCAGTATCTAAAATGTTTTGAACATGATGAATGTGTTTTGTGTATCCAACCCACCCTCCATCACTGTCATCAACAAATTGTACCTAGGTCCTGTGCCACTGCGTCCATTGACTATCAGGCACTTTGTGTTTCTTGGCTCTGTTTCTACTTAAAACATTTTAAAAATCACATCTCTGGTTCCCCTATTGGCTTTTTGTATTTTGGTGTGATTTTGTTTGTTATATTTTAATCTATTGTTTTCGATTCATTTGGGAAGTTTTATTAATTTGCACTTTGACTTTATTATTGTTTTAGTACAGCATAAATACCTAACACATTGTTTCTACATTAGATCCATATGCTCTGTACAATAGATACCAGAGTTTATTTATTGACTTTCTGCTCACCCTTACTTGGATTGGTACTTGAGGTGGGTACTAACACCCCTCAACTAATAACCACATTTCTTACAAGATGGTTTAAGTGTTGGGGGATGGATAGTGGTTAAGGGAGGTAAGGTTTTTTTTCAGAATTCAGTGGCAAATAGAATAATAGAGAACTAAGGATAGAGGTAAATGGAGTGAAGTGGTTTAGAGGCTTCAGGGCGAGAAGAGGTAAGGGTGTTTTTAGGGTTCAATGGTGGGTAGAGGTAAAGGGTACCAAGGAAGTTTTAGGGTTTAGTGGTGAGTAGAGGAAAAGGGCTGTAAGGGATTTTAAATGTTTAAAGGAGAGTAGTGGTAGAGGGAGGTAAGGGTTTTTTAAGGTTCAGGGGCAGATAGAGGTAAAGGGAGGTAAGGAGTTTTTAAGGTTCATCGAAGGGAATAGGTAAAGGGTGCCAAGGGGTGTTATGGTTCAAGGGTGGTTAGATGTAAAGGGAGGTAAGGGATTGCTATGGTTCTATGACTGTAGAGTTCAAGGGGTTAACCTCTTCAGTGCCCATGACGAGCTGGACTCGTCATGGGCCGCGGTTGCGCTGTGCCCATGACGAGTCCAGCTCGTCATAAACCCCGCCCGCTAATGTAACGGCCGGCACAGGGCGGGAAAAAGGGCGTGGCACTGAACGGGTTAAGGGGTTTCTAAGGTTCAGGGGCGATGAGGGGAAAAGGGAGGCAAACGCTTTTTAGAGTTCAGGATCAGTAAGAGGTAAAGGGAGGTGAGGGGTTTTTAGGATTCAAGGGCAGGTAAAGGTAAAGCGAGGTAAGGGGGCTTTAGGCTTTAGTGGTGGTTAGAGATAAAGTGAGTTAAGGGTTTTTAGGGTATAGGGTGGGTAGAGGTAAAGGGGGTAAAGGTTTTTTGGGCTCAGGTGTGGGCAGATGTGTAAGGAGATAAGGGTTTTTTAGGGTTTAGTGGAGGGAAGAGGTAAAGTGGTAAAGCGGGGTTAAAGGGTTATGATGGTGTAAGAAATTGGGTTGTTGGTTGACTGGGATGTGAGCCCTGGTCAGGAAGCAACCACTATTGTAGTCACGGTGAGGCACTAGCCAACCCTAAATTAACCTGTGCTTAACCCTCTGGTAGTTTGGCACAGAGCAGTTAGGCTTAACTTAGAGGCAATGTGTAAAGTATATGTACAAAACTTCAAACAGTAATAAAGTGAAAACACCACACAAAAAAGATCCCACACGACCTTGTGGAATATTGAACACAGTTAATCTCTAATTATTCAGGCTTGTACCCCTACTGTCCTGATGATGATCCTACTATTTTTTAAATAGGATCAAAACGTCGTCGACTAACATAAACAGTTTGCACATTAATCGAATCTGATAAAAAAAGTGTATTTACTGTTTCCTCAAGCTTGTTAGAAATTGTGTTCAATATTCCACAAGCTACCCTTTCTTGCCTGATATGTTCCTGTCCTAAAGTGTACTTGTCATGTGTTTATGTAGGATGCAGGACTGTGTCCCACTGTATTGATGTGTTAATACTTTTGGTTTTGAAATTTTTGAATGATTAAATTGACTGTCCAGCTGGACACTCTTAATATAGCACTGATTGGAGTCTATATTTATATTTATGATTATGCTGCTCTTTTTAAGGACCATTGTAGTTATGCAGATGTCTCACTCTCTTTAACTGTTTTTGCCCTTTAAAAATCCATTATGCCTCAAATTGTAAAAATCCTCTACCACGGTGCACATTTTAAACCCTTTGGTGTCATACCTGCATTAACATCTCATTGAAATGCACAATTACTTCAGCCTCATGCTAAGAAAAGTATCCTCTGTAGAAAATGCCTTTCATTTTTTACACATTTGATTCCATGAAAATGGCTATCAGGAGTGACATACTTTTGCCACAAATACAGAATGTTAGTACTATTTGCTCATTAGACATTAGACATTTTTGGTGCAGTTGATCACTAGGGAGTTGATTGACAGACTGCTGCTGGTGTTGAAAGTCCATGTTTCAGAGTGCATGTCAGAATGCCTTACTGGCATGGATGTGAAAGATATTTGAGAACTCGCAGAACATGTTTCTATAGCAAAATGTACCTTCTCATTCTGGTCATTTTTAAAGGAAATGCTTTAGGTTTTACATCTTTGACTTTTTCTAGATGGCATACAGGTGTGGCAGTATTGTGTCATAACTATATAATGTTAGCACTTTGATTATTTATTTAAACACTGTGGTGAAGCTGCAGTGGAGTACTGGGGAACAGGCTGCTGCTGGTGAAAGTACATATTTTACTCAGAATATCAGACTTTATACTTACATAGCTGAGGGAGATTGGGTGAAATTAAAGAACATCTGTTCACATTTTAGCTGCGGTAGCACCTTCTATAACCTCTATGAGAAGACCATGAGTGAAAATAGTTTTCTCTCAAACATGGTTTATCAACTCCCAGCAGATAGGGATAATTTTTAACTTGGCAAAATGGCCTGAGACCTCACCAGAATTCCTAAAACGAGTATAACTCCATCAACAAATGATTTATATTGCAACTAAACTCTGTTATCATCCTTCATATGTGTTCTATTTTGTGAGCCTCAAAAAATAAGATTTCACTGCAATGCATTTCAATGGCAACCATGTCTCCAGATCCTGTAATGGCTACCACAACATGTCGTCCATGTTATTGCTAGCACCTTGAAACCCCCCACATGTCCTTGGGAGTCAAGGTGTGTTCACCTTCATCATTTATGTTTTCTTAATTTATTTTCAGGATGCAGGGAGCATGTCCCTAAGGTCTGTAATGGCTGCCACAGCATATTGTTCATACTGTGGTAGGCAAGTAAGGTCTGACTAATCTACTTTAAATTGGCCAGTAAGAATATATCTGGACCCCAATAGTCCGGATATACCAAACATTTTCACTGCTTCATGCCCAACCCCGAGCCCCTCTTTAAAAGATAAGTTCCTGAAAAAGCGGAATGGATTTACACCAAATCACAAAAAAACACATTTCATTTTCTGGGTAAGTTCTAACTTTTTGTCAAATTTGGTGTAATTCTGTTCAGCTATTGTTTCTACATCATAGAGTGAAGTTTACTATGTAAATTAACATGGGAAATCAAACTTTTGGGAACCCTCCCCCACTTGTTGGCCCATCTTGATGAATCAGCGCAAAACTTTCCATAAACCTTTTTTTGGGGGGAATGTTCATGTATATTTGCCAAACTAAGCCAAATTTATTAGCTAAACAAAAACCTCTCCTCCTATGGAAATGCTGACCTAACTATAACTTAACAGTAGCAAACACCATTGTGTAGTTATATACAGGAGGTCAGGCCCTGCATCCAGCACCCTGATGTGTACAGCAAAAAGCTGTGCTCAGCCAGGGAGTTGGCTGACTATCGCCAAAAAAACAAGAAATTCATTGTAATAAGATCTCATCTTATGTCAAAAAACCTCAGGAATTCACTTAGCAAAACAAAAGTTAAAGTGTTGTTATAGTGAGGTACTGAAATAACACAAAAACTAAGGTTTAAAGACAAAAAAACACTGAAATTACTGGCTATGGTTTACTGTTCTAACTTGACCTGTTATAGTTTTTTGAGCTAACAATAAAATGTACCCCCACAATGCACTGCTTATGACCTCGTATACTAAATCACTCATGACATGCTAAATGACATAATTGATGACATGAATCATTCATTTAAAATTCTTTATTCGGCCAAATAAAAGTAGACCATAAAAGCACATAGTATCAAATACAAATCCACAATATAACAGTAGTATAAATCTGAGTTTACATTAAAAATGAATAAAAATATGATTACAACAGTTCACTTTAGGTCTCCGAGTTCACCATATGACCAGTATAAAAAAAGACATGAACTCTGGATTTAAACACAGAACACTTGCACAAAAACACAATTATCAAGCAAAATAGGAGGACAAGAACCTCTAATAGGGTCTGTCATGTGCTCCTAGCTGATATTAAGCCATTACTAATAACATGTCAAATGACATCATTGAGGATGTTATTGATGACATCACTGATGCAGAAGAACAGAAATAACGGTTCTTATTATTGTCGGACAAGACAATCCTCACATTTGATTTAAAATGTTGCAAAACGTTTAATTCCTGTCCGTGGATTTTTTTATAAACCAATTATGTCAGAGTAATTGGAGCAATTTTGGTAATTTCACGTTACTGTTTGACAGAATCCCTGATAATTACGTAATCACTACTCCTTGCATAATGAAGAGTAACTTTTGCGCTAAGAAATATTGCTAAATGCAGAATTACTCTTTTCATGAAATTCAAGCATAATCGCGCAGAATTTGTAGGTAATTCCGTGTGATTGCACCACACTGAATTACACAAGTTATGCCCACCCCTATAGCTGTTCATTTTTTTCACGATTAAAAGCCACTTGCTGATTCGAACTTCATTTTTAGGTCTTACCTACGCAGTGCACATGCCCTGCTTAGGAGGACCTTTAGCTGACGTCTGCTCTTTTTTGAAGCACATACTTGTGCTTGTGACGGCATCCACCTTGCGGGAGCGCGCAGGGCTCACCTCCTGCTCCTTTACAGCTGCAGTCCTCTCCACGGATCAGTAGTGTTTCACCTTTGGTATGCCATACACCTCCCTTTCTTCATTAAACTTCTCAACCAGGAGATCTAATTATATTTAATTTGTTTCTGGGTTAAAACAGCTGAAGTCTAATGGGTCACCATTTTACAGTTTTATACATGCAGCTTTATTTTGTGAAACATTTTGATGTTATTGATTTACCTTTATTTTGAAGAAGGTGGCCGCCTCAGTGTTTAGAAGGTGCCTCCGAGTCCTGGTGATTATTACAGCAAAAAAATAAATAATCAAGACCTGCCTGCAACATTTCCGTTTAAAAAAAATATTATTCTGCTGTTATCGGGTGTTCCGTTTCCTTCGTAACTATTGTCTCTCTTACGCTCTATGATTTAAAATGAAAACCAGTTTTTCTTGTGCAGAGTTGAGCCCTTGGTACACGTCCCAGCCCCGGGTTCCTCCAACGCCTGTGATTTCATTGATTCCCTGCAGCCGGGCGCAGCAACAACACCACACGGCGATTAATGAAAGTGCCTCTTTGCCGAAAGAATGCCTCCCTGTCCCGATGGAAGGTTATGAAAACATGGCGGCAACGTGTCGGCATCCTGCCGAATTTTGTTTACACTGGGTTTTCAAAAATGTTAATCTCTGTGTTGTAAAAATATGTTTTGCGATGGAAAGGTTTTGCCTCGCCTGTTGCTGGGTTTAAAAAAAAATATTGGTGAATATTTTAATCGATGCCAGCTGGTATTTCTAGAATAGTCTCCCCCTCCCCTTTTCATTTGAATTTTAACTCAAATAACTTGTAAAACTGGAGGTCGTTGTAAAGGGTAGAGATTTATTCCCGATCTTGTTTGTTTTTTATTTTAAACCATGTATTTTAGAGTCGCAGTTCTGGTAGCCATTTGGGATTCTCTCCACCCGACTTCACACCCACACACATTTGATGGGGGAAAAACTGCTGAAAGGGCACCCTGAAAGCAAATTTCTGGCTTCCTTTATGCGATTTAGTGGTGTGGGCACTCGAGGGGGGTGACAATCTACTTTTAATGCTTTTTTAGGTCTCGCCTTGCTATCGCGTAAGAGACTATTGTCAGGGGGTTTTAAAAGTGCTCCCAAAAAGCGGATTGCATAGCTAGCACGCGCACAATCACGCGCATCGTGCCGCCATGCAATCCGTTTGGCAGCGCACTTCAAAGGGTCCGCTCCCCCGCCTGGAATGCGCTCCGCCGCCCCCGCTAAGCGCGCGCGACACGCTCCGCCGGGCTTGTCTTGTTTTTCTGGGTAAACAACACAGAATTCCAGATGGGGAACTTGGCAGCGTTGCTTACATTGCGGAAAAGATTTTTAGTTACTAAGAACACAACACATCTTGTAAGTATAGATTTAATAGAGATTGAGAGACATTTAAATTCGTGTTACAATTGTGCTCCTTCACTTGGAGATCGACTTTTACTTTCAGGAACTGGATTTCATTAGGGTAACGCTCTCACAACATGAACCCTCCTCCACAACTTCTCGTTTTTTAAAGTAGAATGACACGCTTAGAAATGCACCCCTCCCACAGCTCGCGCAGCTCCGGACAGCAGTAATACGCTTTATTTAAATACAACTTTGCTGCGAAGGCCCTCGTAAAAACATGAGTTCACTTACCTTCAATCCAGAGAACCACGTTTATGCGCCTACGCTCTCTTACCTCAAGCAGGAACAAACATTTTCAACTGCTACTCCGATTGTTCCCTTCACAACATCTTCAGGCACTCGAGACATTATTCACCCAGTAAGAAAAAATCCACTCCCACCGATCGGGAACGCAGTAAGGCGCGTTGTTTTAAAGTTGCTTTTAAATAATCCCCTCAGGATACTGCTCCTTAATTTAATGATAAAACGTCTCACCAGTTTAACGCGTAAAAGACGGCCGTGCCCACAAGCAAAAATATTGAAACAGGGTGCTCCCCTACTCTGAATCTTTCACAGCAATTGCCTCATTCAATCCTCTCCTTCTCAACACCTTCAGCCGCCAGCAAGTCCTTCAAAACGAAGGCAGATTCGACAGTCCGCTCCTAGAAGCCATTGACAACAATTACTAGAAAAAAAAAACACAATCCCTAAAGCTCCTTTGGCGCGCTTCCTTAAAGTGAACTACTGCGTCCTGTAGCTGGTGGTAAAATCTTATACATATTTAGGTGAAAAAGCCACATGTGCACTCCAGGGATTTCATGCTGCTTAGGTCGATAACATGGTAGGGGGACCAGGGCTCATAGTTTTGCATGAGATATGCCTGTTTTGCACTTGGTGTCTAGCCTATTTCAGTAAACTCTTCAATCCAGTCCTCGGTTTCACAGAGGGGCGATTAAATTTTTTTGCGACAGTTTCTGTTATGAATTGCTCACCATGGATACTTAGCAGTGTCCAATAAAGTAAGCTAATTAAAAGTCATATTGCGGGGGTTCACAATTGCATTACATTTAATTATAGCTGCCTGTTTGGTTATTAGTTGCAGAGGAGTGCGGTATTTGTGTGCGCTGCCTTCAAATAGAAGTGCTGTTCTTTAGAAGGTTTTTGCATTACACGTTCAGTTTTGGGTATTGTCCCCTTGACAGAAACTTGATTACACACATAAGTCACCCTGTGCAAACAAGTCCACTACAACCGCTCTGGGACGCAGTAAGGCGCTTGATTTTAACGGGGCATTTTAATTAGTAATCCCCTCGGGACACTCATCCTTTCTTTCAATGCAAAACATGTCACCTATTTAACGCAGGAAATGCACCTGTGCCTACAAGGTTAATATTGGAACATGCTGCTCCTCCACTAGGACCCTCCTGTACACCTTCAATTCTTCTAAGGCAATAACTACATGGTCAAAACCACTCCGTTCATGCAGCTTCTAAGGGAATTGCAGCGTAATTTTTAATATACTGCTCTAATGCAAAGCGCATCGGAACAATGCTCAGTCAATGACTCAAAATACACCAACCACATCTTCATGCCCCTCCGCTCACGTACCTTCAGCATAAACAAGCATTTGCAATGCAATAGGTCTCGCATTTATACGAGTTTGAGCTATTGGCATTGTAAATGACAATGCTTTTTATTTAAGTTTTTTTTTTTTAAAACATAAATAAAAGGCACTGTCATTTACAATGCTAATAGCTCAAACTCTCGCAAATGCGAGACCTATTGCATTGCAAATGCTTGTTGTATATTCAGCCTATGGTTGTGCTAGTCACAGCTCACTCACTGCACCTATCTCAATTCGAGTATGGCTATCAATTTGAGGACCTAGGTAATTTCGTACTTGTTTCTATTTTGCCCACTTATTCAATTTATGTGAAAATATTGCACTCCTATGTGTGGTGGGTGATATTTTGCAGCAGAAAGGGGGCACATTCAGCCTCCCCTCCCCCTTTAATCTCCTGTCCTCCAGCTCCCGGGTAATTTCAGTTGCAATGGTTAGTATTTTAGTATGGAGGAATTAACAGTTCAAACGCACGTTTTGGTGTGTGGTGGGAATCTTGCAAATGCAAATGCGTCCCACCTTTTAATGAGATAAGCACCATTCAGAGGGGGCAACATTGCCAATAATTCCTTTATTTATGTTAATTGCTATATTATCGGTGCAACCTCATGTCATGGAATACATGAACCACTGGCATGATGTAATCTAAAGATACACAATTGTCCATCCCTGTACAGTTCACTAGAACCCATCACACTGCATTTCTTGACTGAGTTGCTAAAATTTCGACTTCAATATTTCTCATTTGAATTTTAGAAGCTACATTTAATTTGTGTGCTAGTCCTTAGAGGTGGTTCATCCTACGATTAAAAAGGTCTGATAAAAGACCAGCCTACCTCGGTATTTACATAAATCCATTATGATTTGCATACATGCTTGTTGTGTCTGAAGCAAAAATCCATTGAGGCTAGAGGGAAATTGGGGATTTTTCTATCTGCCCATTGTTCTCTCTCCTCTTAATTGCATTACCACCCCCACCCCCACTTTTGAAGTATTGTGTCCCTTGGACATGTAGATATTTTATAAAATTCCACGCCACTGAAGCTGGACCACACCGGCACAGCAGGATGCCCAGTTGTCATCGCTCCTAAATAAAGAAACATGACTCTTGCCACGTTCCTTCGGTCATCCCGCCCCCTTTGAAACAAGGGCACATCCGATACGTTGAAAACCCAGCTACAACCTGCTAATACCACTATAAAGAACCAGAGGACAACTGTTTCGTCTGGGGCTCTCTCACCTGCATCTATCTGGCAAAGGAAATTAAAATAAGGAAAATCACTTCAGGCATGTGTTTTACTATTAATTTCTTCTCAGTCCTGGCTTTTACCGCCCCCAAAAAAGAAAATTACCCGCTCTCTGCGATTGTCGGTTGCAATAAAAGTAATGGTTACTCTGAGATATTCAAATATGGGTCGACATCTAACTTTCCATCCGAAGTCGCAATAAGAGTTTGCTTGGCAACTTCCCATGCATTGAAACACTTTTATCTACCTAAAAATTCAAACATATGACGCAGAATGTGCACGGCACAAAAAGGTCTCCTCAACTAATTGCCAAATAAGTTATAAGGGTCTATACAATTTTTACATTACTATAATAGTGCATGCACGTTTAAGGATATGTGTTTGCTTTGCTAACAACTTCATCACACGAGCCGACATGTGGAGTGCCAATACAGAATCTCGCAGTGCGTCTACCCGAGCCTGCAAACCGCGGTCACCGCAAACAACAGCAAAACACGAGCCCTAGTGTTCTCTCTCTCTAAGGGCCTCATGTAGGTAGCCAAATACCGGTCGGTAACGGCCGATTTTCGGTAAATATGCCGTTACCGACCGGTATTCAGTCAAGTGAGATGTAGGAGTCCAAAAACGACTTTTCGGTAAATATGAGGCGGTAAATACCGAATCATATTTACCGAATTCTAAAATACCGAATCAGATTTACCGAATACATACTTAACGAATCGGTAAATATGAAGTGGTAAATATGAAGTGGTAAAAATTAAAATGACATGTAGGAGCACTCGGTAATTAAGAAATCCAAGAAAATCGGTAAATAAGAGTCGGTAATTAACACGGATTGAAAGCAGGTGGTAACCATCAACAGTGCATATAAGCAATCCCAAAATGCAACAGCGTGGACAACATGGCCGCTATGTATGTCATTGCAAGGCGCCTACGTCTACAGGCAGCAGGACTGAGGGTTTGGCGACGGGAGGAACGCATCTACAGACAGCGCATCACACTATTCCACCTGACTGATGCAGAGATACATGAGAGGTACAGGCTACACCCCGAAACCATCATGGACTTAATCAGGGACCTTCACCCACTCCTGGACCAGCCAATAAGAAGGGCGCACGCCATACCCCCACATGTGCAGGTGCTCTGCAGCCTACATCTGCTGGCATCTGGCAGTTATCAGGTGGTGATAGCTGCGGTGGGTGGTGTATCCCAGAGTTGCCTGTCACGTTTCTTCAGGAAGTTCCTGGATGCCATGATGCAGAGAATGCACCACTACATCAGCTTCCCCAACACACAGGCTGCACTGCAGAAAACAAAAACAGACTTTTATCACATGGCACAGTTCCCCCATGTCATCGGCTGTATTGATGGTACACACATCCCAATCTGTCCACCAGCTGACACAGAGCACATCTACAGGAACAGGAAGTCCACCCACTCCATCAATGTGCAGGTGATCTGTGATGCAGGGAACATCATCACAGATATTGTTGCAAAGTTTCCTGGGAGCACCCACGACTCGTACATCTTCCAGAATAGTGGGATCTACACACGACTGAGTGCCGGAGAATTTGGAGAGGGATACCTGCTAGGTGAGTAACAGTGACGCCCCTTGCAACCTGCAAATCATAGTGTAAAGAAGCATGTGACTGATGTTTCCCTTTAACTCATCTAGGCGACAGTGCATATGCATGCCGGTCATTCATCCTCACTCCCTACCTACACCCAGCAACCCAGAGTGAGAGACGATACAACGTGGCACACAAAACAACACGCAATGTGGTGGAGCGCACGTTTGGACTACTGAAGAGCAGGTTCCGCTGCCTCCACAAGAGCGGAGGCGCACGCCAGTACACACCCATCACCTGCTGCAAGATTATTGCCACTTGTGCAATGCTGCACAACCTTGCCACGAAAAAAGGTACAGATGTGGAACTAACATATTTTGAGGACAACGAGGATGAGTCAGGCCAGCCACAGGGCAACGCAGCTAGAGTGCCAACTGCAATCGATGGGAGAGAGAGACGGACAGAGATCACATGCAACTATTTCTGAGTAAGTAAGGGGACACAGCCAGTTGTGATTAGTCATGACGTAGTTTTAATGTGGCACCACGCCATGAACACATGAACAAGCCAATCTGGCAATATACCATCTATACAAGGAGTATGTCCAGGGCTACGTCACCCATTGGGAAGTGGCTAAGCAGGGCCACATCAATGTTTGCGCATACGCGCTGCAGTGGTGGATGGCACGGCCTGTGCATCCTCACTAGAGCCAACCCCAAGCCGCCTGCTGCTCCTGCGTCCTTCTGGGACGGGGGTGTGATGCTGCTCCTGCTGCTGGTGTCGATGCTCTCCGCAGCATCCCCTGCAGCAGTTGTCGACGCCTGACTAGTAAATAGCACCCCTAGTGCACTTGTCACCTGCACCATCCCCCGAGACAGGTCGCTGCAGCAGTGTGTTAGGCCCTCCTGCATCGTCACAGAGCGCCGGCACAGTAGAGAAGTCGCTGTTGCCAGACGGTTGAGTGCCCTGTTGGTAGTGTCCCTTCTCTGCCGTTCCCGGCGCCGTGCCTCGATGTCAGCATCTAATTTGCTGCACAACTGCTGGATTGACTGGGACATGTCCCGAATGCCCGCAGCCATGCCGCTGATGTTATTGTCCATGTTGACTAATGTAGTTTTCATCACCCGCATGTGCCTCTGGACTGTCATGACTGCCTTTGTTTGCAGGCGCTGTTGTTTCAACATTTGGCCCTCGAGACCCAAGAAGACACCATGGCCGTCAATGGGTGCTGGTGGACTCTGGACACGCGACCTGCGGCGCCCTCTTGCTCCCGTCTGTGCTGCCTGTGAGGTGTGGGGCACAGTGGCATGGCTCCCTTCCTGGGGCCTGGTGAGTTCTTCAGGGCCCATGCTGTCGTCTAACGAGGTGTCTAAGGCTCGTAGCCTGGCTGCTGGACGCCTCCTCATTCCTACACCTGCAAGCGGAGATGTGGCCGGTGATTCAAACATGAGTGGCGATGCTGGCTCTGGGCGAGGTGATGCTGGCTCTGGGTGAGGTGATGCTGGCTCTGGGTGAGGTGATGCTGGCTCTGGCTGCGGCGAGGCTGCCTGTGTTGGTGGTGCGGCTGCCAGTGGGCCTGCTCCCTGGTCTGAACTTGTGCTGGCTGGAGGTGATATTTGTGGCCGGTGTGCCGTCTCTCCTGCAGCATGCCCTGTCCTGCATGATGTCACATCTGTGGACAGAAATACAACATTGGCTCAGTGTCCCCGAAGGGCTGCATTGAAAGCGTCACAATAAATAATTTCACATTCCAAAATGTCCTCTGTCTCCTTGTGCCTCGAGTGCGTGACATGCCTTGTTGCCCTGTAACATTTACGTCATGGTTGGTGTTTCCCTGACTACATCTCCCGGAATGCATTGCCTGTCTGCACTGACACGTGTGGACTGCAGTGTGATTCTCGTTTCACAATGGGGGATGTGGGATAGGGATAGGGGGTGCTACATTGCTGTGCTTTCGTCTTACCTTGTTGTGTGGCGGCTCTGGCAGAGCTGTCGGCGTCCCCAAGACCCACGTTGCTCTCTTGCTCGATTGTGGCCCCCACCAGCTCCTCCAGTTCGGTGAGGGCAGGTGCCCTGTTGGTTCCACCTCCAGTCTGGCTGGCCTCCTTCTGGATGTCGCCCATCTTCCTCTTGGTTACAATCCTCAGGTCATACCAGCGCTTCTTTAGGACCTCTATGTCCCTGTGGGTCACTCCCACAGCATTCACATGGGCCTGGATGGCCAGCCATATGTTGCGCTTTTCAGCCTCAGGCACTTGCAGGGATTGCCTTCCAAACAGCTTCTGGTGCTGCTTCACCACCTCCTCCACCAGCACCTGGAGTTCCTTGGGGCTAAATTTCAGCTTCCTCCTCCTTTCCCCTCCGTCTCTCTGTGTTCTCTGGCTGGACATGATGTTCGTTTTCCCGCTCGCACAGGCACCGGCTCCCTGCCTCTCCTCTGCACTCCAAGCCTCTCCAGGGTCGGCTAATTATGTACACCTGCCTGGGTGTGGCCACTTCCTGGTTGGGTGGGCTGTGGTTGCACAGGATTACCTGTTTCGTCAAGTCATGTGATTTTATTTACCGATTCCGTACATACCGATTCGGTATTTTCCGATTCGGTAAATACCACCTCGGTATTTTCCGATTCGGTAAATACCACCTCGGTATTTTCCGATTCGGTAAATACCACCTCGGTATTTACCGATTCGGTAAATACCACCTCGGTATTTACCGATTCGGTGAATTCCGATTCGTGATTACCGAATGTTACCGAATCGGTAACTGTTACCGAATTTTTACCTACATATAACTTACCGATTCTAATTTACCGATTCGGTACGGCTCGGTATTTAAGAAACGGTAAAATTTATTTACCTACATGAGGCCCTAAATCTTTCTCTCTCTCTCTAAATCACTCTCTCTCTCTAAATCTCTCTCTCTCTAAATCTCTCTCTAAATCTCTCTCTCTCTAAATCTCTCTCTCTCTATACTCTCCCTCTCTCTCTCTCTTTCTAAATCTCTCTCTCTAAATCTCACTCTCTCTCTCTAAATCTCTCTCTCTCTCTCTAAATCTCTCTCTTTAAATCTCAATCTCTAAATCTCTCCAAATATCTCTCTCTCTCTCTCTCTAAATCTATCTCTCTAAATCTCTCTCTCTCTCTAAATCTCTCTCTAAATCTCTCTCTAAATCTCTCTCTCTAAATCTCTCTCCCTCTCTCTCTAAATCTCTCTCTAAATCTCTCTCGCTCTCTCTCTCGCTAAATCTCTCAATCTCTCTCTAAATCTCTAAATCTCTCTCTCTAAATCTCTCTCTCTCTAAATCTCTCTCTCTCTCTAAATCTCTCTTTCTCCCTTTCGCTCTAAATATCTCTCTCTCTCTAAATCTCTCCTAAATCTCTCTCTCTCTAAATCTCTCTCTAAATATCTCTCTCTCTAAATCTCTCTCTCTCTCTCTCTCTCTCTAAATCTCTCTCTCTCTCTAAATCTCTTTCTAAATCTCTCTCTCTCTCCAGACTCTCCAGATGATCCAGACTCTCCTTGGGTTACAGAAGTTTATGTTCCGTTTCGGCATAGAATGAATAGCCATATGTGTAATGAGTGTACAGTGGGGGTTTAGCTTCCCTTGGCATAGCCATTAGGTCTGCCTTTGGGACCTTATAAGTGTTTTTAGTTAGCCAGCACAATATCCTTGGTGCAACAACATCAACTGTTGCATGACTAAACACTTATACGGTCCCAAAGGCGAGACCTATTGGCTATGCCAATGCTTGTTTAATTACGAATTTCTCGATAGTGTTTGCCCCCACGGACTAAATACAGAGACATTTTGGAACAAGAGACTGTTATGTCTCAGCCACGATGCCAAAGGGTGAAGTCTTTTTCCTGATTGTTTATTTAGGACACCATGCAAAAAAAATGCAAACTCGGGAGTAGAAAAAGCGCGGTGAGAGTCAACAGCCTTTCACAAGAAATGCACTTGGTATCAACTCTGTGTAAATCTCGCTCAGAACTGTCGACAGTAATAGCAGTTATTTATAGAAATAATGCATCTGGGCTTTAGGACTGCCATTCCCAGTGAACTGAGCTGTGCATCTTTAAATAACTTCAAACACACATTGCAGGATAGGATAGCCATGGGATAGATACACGCGGAAAAAAAAACATTCGTTACATCGCGGGAGAGGTAGGGTTTGTGTTTTATTCATGGCAGCCTGCGAAAATGGCTCCGTGATTGACTTAAACCGAATCCCAGATCTGTATTTAAATCTCACCAGAGAATATGAATAAAGAGCAGGAAAAAACAACTTTATTTGTGAGTTATTGATGATCTGAACGGATATCGGTTATTACAAGTGGCTTTTGTTTCTTTTCACTTCCGTTCTTAGGGCATTGTACAACAGTAGGTGTAACAAAGGGAAACTGCAAGGATGCCACATTTCCCAGGAGCAATGGGAGCACCACAGACAAAATGTGCTTTTGCCTCTGGCGCCAATAATCATCATACCGCTGTTAAATACACCAGAAAAAGCCTATCACTTAACAACAGGTATGCGTCGGTTCACATGTAAATCTGAAATCTGCAATCATGTCATTGCCTCAGGTTTACTTTGAAGTTGTTACTTAAAAGTACCCATAAGAGATTCCTTCAGGGGTTTCAGTATTTTCTCCAATCCCTATCCACCGAGGTTAGGGATAAAATGGACCCCGAGGGTCTCAATTACAGCCACTGAACTTGAGTCCAGCAGCACACAATGACAAGCAAAGATCACAGCTCAAGGTTGATTTAGCCCAATAGGTTCTTGTCAGTACTGCGCTGACTTATCAGTGTTGCTGTCCGAACCGTCAAAAGGGGATATTTGCCCCAGGTCCCACACTTTTAAGTGACCCCCTCTTCCACGCCTAAATCTATTTATAGAGCACTTTTACACCAAAAAAATATCCTTAGCCTCCAAGAGGTGTCGCCATAAAACCAGAGCGAGAACACGCATATTACTGGTGACTTGAGCCTCACTAAAGTATCTGACAAGCTCAGTTGCTGTCAGTGGCACAAATAAACAGTGAAAATCACATAACACAGTGAAGCAATAGGGATGTGTAGTAAGGGTTTTATTAAAGATTTGTAAAGAGCGACTTACCAACCCTAAGGTTATCGAGGCGCATTGGGCTGTCGGGTAGATTAAGTGAGCTATTGCCCAGAGTCACATGATGCTGAGCTGACCTGTGGACCCGTGCTCCCGCGTAAACCGCTATGGCCCCTGCACCACACCTCTCTCTTTGGCTGTGATTAGTGGTAAAGGGGGTAAGGTTTTTTAGGGATATTGGAATGTTAAGGGCAAAGGGTTTTTAGGGATCAGGGACAGGAAGAGGTAGAGAAAGGTAAGAGGTTTTTAGGTTTCTGGGGCAGGTACGACAAAAGGGAGGTAAAGGTTTTTGGGGTTCAGGGGCAGCAAGAGGTAAAAGGAGATAAGGAGTTTTTAGAGGCAGAAAGAAGTAAAGGGAGGCTAGGGGTTTCAAAAGGGGGGTTTAGGAGGTTAACTCACACAAAAAAGAAGAAAGATATAGAAATGTTAAGCTCCCCAAAGGAGGCAGGGCTTTACACCGAGAACAATGGACATGTTCTGCTAGAGCTGTGGAGTGGTACCCACCTCTGCGGCATGACTGGTACTGCACAGGTGTCCCCCAAGGGGCTTTCAAGTGAACCTACTGAGACCTACAATGCTAAGAAACCCTATTCATGTGAGGGAAATCCCTTCTCAGTAATCCCCTTACTGCCCTTATCTTAGGTTCTGTTGAGGCACTATTCTGTAGAAGCGCCAACTGCATTGCGGCCTTTCGACACCATTTTTGCGCATATAGCTTAGAGTGAGCCGGTGCAGTCAGGATACAATTTATAACTAATCCCCAGCATCACTCAGATAAGTGGCTTTTACTGGTGGACAGTGTTAACGAGTGGAATCAAGTTGAGGCCCAGTGGCTCCACTGCTAAGTCTGCACAACTGCTGAAGACAGGAGGTACAAGCAGTGGATGTCAGGGAAGAAGGCAGGAAGCAAGCAGGGAATTATGGCTTTTGGGCACCAGCGAGACTCCATCTCAAACAAAGGAGGATCCCGCACCAGGGTAAACACTGAAGTTCTATATCAGCCATAGAAAGAGGACTCTTATGGGACCAAGATGGTGACCATTTTGAATTTATTTTCGTCGACTTCAAAATGTGGACCTTGTGGCCTTCAACAACAGCCTAGAAATGCTGGAATCACAATGGGGAAGAAGATAGTTACCACATGGACTTAAATCACCAAATATACCTGACTACAGAATTCTACCAGGAGGCCAACCACAAATGGAAACAGTTCCTGGCGCTCATACCCCCAACTTCTAATATAGGAGATTAGGTATAGACTCCTAGAGCCAAACAAAATGTTTATTACCATGGATGTGTGGACTACCATGTATGAAGAGACAGAGGACTAAGAGAGATTTCTGGACTCCCTTGGACCCATTGAGATTGATACAAAGAGAAGTGCATGGAGCAGTACCCCAGTGAGAAAACATCTTGCGATTCCAAAGGACTAAGTGTATCCGGAAGAACGAGAAAGAATTGAATGCATATCCCAAAATTGAATGGACGGAGAAATGAAACAGGGCCAGGAGACACTCGACACAGATGAACACATTTTGATCTCTGCTAAAAGATTAAATAACCCGCCAAACTGGTGAATAGATAATAGGACTGCACATCACTTAAGATCTGATAATGCCTTGACAAAAGGTGAAGTTCAATAATGTCTTACGAATATGAATAGCTGCTACAGAAGGCACATTTGGGGGAATGCATATGTAGAAACAGCAAACTTGAGTGTGGAAATAACATATCCAAAATAGGTATACTTTATATAGATTCAACCACTTGCCTGCTTGAACATACAGAGGGCATATGTATAAGGGGACTGAGTCACCGGAACATCACTTTTGCCGAAGCTCCGGTGGTGCAATCCAGTGCTCCATATTTACAAAGTGGCTTCAAGCCACTTTTTGTGGCTTGATGGCACTTTGTAAATATGGTACCCTGTCACGCAGTTTTCTGCATGAAAGGGGCGTGTAATGGGTGTTGCTGTGGGCATTTCACCACAACACTCCTTGCTATTTGATACTTCCCCAGATTTACAAGGACGTGTAAATCTGAGACAATGCCAAAAATTAACACTATGAAAAAGCAGGCATTAGATTGGCGCAACGGGGAGAAATACTTTCATTTCTCCTCACATTTGCTTTTTCTAAGCACACATAGAAAGAACAAAATGCCATTAATGATTGTTTATGTGCAGGAAGGTGTCCCTTCCTGCACATACATTAAATAAAGGCGATTTGCTTGAGCACATAAACAATCATCCCCGCAACACTATGGCGCAAATTTGTCTGTGTTGATGCCAGGCAGCTATTTTTAGCGCCAGCACTAGGGTAAACAGAGGGGTGCACCGTATCCTTGCTGTACCATTTCCAGGTAAATATGCCCCATGCAGTGGGCATGGGGAGGTGTAGAAGAGGAGGTGTAGAGGTCAGGAACTGCCCACTGGCACATTTCAATTATTTACATGATACAAGATCTGGTGGAAAATTCAGTAGCTCATAGACTTTACTATATACTTTTCACAACAGGAGGCACCCTGGTACCTAGGCTAAACAATTTAGTTAAATACAGAGAGTGGTGCACATGACATCTGGTTAGCCACCATAACCATCTGACGACAGGTTAGTGAAGCACTAAAACTCAGTCTACTATAGTTTAAATTGTTGTTCTATTATTTTGCTAAAATACCAAGTGACAGCCTATCTCAGCCTTCGCCTTGGAGCTCCTTTTCCGGTCATACACATTATGCAGCTCATTCTCAATGTCTATGGCTTATCACATTTTATTAAGAAGAAAGAAAGTACTGACATTTATGCGATCTCTGCACCGGAATCCGGCTGAGATATGAAGAACCAGAACCTTTTGGACCTGGCGGCGCAGGGTACGCCTTAATCTCCTGGGTTCTCCTGCTTAGCTACACAGAGACACGTGGACACTGTCGGCGTAAAAGATTAGATTTATTAGCTGCAGCTAGTACAGTTGTCCTAGAAGTACACAGGGAATGTTCTCAGGAGACTGCCACTTCACTCCGTGGCGCACAATCTTATATAGTATATATGTGACATATACATTAACTAAGAACACACCTAAAACATATAAAAGGAGCCAATAAGGAAAGTTGGAAAACAGAACGAAACCAATAGGAAAGGTTTGAAAATAGAGTATCGAGTAACTCGAAGAAGCCTCTCCTCTAACTGTGTTTGTCACCCCTCCCCACAAACTAATTCATTAACTGACTTGTAGCTGTCTTGCAGGTGACGAGATACGTTTGTGTGTTTTTGGAGGATAGTTGTGAAACAAGAGAATACGAGCAGAGGACAGCGAAGGCCAGACAATAAGATAAAATCAGAAGAGAATAGTGTGAACCAACAGATAGTTGAGACAGGGATTAGGAAAACCAGACAGGGATTAGTGTACTTGGCCAGTCTCAAACACCAGCTTTTGTAAACAGAGGCACAAGGTTATTTTAATACACTATTGCAGGAAAAGCAGAAAAAGACTTCGACCGTCGTGCTGCCTGAGTGAGGGCAACACAAAATGGGGGCGGAGCACTAAATGGTGGGTCGATACGATCATGATCGAAAATCGAAGATCCTCAGATACTGGAAATACACTTAAGAAAGAAAGAAATAGAAATATCAGCATTTGTAAATCGCACAGCTACCTCCGTAGAGGTGTCCCAGCGCTGGGGGCCATCGGGAAGATTAAGAGAGCTATTGGCCAGAGTCACAAGGTGCTGGGCTAACCTGCCGCTGGGGATTGAACCGTGAGCCCCGTGTTCCGGAGTCAGATGCCCTGGCCGCTTCCCTTTAGAGAGCGAAACACAGAAACGTGATTGGGTGGGTAAAGTGATACATTCTTGCAAAACTATTCAGCCATCATAAACATAAACAACCCCTTTAGACCACTGAAAAAGGAGGAGAGGCTCTTATCGCCAAATACTTACCTACATATATCTTACGCATATGGATAGGTGATCTAGGTAGACATGTGTTCGCCAACTTGAAAGTCCAATATACCTCTATTATTGTGGGATCAGTATATCCACCTGTCGGGTTTGAAATAGATTTTCCTACTTGATATTTCAAGACTTCACAAATTGTTTGGCAAAATACAATCTGTCATAGGGAGAGACTGGATTACTGTGCTAGACCCACAACCTGACCGTTTGGACAACAAAAATAGTGAGCAGACATAGGAAGGAAAGATATTTCCGAACACCATAAAGGACCATTCCCTTTTAGACTCCTGGGTGGTGTTGCATCCTGAGTAACAGGACTGAACTTTTACATTGAGGATGAGCGGCACACGGTCAAAGCTTGATTTTTTCTTTTTTCACACTCAAGTCCACTCACTAGATGACTCGTGGCCCCATATGTCACACTAAACTGTGCTTCAGAACACAACATAATAGGGATTATTTATTGCTTCGGGGCCCTGGCTCCCCCATGGAGTACTTGGCGAATAAATGTTGCCAAATACACAGAACCGACAGCAACGAGAACTTGCATTCCTTTATAAAGACACATCTCGATCCTAATGAAGTCTCAGTCCAGTGGCGTAACGATAATCGAGGGGGCCCCCCTGCACGGTACATGGAGGGGCCCCCTCCAGACTCTATTAGGAGCTCCCCAGCCGAAGTGCAGTGCTGAAGGGGCCCCCTGGAGCTTGGGGCCCCCCGCACTGCGGGGGATGCGGGGGCCTTTGTAATGCCCCTGTCTCAGTCACCTTAACCGAGGCTCTATGGGCCCACAGTGGCGTATGTTTGCAGAGAGATGATGAGGGAATCTGCAATTACTGAACGGAAATAACATGGCAGAAAGGCAACAATTAGAAAAGGAAATACAACACTTGACTATACATAATAATAAACATTCATAAGCAGAATTATTGAGGAAACGTATCCAATCCAAACATAAACTTAATAGGGCAGGTACCACACAGACAGAGCCATGCTTTTCGAAATAAGACAACAGTACTACGAAAAAGTCAAGAAAGTATGGCACTGACTAGCCGGACAATCAAGACAACTGGAAGCTACTAAAACAATGCCAACACTCACAAATGACAAGGGCCAATCACTCACCAATCCCTTAGACAGCACAGGGAAATTCACGATTTTCTACAATGATCTTTATAATTCTATCTTACAGGACTCGGAAACCGCTATGGAAGTCTTCCTGAAACCTCTCTCCTTACTGTGTATGAAAGATGAGCACAGAGTGTAGTTAGGTGAGGATATCACGGAAGAAGAAATTATCCAGGCGATTGACAGCATGGTCCCTCTCAAAGAACCTTGGGAAAATGGGCTACCTATACAAATACTACAAAATCAACAAAGACTTACTAAACTCATTATTAATTAAAATATACAAACCACTTGAAGGGAGAGGAGCCCTCTGAGATGGCCATGCGGCCCGCTCTCCTTTTAATATATATGTATGACCCTTTAATTTACATAGTGGTACGAGGATGGTGTTTCCAGGGCATTTTAAAGGGGGGAGTGCCCCTCTGCCCCCATCCACTTTCAACAAATATGTACGGCCCTGGGGACTGAGGTCCCCAGGACCATAATATGTTTGAGGCCCCCCTCCACTTTAAAATAAACAAATGGCCCTGGGGACGGGGTCCCTAGGGCCTAATAAGGCTCAGGGAGGGGGAGTCTCAACTGTATGCTACTCCACTCTACATCACTCCACTCTACGATGTTCCACTTCACTATACGTCACTCTACACCACTCCACTCTGTTATTCAACTCAATGCCACTCCACTCTATACCACTCCACTCTAAGCCTCTCCATTCTTCGCCACGCCACACTACGCTACTCCACTCTATGCCACTAAACTCTACTCTACTCCACTCTATACTATTCACTCAATGCCACTTGACTCTATGCCACTCTATGCTACCGTGTTCCAATTGATGTCACTCCACTCTTCATCTCTCCACTCTTTCCAATTCTGCTCTCTGCCACTCCACTCCACACCACTACTCTACTGAGCTGCACTATGCGCCACCCCGTTTGACACCACTACACTGTTTGCCACTTCACTCTAAGCTATTCTACTCTAAGTTATTCCAATCTATGCTATTCAACTTTACGCTACTTCGCTTTTTGCTATTCCACTCTCTGCCAATCTTGGCCACATCCCTGTGCGCTATTCCACTCTATGGCAGTCCGCTCTGCACCACTCATCTCTATGCCACTCATCTCTATGCTATTTGACTGTATGCCACTCCTCTCTGCACCACTGTAGTGTATGCCACTCTGCTTTACACGACTCCACTATATGCCACTCACCTGTACACCATTATGTGCCACTGCACTCTACGGCATTCCACTCTACACCACTCCACCGTATGCTATTCTACCCTATGCCACTCCTCTCTATGCTATTCCACTGTACTCCACTCAACACCACTTCACTCTACACTATTCCACTGTACGCCACTCCACTCTGCACATCTCCACGCTATGCTATTCAACTTAACACCACTCCACTCTATGCTAATAGTCTGTACGCCACTCCACTCTATGCAAATACACTGTTTGCCACTCTACTCTACACCTCTCCGCTATTCCTCTCTTACCACTCCAATCTGTGCTATTTGACTCTATGCTGCTCTACTCTACACCACTATAGTGAACGCCACTCTTCTCTACACAACTCCACTTTGTGCAACTCCACTCTACGCTAGTCCACTCTACACCACTTGACTCTTCGCCACTCCACTCTGCGATATTCCATTCTTTGCTACTCTACTCTACGCTATTCCACTCTATGGCACTCCGCTCCATTCTACGCCACTCCACTATATGCCACTTCACTTTACACTACTACCCTGGAGAGAACTCCACTCTATGCTATTCTATTCTATGCCACTCCTCTCTACACCACTCTAATGTACACCACTCCACTCTGGTCCCATTCCACTGTACAATATATGACTCTGTGCAACTCAACTATATGCCACTGTACGCTCTCCAGTCTATGGCATTGCTGTTTATGCCACTCCACTCTACACCACTCCACTCTATACTATACCACTCTATGCAACTCCACTCTATGCCACTCCTTCCATGCTATTCAACTCGATGCCATTACACTCTACACCACTTTACTGTATGCCACTTTACTGTACACCACTCCACTCTATGCCACTCCACTGTATGGTATTTCATTCTATGCCTCTCCACTCAACACCATTCCACTGTATGCTATTCCGCTGTAATCCACTCCACTCTGTGCCACTCTATTCTTGTTGGGATTTAGGGGTAAATAGGGGTTGGTTGCCTTCCCCTTTTCTCATCTCTCCTCATTCCCTTTCTTGTTTCTTGTTCCTGCCAGTCTGCATGCTTGATTGGGTGCACACGAGAATAGCTAGCAGGTTGTCTTTTATGCCGCTAGTATTTAAAGACCCTACCTTCGGTATGCAAGCTTGGTTTCTTTTACGGTCCCTTGCCTTGGGACTTCCGGTTCCGGCTTTGTTTTTCCTGAGCCTTGCTGGTGGATCTTCGGCTGTGGACTCTGTGTGCCTCCCAATGTTGAAGGTTGGGTACTCTCGTCTCTCCGAATGGAGATTGCTTTTTTTTTGCCTCCCTGTTGTTGAGCCATAGAGGAGCTACTGTGTTTAAAAAACGGAGGATTAGGGAATGAGATGAGAGACGCGGCTGCGTTTCTCGTTCTCCCCGGACTGGACTTTCTGGATTTGTTTAAACTATCTGACTCATTATGTGTGATTGGGCGGAATCATGAAGGAGCTGAAGGTCGGTCGATTTTTGAGCTCTCCGCCTCTTTTTGAACCAGGGGATTTTTTGTTTCACGTTGTGATTCTTCCCCCCCCCCCCCCTTATCCCCTTCTTTAGTTAATTGGGTTCTTTAGTCCTAACGAGAAGGTGTGTTATTACTTATGGGGACTAGGCTACATTTGGATTCACTGCTTTCTCTGCAATAAAGAGGAGTAACCCCTGTCTTCCCTTCGTTGTTTTTTTTTGTTTGTTTTTTCCTCCTAACCTCCATTGGACTGGTGGAGTCAAGTATTGTGATGTTGCTCCTCTTCATATAAAGAACGTCTCCATCCACTAAATTGGGTAAGACAAAGATTTGTGGGTTCTTGTTTGCACCTAGATTTGTATTATATTGTGAGGTCTAAAGTAATACTCTGTTGTCCCTTCTTATCTTTAAGGACACGGCTGTGGTCTTCCAATTGCTGGTTGGGTGGTAGCCAAGAAGTTAAAAAGGAGCACCTGTGCAATGACTGTGCTGTGTTGGTTCCTTCTTTATTCCCCCACCTTCTCCCTGCATCGGGGTCACCCGTCACTCTGATTTTATAGTCGGGTGTAGGGTGTCTGCGGTGAGGGTAGCGGATTGGGACATTCTTCAATCCTGCAGTGCTGGGCAGGTTGGCAACGAAACAATTCTACACCACTCCACTTTATGATACAAATTGCTACCACCCAGAAGGAACAGCTATTTATGTTGCTTCCTCTAAGAAGGAGCAATCACTTGATCTGTTTCCCTGCCCCATCAGTGTGGGCAAGGAAACAGACCTCAAGTCTGCCCCCAGCCAGTATAAGCATCTTCAAAGCTTCCACCCGTTGGGAGCAAACTCAGTATTTGCTCCCGTTTGGCAGGAGTTTTGAAAATGCTCCTACCAGGCGGAAGCAAACACAATTTTCCCTGCCTGCGCCTGTGCGAGCAGGGATAAAACTGTGAATTTGTAATGTTAGAGGCCTGGGGTCTCAAGGGCCCTTTCAAGGCTTGGGGAGTGGTCTCCCTCCCCCTTTTTGGTAAATCTCAACCCCTGGGGTGGACTCCCTGGGGCAATATAATTGATCAGTGAGCGGGCAACATGGTCCCCTCCCCGTTTATAAAGTATTTCAGCCCTAAGTGTGGGCTCCCTGGGGCCCATAATTGGGTCGGGAGGGGGGCTCATGTGCCCCGCTCCCATTAATTAATGAAACCTGCCCCAGGCCGACATTATTTTTCCAATCCTGTGGGATCTTGCAGAATCACGGCAAAAACTGGTGATTTCTTTTTATTTTGCCTGGGGAAGGGGGCACTCTGGATCCCCTTCGTGAGGCTCAGGGGAGCAGGATATACCTACCCTGCACCCTAATATATTTTTTATTTACTACTACAGGACAGGGGACTAAGTGCCCAAGCCCTGTAATGGTTGGCAGCAACATATTACTCTGGTAAAATGGAAGCTTCACTGAGGAAAACTTTGTACTCTACCTTAGTACTTTGTGGGTGATTCTTGTGCAGCAGGTGCAGTGGGGTTACCAAGGTACGAGCGAATTATTTGAAAATATATCGCAAAACAAACAATGTGGGTTGAGTGTCTGATGGGGGGTTTGACTGCATGCGGGGGGTTGAGCACAGGGCCTCACCTGAGGTTTAAACCCCCCAGCAATTCATGAAAAAAGAAAGATTAAAGTGACGTTATAGTTAGGTATAGTTCGAAAGGACCTCTTTTTTGTATCATCACCCCCCCGCCCCCAATGTTTTGGGCGGATGCTACTGTTTTTTTTTACTTTAGTGCACTGGACCCTGCTGTCCAGGCCCTAGTGCATGTGCTCTGACCCCCAAAGAATGTGTACTATTGACTAATACCTGATTGGCTTATTTAACTTACCTTTAAGTTCCTAATTTATAGTACAATAGGCACCTTGGGCTGAAAAGATAAATGTCACTAGTGGACTGCAGCATTTAATTGTGCCACTACTGCAGTGACATAGTGAGAACGTGATTCTAAGCCCGCCATTGCAGCCTAGTCGGGCAGCTCTAAAAACTGCTAACCAGACATGGCAAAATAAACCCTTTCACCAGGTTGAATCCTTCCTTTTAATATTAATAAGCCACCGACAGAGAAGGTCTTGGTAGACCCACCAGGCAGTGTGCTTAATATTAATGAAAAGGGAATGTTCCTTTTGTGTTTAACATGTCCTGACAGTGAAAACATGAAATTTCCGATTTCACTGTAGCAAAGCCTGTAGTCTCATTGGCTAACATAGAGTTTCACTAGCCACAGCGCTAAGTGCTAACCTCCATTTGGGATGGTTGCATTTAAATTTAAATTTTACTCATTGTTGAGATCAGC
The DNA here is from genome assembly GCF_964204655.1 of Triturus cristatus. Taxonomy (NCBI): domain Eukaryota; kingdom Metazoa; phylum Chordata; class Amphibia; order Caudata; family Salamandridae; genus Triturus; species Triturus cristatus. The sequence continues at coordinate 394,237,558 of NC_140582.1, read as the reverse complement.
TTTAAGGTAACTTTTAATAGACAGGTGACTTTAGAAGGTATCATTTAGTTTCCTCAGGGATCCAGTCCGTCTATATGTAGCAGTTGTCAATCAAAACATGCTCCGTCCCTGCTAGGAAGGATGAAATACACCCTAGGAACAGGAAGAAAGAGGATTCCTGAAGGGAGGAGGTGTAACCTCCTCCAGTAGGATGACTAAAGGGTGGTGGTCACAGCTGGCCCTGCTTCAAAGAGGTCTGTGAAGCAGATAGTGATCACACATTCAACTGCCCACACCTTGGAGTAGGCAGAAAGTCTGACATTTTTTCCAGTGGAGAAAATCTTGCTGCAGAACCAGTTTTCCAGGACGAATTGCTCATTACGCTTGATACATCCCATGCGAGTACCAAAGGCTCATCACAGGGAAGAAGGCTTGTGCCATCATGGATTTGGGTAGAGTGGGGCTTCCCTGGAAATGTGGTGGCCATTTCCCCAGGAAGTGATGTAAATTGGTAAGGGCTGCCTTGTTGACATTATTTCCCCATTGGCTAGTGAGTCCATCCCTCCCATAAAGAAGAAGATGGCATAACAGTTGTACCCAAGACACACAGTCCTCATATCACCACTGGACTGGGAAGAAGACTGAAAAAGGACTACCCTGCTACTCTTAAAACAGACTGGATGTGCTCTACCCACTTGTAGAAAAGAGCTCAACTCATGCCAGGACGAGGGCTAGGTAGCTATCCCTCTGTTAAGCTTCAGGACCACCAAGACCTAATGAACACTGTACTCCTTGAGATCCCAGCTGCCCAGGAATGCCTGTCCATCATTGAATGACGAGGTGCCTGCTGGTTGAACAAGTCCTGACCTTCTGGAGGTGCCCCAAGTCAGATGGACCCATAGCTGAAGTCAAGGTGGACCGCTGGACCTGCTGTAACTGGGAGTCTCCAATGTATACAATAAAAAGAAAAAAGAAACAAAGAGTTATGTAAATGTTTTTAGTAGGGATTGAACTCCCTGGGATTAGATATGGTGCAGACTCAAAGTATTGTGTACCCACTAGGAGTATGTAATGGGTCCAGGGCCAAGTCCATTCTCAGTGCTTTTGTTCATAAATATCATAGATATGTAATGAACTGTGACTCATTTAACAGCAGTGTCCAGTTGCCACAGCTATGAATATTCCTATCATATATGTTTACAAGTGTCATATATTGCATAATCAAATGCACCTAAGGAATCTCATCTTTCATGCCTTGTTATTGGGATCGCCTACAAATCCACTGTTATTCTTTTTCAAATAGCATTTCACTGATTCTAATGGCAGGCCCCATGTCTTCTAGATGCTCAGTCACAACCTACTTAAGATTATTGATTGTATGGCTGAGTATTGTGCAATGGTTAGGCATCTTGGTTGCGTTGTGTTTGCTTTGTGAATTGCTTTAGTGCTTGCAAATGTGTTTTTTTTATTTTTCTACTCATCATGCCTATTTATCTTAGTCAGTAAGGGTATGTAATCATGTATGTCTGGTGTGTTGTGTTACAACTGATGTGTTTCTGTAAAATTCTGCGGTTTTGTAGGCCGAGGTCTAAATTTTTGGTTGGTTCAGTTAAGTGGCAGACACTGCATTTGGCACATGGGTAGTGGCCTGGTATTTTAGGTATACCCCACGAGGTGGCAATTGGTGCAAGAACGTGGGTATTTCTTTCCCATGTGCGTACTAGTGTGTCCTTAAAGCTTCTCCCGCTTCTAAGTGAGAGAACCTGGGTTTCTTTAGGAACAGTTTGCCAGTATTCCGTAGGTGCCAGTTTCTGTTGATCATTTTCTTGACTTGTTTTGTTGCAATGTTGTTGGTGGTCATACAAATGAGCCTATCCCTCTTTGATTCCAGTTGTCTAGTCTCAAGCAAAGTCTCCCTATTGCTGTTCTTTGCTCTCGTCCTTGTTTTCTGTATTATTGTCTCTGGGCAATCACAGGCTTATGTTTTTTTAGACAGTAAATCTACTTGTTTCTTAAAGTCCTCCATGTCTCTACAGTTTTTCAAAGTTTGAGGAATTGTCCATAAGGGAGATTGTCTTTGAAAAATTAAATACAGGTCTGTCAAATTCTGTTTTCCAATGAACTACAGGTCTTAACAGCAGATACATAGCACTACCACATCGAAAATTCTTTCCCTGTGCCATGTCACCACCACAAGGCCAATGGTCACATCTTGCACAAAGCAGGCAGCAGCAAGGAAACACTGGGTGCAGAGCATGTCCAAGGCCAGAACTTCCCCCTCAGTGTGCACTGGAGGCGAAAGGATTGGGCAGAGTTTGTGACCTTAATTTCCAGTGTCTTTTTGTAATTGTAATTGTCCATGTGTATTTGCACATATTTGCTCAAATACTTATTTACTATCAACTATTCACCAGTGGTTAATTTGAGCCAGTGGTTTTCAGGGCTCGGCACCGGCCCTTAATTGTTTTCTGGTGCTCAGCACCAGCACTTTATTGTCAACATCGCACTTATGACAGTCTGCCACATGGTGGTGCTGCTCATCTAATTTAGAGATCAGCAGGACAATGGTTATTTATAAATACAATACACATTAACAATTACTAATACCTGCCTCCACAGTCATTCCTTTAGCTTTGGGGACCAGGAATAATCTGAACTGTCGCACTTGCAGGCGAGAGAGATGGATAGTAGTTGTTTTGGCAATGATGATAGGGGTGATGGGTGGTGCAAACTGCAGTGGCCTCCTGGTAAGGGCCCTGGCACCTATTATTTTATAAATTAAGCACTGCTATTCACGTGATGATACATGTTGCTTAAGTGTCATTCTCCACATGTATTTGGCTTTAGTTGTAGATCACCAACGAAGTATAGTAGTTGCAGTTCAAAAACTATAATATTTTCCCTCCAGTATAATGAAGAAAAGCCACAATTTAAATACAAAATAGATATCATGAGTACACTATATCGCAGCAGCATCAATAACTAATAACCATATTTATTTGCTTACTTACTTCTGCCTCCATAGCACTTCGGGCAGTACAGTTATCCCATTTGCTGTGTCGTAATTGTCTATGATCTGCCGCTATTTCATTGGTTATGACGTTTCATATATTTTGCTTCAACGTAGCCTTTGCTTTAATTTTAATTATTCCATTTATTGTGTATCTTCTTTAATTTTGGTCTAGTGCAATTCCTGGTACGCATTTCACTCCAGTAGAGCTCAGCAGTTGAGTGTACCAGTGGCATCTTGAAAGCATTTCCTTTTCCCAACAAGAACCCCTAGGGTCTGCTCAATGACATACTTTTCTGCAAGGAAGCTAATCCATGATGTGTTACCACCAGTTCACAGGAAGACACAATTTAAGCAAGAAAGACTTGGTCTGCAACCCTGCCCAGTAGACGTTGAACACAATACTCTAGCACATAGTACTCTCCAGGCACAAGGCATGGCTTTTCGTCCCAACCTATTGCTATATGCCCAGAATCAATGTGCACCATGCCCACAGGGCGTGCCCTGGGCTAAGCCCTGTGAATGATAACCTCTCTAGCACAGGTAATGGCCAATAGCCAGTAATTGTTTAGAACCCTTTCAAAAAGTCCTTTATGTGTATTTAAATGAGAATTGTTAATTGTGTGACCCTGACAATAAACATACTATTCATCCCCGGTTAATCATTCTTCATTAAGGTTTTCAAGTTCAAAATGAGTGTGTACTATTACCCACTGGTATTAGGAGAAAGTAGAAATAGAAGTAGGCCATAGCCTTTGACCATCACTTGTAGATAGTAAATGCTGGTACCAGTGCATATTCAGACTGCATAGAAAGTTAGGAATGAACTTGCCCAGTGGTTGTAGTGCATTAAAAAACTATGGGAACTGTGACGCTACATGCAATGGGAGCAAGATGAGTGAGCATGGGGGCGTAGTCAAAGGCATGGCTAAAAATATAAAATATTCTGAAACTTTAATCGGTCTTTCGCCTTCCAAGTAACTACATATAAAATGCCACACAGTTTTATGTGAAAATTAAATGCAAATGTTAACAAGTGAGAAATGCAGTATTCTACATTAGGAAACATCTGTTAGTAAATTCACTGCACCAGAGAGCCACAGAATTCAATCTAGGTTGGTGCAATGGTGAATTGTGACTTGTGTATGTTTAGTGCTACATGGTTCCAGTCTGTGACAGAAAGCACTGTGAACATGCAAATCGTAACTTTAAACTTGCATTACACACAGTGTAAGATAGGCTGCTACAAATATGTGTACAAACGTTTAAGATAAAATAATTTGCTTCCAAAATATAGACTTTATTAATACCCAGACTGTACATGGTGCAAAAAAAATGTATAACTGTTTTAAAAGCACACACTTCATAGCTTAGCTGGGAGCTCCCTTACAGTACTTCTAAAAAAGAATACATATGCGTCATCAGGAATCTTCAAGTGGTTCCATTAATTAAAGTCAACATCGGCTTCTGAGCATCCTTTACATTGGTAGCTTGACCAGTTGCGCACATTAACATTTCTTTCAGGGAGGTAAGCACCCTGGCAAGAACGCTGGTCCTCCGTCGTTTTCACAGCACAGGAGACTTCCTGCATTACACTTCAGCTGAAGCATTTCAACTGTCAGAATTAGATGGGTGCCTGTTCACTATAAGTAGGAGAACTGTTTTCCAAAATTTGAAAAAGTATGGGCAGGCCGTGCTCCTCAGGTTCGCCCCACTTCGACCACTGGATTTACCTGATATCTGACTGAGAGGCGAAAGTCACATTTTAGAGAAGTTTACAAGATGGATAAATGGCATTTTCTGCCCGTCTAAAGGGGATCTGCTCTATTCTTTGAGGAGGGGTAGGAAAAATGTGCCCCCACGTTTTCCCTTTCCTCGCTATGTTACTGCAGTTATGACTCACAAGTGCGTATTATTATAGTTTACTGGATTCATATTTGAAATTCCAAACCACAAGCAAAACAATCAAACTGTAAATTTGATGTCTTTCATTTTATGTAGTTATTTCAAAATCTGATTGGTTTATACCAAACTTAAAATAATAGATTTTCAGTCTGGTCAAATAGTACCGTCTGGTCGCAGTTAGGGGTTAGTTTGGCTCTTAGTTTTGTGTGAGACAATTTTGCCTGTCAGTGGTTATTGTACAAAATCAAGGGGTTCAAACTCATGATCCACTAACAATTGAGCTGTGATGCCTTGTAATTTACCTGTGATGCCCTGCAACTTGCCGAGATGCTATTTATGCTCGAAAAGATACTTGTGATGGAATGGATATTAAATGGCTCTTCTCAAAGCAACAGCACATCCAAACTTTCTAATATGGCGCCCAACATTTTTGATACTCAGAACACGCTCAATTTCACATACGTCTTAGAAGCGAGATGCTAGTAAGTATGCAGGGTAGATTTACAATAATCTTGGTGAGCGCTCATGGCACTTTGAATATAATTATGATTTACAGCATGATGCAGCATCACATATTTACATCGCCATGGCCCAATTAACATGTGGGGCCTGTCCTCCCGCCGCTCCAAAGAAGCCTTACAACCCAGACAACTGCTGTGACATCAAGCAGGATCCACAACGGGTGCAATACATATACATCAAGCTACCTTCAACAACCACAACAGCTGACACAATTTCATTAAGCTGCATTTGTCTTTCTCACCCTCATGGCACGTGCACAGGTTGTTTTCCTCCAGAAGTGATGAGGGAAAGGCCTCTCTGGTATAGGTACCATTAAGGTCTCAGGAGCTTATTTATAACCCCATTGCGCCGGCAGTGCGTCACTTTCTTTGACAAACCGGCTGCGCAGTGTAACTGCCCTTATTTACAAGGCCATGTAAGGCTACACTGCGTGGCTTTTCATGGCCTTGTTAACATGGCACTCTTTCACGCATTACTCTGCGTGAAAGGAGCATTCCATGGGTGTTGCTGTGGGGGGTTGCCACGCAACATCCATGCAACCTGACACATTACCAGATTTACAAGGTTTTGTAAACCTGGGAATGCACAGGATTCCTACGCCTCCCTTGGGGAGGCATAAGGGAGGCACAACAAGGAGAATTGCCTTTATTTCCCCTCATTTTTCCTTTGTGTGCCGCATTCTGCAGCACATATAGAGAGAGGAAAACACATCTTGTGATTGTTTTTGTGCAGGAAGTTGTCCCTTCCTGCACAAAAACAGTCACCCCTAAAATGGAGACACCCTTGCACTATGGTGCAAGGGTGCTTGCATTGGCACATGGCAGCCCATTGTGCTTCAGTGCAGGGGAAAAGCACAGGAATGCACTGTATCTTGTAGATATGGGGCATTCCTGCACTTTTCTTTTGATACCCGTCAGCGCAGCAGGAAGGCTTGCTGCACTGCCATGCATCAAAATATTGTGAGGCCCTGAGTGTGATCCCTCTGTCTATTCCCAGAAGTGGAGCCCACCAATGAGACACTTGGGACCCAATTAGGCATATAATATGTATCTCACTAGTGCTCCTGTGAAGTCGTTTCTCAAAATACAACTGCAACCCACATTCAAGGGTAGTAATGAGGAGTCAAAAAGTCCTACACTATGAGCGTGTCCCTCAAAATGACAGAATAATTGGGTGCACTATCTCCCTCGGTGAGACAGTAGTGGGCTTGTTTATGAGAGGCTTGCGCCATTGGAGCATCACTTTTTTTGATGCGCTGGTGGCACAAGCCTCTCAATCATATCTCTGAGGCCACGCAAAGCCACTCTGCGTGACTTTGCATGGCCTCATAGGTATAGAGTAAGACAAAGCAGCGCAAGTCGCTGTGTTGCCTTACTCTGTGCCAAGGAGACATTCCATAGGCATTTCGGGTTTTCAACACCCATGGATTTGGACGCCGCACTAGATCTACTCAATCACGTAAACCTGGAGCAACACCGAAACCTTACACTTCCCCAGAGCAGGAGTGACAAGGAGAAATATTTTTATTTATTCTAGTTTTTCCCCTTTCCATGTGTGCTGCATTCTGCAGCGCACATAGCACCATGCTACAAGGGTGGCTGCGCTGGCACTGGGCTGCAAATTGTGCTCCAGCGCAGGGGTAAAGGACAGGAATGCACCATATTTCATTAATACAGTACATTCCTGCCCTTTCACATTGGTGTAGGGCAATGTAGCAAGCAGACTTGCGGTGCTGCCCTTCGGGAATTCCCATAAATGAGGCTCTAGTTGTTGAAACTACTAGTCTGCCATTGCCTTTTTTTGGTCCTCAATTATACGTGCCGTGTTAAATTCCGACACCCATGAAACCCCAGTTTGCCCGGATGTCGGTATTCTCATAAACTATGGCAGTTCATGTGACCCAATAGATTTCGGTAGTTTACATTTGCCAAACTTTTTTGAGTAAAAAGACAAAGTAATGCCAGTGAGTGAAAAGACAAAGTAAATGCCAGGATATGCAGATTTTGGGGCTGCAATCACCAAAATCCCTCAGTAATACTCTGCTTAAAATTCACAGAGGGCGTTATTTATCACAGCCAATAAATAATGATTATCAAGGTATTATTATTTATTTGATAAACTAGATAGCACACCAATAATGGAGGACTCATAATCGAGGCCATCATGATAAGTGCATTTGGGAGCAAAATCATAGCTGAGTAATCATCATATGTGAAATAAGTTGGAAGTATTCAAAGTGATCTGTCTAATGCATAATGTTGAAAAATTAGTATGATTTCATGGTGCTAAGTGTTTGAATTTCTAGCTTTCTTAATAGCTTCTGGGAAGAGGGAAGAGGTGTGGTGCCGCGGCCAGGGCGACTGACTCCGGAATCTGGGGATCACGGTTCGATCGTCGGCAGCAGATTAGCTCAGCACCATGTGACTCTAGGCAATAGCTTGCTTAATCTTCCTGATGGCCCCCAGCGCCTAGAGACCCTTACAGGTGATTGTTCGTGCTTTACACATGCGGATCATTATTATAGCATCTACAAAACACACACCTAGACACAAGGGGAAAGTAGTGCTTTTCTTGGTGATGCCAAAAGAGTGCGGGCATAGTAGATCCAATAAAGCAGACGATCATAAGGTACATTTTTGTTAAAGATGTGATCAATGTTCACCATTGACAACTCACCTCAATCAGCCTCTGAATTTCTGTCTACCATGCAGCACATCCACCATTGGATGGACTGTAACCATTTAAAGCTTAACCCAGGCAAGACCGAATTGGTCCTGATGGGGGGGCAGCTACAACTTTTGGGGCCCACATTTTTGGCCAATGGAACTAGGACTCTTCCCACCCCGTCTTCCTCTGCAAAAAGTCTTGGCATCACAATAAATAGCGACCTGTCACTATAAACCCAAGTTGGCTCTATGATCTCTACCTGCTTATTCCAATTACGGAAGATTAGAAAGATCAGCATACTACTCACACAGGCAGCATTAAAAAAGGTTGTGATAGCCCCGATTATGTCCCACTTAGACTACGCAAACTTAGTCTACCATGGTATGCCACTGTTCTTAACCAAACCTTTACAGATGGAGCAGAATCAAGCGGTTAGATTGATTAACCAGCAACCTAGGTGGCAACATGTCACCCCACTTCTGAGGAAGCTGCACTGGCTTCCCAGCATTGTGCTTTTAAAGTAGGATGTCTGTTTTTTAAATCTCTACATGGACGGAGCCCCAAAATCATCGATAGCCTTATTCAAATGTACACTACCTCATGTAACCTACGCTCGGCTCACCTCCATCTCCTGGCAACTCCTACCTTTAAGCTGAAGCGTCAAGGGGGCTGCAGGATTGCAGCCTAGCACCCAGACTGTGGAATTTCTTTCCACTGGAAATTAGATCATGCACTGACCTGAGCTTCAGAAAGTCCCTTAAGACATGTTTGTTTACACAAGTTTATGAAAAATTCCAACTGGGTTCGGTAAGTTCTAGAAACGGTGCCATGAAACCAATTGGTGTACGTGCGCTCTATAAGAATTTTATAACATAACATATAACATAACATACAGCTATACAGCTATGCCAAGCAAATGACCTAAGAAATGGAACATCAATCATATTAGAGGGAATATGCAGAAATGCTTTGATCTTTTCATGCTGCAGATTTCAGGTAGGGAAAAAAGGGGGTGGTGATGGACAGAGTTTCTGAATGATGCAGAATACTCTTACCAAGTCAAGAGATCATGGTTTTAATCCATCACCGTTTTTTAGCTCACTGCACCATCCCAGCTCAGAACCCGGCTACATGCAAATTAGTCTGTACCTGTCCCAGTGCATGATGGGAACAGGGCAAACCAAACTACCAAGCCAATTCTTATACTGGGAAGGAAACAAGCTTCCGGGGACCGGTTTCTGGCATCACAGCCTTCGTCGGCCCGGCTTGCCTGAATCCTGATGGTGCAATGAGCAAGGGACTCACGTCTGAGCATACCCTCCCACACTGAGTGTGGATAAAATCAATTTGGGAAAAAAGGGGGTGGTGATGGACAGAGTTTCTGAATGATGCAGAATACTCTTACCAAGTCAAGAGATCATGGTTTTAATCCATCACCGTTTTTTAGCTCACTGCACCATCCCAGCTCAGAACCCGGCTACATGCAAATTAGTCTGTACCTGTCCCAGTGCATGATGGGAACAGGGCAAACCAAACTACCAAGCCAATTCTTATACTGGGAAGGAAACAAGCTTCCGGGGACCGGTTTCTGGCATCACAGCCTTCGTCGACCCGGCTTGCCTGAATCCTGATGGTGCAATGAGCAAGGGACTCACGTCTGAGCATACCCTCCCACACTGAGTGTGGATAAAATCAATTTGGGAAAAAAGGGGGTGGTGATGGACAGAGTTTCTGAATGATGCAGAATACTCTTACCAAGTCAAGAGATCATGGTTTTAATCCATCACCGTTTTTTAGCTCACTGCACCATCCCAGCTCAGAACCCGGCTACATGCAAATTAGTCTGTACCTGTCCCAGTGCATGATGGGAACAGGGCAAACCAAACTACCAAGCCAATTCTTATACTGGGAAGGAAACAAGCTTCCGGGGACCGGTTTCTGGCATCACAGCCTTCGTCGGCCCGGCTTGCCTGAATCCTGATGGTGCAATGAGCAAGGGACTCACGTCTGAGCATACCATCCCTCACTGAGTGTGGATAAAATCAATTTGGGAAAAAAGGGGGTGGTGATGGACAGAGTTTCTGAATGATGCAGAATACTCTTACCAAGTCAAGAGATCATGGTTTTAATCCATCACCATCCCAGCTCAGAACCCGGCTACATGCAAATTAGTCTGTACCTGTCCCAGTGCATGATGGGAACAGGGCAAACCAAACTACCAAGCCAATTCTTATACTGGGAAGGAAACAAGCTTCCGGGGACCGGTTTCTGGCATCACAGCCTTCGTTGGCCCGGCTTGCCTGAATCCTGATGGTGCAATGAGCAAGGGACTCACATCTGAGCATACCCTCCCACACTGAGTGTGGATAAAATCAATTTGGGAAAAAAGGGGGTGGTGATGGACAGAGTTTCTGAATGATGCAGAATACTCTTACCAAGTCAAGAGATCATGGTTTTAATCCATCACCGTTTTTTAGCTCACTGCACCATCCCAGCTCAGAACCCGGCTACATGCAAATTAGTCTGTACCTGTCCCAGTGCATGATGGGAACAGGGCAAACCAAACTACCAAGCCAATTCTTATACTGGGAAGGAAACAAGCTTCCGGGGACCGGTTTCTGGCATCACAGCCTTCGTCGGCCCGGCTTGCCTGAATCCTGATGGTGCAATGAGCAAGGGACTCACGTCTGAGCATACCCTCCCACACTGAGTGTGGATAAAATCAATTTGGGAAAAAAGGGGGTGGTGATGGACAGAGTTTCTGAATGATGCAGAATACTCTTACCAAGTCAAGAGATCATGGTTTTAATCCATCACCGTTTTTTAGCTCACTGCACCATCCCAGCTCAGAACCCGGCTACATGCAAATTAGTCTGTACCTGTCCCAGTGCATGATGGGAACAGGGCAAACCAAACTACCAAGCCAATTCTTATACTGGGAAGGAAACAAGCTTCCGGGGACCGGTTTCTGGCATCACAGCCTTCGTCGGCCCGGCTTGCCTGAATCCTGATGGTGCAATGAGCAAGGGACTCACGTCTGAGCATACCCTCCCACACTGAGTGTGGATAAAATCAATTTGGGAAAAAAGGGGGTGGTGAAGGACAGAGTTTCTGAATGATGCAGAATACTCTTACCAAGTCAAGAGATCATGGTTTTAATCCATCACCGTTTTTTAGCTCACTGCACCATCCCAGCTCAGAACCCGGCTACATGCAAATTAGTCTGTACCTGTCCCAGTGCATGATGGGAACAGGGCAAACCAAACTACCAAGCCAATTCTTATACTGGGAAGGAAACAAGCTTCCGGGGACCGGTTTCTGGCATCACAGCCTTCGTCGACCCGGCTTGCCTGAATCCTGATGGTGCAATGAGCAAGGGACTCACGTCTGAGCATACCCTCCCACACTGAGTGTGGATAAAATCAATTTGGGAAAAAAGGGGGTGGTGATGGACAGAGTTTCTGAATGATGCAGAATACTCTTACCAAGTCAAGAGATCATGGTTTTAATCCATCACCGTTTTTTAGCTCACTGCACCATCCCAGCTCAGAACCCGGCTACATGCAAATTAGTCTGTACCTGTCCCAGTGCATGATGGGAACAGGGCAAACCAAACTACCAAGCCAATTCTTATACTGGGAAGGAAACAAGCTTCCAGGGACCGGTTTCTGGCATCACAGCCTTCGTCGGCCCGGCTTGCCTGAATCCTGATGGTGCAATGAGCAAGGGACTCACGTCTGAGCATACCCTCCCACACTGAGTGTGGATAAAATCAATTTGGGAAAAAAGGGGGTGGTGATGGACAGAGTTTCTGAATGATGCAGAATACTCTTACCAAGTCAAGAGATCATGGTTTTAATCCATCACCGTTTTTTAGCTCACTGCACCATCCCAGCTCAGAACCCGGCTACATGCAAATTAGTCTGTACCTGTCCCAGTGCATGATGGGAACAGGGCAAACCAAACTACCAAGCCAATTCTTATACTGGGAAGGAAACAAGCTTCCGGGGACCGGTTTCTGGCATCACAGCCTTCGTCGGCCCGGCTTGCCTGAATCCTGATGGTGCAATGAGCAAGGGACTCACGTCTGAGCATACCCTCCCACACTGAGTGTGGATAAAATCAATTTGGGAAAAAAGGGGGTGGTGATGGACAGAGTTTCTGAATGATGCAGAATACTCTTACCAAGTCAAGAGATCATGGTTTTAATCCATCACCGTTTTTTAGCTCACTGCACCATCCAAGCTCAGAACCCGGCTACATGCAAATTAGTCTGTACCTGTCCCAGTGCATGATGGGAACAGGGCAAACCAAACTACCAAGCCAATTCTTATACTGGGAAGGAAACAAGCTTCCGGGGACCGGTTTCTGGCATCACAGCCTTCGTCGGCCCGGCTTGCCTGAATCCTGATGGTGCAATGAGCAAGGGACTCACGTCTGAGCATACCCTCCCACACTGAGTGTGGATAAAATCAATTTGGGAAAAAAGGGGGTGGTGATGGACAGAGTTTCTGAATGATGCAGAATACTCTTACCAAGTCAAGAGATCATGGTTTTAATCCATCACCGTTTTTTAGCTCACTGCACCATCCCAGCTCAGAACCCGGCTACATGCAAATTAGTCTGTACCTGTCCCAGTGCATGATGGGAACAGGCAAACCAAACTACCAAGCCAATTCTTATACTGGGAAGGAAACAAGCTTCCGGGGACCGGTTTCTGGCATCACAGCCTTCGTCGGCCCGGCTTGCCTGAATCCTGATGGTGCAATGAGCAAGGGACTCACGTCTGAGCATACCCTCCCACACTGAGTGTGGATAAAATCAATTTGGGAAAAAAGGGGTGGTGATGGACAGAGTTTCTGAATGATGCAGAATACTCTTACCAAGTCAAGAGATCATGGTTTTAATCCATCACCGTTTTTTAGCTCACTGCACCATCCCAGCTCAGAACCCGGCTACATGCAAACTAGTCTGTACCTGTCCCAGTGCATGATGGGAACAGGGCAAACCAAACTACCAAGCCAATTCTTATACTGGGAAGGAAACAAGCTTCCGGGGACCGGTTTCTGGCATCACAGCCTTCGTCGGCCCGGCTTGCCTGAATCCTGATGGTGCAATGAGCAAGGGACTCACGTCTGAGCATACCCTCCCACACTGAGTGTGGATAAAATCAATTTGGGAAAAAAGGGGGTGGTGATGGACAGAGTTTCTGAATGATGCAGAATACTCTTACCAAGTCAAGAGATCATGGTTTTAATCCATCACCGTTTTTTAGCTCACTGCACCATCCCAGCTCAGAACCCGGCTACATGCAAATTAGTCTGTACCTGTCCCAGTGCATGATGGGAACAGGGTAAACCAAACTACCAAGCCAATTCTTATACTGGGAAGGAAACAAGCTTCCGGGGACCGGTTTCTGGCATCACAGCCTTCGTCGGCCCGGCTTGCCTGAATCCTGATGGTGCAATGAGCAAGGGACTCACGTCTGAGCATACCCTCCCACACAGAGTGTGGATAAAATCAATTTGGGAAAAAAGGGGGTGGTGATGGACAGAGTTTCTGAATGATGCAGAATACTCTTACCAAGTCAAGAGATCATGGTTTTAATCCATCACCGTTTTTTAGCTCACTGCACCATCCCAGCTCAGAACCCGGCTACATGCAAACTAGTCTGTACCTGTCCCAGTGCATGATGGGAACAGGGCAAACCAAACTACCAAGCCAATTCTTATACTGGGAAGGAAACAAGCTTCCGGGGACCGGTTTCTGGCATCACAGCCTTCGTCGGCCTGGCTTGCCTGAATCCTGATGGTGCAATGAGCAAGGGACTCACGTCTGAGCATACCCTCCCACACTGAGTGTGGATAAAATCAATTTGGGAAAAAGGGGGTGGTGATGGACAGAGTTTCTGAATGATGCAGAATACTCTTACCAAGTCAAGAGATCATGTTTTTAATCCATCACCGTTTTTTAGCTCACTGCACCATCCCAGCTCAGAACCCGGCTACATGCAAATTAGTCTGTACCTGTCCCAGTGCATGATGGGAACAGGGCAAACCAAACTACCAAGCCAATTCTTATACTGGGAAGGAAACAAGCTTTCGGGGACCGGTTTCTGGCATCACAGCCTTCGTCGGCCCGGCTTGCCTGAATCCTGATGGTGCAATGAGCAAGGGACTCACGTCTGAGCATACCCTCCCACACTGAGTGTGGATAAAATCAATTTGGGAAAAAAGGGGGTGGTGATGGACAGAGTTTCTGAATGATGCAGAATACTCTTACCAAGTCAAGAGATCATGGTTTTAATCCATCACCGTTTTTTAGCTCACTGCACCATCCCAGCTCAGAACCCGGCTACATGCAAATTAGTCTGTACCTGTCCCAGTGCATGATGGGAACAGGGCAAACCAAACTACCAAGCCAATTCTTATACTGGGAAGGAAACAAGCTTCCGGGGACCAGTTTCTGGCATCACAGCCTTCGTCGGCCCGGCTTGCCTGAATCCTGATGGTGCAATGAGCAAGGGACTCACGTCTGAGCATACCCTCCCACACTGAGTGTGGATAAAATCAATTTGGGAAAAAAGGGGGTGGTGATGGACAGAGTTTCTGAATGATGCAGAATACTCTTACCAAGTCAAGAGATCATGGTTTTAATCCATCACCGTTTTTTAGCTCACTGCACCATCCCAGCTCAGAACCCGGCTACATGCAAATTAGTCTGTACCTGTCCCAGTGCATGATGGGAACAGGGCAAACCAAACTACCAAGCCAATTCTTATACTGGGAAGGAAACAAGCTTCCGGGGACCGGTTTCTGGCATCACAGCCTTCGTCGGCCCGGCTTGCCTGAATCCTGATGGTGCAATGAGCAAGGGACTCACGTCTGAGCATACCCTCCCACACTGAGTGTGGATAAAATCAGTTTGGGAAAAAAGGGGGTGGTGATGGACAGAGTTTCTGAATGATGCAGAATACTCTTACCAAGTCAAGAGATCATGGTTTTAATCCATCACCGTTTTTTAGCTCACTGCACCATCCCAGCTCAGAACCCGGCTACATGCAAATTAGTCTGTACCTGTCCCAGTGCATGATGGGAACAGGGCAAACCAAACTACCAAGCCAATTCTTATACTGGGAAGGAAACAAGCTTCCGGGGACCGGTTTCTGGCATCACAGCCTTCGTCGGCCCGGCTTGCCTGAATCCTGATGGTGCAATGAGCAAGGGACTCACGTCTGAGCATACCCTCCCACACTGAGTGTGGATAAAATCAGTTTGGGAAAAAAGGGGGTGGTGATGGACAGAGTTTCTGAATGATGCAGAATACTCTTACCAAGTCAAGAGATCATGGTTTTAATCCATCACCGTTTTTTAGCTCACTGCACCATCCCAGCTCAGAACCCGGCTACATGCAAATTAGTCTGTACCTGTCCCAGTGCATGATGGGAACAGGGCAAACCAAACTACCAAGCCAATTCTTATACTGGGAAGGAAACAAGCTTCCGGGGACCGGTTTCTGGCATCACAGCCTTCGTCGGCCCGGCTTGCCTGAATCCTGATGGTGCAATGAGCAAGGGACTCACGTCTGAGCATACCCTCCCACACTGAGTGTGGATAAAATCAATTTGGGAAAAAAGGGGGTGGTGATGGACAGAGTTTCTGAATGATGCAGAATACTCTTACCAAGTCAAGAGATCATGGTTTTAATCCATCACCGTTTTTTAGCTCACTGCACCATCCCAGCTCAGAACCCGGCTACATGCAAATTAGTCTGTACCTGTCCCAGTGCATGATGGGAACAGGGCAAACCAAACTACCAAGCCAATTCTTATACTGGGAAGGAAACAAGCTTCCGGGTACCGGTTTCTGGCATCACAGCCTTCGTCGGCCCGGCTTGCCTGAATCCTGATGGTGCAATGAGCAAGGGACTCACGTCTGAGCATACCCTCCCACACTGAGTGTGGATAAAATAAATTTGGGAAAAAAGGGGGTGGTGATGGACAGAGTTTCTGAATGATGCAGAATACTCTTACCAAGTCAAGAGATCATGGTTTTAATCCATCACCGTTTTTTAGCTCACTGCACCATCCCAGCTCAGAACCCGGCTACATGCAAATTAGTCTGTACCTGTCCCAGTGCATGATGGGAACAGGGCAAACCAAACTACCAAGCCAATTCTTATACTGGGAAGGAAACAAGCTTCCGGGGACCGGTTTCTGGCATCACAGCCTTCGTCGGCCCGGCTTGCCTGAAGCCTGATGGTGCAATGAGCAAGGGACTCACGTCTGAGCATACCCTCCCACACTGAGTGTGGATAAAATGAATTTGGGAAAAAAGGGGGTGGTGATGGACAGAGTTTCTGAATGATGCAGAATACTCTTACCAAGTCAAGAGATCATGGTTTTAATCCATCACCGTTTTTTAGCTCACTGCACCATCCCAGCTCAGAACCCGGCTACATGCAAATTAGTCTGTACCTGTCCCAGTGCATGATGGGAACAGGGCAAACCAAACTACCAAGCCAATTCTTATACTGGGAAGGAAACAAGCTTCCGGGGACCGGTTTCTGGCATCACAGCCTTCGTCGGCCCGGCTTGCCTGAATCCTGATGGTGCAATGAGCAAGGGACTCACGTCTGAGCATACCCTCCCACACTGAGTGTGGATAAAATCAATTTGGGAAAAAAGGGGGTGGTGATGGACAGAGTTTCTGAATGATGCAGAATACTCTTACCAAGTCAAGAGATCATGGTTTTAATCCATCATCGTTTTTTAGCTCACTGCACCATCCCAGCTCAGAACCCGGCTACATGCAAATTAGTCTGTACCTGTCCCAGTGCATGATGGGAACAGGGCAAACCAAACTACCAAGCCAATTCTTATACTGGGAAGGAAACAAGCTTCCGGGGACCGGTTTCTGGCATCACAGCCTTCGTCGGCCCGGCTTGCCTGAATCCTGATGGTGCAATGAGCAAGGGACTCACGTCTGAGCATACCCTCCCACACTGAGTGTGGATAAAATCAATTTGGGAAAAAAGGGGGTGGTGATGGACAGAGTTTCTGAATGATGCAGAATACTCTTACCAAGTCAAGAGATCATGGTTTTAATCCATCACCGTTTTTTAGCTCACTGCACCATCCCAGCTCAGAACCCGGCTACATGCAAATTAGTCTGTACCTGTCCCAGTGCATGATGGGAACAGGGCAAACCAAACTACCAAGCCAATTCTTATACTGGGAAGGAAACAAGCTTCCGGGGACCGGTTTCTGGCATCACAGCCTTCGTCGGCCCGGCTTGCCTGAATCCTGATGGTGCAATGAGCAAGGGACTCACGTCTGAGCATACCCTCCCACACAGAGTGTGGATAAAATCAATTTGGGAAAAAAGGGGGTGGTGATGGACAGAGTTTCTGAATGATGCAGAATACTCTTACCAAGTCAAGAGATCATGGTTTTAATCCATCACCGTTTTTTAGCTCACTGCACCATCCCAGCTCAGAACCCGGCTACATGCAAATTAGTCTGTACCTGTCCCAGTGCATGATGGGAACAGGGCAAACCAAACTACCAAGCCAATTCTTATACTGGGAAGGAAACAAGCTTCCGGGGACCGGTTTCTGGCATCACAGCCTTCGTCGGCCCGGCTTGCCTGAATCCTGATGGTGCAATGAGCAAGGGACTCACGTCTGAGCATACCCTCCCACACTGAGTGTGGATAAAATCAATTTGGGAAAAAGGGGGTGGTGATGGACAGAGTTTCTGAATGATGCAGAATACTCTTACCAAGTCAAGAGATCATGTTTTTAATCCATCACCGTTTTTTAGCTCACTGCACCATCCCAGCTCAGAACCCGGCTACATGCAAATTAGTCTGTACTTGTCCCAGTGCATGATGGGAACAGGGCAAACCAAACTACCAAGCCAATTCTTATACTGGGAAGGAAACAAGCTTCCGGGGACCGGTTTCTGGCATCACAGCCTTCGTCGGCCCGGCTTGCCTGAATCCTGATGGTGCAATGAGCAAGGGACTCACGTCTGAGCATACCCTCCCACACTGAGTGTGGATAAAATCAATTTGGGAAAAAAGGGGGTGGTGATGGACAGAGTTTCTGAATGATGCAGAATACTCTTACCAAGTCAAGAGATCATGGTTTTAATCCATCACCGTTTTTTAGCTCACTGCACCATCCCAGCTCAGAACCCGGCTACATGCAAATTAGTCTGTACCTGTCCCAGTGCATGATGGGAACAGGGCAAACCAAACTACCAAGCCAATTCTTATACTGGGAAGGAAACAAGCTTCCGGGGACCGGTTTCTGGCATCACAGCCTTCGTCGGCCCGGCTTGCCTGAATCCTGATGGTGCAATGAGCAAGGGACTCACGTCTGAGCATACCCTCCCACACTGAGTGTGGATAAAAT
Source organism: Triturus cristatus (assembly GCF_964204655.1). NCBI lineage: Eukaryota > Metazoa > Chordata > Amphibia > Caudata > Salamandridae > Triturus > Triturus cristatus. The sequence continues at coordinate 394,219,056 of NC_140582.1, read as the reverse complement.
CAATTTGGGAAAAAAGGGGGTGGTGATGGACAGAGTTTCTGAATGATGCAGAATACTCTTACCAAGTCAAGAGATCATGGTTTTAATCCATCACCGTTTTTTAGCTCACTGCACCATCCCAGCTCAGAACCCGCCTACATGCAAATTAGTCTGTACCTGTCCCAGTGCATGATGGGAACAGGGCAAACCAAACTACCAAGCCAATTCTTATACTGGGAAGGAAACAAGCTTCCGGGGACCGGTTTCTGGCATCACAGCCTTCGTCGGCCCGGCTTGCCTGAATCCTGATGGTGCAATGAGCAAGGGACTCACGTCTGAGCATACCCTCCCACACAGAGTGTGGATAAAATCAATTTGGGAAAAAAGGGGGTGGTGATGGACAGAGTTTCTGAATGATGCAGAATACTCTTACCAAGTCAAGAGATCATGGTTTTAATCCATCACCGTTTTTTAGCTCACTGCACCATCCCAGCTCAGAACCCGGCTACATGCAAATTAGTCTGTACCTGTCCCAGTGCATGATGGGAACAGGACAAACCAAACTACCAAGCCAATTCTTATACTGGGAAGGAAACAAGCTTCCGGGGACCGGTTTCTGGCATCACAGCCTTCGTCGGCCCGGCTTGCCTGAATCCTGATGGTGCAATGAGCAAGGGACTCACGTCTGAGCATACCCTCCCACACTGAGTGTGGATAAAATCAATTTGGGAAAAAGGGGGTGGTGATGGACAGAGTTTCTGAATGATGCAGAATACTCTTACCAAGTCAAGAGATCATGTTTTTAATCCATCACCGTTTTTTAGCTCACTGCACCATCCCAGCTCAGAACCCGGCTACATGCAAATTAGTCTGTACCTGTCCCAGTGCATGATGGGAACAGGGCAAACCAAACTACCAAGCCAATTCTTATACTGGGAAGGAAACAAGCTTCCGGGGACCGGTTTCTGGCATCACAGCCTTCGTCGGCCCGGCTTGCCTGAATCCTGATGGTGCAATGAGCAAGGGACTCACGTCTGAGCATACCCTCCCACACTGAGTGTGGATAAAATCAATTTGGGAAAAAAGGGGGTGGTGATGGACAGAGTTTCTGAATGATGCAGAATACTCTTACCAAGTCAAGAGATCATGGTTTTAATCCATCACCGTTTTTTAGCTCACTGCACCATCCCAGCTCAGAACCCGGCTACATGCAAATTAGTCTGTACCTGTCCCAGTGCATGATGGGAACAGGGCAAACCAAACTACCAAGCCAATTCTTATACTGGGAAGGAAACAAGCTTCCGGGGACCGGTTTCTGGCATCACAGCCTTCGTCGGCCCGGCTTGCCTGAATCCTGATGGTGCAATGAGCAAGGGACTCACGTCTGAGCATACCCTCCCACACTGAGTGTGGATAAAATCAATTTGGGAAAAAAGGGGGTGGTGATGGACAGAGTTTCTGAATGATGCAGAATACTCTTACCAAGTCAAGAGATCATGGTTTTAATCCATCACCGTTTTTTAGCTCACTGCACCATCCCAGCTCAGAACCCGGCTACATGCAAATTAGTCTGTACCTGTCCCAGTGCATGATGGGAACAGGGCAAACCAAACTACCAAGCCAATTCTTATACTGGGAAGAAAACAAGCTTCCGGGGACCGGTTTCTGGCATCACAGCCTTCGTCGGCCCGGCTTGCCTGAATCCTGATGGTGCAATGAGCAAGGGACTCACGTCTGAGCATACCCTCCCACAGATTTCAGGTAGTTCCTCTAGGCTAAGAAAATCCTGATTGGAGCAGCCCCAACCACTTGCGTGCTCTCAGATGCTCATGACCTCGAGTCGGTAGAGATCTAGTTGTGCCATGCTTAATATTCTAGCTAAAACGGCACCTAGTGCAAAATAGTGTCCTGTAGGAAACGGAGAAGAGGGTTTCGATTAATGTGGTATGCGATGGCTCCTGCTCGTGTGTACGTAAGCGTGCGGAGGTTCTAAGTGAAATACGGTGCTACAAGCGAGGGGATAACCCAGAAACCCTGAACAGACGCAAGGTCAACAAACGTATACAATGGCCTGTGCACACGTTAAGTGATATGCAGGGCAAATTCGGCGTCGCTAAGTTATGAATTAGTGGAAAAACACAACAAATACATTAAAACAGGTAATATATAACAAGAACACTCCAGGTGTCACGTGTTCTTTTTGTTTAATGAAGATCGAATGACCAGCCCAGTCTAGTATTGGCCTGCTTAAAATTCTAGCTAAAATGACACCCTACACGTAATAGGATGAGACACAAAATGGTTGGAAGAATCCTGCCTTATATCACCTGACTACCCTCATTCCTCCATAATTGTATTTTATATTCTCGAGGCACATGCTGTCTTGTGTCTAAAATTTAAATCATGGCTTAGACTCCTGCCCACCCTAAAGTGCTTCAAAGATATATCTTTTTTAAATTTAGAAGGAAATATCATTTTAGGGAGGGAACTCAAGGAGAGTCACAAAGGGAGTGTAGCGTGGTGTACTATAAAGTGTTTGCTAATCTGCCCGCCCATTTCACATTTTTATGACGTCAGTTTGGTTTTTTCTTTGGAACAATTATCTGAATTCTGTATTGTAATGTTTTTGTAAAGCAAGTATGATGTTGTTCTGTAGTTACCTCTCACACACCTCCACCAACATCTCCCACACAGAACACTCAACATCCAACACCCTCACAATCACAGAATTTTGAGAGGGCACCTAGGAACTGATGAGAATTAGAGCGCTTTGCAGCCTTGTAATAGACATGAAACACTACTCCAATCAATCAATCAATCAATCAATCAATCAATCAATCAATCGTCATTTGTAAAGCGCACAGCTACCTGATAAAGAGGTGTCCTGGAGCTACTAGAGAAACTAAAGAAAAGACTGGCCAGGGGACTATGCCTGATTAAAGAGCCAAGGGGCATATTAGCAAGAACGGCGATAAAATTATCGCCGTTTTAGCGGCAGGAAACCTCCGCTAAAACGGCCATAATGGGCTTGCGAATATGCGTTATAGAATTCCAGGACATCTAACCTGGGCTTCTATTGGAATTCTATAATGCATATTAGCAAGCCCATTATCGCCGATTTAGCGGCAAACCGGCGATAATTTTATCGCCGGTCTCGCTAATATGCCCCCATGTTTCTAAGAACTTCCCAAACTCCTGTTCTGTCTCGATCAGGCGCAGATGGACAGGCAGTGCATTCCAGAGTTTAGCTGTCCTTACTGAGAAAGACCTGCAAACACTGAAATAGAATAGAGTTCAATACCATGCTTCTACTCCATTACTCGACCGCATGGCGACATGAGATACAATTCCAAACAGAGCAAAGAATGATGACTGATTTACGGTTTGGTGGACTGCACTTCACGCTTCAGATTCGACAAAAGCTAATACCTCCCACACCTGCAGTGGACCTTCTCCCCCTGCATTGGTGTTTGTGTTGTTTAGTTTCCCCACATAGTTGGACCCTTCACAGATGAGCAACTCTGTGTTAACTCATCGTTCAGCGTATGCCTCATCCGGACTCCACTCCTATGAGATTGCTCTGCTCCCCTCACCAACTCCACTGAACCTGTGCTGCCTACTCGCCTCTGACTCCACCCTCTAGGCCCCCTCCTTGGTTTTTGGACCAACTGTGTGCCCTGAAAATATCATCCAAATTAGGATTGCATTTAAGTGTCATGGAAAGAGCTGAAATATTCCGCCCACAATGTATGGCTCTGTGATAGATTTCCATAGTTTATCCTTTGGGCTGACACGGTGGAGGCACCAATGAAAATGGAGGCATTTCGTAAACCTAAATTGGCGGGATCATCCGTCTTCAGTGAATCCTCAACCACAGACCAGCAGTTTGAATTATGTCCAAACCCCATTGTGAAAACAGCCTTCACATGACGGGTAAATCATGACAGGGTGCAAAGGTGGGTGCAGAGGACAACTGTCATTTCCTGACAGATGTCCCTCCCCGAGCCCCTCTAAATGGGGATCTTTGCTGTTATTTATTGTTTCGGTAGTCCTGTTTAAAGCGATACAGCAACTAGTATCATTGCTAAGGCAGCTCTTAACGAATGTGAAAACAAAACGATGTCATTTTTAGCTAAACAAAATGGAATATTTTCAGTCACAGAAAGAAAGGCCTCCTTCCAGTGTTAACAAAGAGATGTCCGCCTGCCCACACAGCTCCAAAAACATAAGAATGCGATTTTATTTAATTTGGAAGGCTTCCAAGGAACAGGAAGCCGGAGAGCGGCTTCTGAATCAGCAGTAACACAAACAGAGTCCCATTAACGTGACAAAGGCTAAAGCAATTAGATTTAAACTCGATGAAATAGTTGCGGCATCCATTTACTAAATCATACCGAAGTAATCTAACATCCTTTATGCGTTTGCAACTGCGGGTGCCCTCTGCACCAGCCCGGCGCTCTGTGCCGCCACGAGACGTGTAACTGTGCGCACACGCGACGCATTAGGGTCTCAAGAGACTGCTCATCTCCTCTGTCAAATCTCTCTGGCATAATTATTCAGCGGCAGGTAAATAGAGGGGAAATGAGACCCAGAGAGCGGGACACGTTTGTCCTACAGCTACCCGGCTGCCTGTCATGTTACATAGCATAGAATAGGTCCCTTCAGAGACGTCGGGATTGCGTCGCATCCTGTAAATACTGCGCCGAGCGCGAGCTGTCTGTCATCAGACAGCCATCAGCGCAGGCTCATGTGCAGGAGAGAGTTTCTAGAAGCGTGCAAGTCAGTCCGGTCTGACGAGCACCCGAAAGTGGGGAGTCTAGTTTAATATTAGATTTCAGTCTGAGAATCGAAAACATGAACATAAAAATCATATACGTCTGGAGATATGGAAATATATATATTATGACGCCAAGACAAGACAGCTGAGGGCTTAGTAGCAACGAGATAAGGTGTAGGCCACACTACATTCCTTCCGCGAATATCATTTCAAACCGTGGCCAAGCCCCCCCCCCCCACCTCGCCTTGTGAGTTTAACTTATTAGCTATTAACTATGTTACAGCGATAACAATTTCTGTACAGTTTAAAACAGACTGATTTTATGAAGTGAAAGAGAACTCGTTTATTAATGTTTTAGGGCCCGATTTTGGATTAGGCAGTGTGGGGGACTCCCGCCCTCTATCAAACTAATAATTCCCCACATCAGATTCGAGGTGAGGGAAGCACCAAGCTGACAGCAGCAGAACCGCCCCAGGCTCTGACAGAGTCAAATATCTGTAAAATATATGACCACGTGTCCAGCTTGCCAAAGGGACACTAGCTCACAGGGTGGGTTAGCCTTCCTTATGCAGTGAGTCTGGACTGTCACTCATTTACCATGCAACGGATGGCGCACACAGGCGTGGAAAATGCAGAATCACCCCCTTGCCCAGGGAGCAAATTTTAATTTTTAATTCGATATTATTGTTCTCCCTGTATGGAAGATTATTTTCTCATTTCAAAAGGTTTTCAGAGCGGCTGCTCTGGACATAGCGCCCACTCAGCAAACCTCCAGGGCTGTGAAACAAGCAGCCACAGGGATGGCTCCCTTCACAGGGTGAAGATACGTAGAAGACCTGGGGAGACCTAATATTAAGGCAGAGGGTTCTTGGTCAGAGTAATGGTGCCCATGGCCTCTGCCACCCTTGCAGGCCGGGTGGCCATCCATCAACATCCAAGTGGTCCTATTCGTATCCATGCACTTCAAATAGTGAAATCCCCTCTTTGTGGCGCCCCACCATGAGCTATAGTGAAGAATAAATTTTCTGAGCTGCAGAGATGTCTTTCTTACTTTGAGGGACTAAAGGGATGACTGTAAAAATGAGTGAATATAAAATAAATGAATGGATGAATACTGGAGGAATACATAAAGGAAAGAAAATATGAACTAATGAATACTATAGTTCTGTGACCTGGATAACCTCATGCTACTCCAATCATTAGCCGATTTGTCATGATCTACCTTAGACTCGTCGAATGGAATGACTAGAATTCCTGATCCCCCTCACAGTATCAGTTCCCCGACTCACTGGTCTGCTCAGGAATCGTTCTTTCCTTTGATTTATTGATTTATTTTCTCAATATTGTGTAGGCATTCCAAGACATCAGTGTGTCAGCCTGCTGTGGGAATGTTTTAAGTTTATTTGACATGACTGCAGATGTCTCTCGAGTGCTCCTGAAATCTTCCAATAAGGAAATCTATAAAGTATATGATGAGCAGGGGAGTTAGAATTACTGGAGTTGGTCGATAAAAGTACAGTTTAAATAATCTCTTCTCCAGTCATAATAGTTAAGGAAACAGAAGTGGTTTATTCGTCAACTGGTCAATTGAACCCAGACAACCCTCAAGGTTGGGAAAATGGCAGAAGGTACCAGGCAGTCACAATATATGCCTTATAAAACTGGCAAAAAAGGCTTGTGGACCTTGTTGCTGGCTGGCAGTGGGACTCTGTATCCCAGGATTCACTGAGTGTAAATGGAGGAGGAGCCTAGCCTTACCCATGTTACGCTTTGAAAAGCGCTGCTGCTCCACTGCGATGTGGGAAGGCTTGCAGACCTTCAATGTGTGTAAGCAGAGGAGGAGCCAAGTTTAACCCAGACTCCGTCGCTCTTTGAAAATCACTGCTGCTCCACCACGACGTGGGAAGGTTTGTAGACCTTGTTGCTGGCTGGCGGTGGGACTCTGTGTCCCAGGATTCACTGAGTGTAAGCAGAGGATGAGCCCAGTTTTACCCGCGCTGCATCGTACTTTGAAAAGTGCTGCTGTTTGACAGTGTGCGGGATGCACCTGGGCAAAGCCTGGGCCAAGCTTGCTGGCCCCTTCTAGGACAGAATAGGGGGGAAGGAATGGGGGCTCACTGCAAGCTATAAATGGGGTAGAGGCTTAAATGGGCTCAGATTATCCCTGAATCCCTCCATGAGGCCCTCCTAGATAAATGTCATACCGAGATACAGACCTGTTGGACCCCGCAGTGGATGCCAGGAGAGATTGTTGTTAATGCCTTCACAGCTATCTCCTGCTCTATAGCAGTCTTACTGAAGGTCCAAGTCTCCATAGGGCAACCACATAGGGTCGCAAGATGGTTTGATTCTACCTGCTCAGGTATAGAGAAGCTTAAAGAAGCATTACGTATTACCCCTAGAGACACCCTTAGAGTTAGAACCTGCAGAAAGCAGTATAAAGAAGCCCTGGGAAGGCGTAAGGAGGCTCTGAAGTAGGATGCCTGAGCAAGCTCATGGAGGCTAGCACCATCAAGAGCAGCACCAAGTTCTGAAATATTGTTAATAGCCCCTTCCTGGTATCGGAAGCCGCAAATGCTCTTGATGCACATATTATGGAGAATGAATGGGTTAATCACTTTGAGGAAAAGTTCCAGAGCCCTCAGCCTCAGAGTGTCCCTTGTGGAGTGGGAGGGGTTAAATCTGCCCTAACAGTTTCTGAGGTGGAATTCAGGTTGGGTATAGTTGGGTTGACCCAAAATTAGGACACTTGGACTAAATGGAAGCTTGAGCTGTGGGCACCCGTCTTAACCCAAGTCATTAATGCGGCCATCAGAGTTGGTCCCCCGGCTTCCTGGGGCACCTCTATAATTGTTCCAGTTTTCAAAAAAGGAAACAGAGACACCACACACTGATACAGGCCCATCTCCCTGTTGGACTCTTTGGTCAAAGTTGTCGGATGTATTTTATTAGATAGATTATCGAATTGGGCCCAGGAAAACAACATCCTTTCAGAAGTCCAATACTGCTTTCAGCCTGGTTGTCCTACCATAGATCAATTCCTCAACTTAATTGTGATTTTAAATAAGTGCACAGTAGCTTGTCCTGGTACCATCTACCTGGCCTTCATGGACCTGTCCTCTGAGTTGGATTGCGTGAATAGATGCAAGTTGTAGCAGACCATGTCATCTTTAGGGGTGGACAGGGATATTGTTCTTTTTGTACAAGATCTCCATCGAGATACGAAGGCCGTAGTTAGATATTCTAGTGATCTTAAAGTTTCGGGGTCATTCCCTATTCAGAGAGGGGTTTGACAGGGCTGCATATTGGCTCCTTTTTTGTTTAATGAATATAAAAACAATTTAGAGACGGTGTTACAGGAGACCAAGGTGGATTATCCTCAGGTGAGTCGGCGTGGGCTCCCCTTTATGTTATACATCGATGATGCCGTCTTGATGGCCAGGACAGAAAGGGGCCCACAAACGCTGTTAAACTTTTTTGCCCAATTCATGAAAGATAAGGACCTGCTGGTCAATAACACAAAATCTTACGTGATGCAAGTAGGTGCTCGTTCAAGCAGACCCTACACCTTTATATTTGGATCTACTTTAATCTAAAAAACAAGTGCTTTCTCATAATTGGGGGTCTAGCTGGATGCCAACATGAACTGGGGGCTCCTAAAAACCCACAAGAAGAACCACCTTACTAGGGCGACTGCAGCTATTTTCAACTTTGCTGTGAGACTGTGGAAAATACCTGTTTTGGCCATGTTACAGCTTTATAGGGCTAAGTGTGTTACAAAAGCATTGTATGGTAGTGAAATCTGGGGCTACACCACCTTAAATGAACTCCAAATTGCTGAATTTTATTTTTTTGAGATGGGTCCTAGCCTTCCCTCAGGGTACCCCCACTTTCACTATACATGAAGAGCTCGCCCGGTGTCATTGTGGGTAAAAATTGGGACTAGTACGGAGACTTCTTTACATAAAACTATTATAAGGGACTGTATGGCCCTTGACCATGCTTCCCATATCCCGTGGCTCAAATACATTGAGGAGCTTTTCGTGAGCCTGGGGAGAGGAGACCTTTTCGCTAACCCTGATGCGTGCAACAACAGGGATTTGGTTGGTATTAAGGTGGCTTTTCTTAAACAGCAGCCTATGGCTAGGGAAGAAAAGGAGCTATTAAAGCCTAGTGTCCATCGCTATATTATGTTAAGAACCACGCAGACGGTGCAACTGAACCTGTTAGGGTTTGTGAATTCAGATGATCATTTTCTATTCGCTAGGTTTCGGTTTGAACTTTTTCATCTTCTCCTCACCCCTCCCTGGGGGCAGCGCAAAGGACAGAACTTGTTGCCCTGTGGCTGGGACAAAAAGTCTCCACAGGACATGCTCCACTTTGTGATGTTCTGCAGTTTTTATGATCTGCCCAGAAAGTCCTTTATTATCCTGATCCTGAATTAAGCAAATTTCAGGCAAGTGCGTCCTGCTTATATCTTTCTACAAATGCTCACGGGCAGTTCTGTTTTTTACTTGCTTGTTTTTTTTAAATCAGCAGTCAGGCTAAGACACAGCTTCAATTAACCAGTGTGTATTTAACATTTTATTTATTTATAGCATTATGCACTTTGTTACGTCTTGTACACTCCCCATGTTTATTACTTGTTGCTACCGGATGTGTTTTGTCAATTGAAATGATTTTAACATATCTGGCCATGTTTGTGGGACCCTGGAGTTACTTGTATCTTGTTTAATATACCTGGCCCCGGTTATTTTCTAATTTTATATGGCTTGTTGAAGGATTTTTTTTATTTTTACTGCATGTATCCTTTTATGGTTTTATTTTATGAAGCCAAATAAATAAATATTGATTGATTGATTGGTAAAGTAGATGGGACTGGATGAGATTCTGGGCTGTAGACAAGTCGAGCCACATAAAGGGAGTGAGTTGGAGGGAGGAGAACATGTGGCATGGTTTGGGATAAGACACAGGTGTTTAGAGACAGCAGAGTTATTCATAAAACAAGGGACTAGAGTGTGGGACAAAGGAGGACTGACTGGAGCAGTGACTGAATGTGGGCTACTGTTGTGAAGGGAGAAATAACCTGGACTGTACCAATGAAATGTTTAAGCACCAATGCACAAGATCTGGTGTTTGCGAAGGTCCAGGGATAGCTGGATCTCTAACTGTCAGTAGGTAAGTGGTAGGACAGAGATCACATCAAGGCAACAATGGCATGGGTGGAGGACAACCCAGGATCCAAAGGGACTTCCAGGGTTGCAAAATGCTGACTTACTGCAGCCTAGAGAATGGTTTGGCCTGCAGGTTGGCTTGCAGCTGGAAATGTAATTGTCCCGGAACAGATAGTGCATGGGCTATTTAGCATCAATAATGCACAGTGGCATTGGCGCTATGAGGCAAAGGTAATCTGGGAGGAGGCAGTGGGGTCAGCAAAAACATGGCACTGAATGGTGGTTATAGGACATGGTTGTCATGTACACATTGTAGACCCTCTGATGGGGCTTGAGCTGTAAAGATGTTATACGTTTCTTCAATTCCAAGATAAGTTAGACCCTCAAACGAGAGGAAGTCTGAACATATATCAGACATTGTGTTGCGTGTAGATTGCAAACTGTCCATCTCCTCAATGTCTCTCTCTGCACTTTCTTCTCACATTGTCTCTTGCTCTCAGTTTAATTGACAATATATATATATATATATATACAGAGAAACCGCCTGGTAGACCCATAGTCTCCGCCAATAACTCTTTACTGGAACCAATATCTAACTATATCGATCATTTCTTGTCACCCCTAGTGAAAGATCTTGCATCCTATCTAAAAGATACAACAGATTAGCTTAAGAAATTAGACAAAGTGATATGAAGGTCAGGTTACAAACTAATCACGATGGATGTGGTATCATCATATACCAATATTGAACATTCTATCGGTACTGAAGCCTGCAAATATTCCTTGGGAAAACGCAATATACAGTACAAGGAACACAATGAGATGTTGAATGAAATGATTTCATTGTGTTTAAATAACAGCATTTTCTTATTCAATAAGCAGATCAATAGACAGACAAGGGGATGTGCAATGGGATTTTCGTTTTCACCTAATTACGCAAACCTCACGATGGGATGGTTCGAACAAAATCTAGCATGGAATACGGCAAATTATGAGTGGAGAGAGAAAATCATACTATGGCTGAGATTTATAGATGATCTCTTGATCATTTGGAATGGGACCAGAGAAGAGTTCACAAGATACTTTGAGAGATTGAATAACTCCCCAGCTAAATTGAAGTTTACATATGATATAAGCTCAGAAAGAGTTATATTTTTGGATACAGAAATATACATTGAGAATGACTCCTTACAAACCACATTGCATAGAAAAAAGCACTGCAACAAATTCCACGCTACATGAGGAGAGCTTTCACGATGAAACCTGAAGTAGAGCATCCCCTATAGGGAGTTCTTAAGACTCAAACGAAACTGTTCAAATAACCAAGAATTTCTCAGAAACAGTAGAGATGCAAGTAATCGTTTCCTGGCTCGAAAATATCCAAAGAAGGTAGTCACCAAATGCCTGAACAGAGTCATGAATCAAGACCGAAGCACCATCTTACAACAGGAAAAAGAAAAAAGAAATGACCATAAAATCAGGCTCATCACGACATACAGTGCAGAGAACAAAAAATTGATCAAAATCATCAGAAAACATTGGAGCATCTTAAAACTGGATACGACCATGGCGGACATAATAGGAGATCATCCAGAAATATCGTACAAAAGAGCTAGAAACATTGGGGATCAAATTGTTCATAGTCACTTCCAAGATGTCCCAAAAAAACATGGTTACAGAGAGAAGGTTTCTGGCCATGTAAACAGTGTAAGGTGTGCAGGCAACTATAACTCACGCGACCGCAATCCCCTGCTGATGACGTCAGATATTACATCACTGATGACATATGTGTCTTTCTGAAAAAAAATATTTGTAATATATGTATAGCGAAAAATTAATGGAAGAAGACATGGGTAAATAAGTGTCTAAATACAGTGATGTAATATCTGACGTCATCAGCAGAGGATTGCGGTCGCGTGAGTTATAGTTGCCTGCACTAACTATAACAGGGGAATTTCAATGGTTTTTCACGAGTGAAATGTCCAGCTAACTATAACATGTGTGAAACCTATGGTTTTTTAAGTGAATATATATATATATATATATATATTTTTTTTTTTCAAACAATTGCCCGAAAGCTGTTTCGGGAGGGCACTCTGCTGGAAGTCCACCATTCGGCTCTTATTTTCCTGTTCTCCGCCGTGATCTTCAAAAATTACTGCCTGACGCGTTTCGATGCATTTTGCATCTCTTCAGAGGCTTGCTTCTCGCAATCCAGACAGAAGGGCTCTCTTTTATTTCTAATTGGAGGCACACATGATTAGTTCATCAGTGGAATTTGCATAGTGCAGTCTGTATTGCATGCTGGGAATTATAGTTCCAAAGAGCGCCATGTTATGTTCCCTAAGTGGGTTTCTGCTGGAATTGCATGTGTAAAAGCGACTATTTCCTTTGTAGGATTCGGACCACTTTGGAGAGACTACGTACTTCGGTCTTTCAGCGCTGTATGCCATAAGACAGTCTCATGGCGCAGCCTTTCCGTTTCCCATCACAATGACGGTCCTTCTTATTAGAGATGGTGCTCCCCCCACGACGTGGGCCGCCGTTAGTAATTTTCTCAAACAATTGCCCGAAAGCTGTTTCGGGAGGGCACTCTGCTAGAAGTCCACCATTCGGCTTTTATTTTCCTGCTCTCCACCGTGATCTTCAAAAATTACTGCCTGACGCGTTTCGATGCATTTTGCATCTCTTCAGAGGCTTGTTTCTCGCAATCCAGACAGAAGGGCTCTCTTTTATTTCTAATTGGAGGCACGCATGATTAGTTCATCAGTGGAATTTGCATAGTGCAGTCTGTATTGCATGCTGGGAATTATAGTTCCAAAGAGCGCCATGTTATGTTCCCTAAGTGGGTTTCTGCTGGAATTGCATGTGTAAAAGCGACTATTTCCTTTGTAGGATTCGGACAACTTTGGAGAGACTACGTACTTCGGTCTTTCAGTGCTGTATGCCATAAGACAGTCTCGTGGCGCAGCCTCTCTGTTTCCCATCACAATGACGGTCCTTCTTATTAGAGATGGTGCTCCCCCCACGACGTGGGCCGCCGTTAGTAATTTTCTCAAACAATTGCCCGAAAGCTGTTTCGGGAGGGCACTCTGCTGGAAGTCCACCATTCGGCTCTTATTTTCCTGCTCTCCGCCGTGATCTTCAAAAATTACTGCCTGACGCGTTTCGATGCATTTTGCATCTCTTCAGAGGCTTGCTTCTCGCAATCCAGACAGAAGGGCTCTCTTTTATTTCTAATTGGAGGCACGCATGATTAGTTCATCAGTGGAATTTGCATAGTGCAGTCTGTATTGCATGCTGGGAATTATAGTTCCAAAGAGCGCCATGTTATGTTCCCTAAGTGGGTTTCTGCTGGAATTGCATGTGTAAAAGCGACTATTTCCTCTTCAAGTTGCTGGTAATTTGCGATTTCTTTGAAAGATGCACTTTTTGGCATTTTTCAAAGTGCCATGTGGCGCACATACATGCTCTTAGGGCATGTATGTGCGCCACATGCGCACACATGCTCATTTCAGGGGTACATCAGGGTGTCCTTATGGCACCCTTGAAATTATTCTCAATTTGCGATTCTCTAATTGTGAATCGCTAATTGAGAATGTCTTCTCATTCATTCCTATGGGCCTCCTGGCCCATAGGAATGAATGGGAAGGTATTCCTTAATTGCGATTCGCAATTTGCGAATCGCAATTAAGGAATACCAAGGAATCGCTACCAATTTGCGAATTTTTACTTACATCTCGTTTGCGATTCCCAAATAGCAATTCTCAAAAAATCGCTATTTGAGAATCGCAAATAGAGAATTTGATACATATGCCCCAAGGCACCAAACAGTGCGCCGTTGCAGACAGAAAGGACAGGAAAGCATTGTATCTTGTAAATACGGTGCATATCTGCCCTTTCTAATTGAGGTAGGGCAGCGCAGCAAAAAGACTTGAGACACTGCCGTATGCCCGTTCATTGTAATGAGGCCACTATTGCTCAAATGTTGTAGGACGTTAGCAGTTGTTAATTGTACTTCAGCTTGACCCATAATTACTATGCGGGCAAATAACACCTTCTGCACAGAAGTGTTTACATTGTTAGCAAACTGAACAAACTGCCAGGGCACTTAATTAATATGCAGCAGTTTTACTGAAAGAAAAGCCTGTTAAAGATGGTGCCTTGATTTACATAACATCTTGGGAAGCTCTGAACATGCACTGTGTTCTCTTACTCTCCCACTATTTCTAAAATATGTAGCCTATCTTTGTGTCTGATATTTAGATGAGTGGTGTGATCACAGCCAATGACCCAAAAGCCCGTTTTAACAGTTTACAGTCTATAAGAATGACGTGTATATTGCTGAAAGTGGGATAACATAGTTCGGAAAATAAAATGACTGAGGGTGCTTAGAGAGGAAGGTTACACATTACAGTTTGTAATATGTAAATTCAATGTAATGCTAATATAATTCACCCCTAAAACAATAAAAGACACAACTACTTATGAGGAAAAAAGCTTTGTGATGCCGCCAGTCCTGTTTAGATGACCATGATTTCATTGGAGGTGTCTACTTTAAAAAAGCTTTTTCATCATGGCAATAAAGGTAATTTTTTCATAAAATGTTGTTATATTCAAACTTGCATTTTTCCTTCTCGGTTTTATTAGACTTTGTTTTGACAATTCTGAGGTGTTCTGCAACTGTACCCTGTCAAATCATGCATGGCTTCTGCTCATGCTGACTATTTGTGTGGCAGGTTTATATCTGCAATGAAATGGTCTTGGTGAAGCATGGTTTTGATGGGCCCCATTTGTATTGCTATATTAATTTTAATATGTTAAGGATGTTGAAGTGTTTTGGCTTACCATGCTGGCATTGTTGTAGTCCTGTGCAGGGTCTCCGGGTCCCAGTTATTCTAGACCTTCCCACATACTGGTATCTTTGCCTTACTAATATGTAACACCAGCATGTTGTTGACTGTAACACAGTGGCGTAACGACAGTTGAGGGGGCCACGTACACGGAGGGGCCTCCACTCCGGATCTAATCCGAGCTCTTGGGCCAGAGTATTGTGCTGTGGGGGCCCCCCTGTAGCTCGGGGATCCCCCCCGCACCGCGGGGGCTGTGGACGCCTGTGTTACGCCCCTACTGTAACAGTCTACCTCCAGGCACTTCTTTTATCACTCATTGCTGCCAAGTTTCCCAGGTGCCTGCCGTGCTGCTCTACTCCAGGTCTTTGAATTGTGGGACACACAGTCTTGCTTTATTATGAAACAAATAAGACCAAAATGCCAAGAAAAAACCTGGACTGGAGCAGTACATCGCGCATGGACGTTGGAATCGGCAGCGGCCGGCACAGGTAAGAGCGGTGGTGCGGGCCAGGGCGTGGCAGGAGGAAAGTCAACGGACGACAGAATAGGTATTGTTTATTTGAATATACCTATTCCGCCGCCTGTCGAAATCCCCACCCCACCTGCCGCCGCACCGCCTCACCACGTTTACCTGTGCTGGCCGCCGCTGCTTGGAATCTTGGCAGCTTGACCTCATGCACACATAATTTGCCACCTACTTCATATGTAAGTCCCCTGTGCAGCCTCTAAAGTGCGGGGGCGAGGAGAATCACCCAATGGCAACTTACTTATCAATAAGGATTTGTAAGTCAATGAGTTGGTCACCCTTAATCATGTTTAAGGGTGCCATCACACCTTCCCCCATTCTATCTACACTGCTGTTACTGAATCTTTAGATATGTATATGTTTGTTTCTTTACTCAAGGACATGCCTTTGTTTTCTTGGGTTCGTCATCCTGCACGCAGTCTGCGGGATGAAATACTACACGGTTTGTTCTTTGAGCGTCCTTGTTGTCATTAGAACGATGCAGTCAGTATGCCTGTAATTCTTCTGCCTGTCCCTTTACCGCCTGCGGTAATGTTAACCTGAGATGCAAGCTTCATTCTTGCATTCACAACACAACTGCAAAATGTGAAAATGTGAACTCTGAGCATATTTCCTTCTTTGGCATACTTAGCAGATATGTACATTTAGCAATATTGAACTTCTGACTGGAGAAGGAATATTTCAGAGTTAAAACAAGGTCCAGAATGTAAACAAGTCCCGTTCCAGTAATTGCCAGCCACAATATGTATTTCTTAGTTTGACAGTTCCATAGTTCTGCATCCCGAGGCATCTTTCTTTAGTATTGTTTCATGTAGGTCAACAGACAATGCGCGATGCATTCCCTATCTTTCACGGTTGATGGGCAGAGATAAACAGGAGAACTCTTTGCAGAAGGCATCTGCTGATTGAAAAACTGAAGCTCTGAGGGGAAAAGTGTAGCATTTTTTCCTGAATAAAGGCGACATTACTATGCCTTATGGGACCGTCTGATATTGAAGTTACTAAACCATTTTGTAGGTTTGTGTTTTATACAGCACTGTTACATTGCACATTGATACTTTTATATATATAAATTGTATTGCACCTATGCATTTGTGTATGTGTGTGTGTCCATTCTACTGCAGCCTCTCGGCACTGGTGCATGGACTTGTGACAAGCACATCCAGCCACCTGGGCTCTGCAATTAGCCACTCTGCTCACTGTGCGCAGACTTTGGCCAGCACAATGGCACTGTGCATTAAAAAAAAATTGCAGACCTGGTCTCTAGTATGCAGATGTGCACCCCTAAATGTTAATTTACAGATATGCCAACAAACAGACAGATTTGTGAATCCAGTGATAACAAGCATTGGCAAAGCCATTAGCTCTGGCCTCATCAAGAGTGTAATTTCTTTTTATTTTTTTGCCAACCATATGCAATATGCAAAAAGCAAAGAGAGAAATAAAAAAAGAGCAGGGACCCAGCAGCCCAAACGTATCAGCCCTGACATTGAAGTGCACTCTTTTTCAGGTGGCTGTGAAGCTGTGATCAAGAAAATGCCAGCACTCACAGTGCAAGAAGTCCAATGCATGAAGATTTCTGATCCTTTGCCCCAGTCTGTGTAGTGTGGTGAGTCAAAGAAAATGGCGATTGATCAGGCCAGTGGATTTCTGAGAAACTTGATTCTGGTGAAACAGCTAAAGCTTTCTCGATGGCAGGGTAGAAATACCAGAAAATTGGCTTTTTTTAATTATTTCGGGCAGTATTTGTCCTTCTGGGATGACCACTGCCTCCACATCATCTTTGGTATTAAGGAATTCTTCTGGAAATGCCCAGATTTTCTTTTTTTATCAGAGTTCAGGTTTCATTGTCTTCATTCCTCTGCATCAAAATTTTTCAGATGCAGCCGGCCAAGCAAATTGCTGGCTGCGTCAGTTCCGAGAATCCACAGTGGACCAAGAAAAAAACTTTTGACACATCCAATTAGATTAATTAAAAAAATATATATATATATTGAAAGATTTAATTGTCCAAGTTGACAGACAGCTGTCAGTATATCTATTTTTACCTCTTTTGACCCCTTATATTATGACCTTTTATCCACAATTTCATTGAGCTAAACTAGAATTATAAGGTGCCTCCGGCCTTTCACCTGATCCCAGTATTGCGAAAGCCCGTCCTTAGGTTTTCTCTGTAGTTGTGATATAATTTGCCCTCTGTAAACTAATGTTGAAATCAGGTATTTTGGAACCCCTGCTACAACTTTTGGCCGGTTTATTGTATCTTTATTAAACCCACCAAGATATGTAGTAAAAGTTAGGACATTTTTGTGAAGCTTGGTCAAGTGCACAAAAGTTAATAAAGAATTTTTTGTTTTGTTTGCAAAAGAGATTTATTGATTTATTGTTCTTGGAAGCTGTATTCGTCTGTATAATGTTAAATAATTGTTATAATGATGATGCTTTACTATTGATGCATGAAATGAGCTGTTCCAGCCCTCAGCTGCATTGTTTATTTTAAATTGTTAGTTTAGGAAAAAGTCATATACATTCCTCCACTCTATGTGAAACCTGCCTTTGGGCATTGCACCAGGTGACCAAACAAGGTGCCCTCAAAAGAATCTAGGAGTAGAACTCACTTTTCTTCATTTGCTTTGTAGAATGTGGAGTCCATAATAAGTCATAATATATGGGAAAGACGTACCACTTGGAAAGGAATATGTCCCCTGCATGACAACGATTCACTTTGGAAATAAAAGAGAGAAAAAAGACATAACAGAAGTTACTGGATGATCTGGAAGCTTACTACAATATTTGTTGTCATAGTGCCTGACTGATCAAAAACAATAAAATAAAAGTTAATGTGGGAAAATGAGAAATTGGAAAAATATGTTCTATACAATCAGCTTCTTTGAGTATGGTAATTTTCATCAAGTGCAAAGGCATAAAGGTGACAGAAAAACTCAAATAAGTAAAATGTGTAATAAAAAAATTGAATCTTGGAAAAAGTGACAAGGAATACATGGGGTCTTATTTACAAGCCCATTGCGCCTCCGGTGCGTCACTTTTATTGACACACCAGCACCGCAATGGGCTTCCTCATATATACAAGGCCATGTAAAATCAAACTTCGTGACTTTTCATGGTCTTGCAAATATGTTTTCCTTTCACATATAATTCTGCGTTAAAGGGACGTTCCATGGGCATTGCTCAGCCGCGGTCGGTAGTAGGAGTACCTGCAGGGCGGTGACGTGGGGAGGGGGAGGGGCAGGGTGGGGGGTAGTAAACTATGGATTACGGAGGTTTACAGGTAAGTAAACATATAAATTAATAAAACGAATTTCATTGCGTGCACTGCATCCCCAAATGCGATACAGTGTCCGCAACGAAATTCGTTTTATTAATTTATATGTTTACTTACCTGTAAACCTCCGTAATCCATAGTTTACTACCCCCCACCCTGCCCCTCCCCCTCCCCACGTCACCGCCCTGCAGGTACTCCTACTACCGACCGCGGCTGGCATTGCTGTGGGTGTTCCCATGCAACATCCATGGAACGTGATGCATTCCCAGATTTACAACATTTTGTAAGCCTGTCAATGCGTCAGAATCCCACACAAATATTTCTCCTAGTTTTTGCTCTTTCTATACGTGCAAGAGGAAAATGCTTTTAATGATTGTTTTAGTGCAGGAAGGTGTCTCTTCCTTCAAAAAAACAATCACCTCTGCAACGCAGGCACCCTTGCAACATGACGCAGGGGTGTCTGCATTGGCGCATGGCTGCTGTTTGTGCACTGGTGCAGAGAAAAAGGACAGGAATGCGCAGTATTTTGTAGAGATGACACATTCCTACCCTTTTATTTTGACGCACAGCAGTGCAGCAGGAATGCTTACTGCTTTGCTGTGTGTAACATTTTTGTAAATGAGGCCCAACAAAACACATGAAGCTTTACCTCTAATACAAAATGTAGGATCCGTGTATAGCAAATGCATTTACATGGAATAGAAATACAAGCCCCTGTCGATCATATCTTCTCAAACTAGGCATTGTATCTCTGAAGGGAACAGTTTGACACTGTGTCTTAACTTTATGCACAGGACTGCAACTATTATTTTCATTGAAATGTGGTAGAAAGGGATAAATAGATTGGACTCATAACATGGCCAGAAGAATATGTCTCCCTCCTGATTGTGGGTGTCAAGAAGAGATCTGTAAAATGAAAGCAATTTTATAAGTATCTCTACATACCCGTCCACTTAAAAAAAGGAAATAAGTGAAAATAGAGATAATGGTGTGGTTTCCCTTACTTCCTCCGATTGTAAGGGTATCAAGTGGGCAACATTTTTTGTTGAACACAGCTAAAGCAATAAAATTATAATCCAAATGTGTAGTGTGCCCGATTTAGCACAAAATATCCAGCCCCTTTTCAAATACTAACCACCTTGCCTAGCAGAGGAAGACATTTCTTGGCCTATTTTTCACTAGTGCTATATCATTTTTTTAAATGACCAACTGCACGTGTCAAGCATCAGTGTCAGGCAAGGAGGGAATCCATCTGACAGCTGGCTCAGGTGCATAAAGGGTCTTGTACTAGCCATCAGAGAATTTGTACAGGGTTGCCAACGTTCTATCCCTGACGTCATGAGTTGGAGATATGTCAGAGTCTCCATTACTGATGTGCTGCAGCGTTACACATGCAAATATGTCTGGGTGCTTTAGGCTTACACCCTGCAGTCCCTGGGGCTGTATGTCAATCAGGTAGTCACCTCACTCTTTTTTCCGTCCCATAACAGTGTATTCTGGGGTCAGAAATCTCACTGACCAAACACCATCTTGTAACAAGATTGGAAAGGGAGAAAGCTACACACTCAGTTGAGGGTAAGAGTAAGTGAAAGAGAGTGTAAGTAAGAGTGACAGTGAGTGACAGAAAGTGAGACTGTTAGAATAAATGAAAGGCGAAGGGAATGTGTGGGTATGAGTAAGACTCAATGTGAAGTAGTGAGTGAATGTAAGTGAGCATGAGTGAGAGTGTTCATGAGTGAAAGTGAGTGAGAGTGAGGATAGAAAAATGAATGGGGATGAGTGAGTGAAACTGAATGAAAACAAGTGAGTCATTGAGTGAGTATAAATGGGAGACTGAGTTTACTTTTATTACTACACCCCACCTCTCGCAAAGATCACCACCTGCCACTAGGGTGGAATAGCTAAATTAATTACATCCACTGATAATTATTCTGGGCCACATTCCAGTCCACCATTTCTGCTCACTGGACCACTCCGGATACCACCTTATTTAAATCAGGCTTGGTTCTGACCCAAAAGAAAGTTAGTTTGCAATATAATGAGTTTTCTTTTTCCTGGAGTGCTTTTTGTAATGCGGTTTACCAAGATGACATGTTCCATATTCTCATTTTAGTGGAGGGTATATTGGTATGAAAAAGGTGGGCTGAGGCACACTTGCGTAAAGATATCTCAAGAGGAACGAAAGGGGATTATGATCCATCTAATTCATAAAAATGGTAGAGAATACTAGACGTGGAAATTTCTATTATGTTTGCACTGCAAATATGAGTACGTAAGCAGAATTAAGCAGTAAAATACAAATTTCCAAGAGGAAAAGTTTCCACGTTAGAACATCCATGAAGGTGTAAAAAAGAATGAAGACTTGGGAAGTAAAAGAACAACCCAGAGGAGAAAAATCATGTCTGTAGAAGAAACTCGAGAACACTTGCTTTGAAGAAATGAATTTGATATTTTAAAAAAGCAAACGTTTCTTTTTTGAGGGCGGAGGGGTAACTTAGCAAAGTTCAGAGAGGTGCTTCTTGTATTTCTCTTTTTCAGGCAGTCTCTTACTTGAAAAATTCTAAAGTGCACTAGGCAACATTTAAAAAACAAAATGCGGCGTGTAGATGTCTTCCTGTTTTTAATGATGGTATTTAATGATAGTTTTGTGTTCTTTACTGATCCCACAACAAAAGATAATGGAGTTCAAATAATTAAAATGCTTCTATTTATTGCATTTTCATATCACTTTTACTACGGGTTTTTTCTAATCCCAAAAATGCAAAGCATTTTTATATCTCTTCTTCTTCAAGGCTCCTTTGTCTGGTCACTGTCAGAAGCCTACCCTGTATCATTTCACTGAAAACAGACGTGTTGCAGATACCTAACTGGTTGTCAGAAGAAGATAACAGCCAACTCTTCAAAGAAAGTGTTAGACAACAACAGGCCACCCCATGGCTCCCAACGTCGATGGAATCTGAAGAATTACATTATTATCAGCCAGAGGAGGCAGGAGAAATTATTATATCGTTCACAACATTGATTGGATGTTTTAATGCTGTTTTTGCTTAATGATCAAGCTTTTACTAAACTATAGAGAATCTTTGACAACCCCGTCCAATTATATGTGGGGTAGACAGATCCTTAACCAATTGTTTGAAAATTTGGAAAGTAGGACACCAGAAAAATCATGCCAATATCTTGCTATGCTGTGGGTTCCTCTCCCTTTCTCCCTCTCTCTTTCTCCCCCTCCCATAAATGTACAGGTCGACACACACACGCACACACGCCAGCACGCACGCACACACCATATTTTTCATGTTCATGCTTACTCACACATTCCTTGCATAAGGAAGAAAATAACCGACAAATGTGGACTATAAACTGAGATGTCAGTTTGCAGGAAAACCGTTATGGGAACGATAAAAAGCAAACCTTTCTTTCGCTTATTCATTGACCTGTAAAATAATTTTACAATCGCATAATTTCCTCTCCATATACCTTTAAAATTAGCTTAATTCAGCTGAAGGAAATAATAGAATCACAGTTTTTCGTTTTTTGGAACAATATATTGGGGCATATCATCAAGGGTTGACTAACATGCACACACAAATATATGAATGAGTCTCATTGTTTGTGATAGTGAAGAATGAAAGGACATAAACATAAAGATGGAAACTGAGATGAAGAAACTAGTAACATAGGGGCATAATAAGGGCTTTATCACCGCTTTTTTGGCTTTAAAAGCCAAAGAAGCAGAGATAAAAATATCGCCCTATCAACAACAGGGTGCTAACATGCAAAATCGCATGTTAGCACCCTTTTTCTCTACGCTTCCCTTTGCATCTCTAATGAGATGCAAAGTGGGCGTTCCAGAGCAAAATAATAGGAGAAATGTCGCTAAGCGGCATTTCTCCTATTATCAAGCTTCACACTAACCCTGTTAGAGACAAAAAAAGCAGCGCTAACCACGGTTAACGCTGCTTTTTTATGTCTGCTAATTTTCAGATTTAGCCACGTAATCCAATGGGAGGTGGATCACATGGCTAAATCCACCATGGGCTATCAACAAGGATATCCCTATCCTTGTAGTTTTATCGCTGCATTACCAGCAATAACTTCCCAAAATGCCGCTATTGCTGGATTTTTTATCGCCTAGGCGGTTAGCGTTGTTAATAACGCGATAACCAGGCAATATTATCCAGCGATAGCGGACGTTAAAAAAATTAACGCTAAGCGTCCTTAGCGTTAATTTTCCCTGTCCCTTGTTAATATACCCCATACATAGTTGATTACTGACATGTGGGACATATTCAAGGATTTCATGAATGCAAGAAGATAGGCATTGGTCTTCTTCAGTCTTAGATTTGCAGCTTTCGTGGTTGTCAGAAAACAAACTTACATTAAAACTAAATCTATGATTGTCGTTAGGCCGTGTAGACTGTCAACATCTGAACTATCTGCAAAGTTTTCCCTTTTATTAAATGAGAAACATTTTCCCTGCTTATAAAGCACTTTGGTACACTCCTCCAAAGGTGTTGGAGTGTCAGCTACCTTCTAACACTGGAGCCCCAACACTGTGATGCAGGGTGCAGACTATCTGCAAAGAATGTGTTATTATAAGAAAGGTTTCGTTTAGCAGGAGTTTCCAAAACAAATGCATGTCCCCCCAAAAAAAATTCCCATCACTGTATTGTACATTGCCCATCTATTTCTTAAACTTACCTCAACACAAATATCTGCCATTTTAGAACACTTAGGGAAACATTTGGAGTTTGGTGGAGCAAGGGCAGCACCATAAACCAGAGGTGCTCCTACCCTACCATAACAGTTTCCTTGCCACACTTAAAACTGGCTACAATGTTCGAACCCTCTGTCCAGATGGCCTATCCTCGTCAAGGCACAGTGATCCAGTCAGGGAAATTAAACAATGACTCCAACCTACTGGGAAAAGGCTTTATGCATGAAAACCAGCATTTGTTTCAAGAAACAAGCTCTTGTTCGTGGAGTTTGTTTATTGAAAACAGAAAAACTTTTCCTGAGTGGGATCAACAAATAGAGTGTCCACTCGGCAAAGGCAAATGCACCAAAGAAGGAAAAGGGATCCTCACCTGCCTGAGTAGGATCTTTAAATTTAGCAGGTATTTAATCTGACAGGAGTGCATTGGCGAAAGCCTTTGTTGGCCAGGTGGCACGGCAGGTAGCAAACTAGGGTGTTAATGACAGTAACTGAGATGCCTCACATTTTTGGAGAAAACTCTAAACACAGAGGGGCATATTTGCAAGAAAGTGGCAAAGTGTGTCATTAAGCCAAGAAGGCTAACAACATGCTCTGTCACTTTAGAAACTCAGGGCTACACCATATTTGCAAGAATATGGTGCAGCCCTGTGTTTCCCCGTGCACTGGCGTTAAATTTAGCTGCCAAGCGCCAACGCAGGCATCCTTGCACCATAGTGCAAGTGTGTCTGCATTGCATGGGCAGGTTGTTTATGTGCACAAAGGTGTCCCTTCCTGCACACAAACAATCTTTAAATGGCATTTTGTAACGTGTATGTGTGCTGCTTAATGCAGCACATATAGAGGTTTCGAAATGTAATTTTTTAATGATTGTTTATGTGCAGGAAGGGAGGGGTTTTGTTGTTTCCATGTGTGCTGCATAAAGCAGCACACATGGAAACAGCACAAACAAGTAGAAATAAAGCATTTCTTCTCGTTTCGCCTGTTTAAGACCAGGTTTTCCTTTGTCTTAATTTTGGTGCTGCCTCCTATTTACACCACCCTTGGTAATAGGTGGCATCCTCAAAATCATTTGGTGTTGCAGTGGAAAACCCACAAAACACCCATTGCCCTCCACTTTCACACTAAGGGGCCAATTAGGATGTGGTTCGGAAGGCCAACTAATCGGATTTGTATTTCCCGGATCCGATTCGTAGCCCTTGTACCCGACCGAATCATACGCAGGTCCGAACGACCAAGTACGATGCGAAGATCACATACGCGTCACCCAAATCGTTTCCGGACCTGAACTGGTCCGTACAACTCATTCGTAGCCGAATCGTGCCGTGCAATGGAGCCGAATTCCGACTGAGCAATTATGATGCACGATTTGGACAGCCTCTTCGCCTTGGTCTCAGCGAGACAAAACAGCTGTCGGAATCATACTTTGGGGGGCCGTAGTAGGCCCCCCCTTCCCCCAAGGCCCTCCAAATCTGTCACGGGGTGTGTCCATGGGTCCCCCCGATCCAGACATGCACAGTGTGGCGGGCACCTTAGGGTGCCCGCCACAGGGTGTCTGCTTTTCTCCACCCACCCTTTTTCTGCTATGGGAGCCTGTGTACACGTCTGTACACAGGCTCCCATAGAGTTCAATGGAAGGCCAAGCGAACCGAGTCTGGAAGCGTACGGCTGTATCATACTTGTTCGTTTGGACTACCGGAGCAGGTTTCGCTCGGAAAGCCCTCCGGATCCGAGTCGTATGGAGGGTTTTCCTTGCGAGATCGTAATCTGGCCCTAAGTCTAGTGTGAAAGGGTGCCTTATTTACAAGGCAGCGTTAAGCCATGTTAAGTGGCTACCGCTGCCTTGTAAATAAGGCAAAGCTCCTATCCCCACCAAAGCGTCACTAAAAGTGATGTTGTGGTGGCGCTAGGGGCGTGAAAAAATGCCCTAGAGTGCTGGGTGAATTTTCTCTAAAATAACATCCCTGTTGTGGAGGAAATGCAACCAGTGTATTATGCCCAATGTTTAAAGTTTCCTCCAAATATTAGAGGATTTTCAGCAAGCGCCACACTTTAAATGAGTCACTTATTGACTTGAGTTGGTGAGTCTTCTCATGGATATCGAGACTCTGTAAATCATAATTTCGCACTTGCATGTACAGACAAACATTTCTTTATCCACAACTGTTAATAATAGACTGAAAAACGTTTGTGAATTTGGCCTGTGAGGAATACACAATCTATATGAATTGTTAGGAAATGCTCAATATTGTTCTTCACATCTAGATTTGTTACATAATCGCACTGACCCTGTTATGCCAGATTTTTTTTTATGTAGGTAGGAAGAGGGTGTCTTATGAGCTGTATCATAGTTCTTATGAAATTGGAGGCCATACCACTGCCATACACTAACAATATTGGAAAGCGCAAATCTACATCGGCCCCCTCTACTGCAACAGGCTCTACCCTGGATGGTTTTCTAATATGGGGGGGATGGGATCATCTTAAAGTAGATTGATCTGGTGGAATATCGCTTGTCACCCTCCTCTCCACCTGGCGTGGCGACTAGACCAGTACCAGCCCCTGTAGGCACCCAAACCCAGGAGTATGTGGTGGTCTGAGTGCTCCAGCTTTGGGTTAAGCCCAGAGGTATTTGAGGTAGTGTCTGCTGATGCCTCCCCTCCCGGTCAGGCACTAACAGGCACCCCTAAAATCAAGCATACTGGCGTAGCCACCAGGGCCCAGGCAGGAAAAAGGAAGAAAGCGCCCACTGGCTTCAAACCAAAGAGGACCTCTGTTTCCAATCATATCCTTGAGCAAGCCAATGGGCCTAATGAAGAGGACATACTCATGGGGAAAATAACTTTCTTATATAGCAACCTCAAAGCCTCTATTATAGGCAAATTTGTACCCATTTATGTCCACCGAATTAAGCTACCTAACCCCTCATACTGATGTCAATCAATCTAATGTGGTGTCTCCAGCAGAGGAGGGCAAAGTGGTAGGGTTAGCACACAATCATTCATCTTACACCTCCTCCAGCTCCAGTACCCTCTGCTCCCACACCTCTACCTGAATCAAGGGGCTGGCATATAAGTGGCTGAAACCCCTTTAAGATTTCTAAGCAAGCTCACATCTCTGCTGCCTGCCCATATGTGATCATCTTAGCTGACGTCCTGAGGCTGGGCCCTGAAGCTAAAAAGTTTGCGGTAGAAGTAATCAACAAGGTTGCACATTTGGTACATGGGAACATCAGATGCAGAGGCAAAGTTCTCCCTGGGATTCTGATGGCAAGGTCAGTGGGATGGGTAGGGAAGATGCTTACTTTAGGAATCCCAGGGTTGAAGGTGATCTGATTCTGTCTTCCAGAAAAGGGCATGTTAATCATAGTAAAGTCAAGATATTTGCCCTGGGCTACTTTTATAGAGCAAAAGGGGATGATGGACGGAGTGTTGAACATTGCAAGCATTCACCCCCAGTCAACTGATCTTGGGTTAATCCATCATCATTCTTTAGCTCACTCCGCCACCCCAGTTCAGACATGGCCATATACAAATCAGTCTGACCCTGTGCCTCATGGGAACACTCCAGCCCGAACTACTAAGCCATGTCTTCCCTGGACCGGAAACAAGCATCCTGGGACCGGTTTCTGGCTAATCAGCCGTCATCAGCCAGGCTAGCTTGAATCCAGTGGCAAAGTGAGCAAGGGACCCACGTCTGGGCATACCCTGCCAACTTAGGGCGAACAAAGCAAAACCAAAGGGGATGATGGATGGAGAGACCTGGCCATGAGCCATTGGGGTAGAGCGAGAGCCCCTACCCACATTTTTGCAGCCATTCCTATTCAGCTTAGCGGTGCAAAATCATTTTTCGCCTGTAGAGAATCTGTATGACAGTGATTGATTGTCTCCCTGTAATGTGACTGAGAACTGGCCTCCTGAAGAACCAGTGAGAAATGAGTCCTCGGCGGAACATGGCATTGGTTCTTTGCAAGATTAATGAGGGCCAGTCAGTGAATAACTCCCCTATACTCCCTTTGTCACGTTACAAGGGAAATTCTGTGATGCTAGCTGCATGAGGCTATGTTATTAAGGCTCTTTTTTTAAAATATTGTGGTGCTATCTAGTAAAATGGACTGTGAGGGATTGGTTAACTTTGTAGCCATAATATATTTTTTCAGGAGACTTGGGCGATTGACAACCTGTACCTTGATGGGAATTTCCCCTACTTTTTGCCTGCAGTTCCATCATTATGGGGCAAAGCTAGTGTGGGCTCATGGCTTGGGTCAAAGTCTCTTTGGACTGTAAAATTTACATGATTCCCTCCGACTATTTTTTACTTCGAGCAATTCTTTTGATGTGGTCTAGTGATATAAATAAATATTTTATACATTTTTAAAATGGATAATGGCTTTTTTGAGCATGACAGTTTAGCAGATTTTAATATGGTCAATGGTTGTCTTGAGGACCTGGAAGTCAAACTTGCTTATTTGCATAAAGTTTATGACATCATCTTAGGATGGGATTTGAATGCCGATGACGATTATTCGGGCATTGATAATGACCCAGAGCTTGACTATTTGCAAAGAGACGGGAGATCTCTTGATCAAAACATTTTATCTAGTAACACCAATGAAGCTTGCAACCCTAATTACTCAGATAAAGTCACCTTTGAGAGGAGCGATTATTCCTCCATCATTGATTATGTTTTTTAGACATTCAGAGAAAGTATTAAAAAAAATTCAAAGAGCAGAAATATTGAGTATGAAATATTGTGATGCACAAATATCATGTGCAAAAATATTGTGGTCAAGAATATCATTTTTTAAGGTAAGTAATAGCGATGGTGAAAATATCTATGCTGTTAATATCGTTTACAAAAATAGTGTTGTTAATACTATAATTTTAAAATTATTTTTATGCATTTTTAATATATATTTTAATTGCATATGTTATATATTGTTTGTAAAATTATTGTTAATGTTTTTAATATAGTTTGTACATTATTAGTTGCTTTTAAATTTAAGTCACTAATGTATTTGTATTTTTAGTGCCTTAGAGGGTTATTGAGTCTATACAGATACAGGGTCGGAAGCAAATTAATTTTATATGTAATAATTAATTAATAATTAATATGAAATATTTGTTTGATAAATAATTATGTTAATAGTGTAATTTTATTAATGACAATAGGGGCCTTCTCACAATGTCGGTCGGAGTTGCCTCTGACCGACACCGTCGCAGACTTGGGACTGACGACCTCCTTGTGGCAGTCCTAACTGCGCAAATACAATGTGACCGCATACTCCCATTTCTCAATGGGAGCTTGTGCTATGGCCATAAACTGTCCGTTGCACAATCTCCCTTGATAAAAGGCAGATTGTGTTCATCCGTGCATTGCGTGGCAGGCACCTCAAGGTGCCAGCGACATGCTGCATGGATCAACAGGAGGGCACCTTAGGTGCCCCCTTGGCCACCAACCAGTGGCTACAAGCAGAAGGGGCCCCTGCTAGGGGCTTCCAAACTCGCTTTCCGACAGTCTTCCCATGTTGGAAAGCCCGGCATTGAAAGCCTGTGGGAAACCGAGCATTGTAATCCAAGCAGCGGAAACGCCGTCCATTTGGATTAAGGGCTGGTCTTCGACTGGCCTACGGGCTCCTTGAGCCTGTCGGAATCCAGACGGAATAACCAGCCGGTTTTAGTTCCAACCACCTTCATTGTAATTAGGTGGTCGGAATTTAAAGCGACGATCTCTGTGGGAAAGCCTCCAACTACAGGTTGGAGGCTTTCTGACTGCGATCGTGATAGGCCGCTAAGTCTCAGGTGCGGGTTGTAGGGTTTGTGTGTTATAGGATAGAAAATAATTTAATTATAATTATGAAATAATACATTTTTGCTGAGCGGGTTGTGCTTTTTGTAAGGGTAAAGGGTACAAAGTTCATTCAATATAATTACTTTATTATTAGTTAATTGACATTAATTGTTTAATTGATATTTAATTATGGAACGTAACGAATTAAGATATTTTTAAAATATATATTAGGTGTGCGTTGTTGGGTTTCTAGGGATCAAGGGTTGGTTGTTAATTAAATATGAATATTTTATTATTAGATAATTACTAATGATTGTTTAGTTGATAAAGAACTATGTAAAATTTGTAATTTCAAGAAATACTTTCGGTGTGTGTTGTTTTCTTTTTTGCGACATTGGGTAGAAAGTTATTTAAGCAATAATAAAGGAAAACAATATTTATTTATTGTTTAAAAAATGTGTTATTTATTATGTTACGTGTTCATTTTGTTATGCTTTTTAATTGTAAATAACATATTTGTTGGTTGTTATAACTATCAAAATATAGTGTGGTATTTTACTTATATTATTATTAATATTTGTTTTAATTTAAAATATTTATCAAATATGCATTCAAAATGCAATTTATTCCATTAAGAAGAAATATTCATACATTTGAAATTTAAATATTTATATCGGTTGCTATTTAAAGTAGTTATTAAAGTATTTTATTTGTTTGAAGTCAACTGCTTTCTCTCTCTACTTTTGTAGAGTTGCACAGACTAGAGTGGGAAAAGTATATTTTTACCCCTCATGAGTCCAACACTATCTCTACTGTTGAACTGGCTGGAGTAGAAATAGTACATTTAACCCCTCCACTATCCAATATTTTCCCTACTGTTGCACAGAGTGGAGTGGGAATAGTACATGTTATCCCTCCTGAGTCCAACGCTTTCCCTACTGTTGCACTGACTGGAGTGAAAATAGTACATTTTACCCCTTTGCAATCCAACACTTTCCCTACTGTTGCATCTACTGGAGTGGAAAAATGAATTTGTGTCCCTCCTGAGGCCAACACTTTCCCTACTGTTGCACAGACTGGTGTGGGAATATTACATTTTACCCCTCCTGCGTCCAATGCTTTCCCTACTGTTGTACTGACTGGAGCGGGAATAGTACATTTGATCACACTGCAATTCAACACTTTCCCTACTTTTGCAGTGAATGGAGTGGAAATAGTAACTTGTACCCCTCCTGGGTCCATCCTTTTCCCTGCTGTTGCACAGACTGGAGTGGGAATAGCGTATATATTATTCCTAAAATATACATATAAATATATATATATGTATTTGTTACTTTTGAAGTTTAAAAAATATGTGTAAATTGTGACATAAATTATAAATATTATCTTAGTAATAGTTTAAAATTATATATGCTTAAATAAACATACACACAAATATTTGAATTTAATAAAAATAAGCATAACTGTTCTAAATAATTTTAAATGATTTAAATATATTTAATTTACATTACATAACTGTTTAATAGTAATATATTTAATGTTTACTATGTTTAACTATGTTTATAATAAAAAAAATATTTTAGTGATCGATATTAGTGTACAACTATATATTTTTTTGTCAGTGAACCATTTTTCTAACATGAAAACTGTTGGCCAAGGTGGAGGGGCATCAATGGTCCTCAGTATTTTTAGTGATCACAATCCCCTATGCGTGCACCTTTGTTTACCAAAGGGGGGGCTAAGAGCTTAGTCTCTAAATCATTAACAGGTATGTCCCAAGGATCTGCGCCTGGCCTGGAGAAATATGGCTATGAATACCCTTTTGGCTAACTTCTGTTCGTTGCATCTGTCCCTGGGGTTCAATTGCCTTAGTCAATCCGACAGATATAGCGAGAGGGCTAGTTCCTTTGTCCAGTTGAGCTTGGAGGGCAACAGGCTGTTACTGAAGCCCAGTTAACTGGGGTCCCCGGAAACTAAGTGGGTGACCCAGTGCTTAATTTGTAAAACAATAAATGCCAGGGCTCTTGTCAGGAGGCCACTGCAGATTGCACCACACTGAGCCCCTGCCATGCTTCCAATGAAAGTGTCAACACAACCACCAACCATCACACTTTTACAAGTGTGACAGTTCAGACTATTTCAGGCCCCCAACACTGTAAGAATGGCTTGGTCAGCAGGTAATAGTAATTTTAATGTATATTGTATTAATAATTAACTGTTGTTGTGGTCATCTCTAAATTAGCCAGACAGTGCTAGTGTTGACAATTAAGTGCCGGTGCTGAGCACCTAAAACCATCAGCTAAAAATAAAGCACTGGTTTGACCTGTCCTGTAGAAAGGCCTCAACATCACTTTAATAGGCCTTCAAAGAGTCAGGCATATACAAAAAATTCAAAGATGCAGAATAGAATACAAGGCAGTGTTGCGGAACATGAATAAGGAATGTGCAAAATGAATCCTGGGTTAAACTGATAATGGCTTGTAGGTTGAAAGACAACAGCGCTTTTTGATTTGAGGAAAATGGGATTAGATCAGTAGGCGCCACGCCCAATTCGGTTGTCACTGGAGGCTTGACCACTTCAGGGAGGTTTACAGCTTGAGAGTTTAATAGTGTTATGAAGGAGGGAAGGTCTTCTTCTTCCTAGCCTTGAAATTCATGCACGAGAAAGTTTAGAAGGCTAAAAACAAGAGCCCATCTGATAAAGCACCGGGCCCGGACGGCATCCCTATGCACCTGTATAAATCGGTGCCGGACCTTTGGGCCCCTGCCATTTGTAATTTATTTCATGCTTTCTGTAAAGTGGGTCTCCCACAAACATGGCATTCTGCTGTTAAAGTACCAATTTGTTATGAATGGTAACCCACTATCCCCTGGGTTTTATTTCCTTTTGGCCCGGATTGGGCTGGAAATTGTGGTAGAGCCACCTGTTAGTGGTGTTTCTGCAAGCTGTGGTCATCTCGCAACATGATCTAACAAAGCTGATCTCTGCTGCTATCTGTTTCGAGCTTGGGGAATGCCACAAAAGTTTCAGGTGCCATTTTTTGGGCTAAAACAAGATTCTTTATATTTGTTTCCTGTTCATGGTAGTGTTCGCTTTTCTCGAAAAGTGTTGTGCTATGCCCTTTTCTGCACCTTTCCTGCCAAATATTCAGGGGCTTGTTGGCCTTGGTCACATTATATATAGTGATTCTCCTGCACCCAAAAGTCCCCGCAAATAACTCAGTGTGGGCTTGTGAACATAATATATGTAGAACAGAAGGGAGGGTGCTTTAAGGTTCGGTGTGGTCGCTCTGAGTAATTGTGTAGAAGGGATTCCTACTTAGTCATTTGAGTGCACTGGCACAGGTTTCTGCAGAGACTTTGGTGAAGATAAATTTCAGTAAGTTTTGCATGGTCTTTTCAGTGAATTTTGTAGGTGATCTGCAAGCTGGGGGTGAATGTTTGACACTGCTCAGCATCCTGTCTATCATATTTTTGTGTTGCTATAGTCACCCTAAGTGGGAAGGGTATTTTGAGACTTGGGTCCCATGCTCGCTATGCCACTAGATTCAAACTTGCATGGCTGATGAGGGGTGAAACCCTGAAACCGATCCCAGGATTCTTGTTTTCCAGTCCAGGAAAGACCTGGCCTGGCAGTTGGGGCTGGACTTTTCCAATGGGGAGCAGGATCAGGACAGATTTGCATATGGTTGGTTCCAAAATGAGGTGGCATGCTGAGCAAAAAAAGATGGATTAAACCCAGCTTTGTGATTGGGGGTGAATGTTTGACAATGTTCAGCATGCTGTCCATCATCTTTTTGTGTTTCTACATGGAGGTGCAATAATCGGTGGAGAGAATATTTTGGAAGCTGGATAAGAATTGTGCAGGATAAACTGCTGGGACTTGGAGATTTTGCAGAGGCACATGAGGTTATTTGTGCTCTGGAGCAGGAAAATACACATGGAGTGGTGGACGAACTTTGAAAGGAGTTGTGTAAAGTGTTCCAGAGAGAGACATTGGTTCATGCTAGTCCTTGGTAGTAATGCAGGGCACAACCAAGAATGATTCAGGAACTCTTTAGAAATTAGAACAAGAACTAACTAAGCAGTCATGTACAAGCTAAGACGTAAGTGGTGCAAAAGTGCTACACAATTGCGTAGTTCGCCTTTCATGGAATTTGGAGGGTATATATACTGCCTAAGGATTTATAAAGAGGATTAGAAGAGCATGCTGGAGAGCTTTGGAGGGAGGAGTTGTGCTTTCTGCATGAGTGATACATGCAGTGTGCAGAAGCTGGAGCAAGATTATGTGCAGTACATGGTGTATGTACTCTACAAAATAGGGTGCAATACCTGTGTACGCAGTTATGCAAAGTCTCAAACTGATTAAGGGCTCTCCAATAAGTGATGCAGGAGCCCACTGTGCAATGAGTGATGGAAATTAGTTGAACATTTATTTAGCCTATTATTACCTGATCCGAGAATGGAAAAGGTGTTTAAATCTGTGCCGTTATATCTCAATGTGAAGAATCACACTGGCAAACTACCACGAAGATGAATCATATGTGAAACTGCAGGCACTGTGTAGTTTTAAGAGAATTTATTTGCAAAGAAGTGGGGTCCTTCCTCTTGCAGTATATTGTTTTTCCGTACTGAGAGGGGGATGGGTTACGGAGAGGGGGATGGGTTACTGAGAGGGGGATGGATTGAGCATTTTACCAGTAAGAAGTGGGTCTCAGATGTGATCCATAATGTTAATCCAAATAGGTCCTGGCCATGAGTGTGTCAGAGGATTGGGGGTTATTTAAAACACCTGATAAAATCCGACTCCCCAGGGTTCAGAATTTTATAGGACACGATAAATAGAACAAATTCCATGTGTTTGAAGAATATCAGCCAGATTATGGTGCTCACCACACCAAAATCTGCAAGTTATGGTAAATACTGTACTGTTTTTCTCTGTTAAATTCTGGAATACCAGGTGCAGTAAACACTACGCAACTCAAACTTCGGCCCACTGGGCAAACAGGGATTTGCACAGGGATCGGAAACACCTCCCCACTCATAATCAGGGCCAGTGTCCCTTATTCTCTGTATCCTAATCTCTCATAGCAACATTGCCCAAAGAAGATACTACCCAGCTATTATTTTAATATTTTGCTAAATACAGAGGTGATTGTCAAGAGTTCAACCAATATCAGATACTGAGCAAAACTGTTTTTTATTCTTAATTTGAGTTCCAACACTTCCATTCTCACGTTTTCACCTACAATATGTATGCAGTTAAAGTCCTAAAAATAACAAATAAAGCCAGCAAGTAAAAGTTTAACTTTAATTTAAAAATATCTTATTTCAACACCTTTGGTAAAATCCTGCTTTAATTTCTCGACTTCTAAAAGGTGATCATAGCAGTATTTGGCCAAAGCGAAATATGTGAATTTTGATTCAGACCTTTGCTCACCCATCTGTTATACAAATATATTAACACTCTCTGGAAATGCATGGTGCAAAATCTCTTGATGGCCTTTGCACGTCATTAGTCCCCTAGCGCCCTTCAGCAACGTATGTTCACCTCGGCAAGTTGGAGAGTTCTTCCGAGTTAGATAATAAAAAGAGCATGTTGTTCAGAACACACCTCTACCCATTACCCTGGGTGACCCAGGCTGCGTCTATAACTTCTGAGTACATTACTGGCACCAATTCCAACAACTGACATGGAACAAACTTGCTCATCGCCACCCACTCTTCCAAATACATCACTAGTGGAGTCAGGCCCTTTGTAGTGCAAGCAAACTCCTGTACCCTGTGCATCCACGAAGGACCAATCCTTGCCATGCTGGAAAAAAAAACTTGCACATGAAATGTTTCCGATGACACTACTAACTGTTTATGGGCTACAGTTGTTGTCTGGTTTGCAAAGTACCAACGCTCGAGGAAATAATTGCATTCACAGAGAATATAATCTAGGGATCATTAATAAATACATACATTTAAGTAAAGAAAGAAAGAAATTGAGACATGTGAACAGGTAAGATTCCACTGGGAGCAATGGCTGATAAGGACAGGAATGAGAGGGGCCATTTTATATACAAATGATGTGTGATAGACCCGGGATCCCTGGTTGGCTGAGGTAGGTACCTTAGACCAAATAGGGACCCGTGGTTCCATATCAGGGAAAAGAAGGTCACCTTCTGAGATAGCCCCCGCTCACCCCCTTGGTAGTATGGCACGAGCAGCCAGGCTTATCTTCAAGCAAAATGTGTAAAGTATTTGCAACCACGCTCACAGCAACCCAATGATGACACCACAAATAGACTCCACACAAATTTGATAAAAACGAGTATAAATTTTATGTAAAAAGAAATATGGATAAGACCACACAATATAAATCTAACATATGAGTATGTGTACTATTTCTCCTGGCCGGTTGTTAGGCCAGTAAATTCTGGCGATATTAATGAGCACTTCTAAACATTCCACTGTAATCCTAATACCATGTTATGCAGTTCGTAATGCTAGAATCAGGCCCTTTTGCAATGTAAAAGTAATGCAATGGATAACACAGCAATCAGGTACTTTGCAATGTAAAATAATGCAATGTGTAACACAGCAATCAGGCACTTTGCAATGTAAGAATAATGCAATGCGTAATACAACCACCAGATACGTCGCTATGCAGAAATAATGCAATGCGTAATACGCTAATCAGGTAGTTCGTTATGCAGAAACAATGCAATGCGTCAGACGGCAATCAGGTAGTTTGTTATGCAGAAATAACGCTATGCGTCATACACTAATCAGGTAGTTCGTTATGCAGCAATAATGAAATGCATAATATACTAATCAGGTACTCCGTTATGCAGAAATGATGCAATGTGTAATACGACAATCAGGTACTCCGTTCTGCAGAAATAAGATAATGAGTAATACACTCCGGCACCGATCACGGTGCCTTAGGCGGTCTCACCGCCACTCCTTCTGACTCGCAGTCAGCCTCTGTCAACAGTTGCCTCCAACATGGGTATGTTGTAACAAAAAGTGCAGCTCCGCACTCTGGCCCCGGTAATGACACTCCCTTGGCAATACTGGCCCCGATATGAGCCGAAGCAGAGGCTCGCACTGCCGGAATGAGAGAGAGGCCGAGAGCGTCTCCTTATGAGCCCGCGCCCCGCCCCAGGAGGCGACACACGTTACCTGGGAGGACGCAAACTCACCCTCCTCTCCTCATCCAGCGGCTTGGGCCTCCGATGCAATCTTTGTGAATTGGCACCGGTGGGCTCGGGCCGGCGGCTCAGCTCCTCCGGGGCTGCCGGTCCATGCCGCTACTGCTACTTAGATCTCAGGCTGCCACAGGGCACACGCACACAGTGTCACGAGACTCCCTTGAGTTTTGGGTGCATGATCACCGGCCACTCCACACGAAGGTCTCAGGCTGCACAAAGAACACGCGCACAGCGTTGCTGACACTCACTTTAACCCCCGGTGCACGTTAACAAGGCAATCCTCACAAAGGTCTCACGCTGCACAAAGCACACGCACACAGCGTCGATGAGACTCACTTGGACTCCGGGTGCACGATAACAAGGCAATCCTCACGAAGGTCTCACGTTGCACAAAGCACACGCACACAGCGTCAATAAGACTCACTTGCATTCCGGGTGTGCACGATAACAAGGCAATCCTCACAAAGGTCTCACGCTGCACAAAGCACACAGCGTCGATGAGACTCACTTGGATTCCGGTGCACACGATAACTGGACAATCCTCACAAAGGGTTCAGGCTGCAAAAAACACACGCACACAGCTTCGCTGATCCGTGCCTGGAAACTTATGTGTTCCTAAGTTTCCGCAACTGGGAGCCAGCTCACCTCGGGCCTTTGGGGATAAGTTACTTCAGGACACAGCAAAGCAAAGTCCTTTGAGGCAGGGGGACACAGCAGACAGCAAAGTCCCCTTAGCCTTTCCTTGGTTAAAACAGCTAACTGCAGGCCAGCCCCAGAACACATAGCAAGGGTCAGTCCTTTCCTTCAGTCTCTTCAGTTGTTTCTTCCTTGGCAAAGGTTTCTCTTGACCGCAAAGTAGCTCCAGTCTTGTTCAATCTTGATCAAGCCATTCTCCAAAGTTCAGGGCCTTCAACTCTCATAGTTATACCCCTCAATGGCTTTGGAGTCTTTGTGTTCAGGGGGGCACAGACCCCTGTTCAAACCAGTTCTGGGTGCCTCCCTGCCAGTGAAACCTTCTTCCTTTGATTAGTGGGGGTCTGGATTCTCAATCACTCACCAAGAGATGGACAATTGTTTTATAGCAGCAGCCCAGGCCTCTTCATCTCTAGGGACTACTCCTCCCCTTACACTCCAGATGCAGATCCGCCTGTTGCTGTCTCACCTCCTCCCCTGGGTCAAGACATTCCCCAGATCCTAATGCTTTCAAATCCAGACAGTCAATCCACAACCAGGCAGAGACACACAGAAATGTTAGAGCACAAAAACCCAGCCACTTCTAAAAAAGTGTCTTCAAAACACACAATGCAAAAAACCACCTTCATAAAAAGATGTGTTATTACATTGTGAGTTCAGGCATACTAAACTTCACCTCTCCATCTTAAGCCTTTGGGAATATAGGCTGGAAAACATATTACACAGCCTTCCCATTCTATCCTATGGGCAAGATGGCCTTTCAACAGTGATAAACAAAATGGAGTTTATTTCACTGTCAGGACATGGTACACACCGTGGTACATGTCCTACCTTTCACATGCACTGCACCCTGCCCAGGGGGTACCCTGGACCTACCATAGGGGTGTCTGATGTGCATAGAAAGGTAAGGGTAAGGTCTGGCAAGTGGGTGCACTTGTCAGAACAACATGGCAGTTTATCAAACTGCACGCAGGCACTACAATGGCAGGCCTGAGTTCCCTTTTTAAGGCTACTTGTGTGGGTGGCACAATTAGTGCTGCAGGCCCACTAGTAGCATTTGCATTACCAGCCCTGGCACACATTGTGCACTTTACTAGGGACTTTACTACTAAGGCAAACATACCAATCATGGACAACCAATTACCATTACACTTTATACAGGTAGCACTTGCACTTTGACACTATTTAGCAGTGGCAAAGTGTCCAAAGCATCTAAGATGGCAACACCATGTCAGAAAAAAGGTCTAGGGGGAAAGCAAAATGTTTAGGGAACTTTAGCCAAAAAGGGTCAAGTCCTACAATGTGTTTCAGTTTAACTAGTATACACCTTGTAGCACAAATAATGCCAACCATTTATGATATATATCTTACAAATTTTTCTCTTTAAAGATGAGGACTTTAATGGGATATTTGCTGCCTATATTTGAGATGGGTCACATGGGATATTTGTGCATCAAGAAGGGGAATTATGATTATAAAATGTCACCCCTCTGCATCACAGGTACAGACATTTCAGCATCACTTTGTTTGGGTGATTGTCATAATAGCTCAGGCTAAGGGCCTTAACATGAGTTTGGCAGTCCCATGGACTGCTGTATCGGCGGTGGAGGTCTGTGCATGGAGAGCTCGGCAACCCGACTGCCATATTACCAGTTGGGTGGATTGGCTTTGAGAAGACTGCCAAGAACGCCAAGTCTGCGGACCACAGGGTTCATGATCAGGAAAGGCAGCTGCCATAGCACGGTATGGGGGAGCTGCACTGCTGTGCTTGTTACGAGTTGCTTGATACACGAGCGGACTGCGGTTATCCAACTGCCTGCTTCAAGGTGGCAGTGATGAAGGATTTGGGGTGCATACTCACCCCTTTCTTCTTCCAGGCAGAGTCTGACATGGATACTTGTCTCCAGGTCCCCCCCTTCACAGCAGGATCTTCCCTCCGAGAATTACAACCCTGTGTGCGACGATATACAGGTGAGTCTTCTCATACCATATACCCCATTTACACATTGCCAGGACTGCCCACATATGGGATGAACCCGGGTAGTTAGTATGTGGTATTTTTCCACATATATCATGCATATGTGTGCATTCAACACAAATACAGTTGAAATGCACACACAGGCATTGATATATTTAGAAAAAATGCTCACCACCACCACAAGATCCCTGCCTCCACATCACCGACTCTGTGGTCAACTCGTAATATGTCGGTCGTCGGACCGCTGGCGCCGGAGGCTGCTGGTGGGGGCAGACTCGATTCTATGGTGGCGGGACTGACAAACTCGTAATAAGGCCCTAAGCCTAGATGATTATACTAATGGCCTCATTGAAAAGAACACAATTAATAAGTCTGTCTATGATACAATTTGTGAGGGTAAAATTAAAACTGTTCACTTGTAAATCATTGCAATAATACATAAGGCAACTATTCAGCTTTGTGAAAAATGTTGACCGACAGAATCAATAAAAACAAGCATTGGCATAGCCAATAGGTCTCGCCTTTGGCACCTTATACGTTTTTTGCCATGCAGTACATTATTCTGGGTGCTTAACATTTACAGGTTTTACTACATGTAGCACTGGGTGGGATATTGCAAGCAAAACAAACTTACAACAGAACACACTGGAATGTGCTGGGCGAGCCCATGGAGGGCGCACAACCCGCTCACGGTCACACTCTGAGTCTGCATGCAGCTCCGACCCTCTGAAACCTTTGCAAACCTAGGCAGACCCCCATCGGAAAGACAGTGTCAGGGATGGAGAAATGCGTGATCTTGGTTTAAATGCGGGGGCCGAGTGAGAATGTATAGGGGCCTCAGAGGTTGCCATGACCAGGTCGCAAGACAAGCAGGCCCCAAAGCTTAAATCCAGAGCTCGGCCTGTTTACCGGCTTCGCTGCCAAACTCCGACAGCTCTTTGAGCAACTTAAATGAGCAGAGGGAGCTCCGGCTGACCTCTCAGAATCGGAAAGAAGGCATAAAAGAGGTGTCTCTTTTCTGTCTGCCTCTCCCACTCATCCACTCACACTCCCTGTGTTTTCACACACTCCTGCACAAAACAGAGCTTCTAAATTAGCTCCCTCTAAACCGCACAAAAAGGGCGAAATAGCCCCATTAGCTCATCACAAGATGGGCTAGTAAATCCTTTTGCACTGCTTCAGGGAGGGGATAGTGCATGGAATCTCTCCTTCAGCCTCAGGGGGTGGGGGGTGGGGTGTGTGTGCGTGTGCAGAGGAAAGAGAAGGGAGGAAGCAGTGATGGAATGGAAAGTCACAGGGAGGAAGGATAATAGGAGACAGAGGGAGCGAGCAGGATAGACAAAGGGAAGATGGGAACAACAAGAGGAACATGGAAAGAAATAAAAGGAGAAAAAGAAATCAGAGGAGGAGAGTGGAAGACCATGGACTGTGAGGGACTGAGAGGCTGAGAAGGGAAGAGGTAGAAAAGAGTAGCACACGTGATGCAACAAGGGATGAAAGTAGCGCACTGCAGGCAGTGAGAAGAGGTCTCAGTCAGAGCAGCAGGGAGTCTGCTCATTTTCAAGCACTGCACTCGTGCTTTTGGCACTCCGCTGCTTGCTCCTGCAAGGTGGATGCCGCCACAAGCACGAGTGTGTGCTTGAAAATGAGCAGAGCGAAGGCTAAAGGCCCTCCTATGAGGCGCATGCGCGCTGCATAGGCGAGACCTAAAAACAACAAAAATAGATCACATGTACAATGTGTTATTGTTACTTCCATGGGAGCAGGACATCTACTTCAGAATATCTAACTGAATGGCTATTTGAGCTGTGTGGTTTATGAAATGCTCATACAATTTTGACATGCATAACCTCAACTTATGGTGAAGGTGTAAAACATTGAGAGAATTAGTCTAGACTGGTAGAAGCGTTCAGAAGGGGCAAAGGTGATAATATGGGTATTATTTGGGCACCTTTGCCGGGACAGTCATATTTCTCATAAAAAACGTACGAATGTGGAAATATTCACAGGCATATCAATTGTACCAGTTTCAAACTAATAAATTACAATACATGCAGGCCCCATTAATTTCTGAGCCACATGCTAATCTGAAGGGTTTCTATACTCTAAAAGATTAGGTAGGGGGAAAAGGACCTTAGCCACTAAACACCATGTTTACATTCGCAATATATTTATTTTTTGAATTTTTAGGCATTTTTTAAAGGCAGATGCAAAGTGTGCAATCATCTATCTCAGCCACTTGTGGATTTATAATTTTTCTTCAGCTCCAAAGGGTGTTTTTAGATTACAATAAGGTCTCTATCACAAACTGTTTAGGTTGCTCACGTGAATCATATTTGGTATTTTTGTATGTTCTGTTGACAAACTAGTGTTGTTCATGGTTTATACACTATCATTTTTTAAATGTGGCAGTATGGCCTAGAAACTATTTTAGCTGTATCCCCATTCTCGTGCAATTAAATTATTTATGAACAAAAATACATATACACATACATAGAGGGGCTCTAGTTCAGCTCTCTTCATCCATCACTCACCAAAGCAAAAGTCATGGGCCATTTGCTTAGTTGCACTGTGAGTGATGGTATTTTGCCTCATCGCATTTGCACTTCAGTGCCAGAGCTGAGGGGCCAATAACTTTCTTTGTCAATGTTTTCTGTTTCCATCTCTTTTCAAATTCTTTGTGACCTTTATGTGCTTAAACAATTTCTTTGGGTTACGGAAATTGAAACACAGTAGCACATTTGCACCAACATTAATCAGGTTTTCCTTTGATGCTCATTAAAACTAAAAAGAGTTTCTATACCAGTCTGCTGGGAAGTACCTTCGTCCAGTTCAATAAAATCATATGCCATGGCTAATGTATATTCTTTGTTAAATATTTTTATTTTAGCTATCCGGCCGTGTTATGATTTGGTTTTCCTGCTTAAACTAAAGAAAAAAGCTTCTGCGGAAGTGTGCCAAGGCCAGGCCTTTTTGCTTTGCCAATGGCTATTTCACTTTAATGTTGAATTTGAGCATCCCTATTGGTTCTGTGGGGTGGGGCATAGTTATCCCACCCTTGGCTAGTCTCAAATTACTTAAGAATATTGAGGGATATTCTCAACATTCGGCGAAAACTAACACTAACCTCATTTAGCGTGTGTTTTTTTTATCAGCGTGTAGAAATTATTGTCGAGTTAGCGGCATATTCACAACACGCCGCTAACAGGAGATAGTTTCAGGGAATGGCGGTGAAAACTGCCGCTAACATTAGCGCGAAGGCGATAGGAAATTCTGAGTTAGCAGACAAAAACTACCGATAGGCCAATTAGCGGTAAAAAAACTCACGTTAGCCAGCCCAATGTGAGTTTTTTTGTCAAATCGGTAACTATGTGGTATTGGCGAAAGGTGTACTGGCGCCTCATCTGATTGGCACTTGTGTTTCGTACGCTATTCTATGACGGTGCTACTGGGTGTAGAGGAACCACAAACTCTACAAAGAAAACCAACAATAATTCTTTTGAATCCCTAGCACACGTGAGTAAGTATTTATAACATAATTCATAAATTAAGAAGTATGAACATTTAGTAAGTAATTGCAGAGGACATGAGTCAGATCTTCATTCTTTCTTTAATATAGACGTGTTCTTTAGAAACTCCACAGCCAACACGTGTTTCGTCGTTACGGGAAGAATGGTCCCACGACTTTCTCAAGGCTGTACAAGCAAAGAAACATCAATGAAGAGCGATACAGTCTTTCATATATTCCCAATAAAAGGGTCAATAGATAAAGAAGTAAAATTACAGAAATCCAACAGGAAAATGAAACAGAAATGTGACCACAAATGAACAAAGTAGAACTATGATCCCAAAGGATGGAGAGAGAAGAGGAAATAAAAAAGTGAGTGAGACGATCCTATAGTATGGGTTCGAAATCGTGGTCCGCGCCATACGGGTGAAGGAGTCATGTGAGTTATGTGATAACCGAACAAAAGGCAGTACGAGACAGAATAGAAAGCCAATGGCTAGCGTATTTCCAAAGTGCTATAAAATTCAAACACAACCGTGAAAACTCGTGTGAAACACCCTACGTGACCAATTGTGATCAAATACCTATTCTTTCTCGTTTCTCGTTTCTAAAATAATCAGAAATATAAAGAAAACACATCAGAGGGAGTTTGT
This sequence comes from Triturus cristatus, assembly GCF_964204655.1. Classification (NCBI taxonomy): domain Eukaryota; kingdom Metazoa; phylum Chordata; class Amphibia; order Caudata; family Salamandridae; genus Triturus; species Triturus cristatus. The sequence continues at coordinate 394,175,923 of NC_140582.1, read as the reverse complement.
ATGTGGGATGTCAGTGCCCAAACCACATTAAATTAACATCATATGTACATACTCGAAGCGTGGTACAAATTCCGGACCACACGGGGTTCTGTTCGTGGACGATGTAATGAAATAATTTCATGCAGATCCCTCCTTCGTTACGAGGTCTATTGATCGTGCTGTAAACAAAATAAATAAAAACCCGCGTCGGTTTGAGTAACAAGAACCAGTGGCAGCATAAATAGCGTTATTAGACTAGCCGTTAATCGGAAGTCCTCCGAATATAGACTGAAATTGATCAAGTTCTCTGTCAGTATATAATCAAATAGCCATCCTCCACTACGTTTCCTTCACACGCCCAACTCTCTACGTCACTACTAATTACAGTGACAAACCTTTCTACGCGCCCTCTACACGTAAAATTCTTATCTCGTAATGGAAGTGCGTGTCTCCACATCCTATCAGTTCTTACCTTTGAGTGCAGATAATTTCTCGTTTTCTAATTACACCGTCCCTTCGACAAATTCCGTAAAGCGAACGAGCGGAGTGCAGCTACCTCTTCCCGAGTGTCGACGGCAAGTGTGTGTTTTCCCGCCAGCCGCAAAAGCCACTCCCTTAAAATCACGTCATGTCCCAGCAGACATAAGCATAAAAGACAGACTACCAGTAATCTCCTCCGACCTGTTGAACGATCTTAGTCTGTCTCGATTTTAGATTTGAGCCGGTCAATAAACCACGTAATAAATAAATTAAAAACTAGTCATCGTCGAGCACGCGGTGGAAAAGTGCACGTCTGCCGCGATCTCATAGTGGGTGCTACCCGTTGGTGAAATAATTTCACTTTATCGATGTGCTCAGTGCGTATCTGGTGTTACGTCCTAATTTCTCTCCAACAAATGCGGTCATTACAGTAGATACGTTTAAAACAGCAGTGCATCTCGTACAAGCCTGTGAATCATTAGAAACATTATGCATACTATTCAAGAACACAAACAACAGACATTAGTTCGCAAAATGGTCAATTTGCATTGCACATATACAAATCTTGGCTGTACACTACACTTTAAATATTCAACGTTATTACTCCTTGTAGGTAACAGATCTGATAGGCGCTTGGTAGATCTATCTATAAAGGGTCACCGACTCCAGCACAGTTAAGAGCCTATCTGATCACAGAAATTTCACCAGGGTCCCATGTTTCTTAAATATAGACCTGTGAATTTTATCTGCCCAAGAAATAGTGTAGCTCCTGGTCAATATTCAGGCCGCACTCTGTACTTCTCATTTTCAAAATCCAGAGTGCTTCCCTCTTTCTCAGTGTCAGCTCTCTATTTCCGCCCCTGGGGTGTCTGGGTATATGGTCTATTCCGTAAAATGTGAAGCTCCTTGTTGCGATTTGGTCAGTACAAATGGACATATGTGCCGCTAGAGGGTATCTCATATCTCCATTCTTTACTGCCCGTATGTGTTCCCCAATTCTGTCCCGTAGTTGTCTGATAGTACTTCCCACATATTTCTTGCCACATTTACAAACAATGACATATACCACAAACTTAGTAAGACAAGTAATATTTGCCCTAATTGTGTATGTTCTACCACCAGGTCCCTGGAAATCCTTAATCTTGGCAAAGGACCACTTACAAGCTGTACAGCGACCACAACCATAAAATCCCCATGAATGTTGACTAAGCCAATTGGTATTGGTTCTAGTCATTGGATAACTGGGGCTCAAAATATTCCTGTGCGCCTGTGAGAAAAGGAGAATTTATAATTGTCCAAAATTCAGCACTATTTTTTAGGATAGCTTTATCCCTTAGGTCCTCCCAAGCTTTACTTTTTAATTCTTTTTTACGTAGAGAAATGACCGTATTGTAATCCTTCCTCAGTCGAGCCGCAAGCTCCTTATTCCTTGGGCGCGCACTAAGGGCTTTTTTGAGGCGGTTATGGGCTTTACTACAGTTTTTATCGAACCAGCCTTTTGCCTGATATTGTTTGTCCCCCTGTCCTTTGGCTAGGAGACTGCTAGACACAAACCTGCAAATACCTTCAAATGAAGATATAACGTCATTGTGCCCGGCTAGAGGAGTAGCACACACCCGTAACTCATCTGCAACCGAATTAGAAAGAGTCACAAAAAAATGTTCTGGTACAACTGCCTCCCATTTGAGTCTTCTCCCCTGATCCTTTACTTTAACAGGCAAAATAGTCTGCTGGAGGACAATCAGTTTTGACAGTAAGGCACTATTTGTTAACACCAGTCTGACAGGGTTGTGATCACTCATGGGCATATCAATAGCATTATAAGTAATCACATGATTAAGAAAAAATCTCGAAATAAAAATAAAATCAATAATCGAGTCGCTAGCCCTGCCCGTATAAGTGGCAACCCGTGTGGTAGTATCCGAAAATTCAGATTCAAATAACTCATTTAGCAGCAATACATTTTCAAGTGCACGACCATTCAGTGTGTGTTCTAAATGGGGAGGTGACACACAGCCTAGGCCCTCCATGTCAACCATAACACATTTTGAACACAAATGGGCATTAAAATCACCCATTAAAATGATCCGAAACAAAGTGGATTGCTTGTCTCCATAGAGGGTTAAAAAATCTAATAACCAGTTAAAATGAGAGGATTCTGGATTACTATTGGGAGCATTGTAGCAGTTAACCAACAACAATTTACCACCATCCTCAACGGTTAACTCCAGAAAAATAAAATTTTTGGAGGCACAATCTAACATAATCAATTTGCCTCTTATGTTCACTGAGACCAACATCATAAGGCCACCTTTGTTCCGACCAGCTGGGGAAGGCAAGGCAGGGACAAAAAAAGATGTAAAGCCATCTATCCAGTAGTCACATTCCAAATCCCAAGTCTCTTGCAAGGCGATGACATCATAACTCTTGACAAAGCTTACCCAGCTGGGGTCTCCCTTCTTAGTCCGCAAACCAGCAATGTTCCAAGATAGCAGCCTAACTGATCCCCCAAAGTCACTAGCAGCAATCTCAGGTAAATTGTTCTCGATCACCACAGAAGAGGGTACGGGAACCGTGGATGTACAGGCCGCAACCGCAGCGACCTCTGTACCCTCTCCCTCTACTCGTCAATCGCAGAGTTCGAGGCCTGAGAGCACATCAAACCTGTTATGTGTTGAAATGGGGGGACCCCTTGAGCTGGCAATTTCACGGCACTGCAAAGAAGGTTGCTGCGCCCAATTTGCCCCCACCGGAGTAAATGGATAAAGTCTTGGTCTCGACGCGGAGGGAAAATTGGCCTTATTGTAAAAATACCCCAATGGGCGAACACGGATGCTGTTGCTCTCCTCCAGCAAAGATGCTGCCCGCAGGAGGACAGTGGCCACGTGTTGTGGGTATTTAAAGTTCACAACCACGCAGTCCCCTCTACAAGATTTCCTTGATGGGCCAATCCAGTTCACTCTCCTTGTCGTGATTATATCTCCAGCAAGTTTGGGCGGAAAATCGCATTTTGCGCCTAACCATGCCACCACTTTGTTTTTAAGGGATTCATGCGCTTCCACTTGCGGTTCTAAGTTGCCTGTGTCGAGTAGTGGGACATCTGCAAGTACGATGACGTATGGAGCGCATTCCGGGGGTAAATTAATGGTGTTAGCGCGTCTACTTTGTACAGCATTAATGTTATTGCCAGATCTCTGCAGACCCCTAGCCTGATCGGAATCCACAACTGTTGATGGGGGATGAATTTCTACGGGGGCAGTAAGATTATGGCCTGAACTAACAACAGGACGAGTCACAGATGAAGAATTGGGAGTTTTTGTGCCACTACATCCCCTCACCTCGAGATTAGCTAAACTGTTATGGGAGGGTAAGGGATTCGCCTGAGAAGATTTAACCAGTTGTCTATCCAGTAAATCACCAAGTCTTTTAATTTCCGCATTAGCAGTGTCCAGTTTGGCTGTAAGACAGTCAATACGAGCTTTCACTTTTAGATCTATAGCAGCCTCAATACGCTCGATTAACAGATCAAACTGATCTAGGCTCAAAGCAGTCTTGGGATCCTTCATAGGCTCTACGTTTGAGATAGTTTTGGGAGAACTGTGTCTATCTGGCCGATGAGTTTCCACCCTTCTCCTCTGGGTGGTCTTACCCCCCCTCTTACTTTGAAGCCTTCTGCAAGATCTAACTGGTCTCTTGTCCCTAGTTTCTTCCACTGTTTCTGGGTCTTCCTCGAAGTCAGGGCGTAATGTGTCATTAAATGTAGAGACCATTGCATCGTTATCCTGCACCTGGGCAATAGACGCTACTGTATTACAGGTGAGTTCAGTAACGTTATGGTCTTGTGGAAAACAGTTTGTGGTTCTATCGCCATCTGAGAAGTCCTCCAATGTAGCGGTTATTACTAGAGAGGGGGCAGGATCCGTGTCGTCTATTTTACCCAATGAGGCTCTTCTATCCTCGTTAATCTTGGTTACCCTCTTCACTAGAAAATTGGTCATTAAACCCGCCCCCGAGACTACCTTATTTTTCTTTGGACCTGACATCATGGGATTGGCAGACCCCACGACAGTATACGGACAATAGCCAAAAGCCCGTCTCTACAACACAACCCCGCAGCAGTGGGCAAGGGGCACGGCAAACAGAATATCGTACAATAGCGGTACCTGTAAAGCGGCAGGAGCTCTGATGTCCGGTGTCAGGGGGATGGCCCCGCCCTGCCTCCTCCTGCCCCGGACGGCCACAGACGGCCCGCCCTTTGCCCGGGCTTAGCCCGGCGTCCGCCCGCGCGCGTCCCGCGACGCGGAGGAAGTTGCTTCCTTTTCAGCGCCTCCGGGCGCGTTAATCGCGTCAGCAGCCGCAGGGAGGTCTGGGAGCTGTAGTCTCCCCCTATTCGCGGCCGCGGTGAAGTTGCGGCGATAGGGGAGACTACCAGCGTGTGGATCCCACAGATGGCGGCAGCTGCGATGGAGGGACAGAGCAGCAAGTGGCAGCAACAACGGCCCAGGGACGAGGCACCAACAAAGCCCCTCGCGACAGGTAAGGTCTCCCGCTCCGTCGAGGGAGTTGCTTCCTTTTCAGCGCCTCCGGGCGCGTTAATCGCGTCAGCAGCCGCAGGGAGGTCTGGGAGCTGTAGTCTCCCCCTATTCGCGGCCGCGGTGAAGTTGCGGCGATAGGGGAGACTACCAGCGTGTGGATCCCACAGATGGCGGCAGCTGCGATGGAGGGACAGAGCAGCAAGTGGCAGCAACAACGGCCCAGGGACGAGGCACCAACAAAGCCCCTCGCGACAGGTAAGGTCTCCCGCTCCGTCGAGGGAGTTGCTTCCTTTTCAGCGCCTCCGGGCGCGTTAATCGCGTCAGCAGCCGCAGGGAGGTCTGGGAGCTGTAGTCTCCCCCTATTCGCGGCCGCGGTGAAGTTGCGGCGATAGGGGAGACTACCAGCGTGTGGATCCCACAGATGGCGGCAGCTGCGATGGAGGGACAGAGCAGCAAGTGGCAGCAACAACGGCCCAGGGACGAGGCACCAACAAAGCCCCTCGCGACAGGTAAGGTGATTTTAAGGGAGTGGCTTTTGCGGCTGGCGGGAAAACACACACTTGCCGTCGACACTCGGGAAGAGGTAGCTGCACTCAGCTCGTTCGCTTTACGGAATTTGTCGAAGGGACGGTGTAATTAGAAAACGAGAAATTATCTGCACTCAAAGGTAAGAACTGATAGGATGTGGAGACACGCACTTCCATTACGAGATAAGAATTTTACGTGTAGAGGGCGCGTAGAAAGGTTTGTCACTGTAATTAGTAGTGACGTAGAGAGTTGGGCGTGTGAAGGAAACGTAGTGGAGGATGGCTATTTGATTATATACTGACAGAGAACTTGATCAATTTCAGTCTATATTCGGAGGACTTCCGATTAACGGCTAGTCTAATAACGCTATTTATGCTGCCACTGGTTCTTGTTACTCAAACCGACGCGGGTTTTTATTTATTTTGTTTACAGCACGATCAATAGACCTCGTAACGAAGGAGGGATCTGCATGAAATTATTTCATTACATCGTCCACGAACAGAACCCCGTGTGGTCCGGAATTTGTACCACGCTTCGAGTATGTACATATGATGTTAATTTAATGTGGTTTGGGCACTGACATCCCACATACAAACTCCCTCTGATGTGTTTTCTTTATATTTCTGATTATTTTAGAAACGAGAAACGAGAAAGAATAGGTATTTGATCACAATTGGTCACGTAGGGTGTTTCACACGAGTTTTCACGGTTGTGTTTGAATTTTATAGCACTTTGGAAATACGCTAGCCATTGGCTTTCTATTCTGTCTCGTACTGCCTTTTGTTCGGTTATCACATAACTCACATGACTCCTTCACCCGTATGGCGCGGACCACGATTTCGAACCCATACTATAGGATCGTCTCACTCACTTTTTTATTTCCTCTTCTCTCTCCATCCTTTGGGATCATAGTTCTACTTTGTTCATTTGTGGTCACATTTCTGTTTCATTTTCCTGTTGGATTTCTGTAATTTTACTTCTTTATCTATTGACCCTTTTATTGGGAATATATGAAAGACTGTATCGCTCTTCATTGATGTTTCTTTGCTTGTACAGCCTTGAGAAAGTCGTGGGACCATTCTTCCCGTAACGACGAAACACGTGTTGGCTGTGGAGTTTCTAAAGAACACGTCTATACTAAAGAAAGAATGAAGATCTGACTCATGTCCTCTGCAATTACTTACTAAATGTTCATACTTCTTAATTTATGAATTATGTTATAAATACTTACTCACGTGTGCTAGGGATTCAAAAGAATTATTGTGAGTTTTTTTGTCTTTAATGCAAAAAATAGCCTATAAGTCAACATCCAATAGAAAATAGGTATAAAAACCAAAATAATGCAGAATGGAGCAGCCTGGGCCAAGTGCAGCACACATCAACAACACCTGCAAGCCACCCAACATCCAGGATGACATGTATGAGAGCCAGGTTGCCTCGCTGGACCTGTGTCTGAATGCCTCGCTGGACCTGCGTCTGGAGCCTGGATGCCTCGCTGGACCTGCGTCTGGAGCCTGGATGCCTTAGTGGACCTGCGTCTGGAGCCTGGATGCTTCGCTGGACCTGCGTCTGGAGCCTGGATGCCTCGCTGGACCTGCATCTGGAGCCTGGATGCCTTGCTGGACCTGCATCTGGAGCCTGGATGCCTCCCTGGACCTGTGTCTGGAACCTGGAGTAGGAGGCGGGGGAGCTGTGGAGTCGATGAGCTGTGGCGGCAGACATTGAGGCGCGACGAACGCCCGTACCTGGTGGTGAAGTCTGGATGGTCTCATGGAGATACATTGCTGACCTGTGTGAGAAGACCACATTGCGCACCTTAGAGCTGTTAATAGGAGAGGCGCTCCTGTACCCCAATGTAGGGCGGTCTGCATTGCATACTCCGATCCACCACTACACAGTGATGCACCGAGGGGTTTAGCAGTGGTGGGTGCCGCCTCTCTGCATCACAGGCCGGATGATGTTGGGCTGGCCGGACGCTGTGGAGAGTGAGGATCCTGAGCTGCGCCGAACTTGTGTGGCGGGAGCACTGCAACTTCACGCCTAAGGGGACCCTGCTGCATCAACTGCATCGGGAGGTTCACCAGCAGACTTGGCGGCGACTGCTGTGCCCAGGCTTGTGAAATCCCTGTTGGCTGAGGCTCCTACTGGCTGAGTCACAGATTTGAAGAGAGTGCAGCGGATTGCGCCACAGTGTCAATGTCCAGGTAAGGAGAAGGAGGGACGTGTAGCGCAGGATGCCTGGGGTGCGAGTCGCCCAGGCCTAGCACACGTAGATGACGCACCCCCAATGGCGGCTCATCCGCTATGGCGGAAGAGTGTCGCCCCACTGCTTTCAAGCAGTACAGAGGAGGAACAATCTTCACATGATGATAACTTACTGATGTAACCGTGCTATGTTTCCTTGGTGGTGGGAGTGTTGGTAGGACTGCTCCAAGCATGGGGCAAGGCATGGGCGGATTGACATGCCCACTGAAGTGCGCAATGACTGTTTGGTCGGCCCACCCAGGCCACCCAAAGCAGTCATGCGCACTTCCCTGTTCGTAATGTAGGCTGCATTACAGCCTGCATGGAGAACATGCTCACCCCTCCAGCCACTGACTGCATGCCTTGCCCCGTTGCCAATTATCAATCCCACCACCGCATCGCAGCATTGTGATTGGCTCAGGGGAGGGAGCCTGGCTGCCTACTTCCTGTTCCAGGAAGCAGGCGCAGGAGAGCAGGAGCAATGAAGACACAGGACCCGGCTTCGAGGTAAGACTCCCCTTATTAAAATCTTTCCAACACCTACTCACACACACATCCCCACATCCACGCCACATCCTGCATTTTTTACAGCGTTTACCACCTCACAGCTGTCCAGCCCCCCCAGCACTTCTCAATGGTGGCCTCTGTGCGCCCATGCACAGCGGGTGTACCACTCGTGTGCCAAAGGCACATGCGTGTTTGCAACGCATGCCATAACATCGCATTCCATTCCAATGCATACTAATACTAGGCACATTGCAACAGTAGAGTAGGTTTTTTGCATAACGGAGACATTAATATCACTATTCCCACTTCACTGAGTGTAACCCAAAACTAACCTCGGCACCCCAAACCCAACGTGAACCCTGGAATTCATTTTTGAGCCCCCATAACACACCCAAAAATCAAATTTGACCCAAAACACACCTCAATTTTCATATTTGACTCCAAAACACACCACAATTTCATATTTTACCCAAAACACACCCCAATCTTCATATTTTACCCCCGAAACCCATAACCACCTGAAAAACTTAAAATTATCCCATTACTGACCTCACAATGTGTTGTAATCAAATGCAATGTAAAGGCATCTGCATTGTCGGAGTTGCGTTGTTAACGATACTGCCTGTGTTGTACTGGTCATCTCCCATGCCAAAGGTAACCCATAGGCTACACCGTTTGCGCCCGTCTGCCCCTGGACCGCGCTCTGCACCAAGGAGCCTTCCTCTTTGACATTCCACAGCTACGATGCCAGCACCCTACTCGCCATCAACCCTGGACGCCCCCTCACCTGCCAGGACCAACCTCTGCTCCGGACCGGACATCGCCATCACTGACGGCTGCAGTACCACCCGCAAGGAGCAGCCTGACCATCAAGGAGGAGGCGTTGCCATCACCTACAGGAGCACTCTCCGACTGACCATGCACTCTAATGACCCAAGGGTGACCATGGACCACCTCAAATACCATATCCAGACCAAGCCCAAGCACATCCTCTGCAGAACCCTCATGTGCAGGCCTCCCGAGTCATGGCCCATCATTCTCCAATACCATTGTAGACCTCATTGCACCCCAGGGTCTCCCAACCACCAACGACATCCTACTCGGTGAACTCAAGTTCCACTGGACAACCCCAGTGACCAGGACACCGCTCCCTCCTGGGGAAGGTCCCCTACATTAGATGCAAGCAGCAGGTCACCTCAACAAGCCATATAGCAGGACACACGGTAGAGCACATCACCTCCGCCAGCAGGAACTTCAAGTACAGCCAAAACAGTGGACTCTCCTGGACCAACCATCATTGGTAATATCACGTCTTCACCTTGCCCACCGGATGCCACCGCCATCATCGCACCCACTTGCAGATGGATCAAGGCCACCGAAGAACGTCTCGTCAACTCCCTCCACACCAACACTCCACCATTGCTTCCAAACGATGACACCGCAGCGCGCAACCACCACCGATGGATCTCCAACAGCACCGACATTCGGGCACCCCTGATGACCGGCACTGCATCAGTAACTTCCTCCTGCCTGATGGCAGGCGTCAGGGTGATGCAGTGCCACAGGGATAGGTTGACCCCATGCATTGCTGGAGTTGCGTCATGGTTGTGACACGACTGCAGCAATGCATGACTTTAGCACAGACAGATACGTCAGGATTCCTGACGTATCTGCCATTACTTGCGTCATGGAGCGCTGTCCAGTGAATACAGCGCATCCATGCTGTCGCAAGAAGGGCATAGTGAGAAGTGTTGCAACGCTATCTTGTCGCAGCGCTGCAACACTTTTCATTACTGGGGACCAGGAATGCGCACTATATTATTGATGGTGTGCATTCCTGCACTGTAGTTTTGTCGCAGGGCAGCACTGCAACATTGCTTGCAGCGCTGTCATGCACCAAAACCTGCTGAGATGTGGTCCCAAGTGTTATCCCCATTTTTAATACCAGCTATTTTCTGGTCTTAAGTTACTGGCTCTAACTCCAGTTAGGGCCATTTTTTTGGGTCCTCAGAAGTTCAAGGATCCCCTTGTGAATATGGAGTAGTGGTGTTTGCGTGCGTTGTTGCACGGGAACGCCTCTCCTGCAGATAATTATCGCTAACAGAAGTGGCAATCTTTAAAACGGACGCTTTTGCCTCAAAATGTTGCTAATGGCCTGCTTGTGAGTCCGAGCTCTACAATAAACACAACGTATTAACTTGCTAATTATTTTAGTTATTGTTTGTGCACATAACACCAAAAAGAAGCACATAGACCATATCTGCACTGGCGTAGGTGGAAAATGGAATCATGATACTGCCTCGTAGATTCTTAGGGGCCTATCTCAGCTGGTTTGCATCGTTCATGCACCACGCAAATCTTACATGTGATTTATGAAGTCACAAAAGGCCACTTTGCGAGGCCCTGAGTGGACCCATAAATCTGGAGTAAGGTAACGCAGTGCAAATGGCTGAGTTGCCTTACTCTGCCCAGGGAAGGCATCAAGAACCATGGGAATTGCGTGGGAACACCTACACAACGTGGGTGTTCCCACACGACTCGCATGGTTTTTGATGCAATCCCAGATTTACCAGAACTGGTATTCCTAGGAATGTTCCAAAAAGATACACCTTCTCAGGTGAGAAATATATTTATTTCTCCTCGATTACTTTCTTTTTCTATGCGTGTTGCATTCTGCATTCTGAGGAATATACCTCTCAGGATTGTTTTTGTGCAGAAAGCTGTCTCTTCCTGTACAAAAAGCATGGTGCAAGGGTGCCTGCAATTGTGCGAGGCTGCCAAAAGTGCGCCAGCGCAGGGGAAACGGTAGGAATGTGCTTTATTGCCTTTAAATATGCCACATTCCAGCCCTTTCCTTGTCACACAGTGCAGCGCAGCAAGGTTACTTGCTTCATTGCACTGCATGACATTCTCATAAATAGGCCCCCTAATGTCTACACACAGAAAAGTGTGTATTTCCTATTTTGCATGTGAGTTTGGTCCATGAAAAGTAGGAAATGATTTTACCAATGCATCTGCACTATGGCTCCTTCTAAAGAAAGGCTGAGCGTACCTCTGAACAGAAACTAAGGGGCAGATTTATCAAAATGTCTCACAGCACACCTTGCTGCACTGCATTGCGTGTCAGGGAGAGGGCAGGAATGCATCATATTTAACATTATTTGGTGCATTCCTGTCCTCTCCTTGTGCTGCCTAGTGCTAACTCAGGCACCCTTGCACAATTGTGCAAGGGTGCCTGCTTTGCAGCCAGGATTGTTTTTTTGCAGAAAGAGACACCTTCCAGCACAAAACAATCCCCTGAGGCTTTTTCCTCTTTCTCTGCGTGCTGCACATAGAAAGTGGAGAAACTAGGGGAAATAAACATATTTCTCCTGGTCACACTTTCCCTGGGAATTTGTACCATGTAGATGCATTCTCCAATCTACCTCCCACGGTAAATCCGGAAACGAGCCAAAATATATAGGTGAATGCATGAGAATGCCCATGGAACGCCTCCCTGGGGCAGAGTAACATAAGAAAGTGACTTGTGTGGCCTTGTGTTGCTCCAGATTTACCAAGCCACACACAGCCAGGCAAGGTGGCCTTACGTGGCTTGGTAAATCTAATTCTAGGTTTTGTGTCACCCTGCGTCCCTTTTGCGTGGCGTTCGGGCAACTCAGAACCTTTCATAAATCTGGTACATGTTTTGGTACAATGCAGTGCAGCACCAGAGGTGTTGCACTGTTCCAAATGTTGCTGCATCATAGAGTGAGAGCAAAACAGCACCAAATCTACTAACTGATGGTTCTGTTTTTCTCTCTCCCCAAACTGGTGCACTTTAGGCTGCCATGAGCCTTCACACACATCTTTGCACCATAGTGCAAGGGCAGGTTTGTTCTGTTAAGCATAGGTTTTGTACTAAAAGGGGAGCCTTCCAGCACAAAAACCATGATTTAGTACTTTCCCATTTGTATGTGTGCTATACAGTGTAGTACACATGCACAGCTGGAAAAATGTGGTGGGTTTTAAAAATTGCTTTACTGTTAATCCTGCCTAAAAGATACGTAATTTCTGGGTCAAATCACTGTATATGAATGTTACTATATAGGGATTTGCATCAAAATCCACGATCAGGCGCATCCTAAGGCCCATATTTCATCCTTTTGTGCAAAGTAGCTCATAGAACTACTTTGCGCTACTTTTAGCAACTTTTCAAATGCAAATCATTATTTTCTTTAGAAAGATAAACTCATCTAAACACTTTGCACTAAGCCTGCGCCACTTTTCTGTAAAGATCTCTGGGCCTAACAGTGCAGAAGGATCCACACTGTCAAAGTCTATAAAGTGGTGCACTGACACACAACAAGAACCCATGTTGTCAAGTCCTCCTCTTTTTTATATCAGCGGCTTGAAACACCTTAGATCACCAGCACAAGTTAGACCCTGTTATCATGCATAGGCTTTGCTCAAATTGTCACAATGTGATTCCTCTCCTTTCTCTCAGACCAACAGCAACATGTCTAAATGCATTCTTCCAGATCCCTGTCACTTACACAGTTGCATGAGACCCTGTAATTGCTTTTCTGCTATTTAAAATCTATATGGATCCTATAGGAGAATGGACCTCTCATCAGGATTTTGACTTTCAACAATATAGTTATATCTCAAAGTGGCATTAGCCAACAATAGCCAACAACTCTTTTCATACCCAGGTGGGTCAAATCTATATGTTTGCTGTCTACCTCAACCCGACCAATACATAATTTGTCAGAATTACGACTACTATGTTGCAGAAACAGGTCTTGGCCTTACTAGACACATTGGGCACTATTCATGAAGGTATTGTTAGTGTAGGTGAATATGATGTCAATGTATACCATGATAAATGCAGCCCCGACAATGACAATACCAATAAACGTAATGTCAATGTATGCCATAAACTATGACCGCATAACAATGCCAATACCAAAAAATGCAATGTCAATGTATTCTACAAACTACACCTGCAAAACAGTGAAACAATGTCAATGTACAACATGATCTAGGCATGCACAACAATGTCAATATCAGTGAAGACAATATTGATGTACGCTATGACAACTGTACGTACAATACTGAGGATGTCAGTAAAAATGATATCAGTGACTGTCACATTATGTGTAGGAGTTCTAACGAACTTGTAACATTACTGTCTGATTCCCCCAAGGTGACCTCCCCATCAACCCTGAGTCAGAGATATGTGGTCAGACGGGCCAGCGACCCCAATCCAAGCCTATGGAGTGACAGGTCTCAGACGGGGTCTCACTTAGCCCAAACACAAACACGTACCCAGTGTAAACTCTGGTCGATCCCTCATATAGACAGTTGCGCCACAAACTGGTCCAAGGAAATTGGCCCCAATAAAACATGTTTGTCCAGAGGCAAGCATTCCCCAAAACACCAGAAAGCTAGTTGCACGTGTAGTTAGGAGCACTCAGCCAATCTGGACACAACATGCACACCACATGTAGTGATCACTCGCTCCCCACACCAGACATCTGAGCACATACACACTGGCTCAACCTAGCTCTCCCTGAGGTTGAGAGCCACCGGTTTCCTTTTATAAGATGGAGAAGGACAGAGGGAGCCTTGTTCATGACAGTTGAAAATTCACAGACAATGTACAAGTAGTGGAGGATACAAGTTTGCTATTATAATCAAGAAACGTGGTTAATGGCACCCAAATAAGTCTTGGTTAAATTTGGAGGTGCCAGAAGACATAGAAGCATTATCTGATCTATGATGATAACATAGATTATGCCACCATGCTTTGTATGAAAGGTTTGGAGCACATTTCCAGTTAAAAGTTCTATACTGAAAGGCTATCACCAATAATTAATCTTTTTTAGGAAATTAAGGGGTATCCTCACTAGCTAAATTTGCTAGAAAGAGGTTTACTATAGTATAAGAGTGATGAATATGAAATATTGGTGTGATTTGATTCCAAACCTTATGCCAAAAAGATAAAGTAGAGGGATACCTAAATAACATATGAGGACTATCACTTTTAGGAAAATCACATGACATTTAGTACTTTTGTCCTTTGAAAATTTTGCACAATGAGAGGGAATAACTTAAAGTCTGCAGAAATAAAAAAAAGGTTTAAGTTGTATTGTCTGTTCTAGAGGTTCTATGCATTTTTGACCATATCTTATTTCAAAATATGACAGACAAAGCGATTTCCAAGCCAGTTTCCCATATTAGCTCTACCTCGGACTTGGCCCTTGAGTGATTGACAGAAGGCATTTGTTAATATATGATAGAGGCCTTATAATAGGGAGTTAGGACTTTAGATAACTCAAAAGCCGCAGTGATGGGAGCAAAGTGTCCCCTAACAAATATATAACATCCAAAAATATGTTCGAGAGAAGGGAAAAATGAGGTTGAAATGACTGAGGACAATTTTGTGTTTGCCTGAAGTGGGAGGGAAATATGAGGACATTATCCTCAAATTATTGTGCAACCAAAATAATAGCTCTCTCCCTCTGGACTTTCAATATAATGGTTTATCATGAAATGTAATTAGTCTATTATACTACATAGTTATCAGCAGGAAAGTATCTTGAGGTAGTGCATCATGGAGATAACATGATTTTACTAATGAACAAGTATAGTTAATGAGAGGGGAAGCTGTAAGAGAAGAATTGGAAGAGAAAGAAATAACCTCTTAAAGAGTAAAGGGTTGAAGAACTGTTTTCTCCACATCCAGCCACAATGGTGAAAACGGAGAAACAGTCTTATTTAACTATAAAAGGGCTTGTCAGAGACAAAATAGTTTGTGGTAATGACAGAAATCTGGGAAATTAAGTCTTCACTCCTGTTTAGATTGCTTGTGTAGATAAGAAAGTTCTAGACTTCTCCCTCTCACCCCCCCTCCCCCCCCCACATAAAATGTGAGATAGGATAGAATCAAAAAGTGGAATCTGGAAAATTCACTGGAATCATGGAAACAATATATAATAAAAGCGTGGAAACTTTCATTTTTTATTGAGTGTGAGCGAGCACATCAAGATAAAATGAAGGGATTCCAAGAGGAAAGTAATTTTCTACTTTAGCTATACCTTCTTTAAAATTAAGTACAACCAATTTGTTCACAGAATTTGTGAACCAAATACAGAGGTATTTACCTCAGGATGTATTCCATTGAAAGCCAGAGGAAACAAAAGAGTGTTTGACACAGAATTTGTTCAAATGGAGAATTCCAGTGTTATCATTATTTATTTTATAGCCTGAATCAGCAGAAAAAGAGGGAATTTAATTAAGTAAAGGAGGTCGAAAATCTTATGGATTAGAAAAAAAAGAAGAATATCATTACCTTACATTCAGACATTTTTTAAAGGAATGTGTTTTGATTAAAATAGTAGGCCTTGGCGTAATTCAAATTAGGGGTCCTTTACCACTCATACTTGGGTGGAGCAAAAAGTGCCATGCCAATGTCACTGGTGGATTTGTGTACTTAAAATAAATAAACAAAACACATTGGGGCACATTTTTCATAAATTTGCAGAAAGCAACACAGAAAGCCATTGCGCTGTGCTGCGTGAAAGTGAAAGGGCATGAATGCATTGTATTTACCATTATATGGTGCTTTTCTGTCATTTCCTACTTCTGGTGTATGCTTAGCTCCCAAGTGCAAACCCAGGTACCCATGTGACATGTTGTAAGGGTGCCTGCATTGCAGGCAGGCTTGGTTTTGTGCAGGAAGGGACAACATGCACAAACAAAATCTGCAGATGCAATTTCCTCTTTCCTCAGAATGCAGCACATTTAGAAAGAGGACCCAACGAATAGAAATAAAGATATTTCTCCTTGTTGCGCCTCTGGTGGGGAGGCATACAATTCTGATGTATGCCCAGGTCTACCAATGTTGGTTAATCTGGGATTGTGTCAGAATCCATGGGTTGATGAATGGGAACACCCAAACTCCACCCATGGCATGTCATGCCTCCCTGTTGCAGAGTAACACAAGGCAGCAATTTGCAGCAATGTGTGCTGCCTTGCATTACTCTAGATTTTTCAAGCCACGCAGGCGCACGCAAGGTGGGCTTGCGTAGCTTGATAAATCTCACATAGGTTTTGCGTCACCCTTGGGCACACTTGCATGACGCAGGGTCAACACAAAACTTTGATAAATCTGGGCCATCATTTCCTTCACGTGACTCAGTGTTGTTCAGAATTCCAAGCTGCCCTGCAAATCCCAATGAGGGCTAATTTAAAGCTTCAAGCCCAGTCAGGGCTCCAGGAGGAGGAGCTCATTCTCTCAAATGTCACTCAGTGTGCATGGGTTACAGTGATGGGTAGTGACCTGGTGGGCCAAGGTTGAGGACTCCAGGACTTGGGGTCAGTGCTCCAGCCGCTGTGTTGCAAAGTGCCTGGGAATTGGTCCCACAAGTCCAGGGAGGGCTGGGTGAAGAAGCTGTGACCGGTCTCTAGCTAGCTCTGAGATGGAAGCCCCATACTGGATTCCATTCTATGGGCCAGTGTGTTGCAAAATGCTGGAGTTGGGTTTGGGAGACCTGGGGGGGTGGTTCCCCTGATTGTCCAAGGGAAGAAGCCATCCGCCAGATTTACCAAGACACTGAGGTCCATGCATTGTGGCACTGCGTGGCTTGGTAAATCAGAATCTAAGTTTTGTGTCATCCTGTGTCGCTTTGCGTGGTGCAGGGGAAATTCAAAACTTTGATAATTTTGTCAAAAGAGTGAATTGATTTGTGAGACAGCTGTTCCCTCCCAGCACGGAAATTGAAAAGGGCAGCATTTTATTGCCTTTTGGTTGTAAGATTTTGAGACAGAACAAGAGAGGTCGGGATTCATCAGCATTGTGTGATCAGAGACCACTGGAGTTCAGATCTCAAGAAAAAAGGGGCACATTACAAAGATTGCAGGTGTGCAATTAAAATTAGGCATGCATATTTCCATAGTACTTACATTTCATTCAGTCACTGCAGTTTTTCACTAATAATTGCAGTATTAATTGAACCGAATAACTGCTGATAATTCGGTTCAAAATTGTACCAGCACAAGTGCAATCTATATTATCTATATTATTTGTTAAAATGACTGCGTGGAATTTTAGAATCTGGCTATGGTGCTTTCAAAATCGTGCAGGAAGCTGCCTATGCACGTTTAAAACTATTTTTCATGGCTAAAAGGCACACAGAAGTCCATCAAAGGAAACTACCATGCAAAATACTCCAAAACATCTCCAGGGACTGAACTGGAACAAAGAAACATTTGGCAACACAAAGTGCACAGAAAAACAAATGAAATAAAGACGGCCGGTGAGTCAGACCTAATGTTTTTAACTTTTATTTTGTTTTGAGAAAATTGGATTCGACCTATATTTCTGTCCCCGAAACAATTTTGTTAATTGAAGAGTGGGACTGCAAATTGATCTTGCCTTGTGTTCGTCACTAATGGTCGGCCTTTTCCTTTTGTTTCTTGCTGGCATCGTTTGCTTTCGCGTTCTTTGCATATCACAGAGGACGCAAACCTGAATTGACGTGCTCACTGCACCAGCGTGCACTGCCGGCCTGCAGACCCTCGGCCGGGGATGTCTCCGAAGCATCGCTCCACATGCAGATAGCCAATTAGGCGATGCATGTGTAGCTTTAAGTGATTGCTTGTCAGGGGTTGCTTATCTTCATTCCGCGGGTGGCTGCTCTCGGAGAACTGAAGTGCTATTAGCTGAATGGACCCAAAACATACCGAGAAATACCTCTGACTCTAATCGGATTACACTGACAGATGCTACAGGCAGGACCTCGTCGTTATCCGCCATGTTTACAGCCGCAGAAGAACTGGTAGCGGGGGAAGGTATTTCACATATGTTTTCAATACTTTGTGATCAATAAAACTTATTGAAGAACATGACCGAAGGAGCAGCTGTAAAAGGGGAGAAACCCTAAGCACCTTCACCGATCCCACAATAAATAAATTAGAGGCCTTGGTTATTAGAGATTGAATAAAAAACAAATGGTGCAGAAAATGCTATTTATTTTTGCGATTTTATATAGCGCCAACTTGGTCCCAGGACATCAGAGCCCGTAACAAAAAGAACAAGAAGAAAAATATGGGTAGCAATCAAAATAACAAGCATTTGCAACGCAAATGGTCTCTCATTCACGTGAGTTTAATCTAATATCATTGTAAATGACGATGCCTTTATTGATGTTTTGGGTTTTAAAATATAAACAAAAGGCGTGGTCATTTACAAAACTGATAGCTCAAACTCTTGCTAATAAGAGACCATTTGCATTGCAAGTGCTTGTTTAGGACTTGTGCCATGATTACAAGTATAGCGACTTCACGCTGTTGGTGCTGTCCTTTGCCAGTGTATTATCCCTGGTGACAACGGCAGGACACACCCATTGCAGCTACAGCAACTCAGCTGAAGAATGGGGATGCTGCCCAGCTACAGGTACAATGGCCTTGAGAATACCTCAAGCACGAGTCAGGTACATGGGCATCCCTGGGGAAGGGGTGGTGGGAATACCACCCTGCCCAATTCTGCCTTTGTACGGAAGCGACCCATCACTGACAGCAGTGGTGTAGCAAGTGTGTAATGGGGCCTGTACAAGGAAATACATTCCCCCCAGTCTGCTGTTAGAATGACCAAAAAACAGCAATAATAAGGGTTCAGTGGATCCCTCAGGCCTCTGGGGCCCGCTGCCACCGCACCTGCTGCACCAATGCAAGCTGCACACCTGTCTGGTATCTGCTTGCCATTTTTACGCACATATACCACCTGCTAAATGCAGGAGACATCTGTGCGCTGAAACATCGATCAGAAAAGAGAAAAATATGCAGGAATGGGCCCAATAATAACCCCTTATTATCCTTTCCAGCAGGGACAACTCACTCGGATAATCACCATGAATCCCGTCCCTACTGCACTCGCCCCTTAGAAAGGTGAAGTCCTTTGAAGTAGAAATTCATGCCGCACCTTCTAAGCACTGTACATAGCAGGTGTTGCCACTACTAACGTTACTGGGAATCGAGGTATCGATCTCTGAAGGATGGCAGGCTAACTCGACTTGGCTGGATTTTATAATCCCGATCTGGCCTGCAGATTACCGCACGTTTCAGCGCCGAGCGTTCAAGTCACTGAAAAGTGATGTGACCTGTTATGAAGGTTTCTAAAGAAAGAGTTTCGCCTGATTGAAATACTTTTTATCGCAGTGCCCTTGTTCACCATGAGTAAGTACTAAGGGGCCGATTTACAAGCCCCTTGCGCCTCTTTTACGTTGCCGTTGTGTCACTTTTGTGACGCAGCGGCGGCGCAAAGCCAGCGCCATGGTGCAGGGTACTTACAACGTGACGTATCTGGGAGATGCGTCATGTTGTAAAGCCCTGCGCCACATGCAGGCGTTCCGGCTCAGGGGGGGGGCGTTCCGGTGCAGGAACGCCTCCTAAAAGTGGCTGAGTGAAATCTACAAGATTTCACTCAGCCACTTTTAAGGCCATGCTGCGTCAAAACCCTGCGCCTGCTTGAAGCAGGCGTAAGGATTGACGCAGCATTTTAAAGATAGGGCACCCCGAGCCTTGCTGGAGCTGCGTTGCACTTGCGACGCAACTCCAGCAATGCGCCGCCTTTACAGCAGCAGATGCGTCACACATCTGTCCATTTTTGCCCCATGGTGCGCCGCATTGTAAATGCGGCATATCCATGGCGGCGGAGCCGTGACGCAAAAATAACCGGCACATCCCTGCTGATATGCAGGGATGCGCCAGTTATTGTAAATCTCCCCCTCAGTGCGTTCCTTCATGCAAGTGACTCCCACCCAGCGCAGAGGGAGGACGCAGGTACTGCTGCTCTGGATGGCTGACACACACGGACACACATGTTGGCTCGGTGTGCGACGAGGAAGGGTTGGAGCGTGTGTGGCCAGCTGCACTGGTTCACTGTCTCACCCACTGTTTCTCGCGGAATCACAGTTCAGCTCAGCCTCCTATTGGCTCTTGGGAGAGGTGGTGGGCGGAGCTACCTGGCCCGGGGAGCCATGCAATAAAGTCCTAAACCTGGTGATAGATGCTCAAAAGTTTTCCCTCATCTCTCTCTTCCCGATGCATTCCAGAACAGGCAGCACCTGTGGAAGGCTGGCACACAGACATTGACACATGCCACAGGGAGCTGAGCACAGCCTGTCAACCCTGCGCTCTTCCTCGGGACTTCCTTCAGCTCCTGTCCCTTGTTTGCGCACTTGGACTAACTCTTTTGGGTGAAGAAGATGCACGGGAGAGGGAAGAAAAACATGCACAAGAACAGTTCTGGGAAAATGTCTGTGCGGTGTCTGGAGCTGGGTGCTGTGCCTGGCCAGCGTGGCCAGGCACCCTAGACTGTCTCCCCGCTGCCCTTGAAGAGGGCTCGGCAGAGGCTCGGGGGGCCGTAGAGAAAATCCCCCCCGCCATAAGACAAGCTGCTCCGGAGAGGAGAGGCTGAGATGCCCCCCGTGGCCATGCAGGCACGCTACTCAGTGTCCAGCCCCAGCCCCCTGGCGGTGGTGCCCTACCTGAGCAGCGATCAGAGCGACTACTTGTCGGTGGTGGGCTACCTGGGCATGGCTGCACCTGCCTCAAACTCAACTTCCGTGCTGTGTCGAGCAACAAGGGAGAGAACGAGAAAACACACACACTGTTGTCCTGGCTGCGCACGTCGTCGTACCTGCAGTAGGAAAAAACAAAATAGTGCTAATAGACTAATAAACACGTACAGTGTAACAACAGAAGTAAGGGGGCCAGTAGCCATGGGAAGTTACAAATTAAGTAAAGGCGGTACTAAGGAGAGACTAACAAGCCTATTAATGTATCAGAAGGCTGCATCTATGAAGGACAAATGCAGAAGCCAATGACAAATATGGGTGTAGAGTGGGCAGGGCTTCTCTTCCATACTCTACTACAGCAGATCGCCAGAGCAGGGCATGAGGGCTGACTCAGGCTTGACCTAAAAATGACAGAAAAACAAAGAAGACAACCGACAGTGTTGGAGGGTGATTCTTACCACAAAATTTAGAGCCAAAATGTGCTATCTAAAATAACAAGACACAAATATGAAATGCAGGAACTGTGTCAAGAGTGGGACTAATTATTCAAACAATTTAGACAATAAGGTGCCGATCACGATCCGGTAAAAAATTCCCCCGTGCGACTCGTATCCGGTCTTTTTACCCTACGAATTGTACAAGTGCCGTACGAACTGGCAATCACGATTCGCATGGTAAAAAGTCCATACGAACCGCATTGGGAATATTTCCCCACACGTCCTCGGGTCGGAAAATGTGTCCGATACGTCCTCGGACGATTTACCGTACAAACGTGAAAAGTCAAGTCCGACCGAGGAATCACGATCCATCCCGTGCGTCCGAACTCACAACCGTATGGAAAAAACACCGTCCGCACCGAACTCCTACAGCAACCATGTAGACATGTGCCCGCATACGCGCCCAACACTCCCCCCAGCCCCCGTACGTCCGACACGTACCCCCCGTGTATGTACACCCCCACCCGTCTAGGTACACCCCAGTACGTCCGAGTCCTACCCCCACACCTGTACGTGTCATACCCCCGTGTACCCACACCCCAGTACGTGTCGTCCCACCGTCTATGTACACCTCAGTACGTTCCAGTCGTACCCCCACCCCAGTACGTGTCGTACCCCCGTGTACCCCCACCCCAGTACGTGTCGTACCACCGTCTATGTACACCCCAGTACGTTCCAGTCGTACCCCCACCCCAGTACGTGTCGTCCCACCGTCTATGTACACCCCAGTATGTTCCAGTCGTACCCCCACCCCAGTACGTGTCGTCCCACCGTGTACCTACACCCTAGTACGTTCCAGTCGTACCCCCACCCCAGTACGTGTCGTACCACCGTCTATGTACACCCCAGTACGTTCGAGCCCCACCCCCACCCCAGTACGTGTCATACCCCCCGTGTACCTACACCCCAGTACGTTCCAGTCGTACCCCCACCCCAGTACGTGTCATACCCCCGTGTACCTACACCCCAGTACGTTCCAGTCGTACCCCCACCCCAGTACGTGTCGTACCACCGTCTATGTACACCCCAGTACGTTCGAGCCCCACCCCCACCCCAGTACGTGTCATACCCCCCGTGTACCTACACCCCAGTACGTTCCAGTCGTACCCCCACCCCAGTACGTGTCGTACCACCGTCTATGTACACCCCAGTACGTTCCAGTCCTACCCCCACCCCAGTACGTGTCGTACCACCGTCAATGTACACCCCAGTACGTTCCAGTCTTACCCCCACCCCAGTACGTGTCGTACCACCGTCTATGTACACCCCAGTACGTTCCAGTCCTACCCCCACCCCAGTACGTTCCGGTCCTACCCCCAACACAATCTCCTAAGTACGGAGCGCACCCCAGGCCCCAACATCACCACCGCATGTACGAGTCGTACCAACCCACACACAAGGACAGCACCGTACAACCAAATGGCCCATGTACACACCGTACACACGCTCAAAACGCACGTACACAACCAGGACAAAACAAAACAACACAAGAATACACCATTCGAATGGCACAAAGCCACTAAACATGTCCAACAACCACTAAAACAACACATTCACTGACCTGCAACTGCCAAAAACAAACAGAGGCCAAATACACCACCACTCCTTATAACCAACCCACCCAAGATTCAAACACAGCCACACCCACCAATGGACCAATAAAAAGGGCCCACACACACAAACCATGAGCCTTTGCAACAGACTCACTGCTGCCAGACACCACAGAACCACACTACAAGCTACACCACATCTTACACTTCCACACCTTCACACAACCACCCTCACAAACACCCCCTCATCACATTCACACACACACACAACCATCCACACACCCCCCAACATCCACACACCCCCCCCACCATCCCCACCCACACCCCTCACCATGCCCACCACCAAGAATCCAAAGTTCAGTAACCGAGAATTGGAGGTCCTTGTTGATCAAATCCTCAGAGTCGAGCCACAGATCTTTGGAACATTGGTCAGAAGCACCAGCCTGGCAGCAAAAACTGCCATGTGGCAGACCATCGTCGATGCTGTGAATGCTGTTGCGGACACCAGACGGACCAAGCAGGAATGCCAGAACAGGTGGTACGATCTGCGGAGGAGGGTCCGAGCCAAGAGGCAGGATGAACACGACCAGGCCAACGCCACCGGAGGAGGGCCCTCCCGCAGACCCGTACACTACCATCCCTGGGAGGAGAGGGTGATGGCCATACTGCCGGTGGAGGCAGTCGAAGGATTAGAAGGACTCCATAGTGATAGTGAGCGTAGATGCGTGTGTACGGCCCTGTCACAATGTGTGTCCTCGCGTATGCGTACTCGTAGTGGTACGGGCCGTACACACGCATCTACGCTCACTGTCACTATGGGTCTGCACGCGTATGCGTACTCGTAGTGGTACGGACCGTACACACGCATCTACGCTCACTATCACTATGGGTCTGCACGCGTATGCGTACTCGTAGTGATAGTGAGCGGACATGCGTGTGTACGGGCCGTACCACTACGAGTATGCATACGCGTGCAGACCCATAGTGATAGTGAGCGTAGATGCGTGTGTACGGTCCGTACCACTACGAGTACGCATACGCGTGCAGACCCATAGTGATAGTGAGCGTAGATGCGTGTGTACGGTCCGTACCACTACGAGTACGCATACGCGTGCAGACCCATAGTGATAGTGAGCGTAGATGCGTGTGTACGGTCCGTACCACTACGAATACGCATATGCGAGGACACCCATACTGATAGTGAACGTAGGCATGCGTGTACGGGCTGTTGCAACGCATTTGGGGTGCCCTAGGGCCCCGAAACGCACCGTACCTGTGTGTGATGCTCCAAATTACATAGGGGACAAGTATTGAGGCCTACATGCATGCTGGTTGTCATGGAGACCAAGTTCAAAATCCGAAATTGTTCTGGAAGGTGCACAGCAGAAGTCAGTTGGAATTCTTCTACATTGTTGCAATGTGTTTGTGGGTCTGACATCATGCAGGAGAATGAAACCGATAGAGAACCCACAGACTTCTAGGTTTGAAGGGATTGGTGGAAACATAGGATGCAAATGTGAGTGACCAATCACTCTGTACTCCTGTGCATGAGACAGGGCAGAAAGGCAGATATAAGGCAGCCAGGTCCCATGAGGGAGTACTTGCCTGCACATCTTTGCATTCGTCGATCCAGCTGCTGCTACTGATTCCCTGGAACCATGTCAAGGGCTGTGGAGAGGACACAGCCATTCACCCTGGAGGAGAACATGGCTCTGCTGGATGTGATCCTCCCACAGTACTCCATGCTGTATGGGCGACCAGGGTATCAGGTGAGTGCATAGGCCACTGGCACAGACTGTCCCTATGTTGTGACTGTGACTTCTGGCATTGTGTCCTGGTGTGACACACATGCCATGTACTGTAGGGGGGGTCCCAGGGGGGGGAAGCCTGATGTCTCCCAGCAGTGCCCTGAGACAGGAGGGGTGGGTGTGGAGTCCTCCCAGCAGTGCCCTGAGACAGGAGGGGTGGGTGTGGAGTCCTCCCAGCAGTGCCCTGAGACAGGAGGGGTGTGTGCCTATCACTCCCAGCAGTGCCCTGAGACAGGAGGGGTGGGTGCCTATCACTCCCAGCAGTGCCCTGAGACAGGAGGGGTGGGTGCCTATCACTCCCAGCAGTGCCCTGAGACAGGAGGGGTGGGTGTGGAGTCCTCCCAGCAGTGCCCTGAGACAGGAGGGGTGGGTGTGGAGTCCTCCCAGCAGTGCCCTGAGACAGGAGGGGTGGGTGTGGAGTCCTCCCAGCAGTGCCCTGAGACAGGAGGGGTGGGTGCCTATCACTCCCAGCAGTGCCCTGAGACAGGAGGGGTGGGTGTGATGCACAGTGTGAGCCTTGATCACTGATTGTGACATTGCCATCATTCCACCTGTGTACCCACTATGGCACGTACAGCTTTTTCCCTCACCAGGGGATGATGTCCCTATGACAAAGGTGCAATGCGTTGGCTGCATGACATGCCTTGTTGTAAACAGCTAATTTGTTCTCATATGTCTCTCTGTGACATGTGGCTGGTGTATTGATGTGGTGTCACTTGTTCTTCCTCACAGGTAGGCGCCACTGCCAAGGAGCAGATCTGGCTGACTGCCGTCAGTGCCGTGAGGGGTGTGGATGGTCGGAGGCGGAGCCTGCCCCAGGTGAGGAAACGCTGGCAGGATATCCGGTGCTGGACGCGGAGGATTGCACGGCTCCTGCTGGGGGACTCACCTGAGAGCCACAAGAACCGCGGCCGCCGCCGTCTGAGCCACCTCCACAGGCGTGTGCTGCCGGTGGTCTTTCCAGACCTGGAGAGGCGCTTACAGGCGATGCAGCAGCCGGAAGGGGGTAGGTACATGTGCGTTTGTTGTGTGTCACCGGCATTTGTAAGGGCACGGTAGCATTAATTCACTGGCAGGGTTTAAAGGTGCTGTGCAGATCCTGTTTGCCCCAGTATAGCGCTGCGCCCCTGCCACCCTTCCCCTCCTTGCAATGTGTTCCCTGGTCTGTGTGTGGTCACTCCTTCACAAGGTAATGTAGGCTGGTGCTTTGTCCACGAGAACAATGCCTGTAGCATCATGTGTGGGGGTGGTGTGTAACAGCTTTTTGGACCTTGGCTGTGCCCTGTCAAGTGCACTGCATGTGGGTTCCATGTCAGTTGGCACTGATGCTGACTCCAGACATGGGAGTTGGTCTCTCATGTGTCATGCCTTACAGCGCGCATGTCCTATGTAGTGGCCTGTGACATGATGTGCATGAGTGTGCGATACGCATAGTGCAGGGATGGTGGCGTGTGTTGCAGTCATTACCATTCAGTAGCATGTGGTTGCGTGGCCACTACTGTCCCCTGGAGCACCTTTTCCTCAGTGGTGTGTGTCATCATAAACGTGGACACTCTCAGTGTCTACAGCGTAGGTTGTGCTCTGTGCCATTGTCCCCTGGCACCATGTATATAGACGTGCTATTTTGTACAGGTGTCCACTGTGCAGCCTGACCTGATTGTCCTTCTTCATACTCACAGTTGGCAGTGCCTGTGTGTCTTGTTATACTCATCTGAGGATGGGCACTGGTACCTCATTATTTGTACAGGTGCACCTTGGCTGTTTGGCATCCAATCTTGCATTTTGCCTGCCCCTGTGTTTATCACCCAGACTATGAGATGTTGGTGCCACCTGTGTCTCAACAATTTGCCTCGTGTAGGGGTTGGTTGGGGCGGGCAATGCCTATATGTAAAATCCTGATTTCTACTTGCTGGGTCTGGGCAGTGTGTGATGTTTGTCTGGACACACACGCAAGGTGCAGTGACCGAGTCATGTTGGGCATGTTTCCAGCATTACCTATGCAGCATGTGTCTCAAGTTCGTGGATATGGTCCCTGGTCATCGGTATTTTCACCGACGCTGTGTGGTGCAGATGCAGTGCTGGATTGTCCCCAGGGCCTGGGTGCTATGTCAGACTACGTTTCCTGTCTTGAGCTATTGTCTCATGCTCTCCATGGTGTTGCAGTGGCATGGTGGCTCAACCAACTGTGTGTTTCATGCCCTACATCGGTACCTTGTTTAGTAGATGTCAGGGATCTTCCTTTTCAGGCTATGCAATGTTACCTATGTAGATTGGACTCATGTGA
The DNA here is from genome assembly GCF_964204655.1 of Triturus cristatus. Lineage (NCBI taxonomy): Eukaryota > Metazoa > Chordata > Amphibia > Caudata > Salamandridae > Triturus > Triturus cristatus. The sequence continues at coordinate 394,148,951 of NC_140582.1, read as the reverse complement.
CTGATGTGTACAGCTGTCTGATTAATTTCTGTCTCTCCACCCTGCCCACAGCATCGTCGGGGGACACAGAGGGAGACATGGACACAGGCAAGGCGGAGGGACCGAGCACCAGTGCCAGCCGTGACATCGGGGCTGGCACATCGAGTGGGACAGAGGTGGAGGATAGTGCGGCCGAGGACCTGTCGACTGGCACGTCAGAATACAAAGCTGACAGGTCCGAGGAGGATGTCTCCGAGTGGGCGGTGGCTGCACCAGCAGCTGACAGCGGAACAACACCTCGCACCGCCCCCTCAGTTCCCATCAGCCGCCTCCCACTTGCTCGTGTCCCTTCCCAGCGTGCCCGGTCACAGCATGTCTCCTTCCTGCCAGGCACCGCACCCCCTGCCCCTGTCTCCACTGCTGCCGCCAATGCAGAGTCTGTGGACATCCAGCGGCAACTGCAGGTTGGTCAGGCTGCGATCCTTAATGTCCTCCATGCCCACGGCAAAACCCTCACCAACATCGAGGCATTCTTGGAGGGCATTCATTCATCGCAGGCTGACCAACGCAACTTGCTGAGGTCCATAGACTCCACACTGACTGCAGCAGTGGGTCTCCTGCAGCGCGACCTCCCCCCACCTACCCCTGCCCCATCCACACTTCCCACTCCCATGCCTGTCCCACGTACACCCAGACGTCGGCATGCACCCACATCAACAGACACGTGCACCACACCAGCAGGGAAGGTCCACCGCACTCCTCCTGACACGCACACACAGGGTGAGGTAGGCACACCCACTGGGTCGGGGGGGCAAACGTGTGACACGCAGCCATAGTGGGAGTCCGCATTCCACCCAGTCCACTCCCTCCAAATCCCCTCCCCTCAGCTCTCCTGGCCACATCTCCCCCAAGGACTCCTTCATGGCCGCTCTGTCCCTGAGCCCCACAGTTACACCACCACGCAAGCGGTCAAGGAAGTCCTCGGTCAGGGTGGTTGAGTCTCCCCCCCTGTCTCCACCCTCCCCCGGTGGCGCTGCGACCCATCCCTCTGACCCCCCCCTCCTTGGGGCCTGAGGTCCCTTCGGGTGCAGGGGACTCCCTGGAGGACCTTGCAAAGGTGTGTAGTGCCATCCTGGCCTCCGCCTTTGGCACTGACCCACCCCCTGTGGTGGAGTCCTCCATCCCTGCACCCACAACGCCGCCCCTTTGCCCTGATGTCCCTGCGGTGCCTGTTGCTTCCCCCCCCCCCCTGATGCCCTCACCAGTGTGGAAGACGATGCCATTTGACTGTGCAGGCAAGGTAGGGGACACGCATCCCACTGTGTCCCCCATCCAGCTGAGAATCATTGACTGCCCTATGGGCTTTGTGAATATTGAACTGTCTGCGATCCACGGACATTGTGCTCATGCTGAATAAAGCATAATTTTGTTTTCATTCTCACACTACTACTATGCTGGTATTGGTGTTGGTGGGGCTGCTACATGGTTTTGGGTGGTGTTTAAGGGTTTGGGTGTGTGGGATATGTAGTAGTGTGCTGCTCATTGGTGGGACCCTGGGATCTGTGTGCCATCACAAGGTGTTGGCTAACTTTCTTTGTTCATGTAAGCAGTTACTGCATGGTGCACTTGTCCCAGGGTGTATTCCTTCCTCTGTGTACCCAGCTTTCTTCCCTGCAGGGTGTTCCCAATGTTTAGCGCAGAGCTGTGTCTACATGAGCTGTGTGTGTGACGGAGCCCTTCTACTTTGGCCATGCATGCAGGGCCATGTCTCCACCTGCAACAATCGTGGCATCCTTGGTGATCACTGTACTTGTGTGTGGAGTCTGTTTACATGAGTTCATGGGGACATGTTCCCTTGTAGGCAGTATGCATGTGGATAATTCTGGCCTCACACACATGTGCACCCACCCCTCCTGTCTCAGGGCACTGCTGGGAGGACTCCACACCCACCCCTCCTGGCTCAGGGCACTGCTGGGAGGACTCCACACCCACCCCTCCTGTCTCAGGGCACTGCTGGGAGGACTCCACACCCACCCCTCCTGGCTCAGGGCACTGCTGGGAGTGATAGGCACACACCCCTCCTGTCTCAGGGCACTGCTGTTAGTGATAGGCACCCACCCCTCCTGTCTCAGGGCACTGCTGGGAGTGATAGGCACACACCCCTCCTGTCTCAGGGCACTGCTGGGAGGACTCCACACTCACCCCTCCTGTCTCTGGGCACTGCTGGGAGGACTCCACACCCACCCCTCCTGTCTCAGGGCACTGCTGGGTGGACTCTGCACACACCCCTCCTGGCTCAGGGCACTGCTGGGAGGACTCCACACCCACCCCTCCTGTCTCAGGGCACTGCTGGGAGGACTCCACACCCACCCCTCCTGGCTCAGGGCACTGCTGGGTGGACTCTGCACACACACCTCCGATTTCAGGATATGTACGCTTGGAACATACACGGTGGGGGTACGCTCAATGCATTCGAGGTGAGGGTACGAGTCTACTTACACTGTTGGGGTGGGGGGTACGCTCCTTGCATACGCGGGTGAGGGTACGGGTCGTACTTACACTGTTGGGGTGGGGGTACAGTCCGTGAGTCCGCGGGTGGGGGTAGGAGTCGTACTTACACTGGTGGGGGTGGGGGTACGGTCCGTACGTCTGCGGGTGAGGGTTCGAGTCGTACTTACACTGTTGGCATGGGGGGTACGCTCCATGCATACGCGGGTGGGGGTACGGGTCGTACTTACACTGTTGGCATGGGGGGTACGCTCCATGCATACGCGGGTGGGGGTACGGGTCGTACTTACACTGTTGGGGTGGGGGGTACGCTCCATGCATACGCGGGTGGGGGTACGGGTCGTACTTACACTGTTGGGGTGGTGATGAGTACAGGCCCCAGCTAGGCCCGCAGGACACAAGGGTTCGCTCTCCTGTAATGGAATCTATAAGGAAGTTGGCACGGAAACTGCAAAGTATAAAGACAGCATTTATTAACCCTTAAGGGTGGTCCTACAATCCACACAACACTCTTCAGTATTGCATAGAGTAGCACAAAGAACTTACGTACATGGTCCCCTTTTATACACAATAGAGGGGCTCATAAGTGGGTGGATACAACATGAGGCCGAAGAACATTACCATTTATGGTCATTTTCGATACTGAATCAATATGTGGGCGGAGCTAACACACTCCTTGAGCCCGCGAAAACATTGTCAAGCAAGGCTAACTGATAACAGATGTGGTCAAGTCTGGGCATGTACCAGATGGACAAAAGAGCTATTTATAGACTGTTACTAGGCAGATTACAAGAGCAACTAACACAGAGGTTGGACTCTTCTCGTGGAGAACACGTGGAAGCATGAGAATACAAAATGGAGTCCGAACTTCGGTCAACATAACAGAGAAAACATGATCTAGAGGAAGGGGATTAATGTCTTTAGTAAATGCTTAATCACATCGTTGTTTCAATTTACAACAGACGACCATTTCAGCATTTACTGAAGACATCCGGTTTATTAGAATAATCATCATATATGTCAATTGTCATCATTTCTTCAACTTCTTTAGCTAGACGTTTCTGGTGAGCAACATCGGCAATAGCTTTCTTGTCAGGGATACAGAATGATACGCATAGGGAGCAGAGCAAGGGACCACATTGAACACAGATACAGCACGAAAACAGAACTGCTACAATAATGCAGAGACCAGTTAAAACCTTCCATCCCCAGGCAGTAATTAATGCCCAAAACCATCCAGAAAAGGACCAAGTGCCGTTTTCTGTATGGATTTCAGCTGCAATTTTATGTAGCTTGTTGATGGCATTATAAACTGAGGGCCCGATTCACAGAATTAACTTAAGACAAAATCCTAAACTTACTACTTTTGGTATTCACAGAAGTTAGGATTTTGTCTTAAGTTTGTCTTAAGACAAACTTAAGATAGACTTAAGACAGACTTAAGACAGACTTAAGACAAACTTAAGACAAACTTAAGACAAACTTAAGACAGACTTAAGTCAGACTTAAGACAGACTTAAGACAAACTTAAGACAAAATTCTAGCTTAAGTCTGTCTTAAGTCTGTCTTAAGTCTGTCTTAAGTTTGTCTTAAGTCTGTCTTAAGATTGTCTTAAGTCTGTCTTAAGTTTGTCTTAAGTCTGTCTTAAGTTTGTCTTAAGACAAACTTAAGACAAAATCCTAACTTCTGTGAATACCAAAAGTAGTAAGTTTAGGATTTTGTCTTAAGTTAGTTCTGTGAATCGGGCCCTGATGGCGTATGATCAGGGATAAACACACAACAGCTACTTCCAATAATTTTACATGCTCCTCCTCTGTCAGCTAGCATAACGTCTAATACCATACGATTCTGCAATGCAACAATTCTAGTAATTTGCAATTCCTCCGTAAGATTCCCAAGAGCAGCAGCAGTCTGATTTGTCACAGCCTCTACCACTCTTGTTAATCTTCGGATCTTCCTACTGTTCAGGGCAGCTCCAACAAAGAAAAACAATCCTAAGTTAAAATCAATATACTGTTGCAGACTGGTATCAGTCTGATCTACATCATCAATTGATTAAGTACGTTTATACCTATTTACAGTCACATTATTCAATAATTTCAGATCCTTATGATAAGATGCGGGTGCTAGGAATACAGGAGGTAATAGAAATGATACATAGCATACCCCAGACCACCCAGCCGGTAGACGGTAATAACCTTTATTTCCACACACAAAGTACGTATTATGGGAGGCTAAAAAGGTACTATTGTTCAACCCATCAATGTTCAGAACAGTAATACAATCACTAACACCAACAGGAATAAAACCCACACTCTGGACACACAGGTCCGCTTGGGCTTGTGCTACTTGAATCACAAATTTGTCCTTTCCCACAGTGTCTCTTGTGTTCGTGAAGATGTAGGGAAGGGATTCATTGTCTGGTCGGTACTCTTCCCACTCCCAAATTGTCCCATTCGCTTGCGGATACCCATTCTTATCTTGGTGACATTCTTTATTGAGTCTGAAGAGCAATCGTCCCACTGTCGGTTTCCGAGTGGCAAAAAGCAAAGTATACCATGCTCTACAAGAGCCATTATGAGAGAAAGGAAGTGGTATAAATGGCGTTCCTCCTTTCTTCTGATGGGCTGGCATCATCCCACATATCCAACAGTTCGTAGCGTTCGTAGCAACGTGGGTATGATGCAGCATCTGGATGAAAGTGTTATTCAAATAAGACTGTCGATGCTTCAACTCTTGATACGGTAATGTATAAAAGTGGTGCTCCTCAGGCACCGGAGTTGTCAACACAAGTATTTTCCGAGCGGGAGTTACATCCTCCACAAACCATGTGGTTATCCCAACAATAGCTACTGTCAACATGAACCCTAATGCACAAAAGATTTTCTTTTTCTCCATGTCAAAAATAAAAACCCAATATCTTCCTGAAACTAAAAGTCTGTCAGAACTCTTCCCCTTGGGCAGCGGTCGATTTCTTCACCAGCGGGCCAAGACGGGTGTCGCTACACTAATGCAGGGCTGATCCCCCCCCCCTTGCCTCATCGGCTCTCCGTTTCACTAACCCAAGGGCCGTTCTGACAGTATGTCCCGGTACTGGAGAAGTCACTTCCTTGGTCGAAGATGATATCGCCTTCCTCCAGGAGTCGCGTGGTCCGGAAAGAGCTCCTCAGTGGCGTTTGGCTCCGCAGCACGGCCTGTCTCTGCAGCCAAGATTTCTCGTTGATCGGTCAGCACGGCAGGTTCCACCAATCCGGGCGGCACCTTCCTACAGTGCAGGGAATGGATCCAATTCTTTCTGTTGGAGACTCGCACAGCCGTCCTCGTTGCGAGGAGGACCTGCTCAGGACCCACCCATCTCGGTTCCAAGCTGTTTGTTCTGTCAAATATTTTCACCATCACGTGGTCACCAGGTCGAAGACCATGTCCTTCACCGGTGGACCGATCAGGGAGCGCCTCTCGGACCTGTTGATGAATAGAAACCAAGTTATCCGTTAACTGTGCCAGATAATCGTTCATCATTACACAAGGTACATCATACACAGCTTTAGGTTTTGGTGGACCCCAAATATTCATTGGGCGTCCAAAGACAATCTCATACGGCGTAAGGCCAGTTCGAGAGTGTGGTACCGATCTAATTGACAATAACGCCAGTGGTAGAGCATCTGGCCAAGTCAAAGACGTCGAAGCTTGAATTTTAGCGATCTTGAGCTTCAGTGTACCATTATACTTCTCGACTAGTCCCGCAGACTGAGGGTGGAATACCGCGTGAAACTTCTGGGTGATGCCCAGGCCCTTCAAGACATACTTTATAACATCCGCTACAAAGTGAGGCCCATTATCACTCCACAGAAGTCTACAGACGCCATATCGAGGGAAGAACTCTTTCAACAGCAGCTTCGCAGTAGTCATTGCAGTATTGTCTTTCGTAGGGTACGCTTCAACCCATTTACTGAAGGCGCAAACCACTACTAGAACATACTTCAAATTGTTACAACGCTCAAGCTGGATGTAATCCATCTGCAAAACCTCAAAGGGTGCAGTGGGTGTCACGAATCCTCCTGCTGGAGTTCGAGTACCCTTTCCTGGGTTATACCTCAAGCAGATCATACAAGTCTGCACCACCCTCTTTGCCGTGCTAGCAATCTCTGGATGCTCCCAGACTTGGGTAAGCAATTTTACAATTGCGGAAGCTCCAACATGTGCTAGCCCATGTGCCATCTGAACCATAGGTTGTACAAAAGCCGTGGGTAATTTCCATCTATCCATCTGCTTATTTCTCCAGCAGCCCTCGTCATCCAGTTCTCCCTCACTAGCCCATTGTTCCCGCTCTTTGTCAGAAGCGGCCCTTTGCATTTCCCGCACTTCCTCCTTCGCATCATGCCATCTTTCCACCTGTGACTTTACTACATACATGGCAGTAGCACCGGGCTGCATCGCAGTTTCCCGTGCTACTCGATCTGCCAACGCATTCCCTTCTCCAACTTTGTCAACTACTTTCCTATGGGCGCTACACTTAACGATGGCAATTTTCTTTGGGTATGTCAATGCAGTTAAAAGATTGTGAACTAACTCTCCATGCATTATCTGTACTCCATGTGATGTTAAAAACCCTCTCTCCTTCCAGAGTAGGCCGAAGTCATGCGCTACTCCGAAGGCATAGCGGCTATCTGTATAAACATTCACACACAATCCTGTACTGAGCTCACATGCTCGTGTTAATGCTATCAGTTCCGCTGCTTGAGCTGATTTCTGTGGTATGCGTGCAGTCTCCACTATCGTTTGCAACGTGGTAATTGCATACGCTGCTGAAGTCGTACCATCTGGTAGCTTCAGACATGATCCGTCCACCCACAGTTCTCCATCTACATCTGGAAAGGGCGTATCCTGGAGATCAATACGACCCTTTGTTTGTTCCTCAGTCACGAGAATACAATCATGTGCTCTCCGCGCCTCAGGCTGGGTTTCGGGGTATGGCAACAATGTTGCCGGGTTTAACGTTACGCACCTTTTCAACGTAATATGAGGAGCCAAAAGCGTCAACTCATATCCCGTTAAACGGGCACTGGTCAAATGCTGCGTCTTCGTTTGATTAAGCAGGGCATCGACAGCATGGGGGACTAATACCAACAGCTTATGGGATAACACAATTCCCTCACTTTGGCGTATTGACACAGCTGTCGCCGCAACCGAGCGAAAATACCCTGGTAATGCTCGGGCGACAGGATCAAGTACAGCCGAAAAGTATGCACAAGGGCGCTACTTATCGCCGTGCATCTGCACTAAAACTGACAATGCACATCCATCTTTCTCATGCACATACAATGAAAAGGGTTTTGCATAATCAGGGGTCCCTAACACTGGTGCTGAACAAAGGGCCTGTCGTAGTTGCTGAAAAGCAGTATCACACTCATCTGACCAAGGGATTGGGATAGGCGTGTCCTTTGTCAAGAGGGCTAACAATGGTTTAGCTATATGTGAAAATCCCAATATCCATTGTCTACAAAAAGAAACAAGACCCAAAAATGCACGCACGTCCTTCTGCGTGGACGGTCTCGGTGTGTCCAAAATTACTTGGATACGATCCGGTGTGAGTGCACGTCCCTCCTTAGACAAAAGGTGACCCAAATAAGTCACCTTTGGTCTACAGAATTGCAACTTCTTCCTAGATACCTTATGATTGTGGGATGCTAAAAAGGAAAGTAAGGATAACGTACTTTTTTCACACAACTCCAGGGTGTCAGCCGCCAGCAAGATGTCATCGACATATTGAATGAGGGCGACCCCCTCGAGCAGAACAAAGAAATCCAATTGTCTTTTCAAAGCCTGACTGTAAATGCTAGGGCTTTCTGTGTAGCCCTGGGGGATCCTACAAAAACGATAAGATCTATTATTTAATGTAAACCCAAAAAGATATCGGCTATCCGGGTGAATGGGAATGGAAAAGAAGGCATTCTTCAAATCGATCACTGAGAACATAGTCGCCGTAGGCGGGACCAAAGTAAGCAACGTCGTGATATCGGAAACCACTGGGTACTGAGGTATCACGATCTTGTTTACTTCTCTCAAATCAATTATAAACCGATAAACTCTGGCATCCGTGTCCTTTTTCAGTATGGGAAGAATCGGACTGTTACAGATGTTGTAGGGAACTTCCTCCACTACCCCTACCGCCATCAAATCCTGCACTATCTGTATGAGAGCCTCCTCGCCCTCCTGGGAAATACGGTACTGTGGGAGGCGTGGTAACATCGCCCCCTCCTGGACACTAATGTGGACCGGTGGAATCACCATTTGTCCCACATCAGTATCCGACGTTGCCCACAAAGCACGAGGGAGGGTAGCTAACAGCGCATCCTCTGACATCACACACATCCGTTCAGACCGGGGGTAATAATTGTCATTCAATATTACCCGCACACCAGCAGGGGAACAGCGGATCGTAGCCCTAAAATGCTTTAACATATCAAGGCCCATAATGTTGTCCGGTGTGTACGGGGCAAGCAGAAACGGACAGGGTGCAGAAAAAGAATCAACCTTAAACATGAGGGGCTGCGAAAGAGGGCTTCGGGAGAGTGTACCGTCAAACCCTACCGATGTGACCATTAAGCAGGATGGGGGAGCCCCCGGAACCAATTGCTTAGACAGCGCACTACGTGTCGCTCCTGTATCCACTAGGAACTGATCAGTAGAGCCCAAAACCTCAGCCGATACATAAGGACCCTTCTGATCGACCGGCACCTCAACTGATTCTAACCCCCATCCAACGCATTCCTATGCATGCTGAGAGTCATGGTACCCCGATCGGTCAATCCCCGACACTTGATACTGATGCTGGCGATCGAAAACATTTGATCTATCTCGGTGCTGCCCAGCAGAGTCAAAACGAGCCTGTTCGTTAGAACTCCCTCTAAAGCTCGAGAAACCCCCTCTACCTCGCCGGCCACCCTGAGTATGCCCCTGACGCGAAGCATGCAACACCGGGCAGTCCCTAGCCCAATGACCCGATTGCTTACAATACGCACATTGGTTCCTATTCAAATCAGATCGGCCCGAGGGAGGACCATAAAATCCTCCCCTACCTCTATTACTACCCCGTCGGGGCGGGCCATATACTTGTGCCAACATCACCTTTGTTTTTAAATCCTTCGATTTCTTTTCCTCCTGGCCCTTTGCTTCTTGCTCCTGACGCTCATAATACTGGGCGATAGTCAGGAGGGCCGTCGGTGTTGCGGAAGACCAAGAACTTTCGCTCGCTTTTAAACGGGTCGCAACTGCCGGCAGCAGATTAGCCACATATTTATCCGCAAAGAGGTGGCGACCCGTATCATCAGTAAGCGACTGGCCACTGAAATCATGAAACGTCTCCTCGAAACGCGTAAAGAAGTCCGCAACCGACTCGTCAACTTTCTGTTTACATGAAGCTAACATATTCCAGTCAATCTTTTTAGGGGGGATAATTGTCTTCAACTTGGTCAGAATAGCAGCAGGGAGGTCTAAGATACTCTGGGGTGGTTTCTGCGCGGGCTTCCGTTCCCTATCCTCATCCTCAAGGTCAGACCACCGAGCCTTAAAGGCAACTATATCATCTACCTTTCGGACAGATCGCCACATATCCGGTGGTAGAATAAGGCCAAAGAACAGGTCTATATCTGCTAAGGTCATAACGCAAGAATTCAAGGCCCCCTCGACTTCTTCGTAGAAGGCCGCTGGATTCTTGCGGGGATCAGGCAATGCATTCTTTAAGGCCATAACATCAGTTCTATGCCAAGGAGTATAAACCCAATTATACACAAAATATCCCTTAGCATCGGCAGAGGTAATGTCCGAGCTAGTCCCCGCTCCTTTAGGAGGAACATACAAAGGCGCCGCCTCTCGCATTGGTTTAACATGCACTATGCCATCCTTATCTGACTGGGAGGTGGATGAGTGGCCTTCTGCTGTACACGGATCCGACTGCTTCACCTCCCCTGCTTGTTGGCGCGCTTTTCCTTTAAGGGCCAGCACCGCGTCCCGCAAAGCGAACAGCCGCCGAGCCGTGTCAGGAGCCTTAGAGGGAGAGAAAACACCATTATGCAATGCTTTAGCATCCAATGTCACATCATCAGGCTCAAAAACACTGGAATATTTCCGGTAAGCAGCAGTCACTTCATCAGCAAAGTGACCCAAAAAATACAATTTCTCTCTCTCCTGCCACGGCCCCCAAGTATGGAACAATTCATCCAGGGACACCTTGCCCTTAAGTGCACGGAAGGAAACTTGCCGAAGCTCAGCCATTTGCTCAGCCGACAGCATGGACCGCGTATCTACCTTACCCGGAACCGGGTCAGAATCTTGTGGCCTCGGAGCAGATGCGCCCACATAAGGGGGCGGAGAGCGATCTAGTAAATAAAAATCATCATCAATATTATTAAGGACAGGATAAAGTGGCTGCCGAACAGCATATTGACCCGAGACTTGCAGCCTACGCTCTTTCTCTTGTCTCTCCGTTTGTTCTTTGTCCTCCCGACGCCTCGCTTCCTGTGCTCGCACATGATCATTCTTCCGTTGTTCTTTATCAAACAGCGCTTTCTCACGCTTCTCTCGCTCACGCACTTCCTTCATCCACAACCGCACACACTCAAACATATCCTGCCGAGCACGCCGTTTACACATACACTGTTCCACATACTCAATCTTACGTATATCAAACGATCCATACAAAGGCCATCGCAACTCAGGATCTTTTTTAGTATATTTCCTCCATACTGTGCTGTACATTATAGAAGAAAGACCATGCTTCACATACATATCCCTATTAGGAGTCCCCTCTGGGGGAGCTGGAGCAGATTCCTCGAGGTTCAACCGGTTTCCAAAACAGCAACACCACTTACGGAGTGCGCTAAAAGCAGGCATGCTCAGAAATAATGCAAAATATGCAATATTATAAAGAAAAGGGCACTTAATCGTTGCGCCGTTCAAGATTACACAGCTCCGGAGAAATCTCTCCACATTACCTGCCTATATGTGTTGCAACGCATATATTTTCACAAAGACAAATACAAAATATGACTAGTCATCACAAATCAAACTCAAATAGCCAGATCAGGCTTCAAAAAAACTCGGAGCAAGTACCGTACAACGGTTCTTACCAATCAAGAGTCCAGATTCCAACTGCCAAGCTCCAAAATCGCCCAAACGGCTTTCACGACAGGACCGACAGAAGAGGTCTCAGTCGAGGACCGGCGCCACCCAGACGGTCAGCTCGGAAGGGAAGGAAGAAAAGACCCTCGGGATGCCAAGGCTAAGACGCCGCTGGCAGTGATCACGTCCCTGGCCAAATTCCTCACCTTCGTCGCGACCAGTCCTTCGAGCATCCGAGTCGCCGATGAGCCCCACGTGACGGGCGCCAATTGATGAGTACAGGCCCCAGCTAGGCCCGCAGGACACAAGGGTTCACTCTCCTGTAATGGAATCTATAAGGAAGTTGGCACGGAAACTGCAAAGTATAAAGACAGCATTTATTAACCCTTAAGGGTGGTCCTACAATCCACACAACACTCTTCAGTATTGCATAGAGTAGCACAAAGAACTTACGTACATGGTCCCCTTTTATACACAATAGAGGGGCTCATAAGTGGGTGGATACAACATGAGGCCGAAGAACATTACCATTTATGGTCATTTTCGATACTGAATCAATATGTGGGCAGAGCTAACACACTCCTTGAGCCCGCGAAAACATGGTCAAGCAAGGCTAACTGATAACAGATGTGGTCAAGTCTGGGCATGTACCAGATGGACAAAAGAGCTATTTATAGACTGTTACTAGGCAGATTACAAGAGCAACTAACACAGAGGTTGGACTCTTCTCGTGGAGAACACGTGGAAGCATGACAATACAAAATGGAGTCCGAACTTCGGTCAACATAACAGAGAAAACATGATCTAGAGGAAGGGGATTAATGTCTTTAGTAAATGCTTAATCACATCGTTGTTTCAATTTACAACAGAGGGGGGTACGCTCCTTGCATACGCGGGTGAGGGTACGGGTCGTACTTACACTGTTGGGGTGGGGGTACGGTCCGTGAGTCCGCGGGTGGGGGTAGGAGTCGTACTTACACTGGTGGGGGTGGGGGTACGGTCCGTACGTCCGCGGGTGAGGGTTCGAGTCGTACTTACACTGTTGGCATGGGGGGTACGCTCCATGCATACGCGGGTGGGGGTACGGGTCGTACTTACACTGTTGGCATGGGGGGTACGCTCCATGCATACGCGGGTGGGGGTACGGGTCGTACTTACACTGTTGGGGTGGGGGGTACGCTCCATGCATACGCGGGTGGGGGTAGGAGTCGTACTTACACTGGTGGGGGTGGGGGTACGGTCCGTACGTCTGCGGGTGAGGGTTCGAGTCATACTTACACTGTTGGCATGGGGGTACGCTCCATGCATACGCGGGTGGGGGTACGGGTCGTACTTACACTGTTGGCATGGGGGGTACGCTCCATGCATACGTGGGTGGGGGTACGGGTCGTACTTACACTGTTGGGGTGGGGGGTACGCTCCATGCATACGCGGGTGGGGTACGGGTCGTACTTACACTGTTGGGGTGGGGGGTACACTCCTTGCATACGCGGGTGAGGGTACGGGTCGTACTTACACTGTTGGGGTGGGGGTACGCTCCATGCATACGCGGGTGGGGGTACGGGTCGTACTTTCACTGTTGGGGTGGGGGGTACGCTCCTTGCATACGGGGTGGGGGTAGGGTCCGTACATATACGTCCCCACGCTATGTGATGCTTGTGCGGCCCGTACCCAGGCCTTTGCCACGTGGGTGCGATCTGTCCCGCCATTGTTGGGGTGACGTGTGTGGGCGTGGTACGACTCGTACCCACGCTCTTCAGGCGTGGGTACGGGACGTACCTGTCTGGTTGTGTTGCCGGTTTGCGTGGTGACGGACTTCCGTTGTGGCGGTCGCTGGCTTATCAGGACACGCCCCCACCCCCTCGTGGTGACCAGGGCATGGGAGTCAGGTATGTCCAGGCCATGTGTGGTGTGTGACTTATGTGGTTGTTTTGTGGCCTGCCCTGGTCCTGCCACCCCCACCCCACCCCACTTTCCCCCCTCCCTTAGTTATTCTGACCTTCTGCGGCGTCTGCGTCGTAACCTGTAGAGGAGGTGGACTGCTATGAGGGCAGGGATGACTCGTAGGTTCGGGTCCATGTCTGTCCGTCGCGTACTGGTACTCCTTGATCGCGTCGTCCTGTCGCGTACGGGTCCTCCTTGATCGCGTCGTCCTGTCGCGTACGGGTCCTCCTTGGTCGCGTCGTCCTGTGTGTCCGTCGCGTACTGGTCCTCCTTGTTCGCGTCGTCCTGTCTGTCCGTCGCGTACTGGTGGTCCTTGTTCGCGTCGTCCTGATTTCCCGGCAGTTTTTGGGTGCTGGAAAATATTCACCGTGCGGGATGACGTCGGTGCGAATCGTAATTCCTGGGTCGTGAATGGCTGGCTGCGAGCGTCCCGACGTCAGGTCGGCGCTTTCCCGGATGGCATTGGTAGGGTTTTTTTGTTCGGTCGGGCTTTTTTACGAATCGTACGGTGATGGTGTACCCGTGCGAATCGTAATTCCTTGTTTGTATGAATTGACGACCGGGTACGCGTCGGACGGAGAATATGCTCCGTCCGACGGTTCGTACCCGGTTTTTACAGGATCGTGATCGGCGCCTAAATGTCAAAGACACATCATGAATCAAAAATAACTCTATGCTATCTAGTAAGTAACAAGTGTCAAAGACACCTCGCATATCAGGAGCAAAAACATGCAATCTAGAAAATTTAAAACCACGGCTATCCAAAGAGAGAGAGAGAGAGAGAAACTGAACATCAAAGTACAATGAAGCACTACAATCTCAATCAAAAATGATAAATGAAACGGTTAACCAGGAGCACCATCATCGTGACAAAAGGCATAATGTACGAGGTGGTCAACAAATAAACTGATAGGTGGACTTTTATAAATTTGAAATGAGGAACCATTGACCGGAAGATCTAATTTTGGCATAACAAAAAGTTGAACATTTTATGAAAAACATATTTGCCGCTTCTCGGGAGCTTTAAGGTAGAAGCTCATTATTAGAATATTGTTTATTTTAATCCCTGTCACTATTTTAGTTCCTTATAAACCTTGTTGCTATTTTGGTTTCCAAAGCTGCGGAAAGTCCCAGTTGGCCTCCACTCTTACAGTGTGGACAATGTTAGCACAACCCTGTCCATGGGCTGGCAGGGACAATTGAGACTCTCATGCTTCAGATGCGGACAGAATGGGCCCGGGGCACTCTATGGTAAAACAAGACCCTGCTTCAACAGATCCTGAAGTTCGAATCTGGGGAGAAAGGTCAGGCGGATTGTACTTGCAGCTTTACAAAAGACGAACCACATTGTCAAAGAATGCAGAGGGCTACTGTGTCATGTTTCACTTGAAACCCCCAGCTGAAGGTTATTGGTAAGTGGCAGTCATGGTTTGAGTGCTGCCATATGGAGGTTTCTGCTCTTTGTATGTGTGTGTGTATGCAAGGCCCTGTGTGGCTGAAACGCGTCAGTGAGACAGACTGGCTCTGTTTGTAAAATAAAAATACCTTAAGAACAGGAATCTTGAGTGCGGCGTATCTTGTTAAAAAAATTATTCAAGTCAAAGGCTTGGCTTTCCTTCGCCTGCACCCGCTGCTGAGTGCTCCGACGATTGAGCCTCAATGTTAGGGAAAAAAAAATATAGATATATATATCTATATTTACATACATATACATATATATGAACGCCAACTCCAATTCCTCAAAAGAATTCATTTTGGTTGTAGACATGAGGAGACTAAGTGATTTGACCAGAATCACAGAATGTCGAGGTGAAGCAGAAACTCCAACCTGGTTCCCCAGTTGCAAAGTCTGCAGTTCTGGAAGTAACACCACATCCTCTCCCCTAAGTGCAACATTTAATCAAGTGGTCAACTGGATAAAAAAACATAAAGATAACAAGTAATTTAAAAGTGCTTTGTCGCTATTTGAAAACTTAGAAAATATGTCCTTATTTTAGTCTTTTAGAGCACTAACCATAATTTTGATGCCAATAAGACCCTCTCATATATGTAATTTCTAAAGGAAATGCTCTAGGTATTACAGTTTTGATTACATCAAGATGACATCAGGCGTTCCACACTTTTGTAATAAATATAGAATGTTAGCAATCAAGTTGTTCATTAGGATACTGTTGAGAGGCAGAGGCCAGGGGCACGGACTCTGAAAATTGAAGGCAGGAGGGTGCAAAGGCAACAATTTACCCACACTGAGCAGGCAGGAAGGGCCGTGGCAGCACAACAGACTATGGAGGGCAGTGGAAAGGGGGGCAGGGGCAACAAACCAACAATACAGGACTTGCAAGAGAGGCTGTGGCAATGTAATAGACCATTGTGGGCAGAAGGAAGAGGCAGTGGTAGTACAACCATACATGCCAACAGACCCGATTCAGCCAGGAAACGTCCAATGTTTTTAAGCTCAAATGGGCTTTATTTGATCTGTCTCCTGTCTACAATCTCCTCTTTTTCAATCTAACTCAAAGGGGAAAATCAATACCCCAGTTTTTTTTCAAAATCTCCCTCTTACTAAGTTCAAAATGCTCGCAAGTATGGCACATTGGATCATGGAAGGAAATGGGGTAGGGGCATGGACTTGCATAACAGAGGACAGGAGGGACATGGAGAGGTGCACCAAACTGACCCTGCAGGGCAGGCATCAGGGCTTGCAGCAGCACAATACACCACACAGGGCATGCGGGACGGGAGTGCAGCACAACAATCCATAGAAAGCAAGAGGGAGGGGACAGGACCATGCACATGGACAACAGAGAACAGAGGGGCAAGAGGCAATGGTAGCTAGCTGACCATAATGGACAGACAGGAGAGAAAGCTGCAGCATAACAGATCATAAAGGGCAGGAGGGACGGATCAGGGGCATTACAATGGAACAGACAAGCCAGGAGGGAGGGAGTAGGGGTCTGCACATGTAAACAGAGGGCTGGGGGCAAGGGGGCAGGGCAGGAGCAGCAAGATAGCCATGGAGGTCAGGCAGGATGGGCACTAGAAGCAAGACACACCATGAAGAGCAACAGTGAGACTGTGATGGCATACACACATACCATGGAGGGAAGGTGGGAGGGGGTCAGGGGCAGCTAACTGACCACACAGGGAAGGTGGGAGGGGCCATGGCAGCACAGAAGACCATGCATGGCAAGTGGGAGGGTTAGTGGCAGCACAATGGCTATGATGGGCAAGAAGGAGGGTGCAGGGGCATGCACAAAGGACGATGGAGGATAGAAGGGAGGGTCAGGACCTGTGCACAGACAAGAAAGTTCAGGGGAAGGGGCCTCACAACAGACCGCACGGGGCAGGCAGGAGGAGCAGTTGCAGCACAACAGACCAGGGAGGGCAGAAGGGTGTGGCAGTACAATGGACCATGTAGGACAGGAGGAAGAGGATAGGGGCATGGCATGTGGACAGGCAGGGTGGAGGTGGCAGGGACAGGTTACAGTCATCTGACAATGCTAGGCAGGTGGGAGGGGAGTGGCAGCTCAACAGAACACTCAGAGTAGATAGGAGTGGCAGGTCCATGGAACATGGTGGGCAAAAAGGATGGAGCAGGAGCATGCACAAAGTCATCGGAGGGCAGGGGGAAGGAGAATAGGGGCAGCAAATAAGCACAGAGTTTAAGCAGGAGGTCAATGATGGGGCATAGAATTGGGCAATGAAGGGCAGGAGGAGTGGACTGGTACATCATACTAAATTGAGGGCAGTGGCAGCACATCAGACCATGCATGGCAGGAGGGAGGAGGCTAGTCCATGGATTCACACAACAGAGGATAGGGAGGAGGGGGATGGGGCAGCAAGCTAACTGTTCAGAGAAGGCGGGTATTAGGAACTTTATTGTTTTTAAAACGTGTGTCTGTGCAAACTACTTAAAATATGAACAAGTATGCAGCATAATCTCACTTTTATTCAGGAAGAAGAGGACGTTTGTGACTGTGACTCCGAGCTCACTTGGCAGAAACACCCCCTGACCCTCCACCCCCTATCGCAAAATGTAATGCCCGTGAAAAGGGTAGGTGAACACAGTGTTATATAGAACATAGTCCTGAGAGCACGATTGAAAATGAAAACTAGATATAGTGTATGGTATAAACTATGCACCAAAAAGTGTGATATAAGATGAACCGGGCGTGAAATATAATATGCAATACATTGTGCGCAATGACAGATTCATTGGAGAGCGTGAGACAGCACAGGCACTAGCGCGTGCTATGCGATATGCGCCTTGGAGTGTAATATGCACAGGGCAGTGTTGTGTAACCTAACTAGTCTCTAAAGTTGTAATATAAAATATGTGCTGGGGAGTGTAACGTTGCATATGCACTGTGACAAAGATATGGATCCCAGATTGTAATATGTACGGCATAGCGCTGTGCGTTATAACATACACATCGAGGAAGGCATGTTAGATGCGGCAATATAACCCGTGCGAAGACAAGTGTGGCATGACATATTCACGGGGTGGTGTTACAGTGCACATGGGCTAGAGAGTGTCATAGCATATGCACTAGCTAGAGGAATAAAACACAGAGGTGTGTGGCACTCAGCAGGCAATGGTGGGTGTAAGACAGCATTGGGCTCTGCCAGAGCACGCTGTGACTCTCAAGTGATGTTCGTCCCCTTTCCAGAGAGTAAAATAAAAAGTATTACACATCCGGCAGTGGATGTGTGTTTTATTAACCGTGAGGGGGGTTTCTTGCATAGTTTTGGTCGAATTTTTGTCGAATCCCCTTTGAATGGCTTGGTGTGCATTTGTATTAAATGTGCCCGTCAATAGCTACCCATGTTTGTATAAATAAACGACAAGGGTGTCTACCGGGATTAGGCACGGTAGGGCATCAGACATGTCAGAGCTTCACTAGTGGTGTAAATACATTCCACGTGGATTCATTGTATGCATAGTCGCCTTTTAATGAATATCACGCAAATCGTCATAGTGATAGGTACGTACGGTTTGTCCAGCATGTCCTAGGTGTGTCTATAAATATATATTTTTTTAAAATAATTAAAAACAGTGGCCGGCCCTGGGGATTGGGGTCAAAAAAATATAATTAGGACAAGCCCTGGGGGATGGGGTCATCAGGGCCAATAAATTAGAATAAGAAGGGGAACCACACAGCCCCCCTTCTTAAAAAATTAAAATAAATAAAAGACTGGCATTGTGCCGGAGGCCACGCCCCCTCCTTGCAGCACTCTGCAAACGCGCCCCCTGGCGAGTTGTAAGTTGGGGAATTAATTCCTCTTCAATACTGAGAGTCCCTGAGGGCCAACTAGCCCAACAGGCATCTCCAGTATGCGCCAGGGAGCTGCGCTGCAGACAGGTGTTCTGAGGCCAAGCCCCTTTTTACACCTCTCTGCAACGCAGCTCTGTGGCGCTTACTGGAGGTACCTAGTGGTCTAGTTTGACCCTAGGGACCCTTAGGATTCAAGGGGACTTAATCTCTCAACTTAGAACAGCCACAGGGTGCGTTTACACAGTGGTGAAGGGAGGGGACGGGGCCTGAGGTGACGTGTGCAAACACGCACTATGGCACGTTTTAAATTGGGGATATAATTTCCCTTCAATACTGGAGGCCCCTGGGGGCTAACTAGCCCACCAAGTGCTTCCAGTAAGCGCCACTGAGCTGCATTGCAGAGAGGTGGTCCAGGCCGTGCCACTTTTTACACCTCTCTGCAACGCAGCTCTGTGGCACTTACTGGAGGTACCTAATGGGCTAGTTGGACCCTAGGGACCCTCAGGATTCAAATGAACTTAATCTCCCAACTAAAAACGGATACAGGGTGTGTTTACACAGTAGTGAAGGGAAGGGACGGGGCCTGAGTTAACGTGTGCAAAAACGTCCTGTGGCCTGTTTTAAGAGGTAGTTTTAATCCCTATTATATACTAGGGGCTTACAGAGGAGGTCATGCTAATCACAGGGGGACCCCAACGTATAATGTTCCCTAGTGTATGTAGGTGTTTTCACTGTATTCTAAGTGTCTTTTAACATAGCACTGGCTCTAGGACTGGTTAGTCAGACTCAGTTACCACCAGTATCCGTCTGAAAAAGTTTAGGGTACAGGATGATTTTGCAACAAGGCTTCTTTCTGCTCTTCTTTTTGTTCTTTCTGCACGTTATCCTTCTTCCTGCACTTTTCTTCGTCTTTGAGGACTTCTGTTGCTTCATTCTGCACTTCTTTTTTTCTTTCTGTGCATTTTTTCTTCTTTCTTCACATGTCCTATCTCTGTAGGCATAGTTATAAATTAGCATTTAAAAAAACTTTGAAATTCACAGAAAAAACCATAGGTTTCAGGCACGTTATAGTTATGAATTAGCATTTAAAAAACCTCAGAAATTCACTGAAAAAACCATAGGTTTCAGGGGTGTTATAGTTAGCTGGACTTTTCACTTGTACAAAACCATTGAAATTCCCCGTTATAGTTAGTTCAGCTAACTATAACTCGCGCGCCCGCAATGCACTGCTGATGACGTCACATATTACATCAGTCATGACATGGTCAGTGACATCACTCATGACATCACTGATGACATCTCAAATGACATCACTGATGACATCACTGATGACATCATCCTTGTGATAGAGTGGCAGACCTCCTCTCACCCTAATATAACCTTTGATACACACATTCAAAAATAGAGACTAAAATTTTCAAAACAATGGACATACCAAAACCAGTTACAACAACCTCTTCAGTAATTCTAAGATCCACATACACATACACTCATTCACCAACAGTCCTATACAGTCACTCATACATGTACTCACTCTTCATATGTACTCATACACCTATACATCCTGTTACACAATGCCACTCATCCATAGAGTTACTCACACACATAGTCACTCATGCTAATAAAAAATCAAACATACATTTACTTGCATATACAGTTATACACACACCACCACACTTACTTCTACGGAAACTTACACATACTTAGTCTTTTAAACAATCACTTATAGAAACACATACTTATTCATACAGGAACTCTTTCAATCTCTCACTCTCACATATACTCACTTATATACACCAATAGTCACATATACTAGTTTAAAACATATGAAGTTACTCATAAAGACACTATTGAGACAGTCATTCACTCACTAACACACCCATACACACACTCATCCACCCATACAGTCCTGCACACATGCCATCTTCAACACATACAAACAGTGAGCCACTCATTCATGCCCCCCACCGAACCATGCAGACACTCAGACTGATACTCAAAAAACCAACTAATAACCTATATAGACACCCATGTAGCTACTCACCAACCCATGCAGCCACTTATACACAAAGTGAGAGACTGATACAGATATTTACATATTTAAACATTAATCACTAAGCCATGTATTCACTATGATACACTTAATCAGTCAGTTATACAATCAATTTTTCAAAAACAAATCATCCATTTAGACACTTATATACCCATTTATTCTTCCATCGACCTTGAGATATACATATATAAAACATATTTAATTTTCAGAAAAACACACATTCACTGGATAATGTCATCAGTGATGTCATTTGAGATGTCATCAGTGATGTCATGAGTGATGTCACTGACCATGTCATGAGTGATGTAATATGTGACGTCATCAGCAGTGCATTGCGGGCGCGTGAGTTATAGTTAGCTGAACTAACTATAACGGGGAATTTCAATGGTTTTGTACAAGTGAAAAGTCCAGCTAACTATAACACCCCTGAAACCTATGGTTTTTTCAGTGAATATATATAAATATATATATATCTATTCACTGAAAAAAACATAGGGGCAGATTTATAATAACTGACGCATCCCTGCATATCAGCAGGGATGCGCCAGTTATTTTGCGCCCCAGCTCCGCCATCATGGATGCGCCGCATTTATAATGCGGCGCACCATGGGGCAAAAACGGCACAGATGCGTCACGCATCTGTGTCGTAAAAGTGGCGCATTGCTGGAGTTGCGTCGCAAGCGCGACGCAGCTCCAGCAAGGCTCTGGGGTGCCCTATCTGCACAATGCTGCGTCAATCCTTACGCCTGCTTCAAGCAGGCGCAGGGTTTTGACACAGCATGGGCTCAACAGTGACTGAGTGAAATCTTGTAGATTTCACTCAGCCACTTTTAGGAGGCGTTCCTGCGCCGGAACGCCCCCCCCACGCCGGAACGCCTATATGTGGCGCAGAGCTTCACAACGTGACGCATCTCCCAGATGCGTCACGTTATGAATACCCCGCACCATGGCGCAGGATTTGCGCCGCCGCTGCGTCACAAAAGTGACGCAACGGCGGCGTAAATGAGGCGCAAGGGCCTCATAAATCTGCCCCATATGTTTTAGGGAAAGTTATAGTTAGTTGGACATTTCACTCCTACAAAACCAGAGAAACTGACCCGTTATAGTTAGTTCAGCTAACTATAACTCGTGCCCCCGCAATGCACTGCTGATGATGTCACATATTACATCACTCATGACATGGTCAGTGACATCACTGATGACATTACTGGTGACATCTCAAATGACATCACTGATGACATCATCCAGTGACTGTGTGTTTCTGTAAAGTTTAAATATGTTTAATATATATAGGGAAAGGCATATTGAAGAATGAGTGGGTGTATAAGTGTCTGAATGGATGATTTATTAGGTGGATGACTGACTCTATAAGTGAGTAATTAAACATATCTTACTGAATGCATGGGTTAGTGACTAAACTGTGTGAATGTCTGTATCCGTCTGTCTGTTGGTGTGTAAGCGGCTGCATGGGTTTGTGAATAGGTACATGAGTGTCTAAATGGGTTATTGATTCGTTGTCTGAGAATCTGTATGGGTGCCTGAGTGTTTTTGTGGGTGGGGTGTGTGTGACTCTGTCCACAGATGTGTGAGTGGGTGATTCACTGAGTGCATGGTTTCAAGAGTGCATCTGTGATGGACTGTATAGGTGGGTGAGTGTGTGTATGGGTGTGTTAGTGAGTGAATGTATATCTCAGTGGTTCATGTGTGAGTAACTACATATGTGAAAGGCAGTATATATGTGTGTTGGAGTATATAAATGGCTATAAGTGAGAGTGTATGATTGTGAGACTGGCTGAATGGATGAGTGTGTGCTTGTATCAATGATTGTATAAGAGCTAAAGAATGTGCTAGTACTTGTATGAGTAAGTGAGCTGGTGTGTGTATAACTGTATAGGTGAATAAATGACAGTGTGATTAATTATTTGCATGAGTGACTAGGTGTGTGAGTACCTCTATGGAATAGTGGTGGTGTGTGAGTGTCTATATAGGTGTATGAGTGCATATGATAGTCCTGTACTGAGAGACCATAAGTATGAGTGACTGTACGGGTGAGTGAGTGGATGTGTGTGTAAACCTAAGAATCAGTGAGTGGGTATGTAGTTATTGGTGTTGGAGTGTCTATGGTTTTGAGAATGGCAGTCTGTAATTTAGAGTGGGTGTATCTAAAGTTACATTAGGGTGTGAGAAGATGAATGAAATTATCACATGGATGATGTCATCACTGATGACCATGAGTCAATGGGAGAGGAGTCTCTTCCGCTTTAGGGCAGGTAGAGTAACATATTTGCTTTGTTTCCCTCTTGGGTATAATACAAATCTTGACTCCCTACCCTGCTCATGTGATGGACATAGTGGTCAAACAATTAAAAAAAAAATAAAATTTTACTTAAAGTACTCTAAATGGCTTTTAATTCCATTTTCTAAACAAAACATGACCAACAGTCTGGTAGATGCTTGCAGGAGCATACTCACATTGGCAGACGAAGAGTTAGTTTTTCGCGTGAGCACTTTTTTGAGAATTGCCGTGCGGGCCCGTACTACAACTTGTAACCCCTGGAAAGTCTTTTTCCCTTTTTTTGTGTATAAGCTTTTTATCTAGATCTGTCATATGTGCTTAAAAATATTGCAAATCTATGCTCAACATTAATGGACTTTTACTGTGATTATGTATTTGTGCTTTTAAATTGTCGTGTCTGATGTGCTTTTATGGATATGGTTTTATCCGAATAAAGTATTTTTGAACTTTGAACTTGTCCATTGACTGGATCCACCTTGACAATGAAACATCAATGGTGACATTTTTTATCAACTCAAAGGTGACAAGCAAACTGGTTAATACCTTGAAACTGGGAAAAACTCTTGCTGGTAGGGTCCCACTCTGGCCCAGCCGGGCTAGGAGGCTCTGCCTTCTTGTTGGCACCAATACCTGCAAAGACTGGGCCTCAGAGTCAAAAGCCATGGCTTTGCCCACCTCTCATAGGAGATTATAGGAGTTGTTCAGCCCGCAAGAGCCCCAGGCTCCTCCTCAGTCCAACTCCACCCTGCCACATTTAGGAAAGGTGACCCTGTCCAGTGCCTGGAGCCCTTGCATGTGGGCTTCTCAGATGAAAGCAATGGCTTCACCCACCTCCCATTGAGGATTACTGGAACTGTTTAGCCTGTATGAGCCTCAGGCTCCTCTACAGCCTGAAGCCACCCTGCCCTGTAATCCGCCTGGTGGCTGTGCTTTCACAGGGGTCTTGTCTCCACTCCACACCTGGGAGGGACACAAGAGTCCTCCTCAGTCTACAGTCACCATGCCCTGGACAATTAATATCACCCAATCCTTTGGCTAAGAGTGCAACAGGTAGGTGCCTTCCACCTTCATGGTGCCTGAGCCTGGGGAGCTAAGGAGGGTTACGCCCCCAGCCCACCCCTCTCTACCCTTGGGCCTGCCTGGGGAGCTATTGTATCTAGATAATTACTTACAGAACCCTGGCTGGGGGTGTGACATAATTCTGAGTTAGCTGTGCCTGCCGGCCTGCTGGTCAGCCAGCGAGTCACTGGCCATCTGGTGAGCCAGTCTGGTTTCCAGATTTGTTGGGCTAACCTGGTGACCAGAGTGCCCAGGTGGTAGCAGACGGCGAGGCAAGAGCTCCCTAGAGCAACCCACTGGCTTCTTGCTTCTACGTGGCTCTGTTGGTGATAGATCTGCCCATCTGGTCATCCTGCTGCCCTGTGAAGGATTGTACCCCCATCCCTGTACCCACAAATGCTTTGGATCTCCGTCAAGAACAATAAGGGTCTCCCAAGAGGCAGGAACTGGGACATTCAGTAGCTTGCCTCACGACAGACCACCAGCTCAATCCCATGATCCAACTACAAGTTGTTTAATATAAGATATTGGAGCTTCAATCACTGTAGCTACTGGCAACAGACTTGCCATCCAATAGATCTTCATTAACAATTTAAAGTGTACTCATTCCAATTACCTGTGGTCACCATAGTAGGCACAGATTGTCCTATCAGAATTTGATAGGGCAGACCTCCAAATGTATCATCCCCATCACTGAGTTGGTACACCGTACTTGTCCAGTGACTAGATCAGCCTTGAGAATGAAACATCACTGGTGATGTTTTTGTAAACTAAAAGAAGACAAGCAAACTGGTTAATATCTTGAAACTTGGCAAGCCCCTGCATGTAGGTTCCCACCCAGCCCCAGGCAGGCTAGGAGGCTATGCCTTCTGGTTGGCACCAAATCTTGCAAGGACTCGGCATCTCATCAAAGCCATAGCTTTGCTCATCTGTTCTGGGAGATTACAGGAGCTGTTCAATCCTGTGCTCATGTTTTCCACAACTTTCTCCCATTTCAAAATCTAATTCGGATTTTCATTACCCGTGGTCACCATGGTAGGCACAGAAAGTACCATCAAATGTTGATAGGGCAGATTGCTGAAAGTATGCTCCCCATCATAGGAACGTGTGATAGACCTGATGCTACCTGAAGTTATCAAAGTGGTCGGGCAAGACTAGATTGGTCTCATAAATACATGAATCTACTGATGTCAACGCTAGTCATCATATATTAGCTCTAGAAATACCACAGTTATTCAAGTAACAGATGGAGCAATCAAAGGATCCATAGTTAACTTAATAAGCCATTCACTGATTTACTGTACACAGGGTGTGTACATACATGTTCATAGCTTAATCTTTGAGACATGCCTATGTTACTGGCGGGATCAACCAGGAAGCCACAACTACTGGATAGAAGAAGGAGCTGCATGCTCACTCTGGACCGAGCGACACATCCCTTAAGAGACTGCTACGGGATGTCCTGCTTGCTGGCAGGGGGCTAAGGGGCCAGACTAGTCACAGTATCACCAGCGCGCCAAACCTGCACTGTGATCACAGAAAGGAGAGAGGGACAAAGGAACAGCCCCAGCAAGACACAGGGGCTATGGCTTGGGCAGTCAGGACACCCAACGGAATGGTCATCCTGAGATGTTGCAGAAATGTGCTGGCTAGAAAAGGACAACAGCCAGGCATGCTGTGTCCACACTATTAGGCAGCATCCAGGACTAGCACCACCTGACTCTATCAACTCTGTTCACACCACTGGGTGGGGGGGCACTAGCTGCCGACTACTTGGCCTTTGCCCTGGAGAGTGGCAGACAACGGAGTTGAACAGTTCAGGCAAGGTGCTTTTTACCTGAAACAATAGCCAAGACTGCCAAGCAGTCCTTCCCTAATTGGATCAAGTTTACCCAGTTGATCAGAGTACAGTGCTGGGTAAACCATCCACAAGCAGGGCACCCTGCTGGGATGTCCGCTTTGTATACCGGCCTGCTCTCAGGGGAAACAGGCTCGGAGGAAAAGCTCATGTTACAGGGATGGTAGGCCTTTCCAAGGGCCCCTGGGGTCTTGGAAAGGCTGGCTAGGGCCTGGCAGCACCATGGGAGAATGACTGGTTTATAAGGGTGCCACAAGGATCTTATGCCTACTAATTTAGAGGAAGGTTACCTGTCTTTCCACACACGTTAAGTGACAGAGGGGGACATTCAAGAATATGTGGCCAACTTCCTGGAGCCCTGGCTGGGCTCGAAGAGTCAACTGATCCCTCACTGAGACTTCCAGAGCAGCATGGCCACCTGGGCACGCCATTCATTCCTATGGCTTGCGCAGCCATATAACTGGACTAAGAGCTACAAGATTGCTAGGTGAAGGAGAGCCATTTGGTCACACAATGCCCAATGAATCAGTTTCTGCTTGACCTTGGAGGGGCAGGCGCTAATCTGACCGGGTTCTTGCAGTGTGTGCTGGGCCTCAGGCATGGGGCTGTGAGGGGATCTCAAAGAGCTTTAACCCAGGGTCTGGTCATATTTCTTTTTCTCCCAGGCAAGCAACCTGCCTGTGCCAGCGGGACCCCACCTTGGTCTCTAAGTGACACAGCTTGCCAGGGAATGGAGTCCAGGGCCAGGATCATTCACCATAGGGCTTGCCAGAGCACTGACCCCGGGCCTGGTCAGAACTTTTTCAACTGACAAAGCAGGGGAGCACTGCCCAGGCATATATGCCGGGTCAAAGCTTCTTAATCTGGACAAGTCGGGGAGACATCTCTGAGCCTGTGGCACCCCATCTCTGGAACATGGCAGTTTAGGGAATAAAGCCCAGGGCCATGGGCTTCCACTCCCAGGCCAGCAGGAGCAGTGCCCCAGGGCCGAATCAGAATTTCTGAACCCAGACTGGCAGCAGGCACATGGAGCTTAAGGTTTGGGGCTTCCACCCCTGGGTGAGCTGGAGCTCTGATCCAGGGCCTGTTAGAGCTTTTTACATCAGGAGAGGCCTTCCTTGGCCTTTAGAACCTCATCATAGGCTCTTTGAGGCATAGCGGGCCACTGAAGGGAGCCCGGGGACAGAGGCTTCCAGCCTCGGGCCAGCTGGGGCTCTGCCTCGCATTACACTGCATGATGGGGCATTACATGGGTGGAGTGTGGGTGTTCCCATGCATCATCCCCTGTATTATAACACAGTCCCAGATTTACCAGCACTGGTAGACTTGGGAATGCATCAGATTTGAATGCCTTCCCACCAGAGGTGCAAAGAGGAGAAATATCTTTATTTTTCCTTGCTGTTCCCTCTTTCTAAGTGTGCTGCATTCTGCATCTCACTTAGAAAGAGAAAAATGCCTCTGAGGGTTGTTTTTTGTGGAGGAAGGTGCCCCTTCCTGCACAAAATCAATCCTGCCTACAACGCATGCACCCTTCCACCACGCGCAAGCGTACCTGCGTTGGCACAAAGCAGCACATTTTGCACCACTTAAAGAGAAGGCCAGAAAGGGGCCATATAGTTTTGGGGCCATTTCCAAAGAGAATTGAGCCTCCCATAGTAAGCCAATACCACAGGATCTCCAGATCTTTGAGACGAAGGCACTAGGCTTTGCTCTCTGAGGGGTGGAAGTTTGGGGCTTTGCCATTATTTATGGGCTAACCAGATAGGACTCCTTCCTACCCTCTTACATTGGACATGGGTGTTAAAAGGGTAGAGGATAAATGTTTATTGCACCTGCTGCTGTTTTGGAGGTGTTTATGGTCTACCCCAAGCTAGCCCTTTACGTCAATGCACTACAGGAGGTTATTGAAACAGATCGTTATCATAAAATCCATTGGCTTTAAATAGTTGCTTATTTCCATTGGTCTAGCTTATTATTGGGAGTACCTGTTTGTGAGCCCTGCCTCTTCAAAAGAACTTTTAAAAAATCTCTACTGGGCAAAAACATTATCTGATGACATCCATAAAGCAGCTAGTGCACTTTATCAGGCGAGTTTCTCGATTTTAAAACCTCTTGTGCTTATGAGCAGTTCTGGGATATTATTATAGTGCAGTTGGACAGAAAGCTGTATTTCCAGTTTAGAGTGGCCACTTCACAGCTGAAGTCATTTACTTCTAAATGGCTGGCATCTGAATCTCCAGTTTGGCCTGTGTGCAAAGGAAACTGTCTACCCTGCTCTTTTTGCTTGCCCTGCTTATGCCCATTCATGTTCCTTTCGGCTTTTGTTTCTTTGCAGACAGCTAGGTACCAGAAGTCATGGCACAGTTCTTTGAATACTTAGATATGACTCCCGGCCTTTATCTTACTTTGCCAAATACTTCAGTGCTATGTGTCTGGTTTGTAGCAAGGTTCTTTGTTTGCATTTATGACATGCTTGTTTTATATTCATTCCTAGTATTATGTTTTTTTATCCCGCTGTTAATGTCTGTGATTTTCGTTTTTTCCCCATTTTGTGGATTTTTTTGCACACTTTGTATGAACTGTTGTTTTTATGTATTTACTTTTTAATGATACTACTCCTGTATTTATTTAATCATTTTCGGTTTAGAATGTTAATGCAAATACGTTTATGGCTTTGTAGCCAAAATAACGTTTTAAAACTGTAAACTGTAATTTGAAAAAAGTCATATTTCTGCCCTCCCCCTTTCAAGCTTGCAGCACGGCAACTTTAACTTTAACTTTTAAGCAACCAGGGAGAAATAGAGGCATACACACATACACACTCACACACACATGCAGACATTTCATTGGATATTTTTAGTCCTGCAATGCATAGTTATTGTGTCCAAGCATGTAAAACTGATGACATTGGTGAAACTATTTGAAATAATGCTTATGTCATGCTTAGAGCCACTGAGGAGCACCACATTTTACAGCAGTATTGACTAAACTGGATGGTTAGAACATGCAAATGTTGTGAAATAATGCTGTACATTTTGTGGCAATAGTACTTCATTTTTCTGTCATTTTTAGGTCTTGGAAAGACCTACAAAAGTATTGTTTTCAATATACATAGAGTGGAATTTGGGTCGGCTCCTTCATCATGATTGGATGACTTTGTTTGGTTTGTTATTTCCATGTGTCTGATTCAATGGCTTTCCTCTCTCTTCTTGTATTTGTCCTGCCCACGAACGTTTCAGTCTCAAATAATCCAGATTGGATGAGAAGTGCTCTTCAAGTGCATACCTAAGCAATCTCTTTTCTTCCACTGTATAGAACACTCCATGGGAGTAAATGTGTTTCGTTTCTCTCTTCCTCCGTTCTCCTATGCCTACTCCCTTTTATTCCCACCCAATTCTCACACTCCCTTCTCGCTTCCTGTGTTTATGGGCTGCTTGTCATCTCTACACCTATAATGTTGTCCACGCCGCTCCTGGCTTACTCCGCATTCTGTGTTCAATTATCTTTTTATTATTCTTTTTTTTACATTGACTGGCATCTGGAGAATACTGGCAGGCCACTTACCAGCTTTTTCATGCTTACCACAACTTCTTCAATATTTTCTCAAATATTAGTTTACCAGTCTAATATGGCCATCTGCCATGTTAGATCAGTAAATTAAAGCCGATGACCACTTGTGTTAAGACAAATGTTCATAAATGAATGACAATAGACATGTGCACATGCATCATAATAGAATCATCCGTCAGTGGCCATCTTGTTTTTTTTTTTCATATATAAGACCAATTCCAAGAATTTAAGCCATGCTTTTGCATGTGGTTTGACATATGGAAATGCATGCAATTGAAAAACAAACATTGGCTCCTAGAGGGAAGAACAATTAGCTTTGCCAGTTATTGTTAAACATGTTAACATTGTTTGAGCAAAGTTTTCACATCAATAGAATGAGTTTAATGATTAAATACAGAAACCAGCACCCAAAAGGTGTCCAGTTAACATTTGCCATAAGCTTGCCATTGTGCAGCAACATATGTAGCAGAGCTTTCAGTAACATTTTTATCCGTTTATTTGTAAATGATGCAGGAGATAACTGACTCTGTGGCAAGTTCAACATATCCTAAATTATGCAGGAAAGACCACTGCTGCCAGAATGACATAATTCCAGTGAGCTCGATCATACTGCTTAATTGTAGTTTGGGTATTTTATTCCAGTTTTCCATGATGGTTTCATAGAAAAGAAAAATTCCATCAATGTGTAATAATTACTCATATCACTACTAAATAAAAGATAACGTATTGTGTGATATAAAAAGTGGAGGGCGGATTGGGATTTATGGTTAACAGGGTACTTTAATTTACCTTGTGAATTACCTGTGTTTTAGTATTTGTGTAGTAGCCAATATTAAACCTGATTAAATTTGTAAGTCATCCTTAGATACAGATATTTCCAGTGAAAATATCTGTGTTTTAAAACATAATGTTGTAGCGTCATTGAATCTACTCCTTAATCAGTTATCCCAGTTTGGAATAAGACTTCATGTTTCAATTCGCTAATAAGCATTGGTTGCCACAGCCAGTGATGACTGTAAACAACTATTTGCTCTGTATTTCAGTGTGCCCAATTACTAAAGATTATCGTATGGAGGTGCCTCGCTCACCAACGCGGCAAGTTTCTCTGATGTGGCAAGATTTCTGACACAGCAAGTTTCTTTAAGCGATGGAGTTCTTGAAAATTAACAGGGCTGATTCCGCGCCTGTGATTCGATATTCTGTGGGGTGGTGAACTCTTGACATAACTTGAGTATCTCTGATGGAGTCAGGCAGGCCCTTAGAGGCTGGGCCATCATTTCCAGGGTAGGAGTGGTTTTCGTCACCCCTCATCCAGGTCAGATGGAGGAGAGAGGAGCTTTGGGCCAGAAAGGGCAGCACAGACCACACACTCACTTATTGCGTGTGAAAGACAGCTTTATTGAAGACAACTCTACATCACATCAACCATAAAACCCTAGTCCTTTGCCTCACAAAACTAGACCTCACTGGACATTACTTAACCTACCCCTAAGTGTCCTGCCCCCTTAACATCTTTACCTTGTAACTGTAACTCCTACCCTGGCATTGAACTGTTAAACTTTACATCCATAACACTTTAAACTACATCTATTACCATCTATCTAAGTCTGATAACTTTTAACTTTTAATTTGTTGCATCCTCGATGTTTAAATGTATTACCACCCTCCATTGTCTTCATTCCCCTATGTTCACAACCATCAACTTAATGTATAACTTTGGCAACTGAAACTGCCCACCGCCACTCAGAAAAGCCCCACCCCCACACTTTTTTTACCCTCCCCTAGGAACATCTGTTATCTTGGTTCCCCTTCAATGTTTTTTAAAACACCTCCTTGATTTTCATCAAATATAGCTCTGTCCCATACTTGACCAAGTGCCACCACCACTCAAACAAATTCCAGTGCATGGTACCTCAACTCTGGATGTTCCACCCGCACAACCCTTTCCTCTCAGCAAAAACCGTGCATGTACCAATTGATTTTGCACCTGACCTTATCAAAAGTGATGGTCTTAAGCGCCTCCCTCCATTGTTGCCTTGGAATGAATTCTATCCATATGATGAAAGTTTCTGACCACTGTCTCATAATTTCCAGCATGTCCCACTTCATTTCTGTTAACAAAGCCAGTCCCTCGCAAACCACCAAATCATTTTCGCCCTGTAAAAAAACAATAATATTCGGACAACTATAACTCCTTAATAAGTTATTCAAGAATTGGAACAGCACCAGACATTTCATACCACCTTTCCCATGCCAAGTCACTTTAAAGAGGTGGTCATCAAGTCTGAGGTTAGCACCTTGTCCCTTCTGGAGTTCATGCCTTTTTTCCCACTTAATAATAGAATATCCTATAATCCAGTTTGACAATTCAATCGCCTCCGGCACAGCTACTGCACCTGAAAAAAACAACATGTGTGAGATACAGTTAAAGGACGCTACTCAAACCACCCCTGTTCACTATTTGCATGTACCGCTTAAATACTCTGATTACATTTGCTCTAACTGCATATTCCTATCCCTGCCCCACCCACCTCCGCTGAGGTGGGGGGGGCAGGCATCAATTTTAAAAGAATGTGTACCATAATCCCCTGGGACTTCCCCCTGGTTTAACAATGCTTTCCACAATACCCACAGCAGCTGATACACAGTCAACCATGTCCCTTCCATGTGGCAGAAAACCACTCCTTGCGCAGCCCCCTGACTGCCTGCCACCTTTTTTCCCATGGTACCAGACATACGTCCCTTCCAGGGAATGCTTGTAACAAAACCATCTTCCCCCTTGCCCTCTGGTCTGTTTTAGATTGACAAATGCACAACTCAGTCTTTTTGGTGTATAACCCCAGAACAGTTTGCCCATGAATGCAAATCCAGCCAGATTCCCTACTATAGTTACTTTAGACAAAACTTTTATAACCAATGTTAGTATTACTGTACTACATCCTTTTCCCTACTCCACCACTCCGACCTTCATTCTGCCCCCCATTATAAACTCCTGCCATGCCTGTGAAAAGTATTTGTTGGTGGATTCCGCCAATGACCATACCACCAACTGAAGCATCCTCTGTCTCCTATGTTCCACATGTTTGCTGGCACAGGTGTCCTTTCTCTGTCTGCCACGTGGCCAGCCCATGGAACCACTCACACTGTGAATGAGACAAAGCATTCGCAATGTCATTGTCCATCCCTGGTACATGCATCACCTTAAAGGCTACATCATGTTTCAAACAATCCAACACAAAGATGCGCAGCAACTTAAGGACCTGTAAATCTTTTGCTGACTGCTGGTTTACCACATGTACCACCACCATGGCCGCCTTCCTCGAGAGATGGCCGCCTTCCTCGAGACAAACGGATCCCTCGACCCCTCACAGTCCGGCTTCCGAGCCAATCACAGCACCGAGACCGCCCTCATCGCCGCCACCGATGACATCCGAGCCCTGATGGACAATGGAGAAACAGCGGCCCTCATCCTCCTAGACCTCTCTGCGGCATTCGACACGGTCTGCCACCGCACCCTAGTACGGCGCCTCAGCAACATCGGAATCCAGGACAAGGCGCTGGACTGGATCATCTCCTTCCTCGACGGAAGAACACAGAGAGTCCGCCTACCACCGTACAAGTCAGAGGCCTCCGAAGTCACCTGCGGCGTCCCTCAAGGATCATCTCTGAGCCCCACCCTCTTCAACGTCTACATGAGCCCCCTCGCGGCCATCGTACGCAAACACAACCTCAGCATAATCTCCTACGCCGACGACACCCAACTGATCCTCTCCCTGACCAACGACCCCGCCGCCGCCAGATCCAACCTGCACGAAGGGATGAAAGAGGTAGCCGAGTGGATGACGACCAGCCGCCTGAAACTGAACTCGGACAAGACGGAGGTCCTCATCCTGGGCTCCTCACCCTCCGCCTGGGACGACTCCTGGTGGCCTCCCGCCCTGGGCACCGCACCCAAACCGACAGACCATGCACGCAACCTGGGCTTCCTCCTGGACTCCTCCCTCTCCATGACCAGGCAAGTCAACAACGTCTCCTCGGCGTGCTTCAACATCCTACGCATGCTACGGAAGATCTTCTGGTGGATCCCCACCGAGACCAGGAAGACCGTCACCCAGGCCCTCGTCACCAGCCGACTGGACTACGGCAACGCCCTCTACGCCGGTACCACCGCCAAGCTCCAGAAGAGACTCCAGCGGATCCAGAACGCCTCAGCCAGACTCATCCTCGACATCCCACGAACCAGCCACATCTCCGGACATCTGAGAGACCTTCACTGGCTCCCCGTCAACAAAAGAATCACCTTCCGCCTCCTCACCCACGCACACAAAGCCCTACACGACCAAGGCCCGAGCTACCTCAACAGCCGAGTCAACTTCCACGCTCCCAAACGCCACCTCCGATCAGCCAACCACGCCCTCGCCGCCGTCCCCCGCATCCGAAGAGCGACTACAGGAGGAAGGTCCTTCTCCTACCTGGCCGCCAAGACCTGGAACTCCCTCCCGACCGACCTGCGCCTGACCCAAGACCACCTCTCCTTCAGGAAGAAGCTGAAGACCTGGCTGTTCGAGCAGTAGCGGCACCCCCCCTCCCCCCCCCCCAGCGCCTTGAGACCCTACGGGTATGTAGCGCGCTTTACAAGTGTCACTGATTGATTGATTGATATTTCTCTACCCAAAACAACACTTCTTTGTGAGCCATCTCCATCCCCCAAAGAGTCAATACCACCAATGAGGGGGGAAACTCAAGAAAAGCAATGCTCCTGCTTCTGAGTTTCTATGTTGTGGGCCACTTCTCAGTGTACCACCTGCTCTGCCAATCAAGACAGAAACCACAGCCCGCAGAAGCATCAGAATATATCTGCACATCCCAGTCACATTTCCTTTGAATTATCATTGGGATGTCATTGAACTCCTCCATGAACTTCTGCCACAATCTCAGATCTACTCTTAAGCCTGCAGTCAACCGCATGTGGTGATGAGGCAATGACAGCCGGCTAAAGGTATGCCTAAATGCCTACAAAATGTCCTACACCATGGCTACTCCACCCACAAAATTCAAATGGCCTAGCAGGACCTGCACCTCTTTGACAGTCACCTTTGATTTCTCCAACATTGTGCCTTGCTCTAGGTGCATTTGCGCCTATTTTTCCCACTGGGAGGTGCACCTCCAAAGACACCAAGTCCAATTGAATGCCAAAATATGAGAGGACTCTTGCTGGCCCCCTTGTCTTTTCTGGTGCCAGGGGCACCCGGATGTCACCCGTGAGCAATTGAAAACTTGCCAACTGCTTTTGGCAGTCCACCGAACTGGGTTGACCCACAAAAAAGAAGTAATCAAGATAGTGCTTCACCATCCTCTTCCTTGTCTGTGATGTTAAAACCCACTGTAGGAAGGTGCTGAACTGCTTAAACAGCACGCATGATATCGCACAGCCCATGGGTAATGCTTAATCAACGTACTATTGGCCTTCAAATTGTATGCCTAGCAACTGGGAATCCTCTGGATTTAATGGCAGCAACCAGAAAGCTGACATAAGGTGCACTTTGAAAATTGTGAAAATAGGATGCTCACCTATTTGTCCAGCTATTCCAATCTGTCCAACTTTTCCCAGAGTGCATACAAACTGGTGTGGTGTCATGCCCCAGCAACACCCGGGTCAACAACATTACAAAATGGGGCGCATCTCGCCCCAACCAATCGCACTGCGAGCTTGCGCCATTGTGTCTATAATTTTTCTCCTCAATAATCCATGTAATACATTTATCGCAATCTTTTACTCCACACTTTACTCAAACATTGACTATTATACTTCACACGCGGTTTTCAATGCCATTTTCCCCGATTTCTTCTGTTCGAACTGTGCCCCTCCGGACCTCTCGTAAGAACATGATTGACGCAGGGTTCATTAAAAAGGCAGTGTTTATTCATACACCCAATGCATTTCAGGCTCAGGCGCCCTTCGTCAAGGGTCACTATGAATCACAATAAAAAAATAACCAATTGTTATTTATCATCGTAATCAAGGTGCACTTTGCCATGATGTGCCCCTTCCGGTCTTTGCCACCAAAGCCATAGCCACATCCACCAAGGAATATGACGCTGAGGTAATCTCCCATGCAATAAAATCATATAATGAACTATGGCCATGACAAGTGTTGTATAAGCCAAAAGTGGCCTTTTTTTGGGCACTACCCCAATAAGAGATATGATCAAATTGGGCATAGGCAACTTCTCAAGTGGCCCAAACTTCTGTCATTCTGACCTCCTATACCTCTTTCCTGAGCTTAGCCTGCACTACTTTTTAATCTTACTGTGCAGATTTCAAGTTCTCCGCTCACCTCACATCTATTGGGCCCTTGTACTCCAGCCGTAACCCTTACCGAAAACCATTGCTCAACAACTTTACGTCCTCTTCGTTGTGATACTGTGCCAACCCGCCTTCCATCATTGGCAATCAATTAGCATTTGGGCCTTTGCCCATATTTCCATGTGCCCCACGGCCTCCTCTGTTTCCTGTTGCCTGATTCCCCTGCTGTCCACTGTATGTCCATTGGTGTTGATTCCATTGTCCTGCCTGGGTGTTCTGTCCACTACTGTCTGTCCCATAGCACTGCACAAGGTGGTGTCTACCCACACATATAGAACATTTGTGCCTGAACTTGCAGTACTCTCTTGTACAAGAGCCTTTGTTAAAAACTCAACACAAGCCGATCTCTCCTCCCTGTGTCTTGGCCACCATCCCCACCCCACTCTGTGTGGGGTGGGCCTGAAAGGGACTATATACCAATTGTAGCCTACTCACCATAAATGCAGTTTTGCGAAACTTTACAGAACCCATGGTCTATTGGTATAAGTTGGTGTCAATTCCCCCCATTTTGTCTCAGGATCTAACGCTAGGCGTCCCGAAACTTTTCAACACAATGTGTCCAGGCATGCCTCCATACATAGTATGTGTTCTGCATATCATGTCCATATATTTTAATAGCATAATTCACCGCTCTGATTATTTTTTGCACTATACACTCTCAATATTCAAAAAAGTTGCTGTCCAGTTCTCCATTGTTGTAAGCACCCTAGGCCATTTTGACAATTCAAATTCCTCCTCTTTGGACCGCCCTTTCACCCTAAGTTTCTTGTGAAGACGCTTGAGCGTTTCTACGTACTCCCCTTTTCATATATTCTCCTTGGGTGCCAACCTTAAATGTGCTCCCAGATGTTTAGTCACAACCATGTATGGCAAATTCCTAATTTTCAGTTCCTTACTCTCTTTTGCTCCTGTGTCCTTTGCCCCTGTCTTGTCCTGCCCCACTGGCTCCACTTCTTTTCCCTGCAGCATACTCTGTTCTTCTTTTGCCCGGATTGTGAAATCCCTGGTTTGCTGTGCCTGCCCCTTTAACCCTTCCATTTGCACAAGACCCACCCTGGACTTCTTCTCCTCTGTTGGCACCTCTGTACTTACCTCTGCATCTTTACGTACAAACCTCTCCTTAAACGCATGTCCTTGCTACCCCTGTCCCGCACTGCTCACCCCCAAGGACACATAGTGTGTGTTGATTACCTTTTGCCCAGCACCTCCTGCACCCTTAGCCGGTGTCAAGGTCAGCCTCCACTCCAGAACCAGCTGCTCAACCATTTGTGAAGAGGCGCCGCCAACTGCTGCCTTCCGTCGTGTGTTTCCTCGAGCACCATGATGCTCCTGCAACACACTAGAAAGAACTACATTATCTGAACCCCCATGCCACTTGACCACCACCTGCACCTCATCCTCCACTACTTAACCTGCTTCCAAACTCTCATTGTAGTCTAACTGGCCTGATCTTCACCTACATGCAAAACCACCTGGGCTCCTCGCCCTGTGTATTCATACCGCTGTCTGACTTCCATGCAAAAATTAAAGCAGGTAGTGGGAGGCCAATGTGCCATATTATGCTCTTCTGTATGCTCCCCACATGCTGTTGCTTGGCGCCACCTTCCCAGAGGCTACATTGAGCTGTCCTGATTGCTGCAATACTCAGGCCACCCCAAACCTTCTTGTGGCAGTGTTGTAGCCATCCCACACTGGCATTCAGCTGGCCGCCTGAGACACTGCCATCTCAGCACCTTGGTGTCAGTGAGCTGCATATGACTTTCCTGAGTTTGCATGACTGCTGTGACCCTGTTCCTGAAAAAGAAAAGGTAGGTCCAGCGTGCCATTGTTAATGTCCCTGTCTACCTGCACTTCTTCCTGCTCTGGCACCCAAAGCCAACTCCCCCTACTTACCTTGCCCTGTCTACCTCCTACACCTCTCACTCACACACCTGTGCCTGATGCCCTGCCGTGAACCCCTCCTGCCGAATGACCCCCTCACCATGCCCACGCTGCCCCTTGTTCTGCACCTTGTTTCATGTAGGTCATAGTTGGAGGCCTCATACCTCAAATCCTCCTCTCCCACTACACAAACACACCCTCCCCATCTTCCTCCTTCTGTCCCTCCTCATCGCTCCACTCCAGCGCTGCGCTATCAGCACAAAATCTGGGCCCCTTAAGTGGTCTCAGCGTCTCCATCTGTTGTTTTTTATGCCCTACCCCTAAGCCACAATTGAGGTGCTGCTAGAACTTGTTAGAGATGTCACAGAGATTGTAGGGCTTTAGGGGCCCTCTCCAACCCACCACGCGTCGAGAGCGACAAGGGGGAGCCTTACTGGCTCCCCACCCCTGCCAGCCCCTACATTCCCCCCTCCTCCAGCTCCCCTTTTCTTGATCCCAAGAAAGGCTAGGCTCTACAATCCTCGAACTGTGAAAAAATAGAGGCAATAAGAAGGGCTCTTCTCATTTTCAGCTCTTGTCTTCATGGGAAGGCAGTCCTAGTGAGGACGGACAAAGTCACAGCCAAGGCTTATGTGAACAGGCAGGGGAGAACACAATCCATGAGCTTGAAAAGGTTAGCTCACTAGGGGCCTCATGTAGGTAGCTAAATACCGGTCGGTAACGGCCGAAATTCGGTAAATATCCCGTTACCGACCGGTATTTAGTCAAGTGAGATGTAGGAGGCCAAAAACCATTTTCGGTAAATATGAATCGGTAAATACCGATTCATATTTACCGAATTCTAAAATACCGCTTCATATTTTCCGAATACATATTTTCCGATTCGGTAAATATGAAGTGGTAATTATGAAGTGGTAAAACGGGAAAAGATATGTAGGTAAATTCGGTAATTAAGAAATCCATGAAATTCGGTAATTAAGAGTCGGTAATTAACACAGATTGAAAGCAGGTGGTAAGCATCAACAGTGCATATAAGCAATCCCAAAATGCAACAGCGTGGACAACATGGCCGCTCTGTATGTCATTGCAAGGCGCCTACGTCTACAGGCAGCAGGACTGAGGATTTGGAGACGGGAGGAACGCATTTACAGACAGCGAATCACACTCTTTCAACTGACTGACACTGAGATACATGAAAGGTACAGGCTACACCCCCAAACCATCATGGACCTGATAAGGGACCTGCACCCACTCCTGGACCAGCCAAAAAGAAGGGCGCATGCCATACCACCACATGTGCAGGTTCTCTGCAGCCTACACCTACTCGCATCTGGCAGTTACCAGGGGGTGACAGCTGCGGTGGGCGGTGTATCCCAGAGTTGCCTCTCCCGTTTCTTCAGGAAGTTCCTGGATGCCTTGATGCAGAGAATGCACCACTACATCAGCTTCCCAAACACACAGGCTGAACTGCAGAAAACTAAAACTGACTTTTATCACATGGCACAGTTCCCCCATGTCATTGGCTGTATTGATGGCACACACATCCCAATCTGCCCACCAGTTGCCACTGAGCACATCTACAGGAACAGAAAGTCCACCCACTCCATCAATGTGCAGGTAATCTGCGATGCAGGGAACATCATCACTGATATTGTTGCGAAGTTCCCTGGGAGCACCCATGACTCCTACATCTTCCAGAACAGTGGGATCTACACACGACTGCTTGCGGGAGAATTTGGAGAAGGATACCTGCTAGGTAAGTAACAGTGACGCTCCATAGTACTCAGTGCAAATCATAGTGTATTGAGGCATGTGACTGATGTTTCCCTTTTACTCACCTAGGCGACAGTGCATATGCCGTGCGGTCATTCATCCTCACTCCCTACCTACACCCATCAACCCAGAGTGAGAGACGATATAATGTGGCACACAAATCTACACGCAATGTGGTGGAGCGCACGTTCGGACGATTGAAGAGCAGGTTCCGCTGCCTCCATAAAAGCGGAGGTGCACGCCAGTACACACCCATCCTCTGCTGCAAGATAATTGCCACTTGTTCAATGCTGCACAACCTTGCCACGAAGAGAGGTACAGAGGTCGAAATGACATATATTGAGGACAATGATGATGAGTCTGCACAGCCAGAGGCCAACGCAGCAGGAGTGCCAACAGCAACAGATGGGAGAGTGAGACGGGCAGAGATCACATGCAACTATTTCTGAATGAGTAATGGGACACAGCCAGTAGTCGGATGCCATAACGTAGTTTAATCAGGCAGCACTACGCCACGACACAAAGGGAAACCTATTCCATCAACATTAAGAAATAAACTTATGTCAGTTAAGGGTTACTTCACCCAATAGTGTCATTGTTTTTCCTGACGCATTAATGTTTGCGCCCACGCGCACCAGTGCGGGATGGCATTGAGTGAGCGTCCTCACTGGCTGGGGTACCAGTGGCACCACCTTGCCGCCTGCTGCTCCGACGTGTGTCTGGGACAGGGGGGGTTATGCTGCTCCTGCTGGTCGTGTCTTCTGTGTCACCAGCATCCAAAGCGCTGGTTGTTGCAGACTGGCTGGTGAGCAGCACTTCTAGTGCACTCGTGACCCTCACCATCCCCCTGGACACATCTGTGCTGCAGTGCGCAAGGCCCTCCTGCATCGCCACAGAGCGCCTGCAGAGCAGCGAAGTGGCAGTCGCCAGCCGGTTCACTGCCCTTGAGGTCAGATCCTTTCTCTGATGTCCCCTGCGCCATGCTGCCCTGTCCTCATCATACTTTGAGCACAGCAGCATGATGGACTGGGACATGTCCCGCATGCCCGCTGCCATCTCAGCCATTCCCCCTGCCATGGCGCTGATGCCCTTGTCAATGTTTACAAAAGTCTCATTGAGGCCACGCATCTGTTGCTGTACGGACACCATTGCCCTTGCCTGGATGCGTTGGATTTTCACCATGGTGGCCTCAAGCCCTGAGGAGACTCCATGGTCCAGCCCTAGGGAGGTGGACTCTGCGGCCGTGCCCTGCGGTGCCGTCTGCCACCAGTGTGTGCTCCCTCAGAGTCAGAAGGCACACTGGCATGGGTTACATCCTGGGGTACAGTGGACGTTTCCGCCCCCCTCGAGTCTTCAGACGATGAGTCTGTCACATCCAACCTGGCAGCAGGACGCCTCCTCAACCTGTGCAATGCAGGTGGTGAAGATGGTGGTGACACCTGCAGGAGTGGGGATGCTGGCTGGAGCGGCGATGCTGGCTGGGGTGGTGTGACTGCCTGTGGTGCCGTTCCCTGGGCAGCACTGGTGGTGGCCTTCTCCGCGCTGTGTTTGTGGTGTGCCCTCTCTCCCTTGTCATGGGCAGTTCTGTGCGCAGTAGTGCCTGTGGACAGAAAAGCGACATCAGCTAAGTGTACCTGAAGCATTGATTTGCTGACATGACAAAACATTTTCTAAACAGTATCTCAATGTCCTCTGCCTGCTTCTCGCTACTGTGTGTCACATGCCCTGTTATTCTGTGCTAATCGTATTATGTTTGGGCTTTCAGGGACTACATCTCCCATGATGCATTGCTAGCATGCACTAACACCTGTACTGGAGTGGGATTCTCATTTCACATTTGGGGAGTTGGGATAGGGGTGGGGGGGGGGCACATTGCTGTGCAAGCGTCTTACCTTGTTTGGAGGTGCCTCTGCCAGAGCTGTCAGCGTCCCCAATCCCCACGATGCTTTCTGGCTCAATGGTGGTCTCCACTAGCTCCTCCTGTTCTGTCAGGGCTGGTGCCCTGTTGCGTCCACCTCCTGTCTGGCTGGCCTCTTTTCTCAATTCTGCCACCTTCCTCTTCGTGATG
Organism: Triturus cristatus; assembly: GCF_964204655.1. Lineage (NCBI taxonomy): Eukaryota > Metazoa > Chordata > Amphibia > Caudata > Salamandridae > Triturus > Triturus cristatus. The sequence continues at coordinate 394,107,199 of NC_140582.1, read as the reverse complement.
ATACGGATGTCGTACCACCGCTTCTTGAGGACATCGATGTCACTCCCATGGCATTCACCTGTGCCTGGATTCCAAGCCAGATCTTACGTTTCTCTGACTCAGGCACTTGCTGTGACTGTTTGCCAAAAAGCTTCTGGTGCTGCTTCACGACCTCCTCCACCAGTACTTGCAGCTCCTTTTGGCTGAATTTCAGCTTTCGCTTCCTCTCCCCTCCTTCCCTCTCTGTGTCCTGGCTGGCCATTGTTGCAGTTTCCAGGGCTGAATCAGGCAGTTGCTCTGTTCCTCTCCTCAGCACTCCCAGCCTCTCCAGAGTCTGCTGATTGTGTGCACCTGCCTGGGTGTGGCCACTTCCTGGTTGGGTGGGGTTTAGGTAGCACAGGATTGGCTGAATGAAGTCATGTGTTTTTGAACTACCGATTCGGTATTTACCGATTTGGTAATTACCGATTCGGTAAATACCACTTCGGTATTTACCGATTCTGTAAATTCCGATTCATGTTTACCGAATATTACCGAATCGGTAATGTTTACCGATTGTTGACCTACATATAACTTACCGATTCTTAAATACCGAATCGGTAAAATTCGGTATTTATGAATCGGTAAAAATTATTTACCTACATATGGCCCCAAATGTTTTCTTGGTCTCAGGGCTCCCTTCTATCTCTGAGAGCAATTCATATTCAAGGGACCTCCATTGTGACAGAAGACTTACTCAGCAGGGAAATTCAGTCTGCTCTGGAATTCACCTAAGATCCGAAACTGTTTTCTCTCTTGATTCTTTGCTGGGGTCTTCTGGTGGTGTATCTTTTTGCCTCACTTTTTAATGCCAAACTTCAGAAATGTTATGCAAAGGAAAGGGAGTTGCAAACTTGGGCGATAGATACACTTTCATGTCAGTGACCACAGGGCTTCTTGTGTGGCTTTACTCCATTTCCTCTCATCAGGCCTTTTCTGATGTGAGTGAGAAAGAAGTGTATGAATGTAATTCTGGTTGACTTACACTGGCCATCTCTTAAAATTATATTTTTGGTGGCAATTAAATCAGCCAGGATACTTGGAAGTTGGGGGAATGGTCTTGTCAATGTCCCTTTTGCAAAGTTTTTCTGGTGGGTGTGTTGGACTTGGCACTTTTTTGAGGGTTATCCCCAAACATTTTGCTTCTTCCTCCTATTTTTTCTTGACCTGTTGTTGTTGGCTATAGGACTCTGGGCACTTTAACACTGTCAGTTGGTCAGTCAGTCAAGATAATGTGTATTTAGACCATTAGTCTTTAAACAACACAAGAGCAATACATTTATATACACACTAATATCATAAATAATTTCATCAACCAATACTATTAAAATAGCCATCCTTAAAGATAGATCAGGTAATTTTCATAACACTTCGCTGCTCTGCCCCACAATATGTGTACGGTATAATCATACCACCTCTTAATACATACCTGATAAAAGGATACATTTAAAAACCCTAAAAGATAACTATCCTATTTACAATTCTTCTGCTTGAATCGAGCTGAGGTCCTTCCCCTTCGCATTATTCCTTACTTCTCCATGGTTTCATTGTTCGATAATTACACCATATAAAAGTTTTTTGCTGCAGCCATATACCTTCCAATAGCTATTAAGATATCAAGGTTACACATATAGACATGAAGTTCTATGGCTTGGGTGCAACACATAATTCCGTATTAAAAAAATAGGGCATAGAAACACTTTTCGCAATGGTAAAATGTTTAAACAGTCTAATAGTATGTGCATGATATCACATTTTGTACCCACATTGCACCTCAATTCCTATCGGGTTGTATCCTTTCCTTTTTTATTCTCTCATTTGTTATCCAGGGATTGATACCAATTCTTAAACTTAGTATTTCACATCTGAGCAAATAATTAGGTAATCTCTCCAAATATGGGAACCGAGGGCCATATTATCAAGGAACGGCGATAACATTATTGCCGCTTTAGTGGCAGGAAACTGCCACTAAAAGCAGCAACAATGGGCTTGATAATATGCCACAGAGAATTCCAGTAAAAGCCCATGTTCTGGTGTGAACATGGGCTTCTATTGGAATTCTCTGCGGCATATTATCAAGCCCATTATCGCCGCTTTAGCGGTAGTTTCCTGCCGCTAAAGCGGCGTTAATTTTAATGCCATCCTTGATAATATGCCTGCAGGTTTCCTTCTGCAAGCTACTTAAAATAAATTGTGTCAATTTTTTCTCTCTCAAGTACTGCCAATCTTCTTTCCGAGAGCTTTCTTTCCCTAAGGCTCTTAATTCACTCTTAGTAATTTCTGGTTGTAACGTATGCTGGCATAGACTCACCTTCAAATTTCCACATATTGATTCAAAAAAGATTCTAACTCCTTTGGTGTATTTTAAGTCACTGTGCTCAATCCCCTTCTTACACCATTGGGAAATTTCATGATCTTCATAAGACTTTGCCAAATGCCACTTGGGCCTGTATGTTCAATGAGGTCATACCCAACTGCATTCCTATTGCCTGTATCATGGCAGAGCCTGGTAGGGACATTAATGTTTTCAAGCCCTTCTCATCATCATTATCCCATGCACTTTTGCCACTTAGGTACAACATTTCTGCTCCATATTGTATTTGAGAAGGTATATTGGCACTATAAGCTTTCATCTGTGGTCTATGGGACATCTCTCCATAAACCATTTGTGAGAAAGTGCCATCTTTCTTGCATGGTATGCCCCCACTTTTTGCTAAATTGCTGAATGTACTTTGACTGAGTGTACCCTGGACTCCTGCCAATCAGGTGCCCAGGGCCTATGTTCCTTCCTTAAAACACACAAACTCCAAATTGACAAACCCTGGCCACTTGTCAGCCCCTAGTAAATGGTACCCTAGGTACCCAGGGCCTTGTGACCAAGGAAGGCCCCTAAGGGCTGCAGCACTCATTGTGCCACCCTTAGGGGCCCTGTACCCTTACACACACACACACTGCCTTTGCAGGCTGAGTGTCTGGGTGCAGGACAAAATGAAGAGTCGACATGGCACACATCTCTGTGTGCCATGCCCAACACCCACACTGCCAAGGCATATGTCAGCCACCCCTCTGGCTGGGTGCCTTATGCCCATGGTGTGGGCACAGGAGCAGGAGCCCTGTGCCCCTACAGTACCCAGGTCCATTCCTGGTCACCGTAAGTGCAGTGCTGCCATTTAAGAGTACATGGTGCTGAGAGCTCGTCAAACACGAGCTCCACAGCACCATAATGGCAACACTAAAGACTGGGAAGTTTGGTATCAAACTTCTCAGCACATTAAACCCACACTGATGCCAGTGTGAGATTTAATGTACCAAGCACCCCAGAGGGCATCTTAGAGATGCCCCCTTACAACTAACCTACAATCCACGTCTGCTCTGAGGCTGCCCAGGCTGCCACACAGCAGACACGTTGCTGGACCCCTGGGTGGGAGAGCCCCTGCTCTCCCGGGCCTGCAACAATGCACATCCTGGGTGAGGTGATAAATCTCCTCCCCCAGGATGAGCAAAGGGAAGCTTCAAAGGCCTGCCGCCTCTAGGAGTTTCCCCAGGCCACTGCAACCCCCCACTCTGGCGGGAAGCTTGGCCGGAAACCCCATACAAGGACAGGGGGTGTGCCAGCCTGCCACCCCACCCCTCAGGTGGGGGAGGCGCGGTGAAGCACATTTCCGGGCTCTCGCCATCTTGAAGATGGGAGGCTCTACCCTATCAGGATTAGGCTACTGCCCCCCTCCCACAGGAGAGGGGCAGGATAGGGGGTGTACCCACCCCAGGACAAGGACCCATTGGTCACTGACCTTCACCTACCTGTAACGCCCCTAAATCTAGTATTTAGGGGCACCCTGAACCTTCCTTCCCCAGATTCGAAACTACAAGAAGAGCAAGAAGAACAAAGACCTGCCCTGCAGCTGCTAAAAAGAGGAAGACACCAACTGCTTTGGCCCCAGCCCTACCGGCCTGTCGACCCTCGAACCTGCTCCTGCTCCAGCGCGGCATCTCTTGTGGCCAGCAACCTCAGAAACCCCGGAGGACCTGGCTACCTTTGAACTCTGATTCCCTGGGACTCCCATGAGTAGAGGCTCTACTCAGAACCTACCTTTCCCCCCTGGCAGCAGCCCGGAACCGCGATCCCAGCCCACTCTGCACCCGCCAAGCCTGGCCGGTGCCGGAGTGAACTAAACCCACGAGGACGACCCCACGGCGACTGTGACCCCAAGTCCGGCACCCAAGGACCCCCCTCGACTATCCTGAAGAAGCTTGCAGCCTCAAAACAGAGTGCCACCCCAACCGCGATCAACAAGAGGGTAAGATTTCCGACATCAAAAGGCACCCCTGCACTCGGCGCCCCACGGCCCTCTGTGCCCAATCCCGGGGTACCTACCTATCCTTCAACTACCCAACTTACCCCTCAAAGTGGTGGTGGCACCCGAAGAGTCCTCGTCCCAGAGCCTGCAGTCTTTTTCCAAACCGGAGATTTCCCTTAGAAACCAATTGAGCGCCCGACGGCTCAAAAGCACCCTGCAGCCAGCCGCCCGAGTGGCCCTGGCAGTGAAAACTCTACTCTAACCTACTTCCCCACTTGCCCTGAGTAAGTGACCAGGAGCCCAGCTCCCACAGCCACGTGGCTTGCCAGACAGCAGCCACCAACCAAGGCCCCCCTATCCCTCATAGGATAACATTGGGCCTAACTCTCTCTGCACCCGGCCGTCCTGAAACCGCTGAGGGTGAACTAACTGTACCTACCTGACACTGGGAGACCCCTGAGTCTATGCTCAGAACTTCAACTCTGCCAGTCGAGAACTTACCCTTAAACCGCGATCTTCATTTTTCTCATAGGGTAACATTGGCTGGCTTTTTCTTGGAAATTCTTCTAAGTGCGAACTTTTCAAAATTCAAAATATTCACCAAAAATCAGCCGAGTACCAAAAACGAATTTACTCACCTGCTCTTAGGTGAACTCCCAGTGCTGGATCTTGGTGCCCAGCACTGACTCTGAAAAGTACCCCCAACTACACTTACCTGTAACTCCTTCTTCTTCCATAGGAAACCATTGACTGCTTTTCTGTGAAATTTCTTCTAAGTGTTGATTTCTGCAATCTTGAAATATTCTTTTAAAATCGTACAATTTCTGCAAATGTAATTACTTACCTGTTTCTGATAAAGACCCCAGTGCTGAGTCTAGGTACCCAGACCTGGATTACAAAAGTAACGATAAAGTACTCTACCTGCAACTTGAATTTCTTGCCATAGAGATCCATTGAATGTTTTCTTTGAAATATTTTCTGTGTCAACTTTTGAAATAGCTAAATATTATTTAAAAATCAGTACAGTAATTAAGTCGACTTTCACCACTTGATTCTGAATATTGTCCCAGGGCTGGATCTAGGAACCAGACCTGGAATTCCAAAAGTAATCTGAAAAGTAATTTATTACAAATAACCTGAATTTACCATTGAGCTCAATGCATTGTTATGTTTAGGAAATAGGATTGTTTATTGCAATCAACTGTGACTATTTACAAAAATCCATTGCTTATTGCAAAAGTATTTATATTCAACCTCTCATTCTGAGAAAGTATATTTTTATTCCCTTTGTGGTTTTAAAAATAAAACAAGCATATATTTTATATATATAAACCATTGGCCTAGAGTTCAGTTATTGAGTGTGTGAGACCATTTGCTGACTGAGTGTGTACAACAAATGCTTTACGCTGTCCTCTGGTACTGCCTTACTGCTCGACCAAGCTACCACTTTAGAGAGTAAGGTCATACCTAACTTTAACCTCTATCAGCCCCTGGGGGACTGTGGACTCTGTACACCCTGTACCTATTAGGGAACAGTATATACAGAGCCACTTTCTCACACCATTTATATTTTTTCAGACCACACACTAATACGTGGGCCCTAGCTTTTAGGGCCTCCATATGTGTATGCCATTTCTGAGACCTTTCAAACTAGACCCCTAAGTACTTATACTCATTTACTATTTCTAGTTTTTTAGGGCACAGGTACCACTTAAACGTATGTACTTTCCTCCCAAAGCATAGAACTTTAGTCTTATCCATGTTGACGAGTAAGTGCTTTGACCTGCAGTAGTTGCTGAACACATTCAACTTCCTTTGAAGGCCCAACTCTGTCTGGTCTAAAATTTCCAAGTCGTCTGCTTACAGCAAGCATGATATTTGATTTCCGTTCATTCTATGACTTGCACTTCTTTCCACCTCTAATGCAGTAGGTAAGTCTGCTAAGAATATGGCAAAGAGCTGGGGGACCAGGATGCACCCCTGCCTCAAGCCATTATTAATTGCTGTATTCTGAGTCAGAGTCCTCTCCGTGTCCTTGATGACCCGTGCCTATTTCTGTCTATGTAACTCTTGAATTATGGTCAGTATCCCCTTTGGGATGTCATTTTTTCCAAGATGTCCATGGGGAAGTTGCGGTCTACCAGGTCAAAGGCTGCACGGAAGTCTACAAAACAGCAGAACAATTTCCCTCTGTGTTCCGCTGACTTTCGAGCGAATGACCATAGAGCGAAACAGTGGTCGACCATGAAGTAATCAGTGCTAATCTGTGTAAATTACGAACATATTTGCTTATCCATGATTGGCATATTTTATTTACTGGTAAGTCCCAAGTAAAGTGCACTAAGTGTGCCGTGCCTGTAAATCAAATGCTACTTGTGGGTCTGAAGCACTGGCTGTGCCACCCACATGAGTAGCCTTGAAAAGGTATCTCAGACCTGCCATGTCGACCTGGCAAGTGCCCCCACTTGCCAGACCCTAACCTTCACTTTTCTTACATATAAGGCACCCCTAAGGTAGGCCCAAGGTAGCTCCATGGGCAGGGTGCAATGTATGTAAAAGGTAGGACATGTATTGGTGTGTGTGACATGTCCTGATAGTGAAATACTGCCAATTTTGTTGTTCACTATTGAAAGGATATCTGGCCTACAGGATAGAATGGGAGATACTTTGTAGCATGCTACAAGTATAACCTCCGACTGGGACAAGGTAGAGAAATAAATTTTAGCCTCTATGAACTCAGAATTTAATAACACAACTTTTAGTAAAGATGGCTTTCAAATTTTGTGTTTGAAAATGCCACTTTTAGAAAGTAGGCATTTTCTTTTTTAACCATTCTGTTTGCCTCTGCGTCTTTGTGGATTGACTGTCTTTTTTTTTAGTAATAGGGGTTGAAGATGTGCCTTCACTGTAGACAGCCACTTGGGATTTGAGGTGTGCCTGGCCCTTCCTGGAAGACTCAGAGCTGAGCTGAATGGCACTTGGCTACATTTAGAGTAGTGGGACGAAATTTCCTTGCACCTGAACAGGACCTGTGTCCCTTGCACAATGCTGTCTCCACCCCCTGTGGTTATGTTTCACCACTGAGGACAGAACTGGTTTGGACTGGGCTCAGAGACCCTTGCAAAAAAAGAACAAAGATGAAATTGGGTATAAGTAATAGACCTTGAACCCCTGAACTTTAGATCACTTCTGGACTTAAGCGGAACCTTTGCCAAGGAGTAGAATTGAAGAGCTGTGAGGAGGAGTACTGTCCCTTTGCTGTGTGCTGTGTTCTGTTGGCCTGCAGTTGCTGTTTCTGCAGAGGAAAAGACAAAGGCTAGAACTTTGCTGTGAACCTGCTTGAAGAGAACGTCCAAGGGCCTGAGTGTGCTGGCCTCCTGATCTGAAGTCTCAGGGACACAATGACTTCACCCCCAGCTCCCCTGAACTCTACTGCTGAGAGTTCTGACATGCCAGGATGTGCCTATTCAAGTTTTGAGCCTCTGGAGGTTGTTCCTGCTGTTGGGAACTTGAAGACACTTAAGAGAATTAAGAAAATCTGTCTCTGATGCCATGAGCATTGCTGCTGTGACACCGTGACCTGTACTGAAGCCAGGGGCACTGCTCATGAAGTGCAGGATGCACTGCTCTGCCTGCACCACAGCTCTGACACCCTTTGACCTCTGCCGACGCCTGTAGTTATTGGCATTTCCCAATGCCAGAGCTCGCACCGACTCCGTCATCGCCATGGCCTGCATCCTGTTATGACTGCCGAGGGCAACTCCACATACTAGACGACTTTGCACCGTCATCGGAATGGATGCCTCACTGCCGACGCAAGTGTCTTCCCCTGTCCTGGAGGTGACACATCGCCTCCTCGCGGACACAATACTTCGCCTTCCCCTTGGAAGCCAGGGAGCCGGCCTCTACCATGGAACCGGTGCCTCACCTCCATTACACCGTGCATCGTCATAGACTTCATTTCCAAGGTGCTGTTTGTTTAGGGGTCAACGTGTCTCCGTGCCCGACATTGTACTCCTTGCTGTCGGTGTCGTACTTTGGATTTATTGCTGTCATGACATCGCAATAGCCCCAGGTGGAGCTATTTGTTTTCTACAAGCTTTATTTTTGCAATAACTGTTCTAAAGTCATATCTTATTACCTGTGTGCTGGATTTTTATAATTTTGGTCTTGTTGAGTTTAGATAAAGATAATTTATTTTTCCTAAACTGAATTGGTGTCCATTTGTAGTGTTGTCACTGTATTACTGTGTGTCTTGTGTACAAATACTTTACACATTGCCTTTGGGGTAAGTCTGTCTGCTCGTGCCAAGCTACCCATGGGGTGAGCAGGGGTTATCTAAAGTGTGTATCCACCTTACCCTGATTTGAAGCAAGGGTCCCTATTTGGACAAAGGTACCTACGTCTGCCAACTAGGAACCCTCATTTCTAACAGGGTATTTTTAGTCACTCTTTCTTCTTTCATACCAAAAATCAATTCCCTTTTCTATAAGCAGCAGGAAGTAATTTTGCTGGAGGTTTTTGCTTCCCCAACCTCAGAGGTGGACAGTAGGTTTCTCCTGTTTGATGTGAAGATGGCTCTTTTCATCTGTGTGGAAAGAGTGCATTCTTTTGGGAAAATTGACTCATTGTTTGTGATGTTTGGTAAAGGAAAGAAAAGGGGAAAGATGGCAACGGCCACTTTGAGTTGATGGATCAAGTCCTTGATTGGAAAGGCCAAAGGCCTTCAGGGACAGGTTTCGCCCTTATCGATTCAGGGTAGATCGCCACGCAACATGTTTTCTATGGTGGCGAAGCTCCATGCGGATTCTTTTTCTGAGACGTGCTGAGCATGTACCTGGTCTGCTTCCTCTACTTTTTCTAAACATTATAGGCTCTCTGATATCCAATCAATTCATGATGTCTTTGGATGCAAAGTTTTTTCTTCTATCAAGCAATAAGAGAGTTTGGTGTTATATTTGCAAATAATGCTTCTTCTTTGAGCAGCAGGCATTGCCAGCTGTCCTGGTTTCCTTGCTTGCTGCACTCAATTGTTATGGATTAAAGTAGGGTAATGCTTAAATTAGTTACCATATTGAAACTGTAGAAATCTACATGAAATTAGATACAGACTCTGTGAGATCACATGGAGAGAAGGAAGTTTATTAATGTGTCACGGAGGTGACACAGAGAGAGTTGGCCTGACGGCCAAATGTCCAAATTGGAGAAGTACATTGTCTCAGGCATTTGTTAGAAATTAGGGTCTCTAGTTGGCAGTGGTTTAAACCCTGTCCAAGTAGGGACCCTTCCTTAAAGTCAGGATAAGTAAAGTGCACACCTAGGTTTTCCTGTTCTCACCCTCTGGTAGCTGGAACAAAGCAGTCAGGTTAAACTACAGAGGAAATGTGTAAAGCATTTGTATATAACCCACAGTAAAACAGCAAAAACACCACAAATGGACACTGTACCAGTTTAGCAAAATTAATTATCTTTATTTAAACTAAATAAGACCAGAACGACAAAAGACCAATGCATCATCACCACTGCGCCAATCTGAACCGGCACGGTACCGTCTGATGCAGTGCAGCTTTAAGTTTCCATCTGCTCGGCTCGGCTCTGACACATGGACCCAACTGTGTGAATCAGAACCGATGCATCGCGCATTGCCTCTCAGCTCCAGCACCTATGTTCGGAACTGATGCATCACCTTCATTGCATGGAGATTATCGACGCATCTCATTGCTTGTGACCAGGAAAGGTACTTTGTTGACTGCATGGGCCCTGTAGCCAGCCTGCTCTTCCATGAGGACAGCCCAAACTTTGACTTTGTCCTGGTCTAGCATGACCAAAATTAACCTTTTTTGCGCTATTCACTTCTAAGCCCTTCACTGCGTTTATGTCCTTAAAATTGGATATCTCAACTTCTATGCATTTGATTTTTATCAATTTGAACTTGTTTTATTCATAATATAATACTATACATTTTTAAATCTGTGTGGAGTCTTTTTGTGGTTCATTCATTGTGTTACTGTGTGTGTGCATGTTGCACAAATACTTTACACATTGCCTCTTTGGAATAGCCTGACTGCTCTGTGCCAACCTACCAGAGTGTGAGCACAGGTTATCTTGTAGTGTGTCACTTATAGAAAACACTAATTTACGAAAGAAGAGGTGATTCAGTGTTGGAGAAGTCTCATATTAAATGAATTTTGGTATCCTCCAATGATATATAAAAGTACAAGTCGAAATATTTAAAGTGACGGCTGAAATTTGTAGGAGGTATGTTATAACACAATGTGATTAATATGGAGTTACTAGTAGGAATAACTTGGCGAATTTGAGTATTCAAGATACTTTATCTTAATTAAAGGGATTGAGGGAATCAGGATTGGTTAACAAAAACTGTGCAAATAAACTGTAATGGGACAATTTGGTCAATATTAAAAAGATGAATATATATGTGAGGATATATTGTGTGGTACTATGTCAACACTGTGATACTATAAATGGTTTGGTTTAAATTTGGTTATCTACAAAATTGTCAAATAGGCATAATTATGAATGATGGATATTTTCTTCCTTTCATGACTATTGGAATTGAATACTTGCATACTTGTACAGTAATGTTATGTTTTTTCTTTTTTTCTACAGCCCTGATGATGTCCTAAATAGGACGAAACGCGTTGGCTGTGTGTGTTTAATAATGTTATTTGGCTGTGTGTGTTTAATAATATTATTTGCTCAACGGATGGGAAATGTTCAAGTTTATGTAATAATTTCAAGAAATTGATTATGTATAAATCAATGCAATAATTTATTGGAACATCATATATGGAGAAGAGGAAGAAAAAAAATGACAAAGAGAAAGAGTAAAAATAAGAAAGAAATAAAGAATTTAATTGGAAGATACTTTTTGGACTGCATCTTTTGGATTACAATATTTAATTGTTTAATCACGTATTATAATTCCGCTCCTTCCTTTGTTTGTATAATTTATCTTTTGTTTGAGTGACTTAAACGGTGGGCTGCTGGAAGTAGAGTGGGAGACTATAAATTGAAGGTTCACAGTAGTAATTACACAGATTTTACTCTTTGGTGCACACGGAGCTGTAACCCTCATCGTTGTAATTGGTTGTCTTGATTTATAGGGTGTGTGGCACAGGAGTAGAGTGTTTAATTGAAAATATGGAAGATGATCGAGAAAGATTAGCTGCAGAATTATTCCAACAAAGTAAGTCATCAAAATCAATAATAAGGAAGGATGTATCCAATAAAAGTTTGAGGGATAGATTTCTAAGACTGGAGAAGTTGAAAAAATTGGAACTATCCAAATGGTGGGATGGGGTGACATTAAAGAACTACTTGGATCAAAAAAGGATACCTAGGGGCCTTAGGATATTTATTTTTTCCACCTTTGACGACCTCGAAGAGGATCATCTCAAGGAGTGGGAAGAGAATTTGTATGCATCATCTTTCACAATGATGGGAATACTGGTAAAAAATGCAGAGAGAAAAGTTGAGAAGCTAAAAATTCAGATTGCAGATTTAGAAAAAGAAATTAAGGAGATGAATTTACCGGAACTAACTGATAAGAATTATGCCATATTAAAAGACGTCATTTTCAGACATCAGCTACAAATCAAGGATAAAAAATTGAGTAAATTACGCAGAGATGAGAGAGACTATAATCAGGGTAGAGTTTTTACATTTGCTAAAGGCTATGATGAGGTTCCTAAATCGAAACAAGTAAAGGGAACTACAAATCAGGGGGAATTGAGTTTGGTTCATTGCATTAGTTCAAGTATTTCTTCTACTGACGAACCACCATTGGTAGTAGCAGTGAGAGGTGCACCAATGAAAAATTCATCTTTTTCCAAGGAAATAATGAGGATAAAAAGAGGAAAGACAAAAGTTATTATAGAACAAGAAGGGGGAGGAAGCACAGGAAATACCAGGATTGGGACCCGCAGTCAGGACAAGAACAGGAAGTAGGTATTTTGTTGGATGAGGGAGAAATCATTAATGATGATTGTGGAGAGGAATTGGAGGTTATTAACCTCTCTAATAGAATTTTGAAATCAGAAGAGCTAAGTGTTCTTAAGAAAGGATTGTTATATTGTCCTAAAAATTCATGTAATTATACGGAATTGGAGATTGACTTATTCAGATTTTCTAGATTATTGAAATTGAAAAGTTTCTTCTCCACATTTGAGAGAAATGTAAATGTAAAATCTACCATTAAAAGTTCGGATATGACTACTGCAGAGCTGTATGATGTCCAATTACTTATGTCTTTGACTAAAGGGAGAGAGATTTGGAGTAGATGATATTGCTTCACTACTAAATGTACCAATGGATTATAGTTGTACGAGCGGTCTCAAGTAGAAATCTAAGTTTATTCCACAGGGCACTCAATTTGCTACTATTTATATGTATGTCAAACGGACTAAGGAAGAATTTCATAGATTAGAGGATCAAAAACGAAGGGGTGGTTGGCAATTTCAAGAGAAGGATAATTTGACGCATGAACAACGAGTAGCTCTTAAAAGTTTAAGAAATGATAGCAATATAGTTATCCGTGAAGCCGATAAGGACGGAAATATTGTTGTTATGGATAGATTAGAATATTGTAAAGAAATTAATAGACAATTGAGCGATTTTAGTTGTTATGTAAGGCTACATGCAAATCCTATAGGACAAGCCAATAACTATATTCTTGAGAGGCTATGTGTTTGGAAAGAGGAGGGTTTGATAGATGAAGCTGAATTTAAGTACTTGTATGTAAAAAAATCCTACCTACCCTTTTATATACACATTACCTAAGGTGCATAAATCCAGACTCAACCCACCAGGGAGACCGATAATTTCGGGCATTGGAAGCATGACGGAACATTTATCCGAATTTGTCGATTTATTTTTTAAACCACTAGTTACCAATTTGCCATCCTACATAAGAGACACCATGGATGTCCTGAATAAATTACAGGACATCATATGGGAACAGGATATGAGTCTAGTAACATTAGATGTGGTAGGATGGTATACATGTATCAAGTATGATAAGGGTGTGCAGGCATTGAACCATTTTTTGGGAAGCTGAAGTGCTAGTTTAAGGGATCACTCTGCAATGCTAGTGGAAATGAGCCAAATAATCTTGAATAATAATTTTTTCCTTTTCGAGGACATATGGTTCCATCAGATCAGGGGCACGGCAATGGGCTCCAGGTTTGCTCCCTCTTATGCCAATCTATTTATGGGATGGTTTGAGAGGGAGCATGCCTGGGGACGTGGTGCCTCACAGTGGACAGATCACATGTTATTTTGGGTTCGTTTTATTGACGATGTCTTAATGATCTGGAGAGGTAATCGAGGGGAATTGGATGAATATTTGGACTATTTGAACTCTAACAGTTTCAATATCAATTTTACCATGAAACATAGTTATGAACAAATAGAATTCTTGGATGTGGAACTGTTTATTGATGGGGAGACTATTAACAGCAGATTATTCAGAAAAAGCACTGCCACCAATTCTATATTACGAGCAGAAAGTGCTCACGCTGTATCAGTAACTAAGGGAATCCCCTATGGGGAAATGATAAGGATTCGTAGAAATTGTAGCACGGAAAATGATTTTATTAAGGAATTGGATAATCTACAGAAACGCTTAATGTGTAGGGGATATCACAAAAGGAATTTAATGAAGGCTAGGGAAAGAATAATGAAGGTTGATAGAGCTAATACCTTTGCACAGAAAAAGAAAAATCGTACTACAGAGCGAATTGCATTTGTGACAACGTACTGTTCACAACAAAATCAAATCTTCAAGGCTCTGGGAAAAAATTGGGGTCTTCTGAAAGGAGTGACAGGTTTAACAAATATAATTGGAGAAAAACCTGGGGTGATATTCAAACGAAGTCCCACTATTAAAGAAATGGTGACTAGAAACTACATAGAATCAATTAAAACTGTAGATAGGAATTGGCTACCACCACCACCGAGTGGTTTTTATACATGTGGTTCATGTAATGTTTGCCGTTTGGGTATAAACAAAATTAAAGAATTTGTCTATAATACTAAGAGGAGATATTTCATTAAGGAATTTATAAATTGTAACAGCACGGGAGTCATCTATGTTATAATTTGTGCATGTGAGAAAATATACATAGGTAGTACTAAACGGAGTTTGAAATTGCGGATTCAAGAACATAAACGTTCTATTGTCAATGGGGATATTAGATCACCACTTTATCAGCATATTAAGGATGAACATCCAATGGAAAAATATATAAGGTTTCATGGTATAAAAAAATTGTGCTAGGAGGTAGAGGAGGGAATTGGGAACTTAAGATCAGACAAGAGGAAGCATGATGGATTAGTCGATGCAGAACAGTTGAGCTCGGATGGAACAATGATTCCGAGCTCCATTATTTTTTGGAATGACAAGTATGGTGGTATCCACAACAGCGGCGTTCCAACTATTTTTAGTTTAGACGGTTTTTTCAGTAAAATTCATTATGAACTCAAATGGGTGAAAGGGGTAGTGATGGTAGAGATGGTGGATATGTTATAATGCCATTTATAGAGTTCTAGTGTTAATTGGAATTGCACAGCATGGAATTTGCCATTACAATTTAGCATCGAGGACTAGTGAAACGCATTCGTAATGTTCTGGATTCTTGATTGGTCTTATTTGTTAATACAGTGATATGTAACCGGTTGAATTTGTTAGGATTTGGTTTTATGAATAATTCAGAAGGATCAGAGAGGAGAAAAGATAAAAACATTTAATTTAGCGCTGCGGATCGTATAAGAAACAAACACGGAATTTATAGCAGTGCGCTATTGGTTAATCCAACGGGTAGCTGATGAAGCATTTTAATTGGACCATGTATTATTATTGGATCGGGTATTATTTTTGGGATTTTAGAGCTGTTAGAAAATTCTCGAGACATTAGATAGGTTACTCCGATTTCTTTATTCCCGGTTTTCATGTATAGTGAATACGGAAATAGGGAATTCGATTGGTTGAATTAATAGCGGACCAGATGGGAAACATTTCAACGAACATGTCAATAGGACAGCTATGAATTGGGAATGGTGATTGGTGCATCGCATTCTTACGTGGAGTGCTGGCGGGATACTAGTCACGTAGGAAATACACACATAATATATATCGACATAACATTGGTCAAATAATCGGGGCTTAACGGTGGAGTATTCTGATTGGATAAGGTATTATTTCCGTTTTGAAAAGGTGTTTGAAAAACTTTAGATGCACTTGATAGGTTATTCCGATCTTACTATTTCCGGTTTTCATGTGTAAAAATTATAGAAATAGGTATCTGATTGGCTGAACAATAGTCGGGCTAGATGGGAAACGTCCGAATCTATATGGTAATAGGATAGCTTTGAATCGAGAATGGTGATTGGTGCCTTGCTATTTTAAATAGAGTTCGGGCGGGACACCGGTCACAGAGCAGGGCTATCATACCGGCTGCGGAGGCTACGGAAATATCGGTCAAGAAAGGTATGTTTTTAGAAGGGGGCGTTTTACTTTCTCTTTAGATATATGGAAGCAGCGTTATTAATGGTGTCCTCGTTTGCTATGTTCTTAGATGTATTGACTACTATTTGGAGGATATATTGGGACGAAATACTTTAGAAGTCAAACAAACGGATGGTTTCAGGAAGATCGACCTCAATAGGGATGATTGGTTTGGGAAAAGCGACAGAATCTTAACTTAGGTGAGAAATTGAGCCAAAGGAATTATATTATTCAAGGAGTACTTACATTTCTTATTGTTTGTATATAAAAGGTGTGGAAATAATTAGATATTATGTTTTCACTTATAGAAAACACTAATTTATGGAAGAAGAGGTGATTCAATGTTGGAGAAGTCTCATATTAAATTAATTGTGGTATCCCCCAATGATATATAAAAAGTACAAGTCGAAATATTTAAAGGGACGGCTGAAATTTGTAGGAGGTATGTTATAACACAATGTCATTAATGTGGAGTTACTAGTAGGAATAACTTGGCGAATTTGAGTATTAAAGATATTTTATCTTAATTAAAGGGATTGAGGGAATCAGGATTGGTTAACAAAAACTGTGCAAATAAACTGTAATGGGACAATTTGGTCAATATTAAAAAGATGAATATATATGTGAGGATATATTGTGTGGTACTATGTCAACACTGTGAAACTATAAATGGTTTGGTTTAAATTTGGTTATCTACAAAATCTTCAAATAGGCAGAATTATGAATGATGGATATTTTCTTCCTTTCATGACTATTGGTATTGAATACTTGCATAGTATTGTTCAGTGATGTTATGTTTTTTCTTTTTTTCTACAGCCCTGATGATGTCCTAAATAGGACGAAACGCGTTGGCTGTGTGTGTTTAATAATATTATTTGGCTGTGTGTGTTTAATAATATTATTTGCTCAACGGATAGGAAATGTTCAAGTTTATGTAATAATTTCAAGAAATTGATTATGTATAAATCAATGCAATAATTTATTGGAACATCATATATGGAGAAGAGGAAGAAAAAAAAAAATTCGACAAAGAGAAAGAGTAAAAATGAGAAAGAAATAAAGAATTGAATTGGAAGATACTTTTTGAACTGCAGCTTTTGGATTACAATATTTAATTGTTTAATCACGTATTATTATTCCGCTCCTTCCTTTGTTTGTATAATTTATCTTTTGTTTGAGTGGCTTAAACGGTGGGCTGCTGGAAGTAGAGTGGGAGACTACAAATTGAAGGTTCACAGTAGTAATTACACGGATTTTACTCTTTGGTGCACACGAAGCTGTAACCCTCATCGTTGTAATTGGTTGACTATCTTGTAGTGTGTATCTAGCTTACCTTGACTAAAGTGGTGGTTACTGCCTGGCCAGGCCAACCCAGAACCCACTTCTAACAGCCTCCTTTATCATTCAAAAGAAGCAATGAAGCTGCAAGACAAGCCTGAACTTATGGGTGGCATATTTTTCGAGGTGTTTAGAAATGAAATGAATAAACATGAATCACAGTGCTGTGTAGCAAGACTTATGTGGATTGGTAGATGGATACTACAAATTAAAGAGAATGCCCTATGGAACGAGTACCAACTCAGGAGCTTTGAAGAATGGGGGGCTAGTACTGAATGGATGATGTAGATGTCATGGACGAAAGGTACCACTGGCAACTGGGAGCATCATCCAGGTTCCTGAGTGAATGCAATTGGTATTGTATTGTAAGTGTATTTATATAGTGTTTACTACCCCTGACGAGGCGTCAAAGTGCTTTTTCGGCAAGTAGCACGCTACTCTGGGACCCTCAAAGGATTAGTGTTGAATTAGTATTTTGAAATATAAAAGTAATTTGAGTGGTGGATATGTTAGTCAGTCATTTGGATTCAGAAGGATAGCAGAGGGATAGAAGAGGGAAATAGCTTGCATTTATATAGTGCCTCTACCCCTGACGAGGTGTAGAAGTGCTTTTGTGGTGAGTAGCACTCTATTCAGGAACCTACAAAGGAATAGTATAGTGAAATATGAGTGGACATGTTAGTCTGGTATTTGGATTGAAAAGGACACTGGAGGTATAGAAGAGGAAGGATTTACACTTTTTTGTTTGTTTTGGAGGTCATAGCAGTAGGAGGGGGCTTGGGATAACTAATAGGGATGTGGAGGGGAAGAATCAGAGGGAAGGGTTTAGAAAGCCTTGTTTTTGGGGATTGGTATAGTAAACAACATATAAGATGAGGTATGAAGGGGTAGAGTAGGGAAGAGTCTAGAAAGGGTTATTTTTTGGGATCATAGTAGTGGTATGGGGGTTGGGATGAATGAGAGAGTGGGTGTGGAGAATATATGCATAGAGGTATAACGTGTAAAATAGAGGTGTGCATTGGATATGCTGAAATAAAAGAAATGTAATAAATATATAGATCCATAAGTACATCGAAAGTATATAGATGCATAAAGGAAATGAGTAGATGTAGATTCAAGATATTGATAGAGGTATGGGGTGAGAAATGGGGTAGTACATTGGAAACAGTAGTAGAAAGAGGTTTGAGATGAGTCAGAGAGTTGAGGTAGAGGATATATTGAGAGAGGTATAGGGTGAGAAATAGGGAAGGGCATTGGTGAAACATTCTCTGGAATATATGACAGGATTCATCAAGGAACTTCAGGTAAGTCTATTTCATTGAAGAGGTGAGCAGGGAGGCTCCTCCATCAAGCCTGGGCCAACCGTCTCCGTGTGGAATCCGGACCATGACACAGTGTTCCAGATTCCACATGAGAACAGCAGGGCACCACACATCCTCCTTCATTAACAAATTAACAGTAAAAATTTGACGAAAACCATAAGGAGGAAATATAACCTTATACAATTGCTACAGATACATGTTAATAAAAAGGTAAGATAACACAGAATGTTCACAGATCCATGCAATAATCCTTACACCAAACTGGGTGGTGTCGCTGTCTCTGCACTTGGCATCTTTGCAGATTCCAGGATTGGTGATAGAACGGTTTCCGCCAATTTTCCGTCTCACACGACAACTTGGGATCCATCACACCTTTGGGATCCACATTATTTTGGACAGGCCATAACCATTGAGGAATTTTTACTACTTTGGACAGACTCCAAACATTTCCACAGTAAGTTCCACAACCTGTTTGCCAACTCTGACAACTTTCATGGGAGACGAAAACCTCGACTCGCCAGATTTCACCATTCTCCCCTTCCTCAAACGTACCCAATCATTGACTTTCAAAGGGGACTCTACATTTTTAACATGAAGATCCTGACCAGTCTTGCATTTGTTATCTTTTCTGCACACCAATTTTCTCATCCATCCCTGACCCATATTGCACACACTCTTCCTACCCCCTCATTTTTTCAAAAGGAGACAAATCACCATCACTTCTATGAGTGTTTCTGTAACTCCAAAGTATCTCTTTAATGGCTTGAAGACAGTTCTTACCATTACTAATCACCAGCTGTAAACCTTATTTAAACACTCTGATCCACCTCTCCACAATACCATTGCTCTGGGGATAATAAACTGTAGAACGCTTATGAAGAATACCACGACATTTGAGAAATTCCTTCAACTCAATGGATGTTAACTGCATCCCATTGCCAGTGAGCAACGATTCAGGAAAATCTTTCCTTTTACAAACATCGTTTAAAAACTGAATTACAACTCGTGAAGTGATATGAGGAACCAATTTGACATCAGGCCACTCCAATAACTCGTCAACAAGGACAATGGCATACACCGGATTATGACCAAAACTCATTGGACCAGCAATATCGAGAGACACACACTCTCTAACACGTGACGGTCTACAAACAGGAACATGTTCATATGCAACAGTTATTTTAGATTTATCACTGACACAACACTCAACAACACATCTGACTTTGCGTTCTATGCATCTATCCAATGCAGGCCTCCAGAATTCACTCCTAATTCTCCTCTTCATACTGGTCATCCCTGGGTGACCCTCATGAGCCATGTCTAGGACAATTTTAGCAGATCGACAGGCACAATGAGTTGCAAACCCCTCAATAAAACATCTTTTAGCAATGATAACTTGTGAGCTACTTGAAAGAAAGGAAGAAGACTCTGTGGAACATCAGCTTTCCTAGGCCATGAAGATTTGACAAATCTAGCAACTTCTTTGAAACTCACATCTTTATCGCATGCTAATCTCCATTGATCTTCCTTGATACAACCCTTGGATACCTCACATACAGAAACAACTCTCTCTAGATCCACATCATCCTCAACCACCTTTTCATCTTTCACAGGTAACCTTGATAAACAATCAGCAAGAATGTTCTTCACAACAGGTATGTACTCAACCTTGAAGTGAAAATCTTGTAACTTGTACTGCCCTCTAGCAATCCTGGAAGTAGCTCTTCCACAACCTTTGGTTGTAAATAAATCCACAAGAGGACGATGGTCAGTCCTCACCTTGAAAACGGTGCCATAAACATATTTTCGAAAATACTCAATGTCCAAAGAACACGCAAGAGTTTCCTTTTCCAGAGTGGAGTATTTGCATTTAGCACCTTTTAACTGTCTGGATGCGAAGGCAATTATGACTAAATGACCCTTATGGTTTTGCATGAGAACAGCACCTATGCCAGCATCGGAGACAATAACAGAATCACAAGCAGTGTTAAAGTTGGCCAAAGCAGGTGCAGATGATATGCATTTCTTTAAATGTTTAAATCCGCTGGCACAATTGTCATCCCATGAAAATGATTGGTTATTTTTCATCAAATTTCTCATGTAAACTGTTTTGTCGGAAAACACAGGAATAAACTTAGCATAACACTCAGCAAGACCTAAAAAAATCTAAGTTGGTCTTTATTTTGGGGCTCTGGAGCCTCCTCAATGGCCTTGATTAAATATTGATTAGGAGAAATGCCATCCTTGCTAATGGAGTGACCCAAAAAATCCACAGATTTTACCCCAAACTTATATGTCTCCGTTGTTAAGGTCAAACCATTATCTTGTAAATACACAGGACCTTGTGCAATGTATCAGTATGCTCTGGTTAATTGCACGCAAAAACCAGAATATCATCTTGAAAGTATAACACATTCTTGATGTCTTTAAATAATTTATGCATAAGCCTTTGGAAGACAGAAGATGCAGCTATTAAACCAAATGGCATCCTTTGATACCTGAAGGCACCTTCAGAAGTAATAAATTAGGTGAGATGTTTGCTATCTTCATGTAAGGCAATTTGATGAAAAGCATTTGACAAGTCAAGGGTCAATAACATTGAAGCCCCTTTGAGTTTGGCAAACATCTCCCCAACATTGGGCAAAGGATGTCTGTCTACCCACACATTGTCATTAAGATCTCTCAAATCCACACATAACCTAACGTTTCCATTGGGTTTGTGTGCAACAACAACAGGTGACAACCATTCAGAGGATTCAATTTCCTCTATGACAATCAAGATGACACAATCTTTCTAACTTTTTTTAACAGCATCCCTTAAAAGTGATGGAACATTTCTGAGTTTATGTACCCTGGGTATAGCATTGTGTTTCAAAATAGTTTTGAGTACACCATTTTTAAGCAGACCCAATTGAGAAGGAAACACACTGGGAAACAACTTTTCCCACTGGGATGCAGGATCATTTCCAACATGGAGAAACATATCTGAGTAATCCAGAAATTGGTCAGGGTGGTTGGGATCAAGAGTAATCATAAGGTCTCTTTGCTGAGGCCAACCTACATTACATGAACCATCTTTAGAAACATATACTTTTGCAGATATGGATTTGCCTTTAAAACTATGATTGGCAGTGAAAAATCCTAAAACTTTGATGGGTTTCCTCCCATATCCCACAAGTTTGATATCAGAAGGAGATGAGTGTACACCTGGAAATTCATTTAGCCATTCATCCCCAATAAGAATGTATCTAGCACACGAATCTGCCATAAACTTTACTTCTTTATTATCAATAAAAATTGTGCAAAAAGGAGCATCTTTCACATTGCTATTAACCTCACAAACAGTTAGCAGAAATTCATCATCTTCAAGGTCGCAATTAACTTCCTTAATTTGATCTGCGTTTTGGTTTGTAGAATATATACCTCTACTCCTAGATCTATTTTTGTTCTTACACATTCTAGCATAATGTCCCTTTACTTTACAATATCCACATACTTCACTGATGGCAGAACATCTTTTGTCATTGGCCAAATGACCAGGAATACCCCATTTGAAACACAGAGAATCTTTTTTTTCCTGGTTGGAATAGACTTTACTCTTAAATTTGCTATTAATACCCTCATCAGCAGTAGTCTTTTTGACTAAATGAACCTCACCAACATTCTTTTCTGCCAGTTCTTTCATGTCTAGCTTCATGTCTTCAAAGCAATGAGCAATTTTGATGGCTTTGTTAGGAGTTAAATCCTCAGCTGATAATACTTTCACTTGCAATTTGACATCAGCCACCTCATGCACCATTTGATCACATACCATCTGATCATGAAATGAAGAATAATTACATTTGGATGCCAAAGTTCCTCAAATCGTTGACAAAAACGTCAATAGATTCATTCACTAATTGGCCCCTGCTGAGAAATTTGTGTTGTGCAACCACTTTGTAAACCTTTTTTACATACAGTTTGTCAAGTTGTTTAATAGCATTGCCAAACACATCAATGTCATCCTCATCTGAAGAAAGATTTGTAGAAGTTGGAGGTAAGTGACTCAAAATTCGTCTGCCTTCAGCACCGACAATGCTTTAAAATAGCAAGCTTCCTCTTGTCTGCATAATCATCACCACTAATGGCTTCTATGTACGTTTCTACGCCTTCTTTCTGTCGTTTCTACTCTAAAGTAGGTAGCTAAAAATGGAGGTGGTGCACCAATGCCCTCCCTAATAAAGGCACACAATGATGGATGAAAACAAAAGAGTAAAATAGGATAAGCAGCAACTTGAATGCACAGGAGCAAATGGTGTGTGAATCACCGATGTTAATGTGTTCACAAATTTTATTAAAATGGAAAAAGTGTGCGAATCACTGAAATGCTGTAGAATAATGCTTTACAACAGTTGGCTTGCACGAAAGAAAGTGTGTGGATCACTGAAATGCTGATAATGCCCAAGAATTACTGAAATAACGGTGTGCGGATCCCCGAGATAATATGACTGCACTGTAGAAAAAACATTCAAACTAAAATTCCCTGCATTGTAAAGAACGTGCAGAAAAGCTGTAAAAACGATAAGCGCGCCTGCGCCATAAATATTATCACAATGAAAACAGTACAGTGGTGAGCCTTATAGTCTTTTGTTGAATCGCAGGTGCATGCACGATTGCTACATCACTAATGGGCTGCCTGATAGGAGAGAGAATGCATTGGATCCATTGTTGGTGCACAAATGCATTAATAAACGACGTTCTCTCTCGTGAAGGAGCACGATCGCACAAGATAATGGTGCGCGCCAAGCAACATTCTTCCCTTTGTGAGTCACGAGTCTACCAGCGCATGCTGCTGCAAAGTTAAAAATATGTCAAAAATTGGCTAAAACCTCACCACAATTCGTCTGAAAGGTGGGATTTTCCATCAAGAGGATAATTTATGGCTACACTCACACCACACAGCTTCCAGTGTACACAGACAAGTTCCTTGGACAACGGATTCCGGATCTGCTGCTCTGCAGGGCTCCAGGCTTGATTTTTCGATCCCAGTCGTCGCCAGTGAAACATTCTCCGGAAGATATGACAGGATTCATCAATAAAGTTCGGGTACGTTTATTTCATTGAAGAGGTGAGCCGGGAGGCTCCTCCATCAAGCCTGGGCCAACCGTCTCCGTATGGAATTCGGACCACCACACCATGTTCCAGATTCCACATGAGAACAGCAGGGCACCACCATTGGATATGCTGAATTAACAGAAAAGTAATAAATATATAGATCCAAGTTCATGGAAGATATATAGATGCATAAACGAAGTAAGTATATGTAGATTAAAGATGCATTAAATAAATTTCGGCTTTCGAGTGTTGTGGTACTTAAAATTTCATTTCATTATTTTGTTTTAAAACATAATTATTCTACACTTTTACACAAATCAATACACATATATAGGTACATATCTATAGTACAAATAAATACATATATACAGAGGGACATGCTGTAAATTTCTGTTTGCTTATGGTGCCTATGTGGGGAAGAGCCAATTTTTGAGTAGTTTTCTAAAGATAAGGTGGTTGTCTGTGGATCTTATGTTGGTGGTAAAGAGTCCCATAGTTTGGCTGCTTGAACAGAGAAGGATGTGCACCCGTGTTTTTTTTCTTGTATCTTGGAATTTTCAGTCGAGGTGCCACTCTAGAGCGGAGGTTCCTTTGTTGAATGTGTTTGGTGATTTTATTCCTGATTAAAAGTGGTCCGTACCATGTATCGCTTTGTGGGGGATACAAAGCAGCTTGAATGTAGATCCTCTGGCAACCGGTAACCAATGCAGGACTTTCAAGGCAGAGGAGATGTGGTCTCGCGGTTTGATATGTAGGAGTAGTCTGGCAGCCAAATTCTGAATCTGTTGTAGTCTTTTCATGGTCGTTAAAGGTGATCCGTGGTAGAGGCTATTGGCGTAATCGAGTTTGGACAAAACAAGGAAGATGGTAGCTTGGACCTTGTGTTGAAATCCCAATTGGTGGAAGATTAATCGCAGAGTTTTTATAGTAACAATGCTTGATCTGCTAGTTTATCCACTTGGGTATTCATTGATAGCTTGCAGTCCATGGTCATTCTGAGGTTTCTTAATTCCTTCAATCCTTTAGGCGGTGATCCCTGTTCATCAGGCCAGGTGGCAAGAGGGTCACAATGTTTCCAATCACCACACGTGAGTATTTATGTTTTGGAAGCATTCAATTTGAGATGGCTCCATGTCATCCATTGATCCGCGGCTCTTAGACAGCTGAAAATTGGTGAGTGTTCAATGTCTTTGTGGCATTCCATTTGAAGGAGTATTTGCATGTCATCTGCATGGTTATAGCACGTGAGGTGAAATTGATTGATCTGTACCAGGAATTACTTCATGTAGATGTTGAAAATCATGGGCATGATGATTGAGCCTTGAGGGACCCCTGCTCTTGTAGAGTACGGTTTGGACGAGTAAAGTGGGGTATGGATGACATTAGTTCTGTTGCGAAGGTAGGATGCAATCCAGTGTAGAGCAGTTCCCTCTATGCCGGCTTTGTAGAGTCTTTGTATTAGAGTGTCATGGTCAACCGTGTCAAAGGCAGCTTAGAGTTCCAAGAGAAGTAGCGTTGCGGTCAAGTGTGTTCTTCAGGTCATCCCAGATGGCAATGAGGGCAGATTCTGTGTCTCTTCCTGGACGCAATCCTGTTTGGAAGTCTGAAAGTATGGCATGGTCTTCAATGAATTGTGACATCTAGGAGAATACTGCTCTTTCTATAAGTTTGCCCAGGAAAGCTCGATTTCTAATGGGTCTGTAATTGTCAGGGTTCAGCGGGTCCACAATTGTTTTCTTCATTAATGGGCGTATGAAGGAGTTTTTGAGTTATTCTGGAAATATTCCAAAAGTTAAGGAATCGTTGATGATTCTTCTTACTGGAGTGGCAGCAGAGGTTTTTAGAAGAATTGTCTTGAAACTTTGCGGTGGACAGGGGTCAGAAGGGCTGTTGGCAGGCCTGCTTCTTTTGACCAGGTCCATAAATTCATTGTGTGAAATGTGTTGGAAGGATCGAAGAAGCTGGGTTAGGGTAGTCTTAGATTGTTTTTTTGGAAAAGGGTCAGTGTTGTTGCTTTGTCTTTGTTTTAAGTATGAGTCCAATGTGTTTGCTTTGTCCATGTAATGATTTCTCAGTTTGTCTGTGAAATCTTGAGTAACGGGATGAGCTCCTTCTAGGCAATTAGGTTTACGAAATTAATTGAGTGTTTTATAGAATTCTTTATTTTTTACATTAAGCATTTTGAATTCTGTCTGAATAGTACCATTTCTTTGCTTTTTTGATAGCTGACTTGTATAATCTGTTAGTTTTCTGTAGGCAGAATTTCTCTTGATTGGCGTTTGTTTTGAGCCAGGCACATTGCAACTTTCTCATTTGTTGTTTTATGTCTTTAATTTGCTTATTTTCTTTTGTTCTGTTGTGTGGTTTGGAGTGGTATCAGGATATTAATAACTTCCAGTAGCCACTCATACAGGGTTTGGACAGAATGTATTGTTTCCAGATCCGTACTGGATGTTAGTTGTGTTTTTAAGAGTTCCAAATTGAGTTTGTTACATGGTCGATAGGTGGATGCATGTAAGGTGGTTTTAGGTGCGTCGCTTACTGTTGTTTTATGTTGGAAAGAAGGCAAATGGTGGTCTGACCATGCGACTAGAGTTTTAGTTTGAAGGGTAACTAGTTCAGTATTAGCAAAAGAGACATCTAGGATGTGTCCAGTATTGTGTGTGGGTTTGTGGACTATCTGATGCAGGTTCAGTGCGTCTAGGCCAGCGATTATTGTTTTTGTATGGGGCATATTGGGTTTGTCAAACCAAATATTGAGGTCACCCAGAATGCATAGGTTGGAGTGTAGTGTTATGAGGTTTGAAGCAGTGTCTTGAAGTGTGTCTGGGAATATCGCCTTCCTAGGTGGAGGTCTGTAAAGGAGCAGGAAGTTACAGGAGGAAGATGGTGTAGGATTGCATCTGGTGAAAAGGGCCGCACAATATTTTATGGAGACGTTGTCCACTTCAGTGATATGTGATGTTTCCCAGAACACAACAGCTAGGCCACCTCCTTTTTTGCCTATATGTTTTTGGGTGATCGCTTGATAGCCTAGAGGAACGGCTTCATGCAGGATTGGATCCATATCATCTCCCAACCATGATTTAGTATGTCTGGTTTTGCATCAGTGAGCAGGTCGTAGATGTGATGTTTGTTTTTAGAGAGCATTCGAGCATTTATTAGTAGACAGTTTACAGAATGTGCTTTGGCAATAGTGTGACTTTGTTTTTATAGAAGAGTGATCAGTATTTTGTGGACATGTAGAAGGTGTGTCCTTAGTGCTGGTATTAGCTGTATGAGGATAGCAATAGTGGAGGTGTTCTAAATCGTGTTCCTTGTCCAGCAGGCTAAAAATGCATTTTGATGGGTCTACTTGTGTAGGAGGTGGAGACGGTGTTTGAGAGTGAATTGGTGCACTGTGTTTTTTTTGTGGTGTAACCTTGTTGAGCAGTAAACATGGATAGGAAAGTTGTGAGGTGTGGCACGCTGTTTATATTGTTTGCGTGTGATTAGGACAGAAGGTGTAGGAGTCAGGGGTGGTGGTGCAGCATGTGGGTCATGTAGCAAGTTTCAAAATCGCACACTGGATAAGAGGCAGTTGGAAGAGAATTGCTGTGTTGCTACATGTGTATTAGGTGTGCTGGAAGAGAGAAAGCTTGGCACTTGAGCTTGTTCATTTGTGTAGTCTGAAAGTTGGGTGTATGTTTGTGTTTTGTGACGTAAGTGTTATGAGGTGTTGTGCTTGAGGGATTTTGTTGTGCTGGTGTGCGTGATAGGTTTTGTGAATAGTGAAAAGAGGTGCTGGTTTATTTGTTTTATGAGATGGATTTGTTTGTAGTATTGTTTGCAAGTTGAAGTGGAAGGTAAAGGGGGTGGTCATGTGTTTGTGAGTAGAGTGAGAGTATGTTGTGTGCAGGAGGGGATGAAGTAGATTTAAGAGTGTTTGTCTTAGATCTGTTTGGTGCAATACTTAAAATGTGTGGTGCCGTGGAGTGTATGTGTTGAGTGGTTGTGTTATTGTGGTAGAAAGAAGAGGAGAGTGTTGGCCAGACAAATGTTGGAAGGCTGAGTATAGGTTTGTTAGTGATAAAAGGAGGTCTGCTAGGGGTAATTAAGGTGGGGAGTGTGTGTCTGGATGGGTTGTTGTTAAGTATGGTGTGGAATGGGGTTGTGTTAGTGATGAGTGGATTGGTTAGTGGTATAGGATAGAGTTGTACACTGTTCTTAGGTGACGATAGATAAGTGTTGTAGCTGGGATACAAGGGTATATAGGTATGGTTTGTTTGGTTCAGTAGCGTGTGCTTAGATATTGGATTGCGCATAGAGATAATTTGATTTGTAGTACATGAGTGGAGTGAAATGGGCAGCATTTCTGGCCCTAATCCCAACTAGTCTCAAACAGGCTCAAACAGGCACTCACCCTTGTCCTCTCCACCCTTAGCCTCCACACCTGGGTTGAGACACCCAAGGCCTTGGCCTTTTATTGCCCTAGTAGTCAGGTGACCCCTTCAGCCAATGGGAACCCTAGCCTTACCCCTATCCAATCACAAATCTAACCCTAAACCTCAGGACCAATAGGAGAAGAACCATTCATAGTCCCAGTCCATGCACTCAATCAGGCATAAAACCCTAATCCCTGTGTCCAATAGAAAGCATAACCCCAACCCTAGTCCCAACCCTGTTCCCAGCAGCCAATCATACAGGAAACCCTAAACCCTATCTCCGACAAAAAAACCTAACCCTAGGCATAGTCCTAACTAACCCTGGGCGTAGTACTACACTACGCTCGCGGAGCATGCGTAGTTTGCGCTACTACGCACTATGCGAATTGCACATAGCACAGTGCAAAAACGCGTAGCATAGCAGGCATTGTTTGCTTGCTCGTGGTCGTCAACAACAAATTGGCGACCGCGAGCAAGCAAAATCAACATCCCGGTGAGACTTTTTCCTCGTTCGTGATCAGCAACATCAAGTTGCTGATCGCGAGCGTGGAAAATAAACCTCCCGGCGAGATTGTCAATGCAGGGAGGTCAGGTTTCTCATTGCGAGTGGTCGTGTATGCTCGCGACCGCTCGCGATGAGAAACTACTAGTCCGCGTTGAGAAAGCTGCCGCTTGAGTACAAATCTACTCGAGCGGTAGAAAATGACCGCTTGCACTGTGCAAGATGCCGTTTGCACCGATTGCACAGTGCGGACAAGCATCCGGCACTGTGCAATCAGTGCGAACAGCATTTCCCTCCCGCACTACGCAGTTCGCGTAGCTACGCGTAACGTGCGTAGTGCAAAGCGCACTGCGCGTAGCTACGTGTAGCGCCACTACGCCCAGGGCTATTCCCAGCCCTAGACTCAGCAACCATCACACACAAAATCCTAAACTCTATGTCCAATAGGAAGCCTAACCCTAGCCCTAGTCCCAACCCTAAACTACGCAACCAATCACACAGGAAATCCTAAGCCCTAGGTCCAATAAAAAAGGCCAGCCCCAGCAACCCCAGAAACCCTAAACCTATCCACCAATCACATCACTAACCCTAAGCCCTACATCAATAGAATCACTGACCCAGGGACCAATAAGAACCCTCAAATAACCAACCAATGAGAACACTAACCCTGATCCAATAGAAACACCAGATGCAACCACCAATCAGTGCACGCATGTACAATCCAATAGCAGACTATATAAGGTACATGCAACTTCAGTCAAGGTTTGCCGGCCAAGGAGTTGGAAGCTGCTCCTCTACTCAGAATCTATTCAGGTAAAAACCATGAGTTTAAACACAAAACAAGAGATAAATTAAGCAATCACGGGTAGGTTAAAACTCCAATTTTTAAACTGTAACAACCACAAGCAAAAACAGTTAAAAAATGATAGGGGAAATCGATGTTTTGCTTTTTAGGAGAGAAACAGCACTAGTCTGCCTCTTTACCACCTCCTGGTCTTTGGTTCACGGCAATCTGGGGAACAGGGAAAAAGCAGCTCACAAAATGGAGATGAATGTTTTAGGGTTCACCCAGCAAACCCTTAAGGGGCCTGGGATGGTGTGAGAGGACGGCTCGCGGTTGCCTGGGAGTTGGGGAGACAATCAGCAGGCTCCTCTATTTAGACTCTCCTAGAAGACAGACAGGCTCAATCCACACTTTGGACTTCTTCAGGTAAGGGCCTAGCAAACTTTCTCCTCTAACAATACTGTTCGTATAAAACTACTCGCTCTCCTAGCCGAAAAACGAGTGCACAATCCCCACAGAACACAGCTTAAACAGCAGATTACTGCTGTCTCAGAGCACACTCTGTTCACTCTCTGATGTAGATTTTCCCTGTGGATAAGGGGGGAAAGGGGGTGGGTTTGGTTTTACTCACTTGCTAACACAAAATGGGAGCTGGGGGTGGATTGCTCAACATACAGGTCTGAGCAGAGAGCACAGGAGAAATTAGGAGGGAAAAACAGATAGTCACGGGGAATGAGATGGAAAAAAACTGCAGATTTTGGATTTCAAATCCCACTGACTTATTGTCAGTGAAATTGCTCTCCCTCCCTCGCAGCTCCACCATTAAGTGAGGCCTTCCCCCGAGCCCCTGCACTTTCGACTGTTGGTGTTCGAGGCCCTCCTCCACCCACAGGTTTTACCTGCACCCCATCCCTGGTGGTCCAATGGACCTCTGTCTCCTTTCTCTCGCTCTGCTTTTTCTCTCCTTTTTCACTCATTTTTTCCCTCATTTCTATCTCCCCCTTTCACTCTCCTGTGTCTTTCCTCCGTTTTCACTTGTTTTCCCCTCATTTCAAGCTCCCCTTCACTCTCCTTCTGTGTCTTTCATCCATTTTCACTCGTTTTTTACCCTCCTCTCAATCTCCCCCTTTCACTCTCCTTCTGTGTCCTCTGTGTCTTTCCTCCACTCTTCGTGCACTTTTGCTGCCTGATTTGCACTTTTCCCTCTCTTTTTGCCTTTTTCCCTTTGCCTTTTTCTGTTGTTTTCCCTGCCGCTGCTGCCTCCACGGTCCCTCCCCCCCCCAGCACGACCAGCACGACCAGCGTGAGTGGCCCAATCCGGCTCCCCTCCCCGGTGCCGCCTCCCAGCTGTCCAGCCCTCCCCGACCCCTACTTAATGGCGGCCACTGTGCGGCCACGCTGAACTTGTGCCAAAGTCAAGTCCGTCTGCGTCTGACCGCGACCAGCTCCAGGAAACCTGGATCTCTGCACTGCCAGCGCTAAGACCCAATGGCACTCCATGCTCTCAACCAAGGCCACAACAGCAACTGCAAGCTAGCATCATCAGCCGACACCCACGGACACTTCAGCTGTCACTGCTGCCGGCACACCTGCAGCACCGCCAAGACCACGGACCAAGCGCAACCCGCCCGCAAGAACACAACCGAACCGAAAACCCTGCAATGCATCCTCCTCAATGTCCGATCCTCCACAAACACGCCACCGAAATCTGGGACCTCCTCGACAGCACCACCCCGGACGTAGCATTCTTCACCGAAACCTGGACCAACACCTCCTCGGACCGGACATCGCCATCGCCATTCCCCAAGGATACAAGATCTCCAGGAAGGACTGCCCCACCCGCCCAGGAGGAGGAATTGCCATTGTCCACAAATCCACCCTCCACCTGAGCACACTTCCCGACGAGCCCACAGACCTGATGGAACTCCTTCACTTCAAGATACTGGCCAGTCCTACTTCCGCCCTCTGAGGAACGCTCATCTACCAACCCCCTGGACCCCGTGGACTTTTCGCCAACTCCATAACGGACATCATCTCCCCGCATGCCAACACATCCACCAACTACACCCACCTGGGAGACCTCAACTTCCACCTTGACAACCAACTGGACCCCAGCTCTACATCCCCCTGGACAACCTCCACAACATTGGACTCTGTCAGATCATGACTGAACTCACGCACTCAGCAGGACACACCCTCGAACCCCTCTTCACAACAGGAAACTCCATCACCTTCAGCCACACCACCAAACTCCCATGGAGTGACCATCGATGCGTCCACTTCACCTTCAGAACACCCATCATCCACAGACACCACCACCTGCTCCCATGAAGAAACTGGACCAGTATCACCGACGACCAGCTAACCTCATCACTCAACAACTCCACCCCAACCATCACGGGAAAACACGACCCCAACACCGCAGCCCGAACTCTGCACAGATGGATCTCTGACAGCGCCAACACCATAGCACCCCTCAAGAAAAACAGCAACACCCACGCCAAGAAAGCTAGATGGTTTACCACCGAACTTCAGAGTCCAGATGCACTTGCCGCCACCTCAAAAAGGCTTGGAGGAACACCAAATCCACAGAAGCCCACACCAACTTCAGAGCCGCCACCAATGCCCACCACCAACTCATTAGAAAAACGAAGAAAAAAGCGATTGAAGACAGAATCTCCACTCATGTACACAACAGCAAAGAACTCTTCAACATCATCAAGGAGTTCGCCCAACGCACCAGCGAGTCCACCGACATCCCTCCCTCACAAGACCTCTGCGATAAACTCAGCACCTTTTTCCACCACAAAATAAAGAGCATCTATGACAACTTCGATGAAGACAACCAACACACTGAACCCTCACCAACCACCCTGACACCCTGACACCCTGAAGCCAGCGATCGACAACTGGACAGCCCTCACCACCGAAGACACAATGAAGTCAATCCACTCCGGTGCTCCCACGGACCCCTACCCCCATCACATTTTCAACAGAGCCGCCAACATCATCGCACATATGCTCTGTCACACCATCAACCGCTCCCTGGCAACCGCCTCGTTCCCCGACGACTGGAAACACGCCGAGATCAACCCCCTCCTGAAGAAACCCTCGGTAGACCCTACACCAACCGCCTGCTGATTCCCCCAGGGTTCCTCCCTCAGCCCTACGCTCTTCAACGTCTACATGGCTCTGCTGAGCCCTATCATCAGAACCTATGGACTCAACATTGTATCATATGCAGACGACACCCAACTCATCCTCTCCCTAGCCAACGAACCCAACACCGCCAGACACAACTTTCGAGAAGGCATGGAAGCCGTCGCCAAATGGATGAAAAACAGCTGCCTACAACTAAACACCAACAAAACAGAAGTACTCATCATGGGCCCATACTCCGACACCTGGTGGCCCCACTCCCTCGGAAGCCCGCCCACCCCCACGGACCACGCATGCAACCTGGGAATCATCCTGGACTCAGAGCTCAAAATAGACCGCTACATCAACTCTGTCTCGTCCTCCTGCTTCCACATCCTCTGCCTCCTAAGTAAGACCTTCAAATATATCCCCCTCAAACACAGAAAGACCGTCACTCACGCCCTGGTCACCAGCAGACTCGACTACGGCAACGCACTCTATGGCAGAATAAACAAAAACCTCACCCGCAAGCTACAGAACATCCAAAATGCCGCCGCAAGTCGGTCCTCAACCTGCCAAGACACTGCCACATCTCCCAGCACCTGCGCACACTCCACTGGCTCCCCATTGAAGCTAGAGTCACCTTCAAGATGCTCACCCACGCTCACAAGGCCCTCCACGACACCGGACCAGCATACCTGAACAGTCTACTCAAATTCCACACCCCCCAAAGGACCCTACGATCAGCCCAACTCTCCTACGCCGTGGTCCCCCGCACCAGAAACCAGATCAGGAGGCCGCTCCTTCTCCTTCCTCGCAGCCAGAGCCTAGAACGACCTACTGATCCACCTCAGACAGACATCGCTCCCCATCTTCGCAAGAAACCTCAAAAGCTGTCTCTTCGACATACCCCCCTCCTTGATGGACTGGAACCCGTGAATCCCCTCTCCCCCAGCGCTCTGAGACCCTTACGGGTGAGTAGTCACGCTTAACAAGCACCTGATTGATTGACAATTCAATATGTTAAATGAAAAGTCATGGGCAAGCAAAAAACACAAAACAGGTGAGAAATTATGCAATCACAGGCTGGTTAAAACTACAATTCTTAAACTGTAACAACGACAAGCAAAAACTGTTAAAAAATTATGCAATTACGGTTAGGGAAAATCACTTTTTAAATTTTAGGAAAGAGACAGCACTAGTCTGCCTCCTTACCACCTCCTGGTCTTTGGTTCACTGCACTCTCGGACACAGGGAAACTGCAGCTCACAAAATGGAGATGTATTGGTTGATCGATACTACAAATTGAAGGGAATGCCCTATGGAAGGTGTACCAGTTCAGGAGAATGGAGAAATGGGAGGCTAGTACTGAATGGATGCAGAAGATGCCATGGACGAAAGCTACCACTGGCAACTGGGGGCATTATCCAGGTTCCTGAGTAAATGCAATGAAAGCATTTCAACCCAAGATGCTGTAGACAGTGAACAGAAGTGGTTCCCCGTGACAGAAAATCATAATTTGGTTGAGGACATTTGATTGAGGGTTGGTTCCGTCTATTTAAATGACCCCTCTGTTTATCCAGATTTTATGTGATTTTGGGAGGGTGCCAATAGGAAAGTCAGTTATAAAATTGACCCTCCAGTTTTATTTATGAAAGTAGAGCGTTTTGCATTGTGCTTTATGCTCAGCATTCCGTGTTCCAAAACATTGGGCCTGATTCACAGAACTAACTTAAGACAAAATCCTAAACTTTCTACTATTTTGGTATTCACAGAAGGCAATTACTCATTTTGGTATTCACAGAAGGCACTTACTCATTTGGGTATTCACGGAAGTTAGGAGTCATAACTTTAGGACTCCTAAATGCCTTCTGTGAATACCGAAAGTCTTAACATTAGGATTTTTCTTAATTTAGTAGTAGTAAAGTTAGGACTCCTAACTTTAGGACTCCTAAATGCCTTCTGTGAATACCGAAAGCCTTAAAATTC
This sequence comes from Triturus cristatus, assembly GCF_964204655.1. Taxonomy (NCBI): domain Eukaryota; kingdom Metazoa; phylum Chordata; class Amphibia; order Caudata; family Salamandridae; genus Triturus; species Triturus cristatus. The sequence continues at coordinate 394,072,765 of NC_140582.1, read as the reverse complement.
TGATTTTTCTCAGTTTAGTAGAAGTAAAGTTAGAAGTCCTAACTTTAGGACTCCTAAACTGAGAAAAATCCTAATGTGAGTAAGTGTCTTCTGTGAATACGAAAATGGTAGAAAGTTTAGGATTTTGTCTTAAGTTAGTTCTGTGAATCGGCCCATAATGCCTGTGGGATTTAAGGTATTGATTACAGGCCTGAAGGGAAGCAATTGCACCCCCCCCCCACCCACCCCACTCAGATAAATTACTCCTACTTGTGGAAATCTACCTGCTAGTGATTTTTAGGTCTCGGCTAGCGATGGCTGCGCTTGCGCAGTCTCGCTCGCGAGAGATAATGACTTGGGAGAAGAGGGGCTTGAACCCGCCCCTCTTCTCCCCTGTTCTCCATTGGCTGGCCTAGTAAATGCTGGCCAGCCATTGGAGAAGAGGTCCCGTCACTCCAATAATGCCCCGTCCTTTTCGGATCGGGGGGCGTGTTTTTTGCGAAAAGTCTCAGGGAGGAGACAACAGCAAAACACGCCCCCGAATCCGAAAACGACGCTGCGTTTCTCCGAGGCATTTCTTCTCTGCCTCGGAGAAAGGCGGTGGTGTCCCGGCATCCATCCCAGTTCCTTTCTGTTGGATGATTAAAGGCATATGAGGGTTGTATGATTATCAGTTGTGGGGCATGTAACAGATCATCAGGTTTGCTGTTGCGCCCGTGTGACAAGTAAACAACGCAGGGAATAGAATAGGGATGCAGAGCTTCAGGCGGTGGTGTCCCGGCATCCATCCCAGTTCCTTTCTGGTGGATGATTAAAGGCATATGAGGGTTGTATGATTATCAGTTGTGGGGCATGTAACAGATCATCAGGTTTTCTGTTGCGCCCGTGTGAGTAAACAACGCAGGGAATAGAATAGGGATGCAGAGCTTCGAATCAATGCTATTCCGCTTCCGGCGGTCCTAGAAGACTACATTTCCCAGAACCCTCTTCTCCGGGTGCGCAGAGGTCTCGCGAGAGCGTCGGGCGTCGGGTTCGGGCCGCTTGTTGTTGGAGCCAAGATGGCGGCGGTGGCGCCGCAGCCCCCCCAGGCCGAGGCGGCCGAGCCTTGGTACGTGGCGCTGCTGGGCCTGGCCGAGCACTTCCGCACCTCCAGCCCGCCGAAGGTGAAGTTGTGCGTGCACTGCCTGCAGACCGTGCTGGTGAGCAAGCCGGGCCCGCGCCAGGAAGCTCGTACACACCTGCAGTTGGGCTCCGTGCTGCACCATCACACCAAGAACAGAGACCTGGCCAGGGGGCACCTGGAGAAGGCGGTAAGAGGATGGGGAGGGCTGGGAGTGTCGGGAGAGGGCCACATTTCTAGGAGTATCAAGTAGAGTGCCAAGAACTTGGAGGATTTGAGGGGGGAGTAATGCATACCCAGGAGGGGAGGTACATAAACAGGAGTACCTGGGAGAGGACCACAGACTGATGAGAGGAAGCAATGCACACCCAGGAGAGGAGGTACATAAACAGGAGTACCAGGGAGAGGGCCACAGACTGGTGAGAGATCAGAGGAAGTAATGCACACCCAGGAGAGGAGATGCATAAACAAACAGGAGTACCAGGGAGAGGGCCACAGACTGGTCAGAGTTGAGGGGGGGAGTAATGCACACCCAGGTGAGGAGATGCTTAAACAGGAGTACCAGTGAGAGGGCCACTGACTGGTGAGAGTTGAGGGGGGAGTAATGCACACCCAGGAGAGGAGATGCATAAACAGGAGTACCAGGGAGAGGGCCACTGACTGGTGTGAGTGATACATACCCTTGAGAGGAGGTACAAAAACAGGAGTAGTACCGGGGAGAGGGCCACAGACTAGTAAGAGATGAGGTGTAGTCTGAGGTGCTGACCCATTACACCTACAAGTGAGGGCTTGTCCCGAGGCGCAGCCAGGAGAGGAGGGCATAGGGCATGTCACCCGGGGGGTAAGTAGACGTCATTCACAGTGCTGCACTAAAACAACAACAACAACAGGGAGCTGACCTGCCTTGCAACCTGTATGATACGGAGCTTTTGGCACAGTTAACAACAAGGATGGTTTGAGTTTCCATTGAGCCACAAACTCCATTTTACTACTACTCTCTTCTATTAACTAGTTTTTGTAGAACATTCAGTGGGCCTACACGCCTGTATTTGTCATGCAACCTTTTATTCTGCACAAGCCTTTCCCGGTTCACCAATTGTGTATAACTGTGGTATGGGCATTATTTTGTATTTTGCTGGAATGTGTATAATATTAGAATGTGGAATTGCATTTTTTTTTTTGATGAACGTTTAATTTGCATTTGCAAACACTCGAACGAGTTGTGCGTTTGGTACATATTTTCATGCTGATCATCATATTGTAATCGTCAGTTAGCGTACCCCTGTAAAACACTTCCTATTCTTTTGACACACTGTTATAATTATTATCACAGGTATAGCTAGAAGCGCTCTGGAATTATAAAAAAATGTATATTTCTCCAAGGGATGGAATTCTTCAGAGATCTACTTTTCCCTGAGAAAAAAAGTTCCACTTGTCCCTCTTGGTGCCTTGGAATAAATAACATGACAAGTTATGGCAGTATACTTATTTCATCAGGGCTCATGTTTTATCCGGGATTGGTTCTAGCAAGGCTGTGTTTTTTGGCGCCTTCTGCAAATCTATATACATGTGCTGCAAGTAATTGGTAGTTCCATGTTTATAATGCAGTGTGACCCACGTAATTACTTTTTAAGGGTATTAACCAAATGCTCTCCAATCTCTTTCCAAATTGGAAAAGGTTGTAAATGTACGTCTACAGAGGCAGTAGTTTAGTTGTTTTCATGATGAGGAAAGGGGGTGTGGGGATAATGAATATGCAGTTGATTGACAGATTTTCACATGAGCACATGTACCTCTGTGTTTTTGCTAATGTGAAAATGGAAATACTAAAGTTACCTAGGAGTAAGGTTTTCCGGCATTATCTGTGAATTTCTGACTGTCATAAACATTTCACAGAATGTTGCTCATAATGCTTTGACGTCAATTCTCCATTACTTGTTTACAATATTTATCTGTGTGTGGGTGCAAATGCAATAGATCTCGCATTTGAGAGTGATTAAGCTATTGACATTGTAAATAACAATGCAGTTTCTTTAAATGTTTTAAAAACAAAAACATAAAAATAATGTCATGAGCAATGCCAATAGCTCTAACTTTACCAATGCCGAGACCATTGCATTGTAAATGCTTGTTCACAGTCAGGCAGGCTTCAGTCACAGACTGTCCAACCTTCAGACAGGAGTTTGTGTGCAGGAGTTTTCGATATCAGAACATGTATGCACTGGCAGTGTATCTATCAGGGTGCTGTGAAAGTGGTGTCAGCGCCATTCCTTTCAGAGATATTTGACTCAAATGGGACAAGGGTGGCGTGCTACTCGATGCTCTACCAATTTCCGGTCACTGGCGAATCACACGCTAAAACGGACCTCGCACACTCAGTGCAAGGGTATTTGACCGAGTGAAACCAAGTGCTGAAAGCCTAACTTCGTGAGGAATGGCTGCTTGGGGAGGGCGATTGTGAATGTTGTACATATGATAGAAAGGGAGGGGGAGATTTACAAGCCCCTTGCGCCACTCTTAACATGGGAAAAGTGACGCAAAGGTGGCGCAAGGGGCTTGTAAATCTGCCCCGGAGAGTTTGTTGTGTGTTTAAGAAAGTGAGTGAGCGAGAGAGAGAGAGTGAGAGAGAAAAAGAGAGAAAAAAAATGAAAGAGCTGGGGGAGGGGGTTAAACGATACAGAGCTAGACCAGGACTGGAGGCAAAATAATTAGATCTCGCCTTTTAATGCTCTATAATTATTAATACTATTTGATAGCGCAAAGCGTGATAAAAGTTACATTTATTAAACATACATTTTATAGCACGTTAGGCAATTTATATTTTTCATTTCGACTGCATTGCCGAACGATATTTATTCATGCGTTTAACCTGCTTGCTATAACATCACGTGTATTGAATTCACGCCTTTGTTCAACAAAGCAATAAGCTATTTTTATAAGCACTCCTGCCTCAAACTGCCTGTGTGTTATCTGCTCTTTCTGTTTGAAGCTCCAGAGTGCCTTTCAGAAGCCCACACAATCACTATCAGCGTTGCACTCCCGCACCTCACTCCCCAGACCCTCCGCCCATCACCCCTGCTGCGGAGCCAGGAGAAACGGGCTCAGGAAATGAGATTTCACGGCGTAATCAGGAATCTACAATCTAGCTGTTCTCTCTCACGCTGACATTTGGTATGTGTAATCACAGTATGTAAAATGACCAAAAGCTAAGCAGTTAATTAACTCCTTGATTTACTAAGCTGTTCCACTGGCATTGTAACCTCCTTCGGTCTGCGTCAGAGAACGCGCCCTTTCTAAATACTCCCGTGCTTTACAGACTTATGTTTCTGCGGGTGGCCTGATGTGCAGAAACAAAGCCTCGCGCGCCAAGCTACACATTCGGTGACACTGCTCTCGTGGAATGGGTATACGTGCATTAATTATACCCTTTTCTTTTTAAATTCCCTCTGCTTTCATTCACAAGTTTCGATGCTTTTTTGATGTTGGCATGTTTTTCCAAAATATGCATTTTTTAAAAAAGGTTTCTACCTGAGTATTATTGTAAATGCCCTGAATTTTGCAGCTTCGCTATTGTAAATTTGTTTTCACGCGTTCAATTGTTTTGCTCTCACACATAAACGATTATGGATAAATATCCATGTTTGAGAACTCAGTAGCCAAATTATTAATTCGTGCAGCACATATTTAAAAGACTGGCCAATCCCGTATTTGTTCAAGTCATCTATCTCTAGGGCCGGCTTAAGCATCGGTGGTGCCAGGTGCGGCAACCTATGTTGCCCCCTTCCCCTCCTTAATGGCTGTAGAGAGCCACCCAGGCATTCTACTACATTGTTGCAGTTTGGCACGTTGCACGCCTCCTCGGGGCGGGCTCGACCCGAGGGGATAAATAAACGGCCAGAGACCGCTCGGGGTCTTCCGGCCACGAGAGTGCAAGCAGTGGTCTTTGTGCATATTATTTCAGCGCTGCTGCTGCCTACATATTGCCAGGCCCCGCCGCGCTACATTGGCGACCAGGTCGGTCGCACCCCACGTGTGCCCACCTACCTGTCTGGCTCCTGCCGGGAGCGTGCGATGCCCAACCGCATGGTCCTGCTCCCTCTGCTGCCTGCTACCGAGAATGTCCTGCGAGGACCTTGCGGAGCCCACCCGGTCTGCCCGGCATCTGCTGCTCCCGAAGGCCTAGTCCATCTGCGGCCTCGGTCGACGCAGCATCTGCCCGCCCTGCATGCCCCTCCTTCACGGAGCTGCTGAGGATCGTGCCTGCTCCTGCCCTCCCTGTGCTCCAGCTCTGCATCTGAGCCCGCCGGCCTGGGATTGGTTTCTAGGCCGCTTTCGGTCAGCGAGGCCCTGAGACTGGGCTTCCCCTTCCGCTACCTGCACCTGGTATCAGGCACTCCACACTGTCTGCGCGCTCGCCCTGGATCGCTAACTGGGGGCTGCCTGAGGCACATCATATTGTGGACACTGTTTTCAAAAAATAAAAAAAATAAGAAAATGTAATAAAGACAAACACAACCAAATAGCAATAAAGAACTGAAGACACAGATGCAGGGACAGAGCTGTTGTTTCAGTCACACCAAGGGCATGCAGAAGCAGCAAGACCACGTCATTGCAGCACACCCATAAGAGGGGAGGACAGCTGTGAACATTGGGGAGCTGGAGAGTAACAAAAAAAAAAAAGAAAAAAAAACTTGGGGTAAGGCCACACAAGCCTGCAGAGATTCACGCCTCTCTCTCTCTCTCTCTTCCCTGTGAAACAGCGCCAGAGGGCCACGAGCCCCCCCTGCAAGCACGCGGAGCCACCAGATGGCCCGCGACTCTGGACCACGTCCTAACGCACACGCCCCAGCGCTAGTCGTCAGCACGCAGGCCACGCGCCTGCTCCAACGCACACTCGCTCGGCCACCATGAGCGACCAACAGGCAGCTGCTGCTTCGGCAAGCAAGACTGAGGACGCAATCAGGGCGGGGGTGCCAATCCGCCTTTCCCAGGGCACAGTCACACTGCGGTTGCTCCTCTGCCACCCATCAGTGAAGCCTCAGACCCTGCCGCGCCGACATGGAAAGCATGGGTTGGATGGCTCAACCACTACTTCAAGGGGATGAGAGAAACCGACGGTACTGTTAAACGCTCACTCCTCATCTATTATGGAGGTGCGGAGATATATGACCTTTTTGAGACGCTCCCCAACACGGGCAATGACGATGACTACGAGGCGGCGGTCGCTGAATTCAACAGGCACTTCGACCCGCAACTCAACCCCAATTTTGAGAAGTTCAAGTTCAAAAGAGCGTGGCAGATGGACTCAGAGTCGGTCGACATATTCTACGCACGGCTGCGCAGGCTGGCCAGCACGTGCACATTCACGGATCAGAGGGAAGATATAAGTGACCAGATAATCCTGGGATGTCGTTCCAAACTCCTGCGGAAGCTGATCCTTCGCAAACCCGGAATCTCGCTGGACGAGATCTTGGTCCTAGCTCGCTCCCACGAACTGTTGGACGTCTGAGCACAGGAGATGGAGGCCGCTCTGCACATACCGGTCGCCGCATCGTCAACATCCAGACATCTGCCGATCAAAGTGAAAAGGTCGAAGCTATCCAACAACGCCCCTCGGTGGCTCGCCAATCACCCAGACCGCATCCGCCACCAGGGGGACTGTGTTGGTACTGCAGAGAGGATCACCCCGCAACGGCCGTCTGCGGTGCAAAAGGAAAGACATGCTCCCGGTGTGGAAAGCTTAGCCACTATGCCAAAGTATGCCGCGGTGGGAGATTCAGACAAATGTCATCAAGGTCTAGGAGCATGGCACAACGTGTCCGCCAAATCTCCCTCGACGACTCACCAATGGTCGCAGAAAGCCAGCCGCAGGGGCGACAGCCCATGTACGAAGACGATGAGGTGTTTGTGGCGTCATACATTGGCAGGACAGATCATCGCCGAAGACCACCTCCCATGTGCTCGGTCGCCGTCGGAGGTGCAGAAGTACGAGCCCTCATTGACACCGGAGCGTCCGTCAACGTGATGGACTCAGCACAGTACGACCGCCTGTCACCTCGTCCCCCGCTAACACCCTCTACAGCCTGAATATACGCATATGGAGGGACTGACCCACTTCCTCTCCGTGGAGTCATGCAAGCCAAAGTCTTTCAAAACGCCATCCGAGAAGCGCTGTCCGGGTTGCAAGGAGTAATCAACCTGAGTGATGACATATTGGTATTTTCAAGCACGCTCGAAGACCATCACCTTCACCTCCGAGCTGTCCTGCAGAGACTCACAGACTGTGGCTTGACCCTGCACAAGTCCAAATGCTCATTCTATCAAGAGACAGTCAACTTCTCTGGGTACACCTTCACCCAGGATGGATTGCTAGTAGATCCCAAGAAAGCCGCTGCCATCCGTGTTGCCAGCACGCCGAAGAATCCAACGGAGGTGAGGAGTTTCCTTGGCATGGCCACGTACTGTGGGCATTTCATCCCGAACCTTGCCGCCATATCAGAACCACTTCAGACCCTCACACGTCATGACCACAGATGGGAATGGGCGGTGGGTGCCAACAAGGTATTCAACAACATTAAGGCGGGCTACTTGACAAGAAGGTGATGGCCTATTTCCATCCACGGCGGCACACGGAGCTAGTTGTCGACGCTAGTTCGGTAGGCCTTGAGGCGGTCCTCCTGCATGGTCCGGAGATCTGGAAGCCAGTTGCCTATGGCAGTAAAGCCCTCTTGGACACGGAGACCAGATGCGCTCAAATTGAAAGGGAGGCACTGGCTATCAAGTGGGCGTGCTGGAGCAGGGTTTTCTATTGAACATTTATTGAGATTAAAACTCCAGTTTATGTTATATGTCATGATTAAAATAATCAAAGTAGATGTGCCTTCTTGAAAAGAAGGTATAGAATGTGCTGCTGCTGTACTGGATTATTAATGCTGTTATGGGGTGTATTAGCTTTACTAGTTACCTTTAGGGTTACAATAGACACTTTTGGGATACATATTGAGAATATGACTAACATAGAATAAAAAGGCTAAGGTACAGACTGACACGAGCAAGTGCAAGTTCAAGTTCATCGAAAGCTGAACAGGTGAACGAGGTGTCAAGTCAGAATCAAGCAAAAGGTGAAAAACAAAAGGTCTCAAAAGAACCAGAGGAGATCAAGAGAATCAGAAAACCTAACCAGAAGTATAGGTCACCGGAATGGACGTATGTGGCACTGTCTGAAGGCGAAGAGGCAGAGAGTCAAGGAAATCCAGAGGGGACCGTAGGAGAAGTGGTTGAGGAGAAAACTGTTGGAATCCTGAAAGTTATTCTGACTGACATTGGAGAAGAGTCGGATGCACAGGATGTTGTTGAAGATCTGATACAATTTGATGTTGATGAAGAAGAAGTGAAAAGTGATGAAAATCCAAATTGAGTGAACTAAAGGAGTCACTTGGAGAAAAGTGGAAAGAAAAAGTCTGAAATTAGCTGTTTGAAATAATCTAGAGTTTTAAATTTCGGTAGTGGAGTAGAAGAGGCTAAGTCAAAAGACATTGTCAAAGTAGTAAAATGGCTAACACAGAAAATAATCAAAGTAGATGTGCCTTCTTGAAAAGATGGTGTAGAATGTGCTGCTGCTGTACTGGATTATTAATGCTGTTATGGGGTGTATTAGCTTTACTAGTTTCCTTTAGGGTTACAATAGACACTTTTGGGATACATACTGAGAATATGACTAACATAGAGAAGAGTTCACAAAAAGTAGTTCCAACAAGAAGTAGTAACATTTATATACATAAAGATAGGTCAATTAATGATTTTTCTAGCAATGTTTTTTCAAAGTTGTTGTATGAATACGTAAAGACAATGGAAGTTAGGGATTGCTACGTTTGTATGCAATTACCTGCGTCCGTTTCAGAGGGTGTTACTTATCACCATTTACCAGCTACGTATGGGATTTCATGTAGTGTGTTGAGTAGTGTTTTTTATTTGTTAGGGAAAATAGATTATGAGATGTCTAACAAAGATAACATTTTTGGGCAATTACCTATGGATAAGAAGCTGAATCCAGCTAAAGAAGCTAACATTTTTGGTGAGATTTTTATTGAGGCAGAAGAATTAACATTAGATTACATTTTTAGAAACAATTTAACCTGCAGTTTGAAGGGAGAGGAAAAGGCTTTCCTAGGCTTAGTAGAGAAAAGGAGAGTGAGCATGCACGAGAAGGCAGGGAAATATGAAGTGAGTGAGACAATATGGGATATTGAGATGGGAAAGGAGTTGAAGAATGGGGCCAGTCCAACTTTGGCTTTAGATGCACCACAGAAGGGTAAATTATGCATTACCAGAAGGAGATCCCAATATGATAATCATTTTGTTGGGACTAGTGAGTGTCATGATACATACTTTATTGCAACAGGATGGGGTTTTAAAGGTGGTGAGGATCCAGTTTTCCCGGGAGTGTATTATATTTGTGGGAACAGGGCTTATTACAGGTTGCCTGACCATTGGTATGGCACGTGTTATGTTGGCCTGGTCTTTCCGAAGATTTTTCATATAGATAGGATAGAAGATGTAGAACACATTAATCTACTAACACGTTTTAAAAGAGAAACTTGGTCAGAAATTGTAGGTGATATCTTTGGAGCTTTAATTCCAGCAGTGGGAATTTCTTTAAATGCATATGGAATTCGGAAACTGTCAACAGTGGTGGATCGCTTATCGACAAGTACCGCTGGAGGGTTTCTTTTGGTAAATACGGAGATGATTGCCGTACGCGCCATGTCTATGCAAAATCGACTTGCCCTTGATATTCTATTGGCCAAGGAGGGTGGAGTTTGTGGAATGCTGAAAGTTCAACATTGTTGCACTTACATTCCTGACGAAAGCAGAGATCTAAAGGTCTATATCAAAAATATTACTGATTTGCATGAATAATTAGTACCACTGGAAGCTGAAAGTGTCGGGACTAAAATAGCTAATAAGTTACTAGCTGTTAAGAGTTTTATTGCTAAGATAGGTAGTACCATTATTGGTAAAATATTATTTACTTTGACATGTGTGATTGTTGCTTTATTGATGCTTAGATTAGGGTGTTTGTGTTGTAAAAACAGGGGAGGGGAAAAGAGAATAATTAGAGGAAATACTGCAAAGAAACAAAAGAGGTCAAAGAGAGACCCACAAGAAATAGAATTAGAAGAATTGAGGGAGAGTGTTTACTTGGAGTCGAAGAGGGATGATGAAAGAGAATCTGGTGTTTAATGTTGTGTCATAAAAGACATTTTCAATTTCTCCTAAAAATTGGGACTACATTTTTTTTTTGGGTTGGTTTTTGTGGTGATATATATCACCAAAGGGGGGATTGCTGGAGCAGGGTTTTCTATTGAAAATTTATTGTCATGATTAAAATTACTAAATTATAATCATTAATTATTAACTTTGTTAAAAGTCTTGATTAACCAACATTACTAATGAAGAGAAAATTACACGCGGGAATGCATATATGTTGCTTTATTAATACGTGAACTAAATTGGTGAGCAAATTACTTAAATGAGTGTCGCAGAAGTGTTATTTGTTTCGTGTTTGCGCTTTTAAATAACGTGCTCTAATGCTTCTTTGTGTTGCAGACGGCTAGATAATTACATACACATAAGGGTATTAGTGGGGATTAACACTGTATAATCATTACGATGTGGTAACGTTGTTTTGTGTTTCTTTTAATTAAGATGGTCCGTTTTGGCCTAAACCAAGATGGCCGCTATTTACAGCCTGCACTCGAGTGGCTGAGATTTGACAAGAGGCCTTGCTGAATATGGTTGGAAGTCACCTGACCACAGCCTCTGTCTGAATTAAAAGTTTCCGTGAGGACAGCAGCTCCGGGCTAGCTTCCATTTGCCCTTGGAAAAGAATAAAGCCACAATGAACTGAGATAACTTGCGGTGGCTTCTCTATGGTACCAAGGAAGAGCATTCATAAATGTATCGTTCCCTCAGCTCGAGTTTCCTTCTTCCGTGTTTTTATTTTTGTGATTTTTCCGAGCGGAGGTTTTCTAAATGTTGCCAAACGACATCCTTTCCTGCTCGCTCTGCTCAACGGCTCAACGGACATTCAGAGTTTGTTTGTTACTTTTATTTTGCAAGTTTTATTATAAATAATGTTAGACTAGGGAGGGTCTAAGGCCACTTCTTCCTGAACCTATGTTCGTGAGGATCGATGCTGATCGTGAGGACGGAGACTCGGGAGACTTTACTGAGAGACCTGTCCTGACCCATTTAGCTAGAATAGGTAACTATGAGAATAATGATTTTGCTATTGATTGACTTTCCTCTGAACTAATTTAGATAAAAAGTTGACATTGTTTGAATTCCAGTGTCGGGTGGTTATTTCTTTGTCATTTATTGAGTTTCAAATGTATTTCCTATGTTTAAAATCATGACTCAGGACAATTTCTTTATGGTCGCATTGACCTCGCACTAGATGCAGATTGGTTTAAGTTTCTCTCCTATATTCAGTGTGAATAGAGTAATAGAATAAATGTCAGTGTGATGGGCCCTAGCGTATGATGAGTGTATGTGCGTGCGACTGTGGATTTACTCTGTCCGTGGAAGTAGGGAGAATTTATATGCTCCAATCTGCAGCAGGCGTGCCAGCACTTCCATCTGTATCTGTGTGGGCAGGAGTTCCACGTTGTGACCGACCACACACCGTTGCTCCCGCTATTCGCAGGCTCATGTCGGGTGGCACCCCCGAGGATAGAATGGTGGGCAGTGTAGTTGCAATCATGCAATTTCAAGGTAGTTTACCGCTCACAACCCGGCTGACAACCTGTCCCGCCACCCGGAATCCTCACAAGCGTCGGACCTGTCAGAAGATGCATGTCACACTGAGGCCTTCGTTAATATGGTGTCTCAAGGGGCGTGTCCGTCGGCCATGATGCTGGAAGAAATCGGCAGGGTGACCTACTGTCCCGGTAAAAGAAGCACTAGAAAACAACGGATGGACACATTTCATAGATGGGGCCCGCGTCCTCCGGCCGGAGGTCAGCCACGGCCAACAGCAGCTGTGGCAGATCCGCCACAAACTCAGCGTGGGTGAACAAGGAGCAATTTTGAGAGGACATCTCATAGTGGTCCCGGAGGGGTTACAGAAGAAGATCCTCATGCTGGCACACGTTGGCCACCAAGGGGTGGCGAAGACGAAAGCCAGGCTGCGGGCCAATGTCTGTTTCCCGGCAATGGACTCCATGGTAGAGGAGATGGTAAGGCAATGCCATGCCTGCACGATCACAGGGGGCGATCCCGCACCGGCGCCAGTGATCACGGAAGAGCCGAGCACAGCCCCCTGGACTCAAATCAGTCTCGATTTTGGGAGCTTCCCAGACAGACGTCACATGCTGGTCATCGTCTACTCCTTCTCGAAATTTCCCATTGTGGAAGTAGTTACGTCAACGGCGTTTCCAAAGGTGAAGAGGGACCTTGACAGGGTTTTTGCAATGATGGGGCTGCCGGAAGAGGTTAAGTCTGACAATGGGCCCCCGTTTCAAGGCCGAGAGTTCCAGGAGTACCTTGAAAACAGAGCAATACAGCAACGGAAGATCACCCCGCTACGGCCCCAAGCAAACGGGGAAGTAGAACGCCTGATGAGGACACTCAACTGGGCACTGCACATTGCTGTGGATGGGGGAGAAGACACGGATACAGCTCTTGACCAATTCCTGGGGGCATATCGACAGACCCCACACAGCACGACCAAGTGTGCTCCGGCTCATCTACTGTTCAAAAGGGCACCACAAGACAGCATCCCGTCTGACCCAACGTGGATGCCCATGGAACGAGACGATGACGCAGTTCAAGCAAAGAGAGAGACAACAAACCGAAAAGCCAGCGAGGCCCGAAGGGCACAAGAACCTCAACTAAGAGTGGGAGACCGACTGGTGATCAAAGACCGACACCCCGGTTCACATTCCAGAAGCCATATGAGCCAGAAGTATAGGTCATCGTAGGTATCCAGGGGACTATGGTCACTGCCCAAAAGGGACAGCACTCTGTAACGAGGAATGTGTCCAGCTTCAAGAAGGCGAGCGATGGCACGCCTGGTCAAGAACGGTGCGATTATCCTGAAGAACTTCTGCACTCTCCTCTTCCTGTTTCGCCGGATGTGAGGAGTCCTTCGTGTGCCCGATCAGGTGGTTAAGCCAAAACGAGGCGGACGCCGCTGTGTCGACCTGTCCGGGTTGTGGATCAGAGTCGTCCGAGTGCATCCCATCTAGTGCTCCAGCCGGCTCCAACTCCCGGAGCCAGAGATATGGTCTCCGGCCGAACCCGGCGCCAAGTCAGAGGCTGAAGGACTTTGTATACTCGTCTCCATGAACTCAGATGACTTGGTGGTCTGGAACTAAATGAAAGGAGGGATGTAGAGAGCCACCCGGGCACTCTACTACATTCTTGCAGTTTGGCATGTTGAACACACCCCTCGGGGCGGGCTCGACCCGAGGGGATACATAAATGGCCGGTGACCGCTCGGGGTCTTCCGGCCACAAGAGTGCAAGCAGTGGTCTTTGTGTATATTATTTCAGCGCTGCTGCGGCCTACATATTGCGAGGCCCCGCCACGCTACAATGGCTTCCTTCTTCACGGATTTGCTCACTTCCACCCTCCAACGGTGTCCCTCAACTTACCTTAGTCCTTCTTTCACATTTATTTAATAGTGCTACTCATCCCAATGTAGAGTGACAGGCGCTTTACATCACAAACATAATATCCAGTGACAAAAAGCCATACAAGTGTGTAAATCAAGGTATAGGAAATATTACCTAATACAATGAAAACTACAAGGTGGAGGCTTCACATGTCATCCACACTGGTAGGCATTATGTTTTAAGAGAGCTCGGTATGAAGAAAAAAGGGTCAGATTTACTACGTTTTCACACAGTATCAGAACCAAAGTAGTTGTGCTCCATTGCATGAAAAAGAAAGAAAACAACACTCTATATATCTACTAAGATATGGTACGGTGGTTCTCTCCTTTAGTGCTGGTGCACCTAAGGCTGCCTTGCACCAAAACACACACCCTTGCACCATAGTGCAAGGGTGTGTGTGTGATGTTAAACTAATGTCATAATAGTTTTTAAACTGGAAGTGTACCTTTCTGCAGAAGATTCTGGGCCCGATTCACAGAATTAACTTAAGACAAAATCCTAAACTTACAACTTTTGGTATTCACAGAATGCACTTACTACTTTTGGTATTCACAGAATGGATTTACGACTACTAACTTTACGTCCGCACTCGGGCTGGAAAATCCGGCCCGGAGCTTCCTTCTCGGAGGCGGGGTTTCCGGGCCGGAGGCGGAGCTTCCGGCCCGGAGGTGGAGATTTTGGCCATGGCTAAATCTCCGCCACTGGCCGGAATCCCTACCTCCGGCCCGGAAGCCCCGCCTCCGAGCCGGAAGCTCCGCCTCTGGGCCGGAAAGCTCTGCAACCGGGCCGGAATTTCTGGCCCGAGTGTGGACGTAAAGTTAGTAGTCGTAAATCCATTCTGTGAATACCAAAAGTAGTAAGTGCATTCTGTGAATACCAAAAGTAGTAAGTTTAGCATTTTGTCTTAAGTTAATTCTGTGAATCGGGTCCTCTATGTTTAACAAAGTTTAACACTTTACCACTTTGCATGTGTCCTGTGTCTATGTGTCCTGTAAGGTGCACATAGAGCTACTTTGTGTTACTTTTAGGGTTACTTTCCTATGCAATTCAAGATTTGCACTGGAAAGTAAACCCCAGTCACTTTTGTAATGCAAATCAGGCACAAAGTGTTAGTAAATTCAATGCATGACTCAGGATTTGTAACATAACACAATGATTGGGGGTGTAATACTAATACAATTGTATTTCTACTGAAGGGAACCCTTTTCAGCAATCTTACAATAAGGAAATATTGAGGAAAAAACAACGATCAGCTTCTAAACCTATTTTATGGGCATATTATCAAAAACGGCGTTAAAATTATCGCCGCTTTAGCGGCAGAAAACTGCCGCTAAAGCAGCGATAATGGGCTTGATAATATGCCCTAGAGAATTCCAATAGAAGTCCTTATTCTGGTGTCAACATGGGCTTCTATTGGAATTCTCTGTGGCATATTATCAAGCCCATTATCGCCGCTTTAGTGGCAGTTTTCTGCCGCTAAAGCGGCGATAATTTTAAAGCAGTGCTTGATAATATGCCCCCAAGTACTTTGCATGCAGTGCTTTAATGTCAGTTCGTAGCTCAATGTGCTACATCAAAAAGATTGTAATTTATGAACTTCAAGTAACAAAGAATCTGTTAAAAAAACAGGAGCATATCAGCAACGAGGCGATAAAAAATGATTGCCGCTTTTGCGTCCGTTTTCGGACGAAAAGCGGCGATAATTTTATCGCCTAATCAGCAAGGTCACTCTATAGCGTGAAACCTTGCATTAGCGCCTGAATTCAGAATGCCCAGCTTTGCATCTCTAATGAGATGCAAAGTGGGCGTTCCTGCCCTGACATGACTGGAGAAATGTCGCTAAGCGACATTTCTCCTATCATCAAGCCCCACGCTATGAAGCATAGCGGCAGGAAAAGTAGCGATAACCCCTGTTATCGCTACTTTCCTTATGCCTGCTTCAGGACTGACTTAGCCATGATATCCCCTGGAAGGTGGATATCATGGCTAAGTTTGCCTTGCCCTATCATCAAGCTAACGCCAAACTTCGTGAGGTTATCGCTGGGTTTCCAGCGATAATCTCACATTTGGCAGTTAGCGCTAGGATTTTTATCGCTTTTGAGATAAGCGTTGCTAATAGCACGCTATCTCAGCGATAAAAATCCACGTTAGCCGCAGATAATTATCCTAGCGCTAAGTGCGCTTAGCGATAATTATCGCCGGTCCTTGATAATATGCCCCACAGTAACTTACTGAGCTACCTACATAAAATGTAATTTTGTGATCTGTATATTAAACACTGTGCTTTACAGCGGGAACATGAACCCTCCTTTATGTCACCTTATCATTAGTCAAAACTGTTACAAAACAGATCTCTCCAAAATGCTGAGCACACAAAGATCTCTGCAGGCTGCTTCAATCACTCCTCAGCCTGTCATGCAAAAGGCACTCCCTCCAGATTGGCGCCTGGTGCGCAGGCACCGGTCGAACCGCCCTAAATCTGACACCGCTCTTCTTTAGAAGGAAAAAAAAGAGCTCACTGCAGAGTCCTTGGACACTTAACTACAGCCGTGTCTACAGCGGCATTAATAATAAGGAAAGGCACGCCTTCTAGATGTAGTCCCTAGAGTACTGCACCGTATTCAGTAGGATCCTTGACCTAATTCTCCATTTGCCTTAAACTGAAGCTAAATTGGTTTGAATAAAATCCCTCAACAGTCCAGACCCTGAGGAAATATGAATTTTGTGATCAGTTATGTCCCCTATCGTAGACCCCAACGGCTCCATGTGCATGTTACAAGTACATGTATGTTCCCTCCAGTTCCAGTTATGAAGACGCAAATACATGTGCGTCCACCGTCAACATGTCCTCTTTCAGATCCGCCATGACTGGGTCAGATATTCCATTCCTAAGTATGAAAGGCCACCGACTTTATGTGGTTCACTTTCCACATTTTACAGATTCAGGTGAGTAGGCCCTGAATTCTGCCATCAAGCCTTTTCCTGCCTTCTGCCTCTGAAAGCTCCAGTCCGAACCTGCATCTGTATCCATGAACTTTGTCCTACTCCCTGCGCGGCTAACGGTGCCTGATCCAGCCTGTTGCCTGCCAAAAAACTGTATTTCACCTTCAAGATTATCTGCTCCGCTCCTCATCCGATGCATTCCTGTCTAGTAGTTTAGGTAAACATTCTTCCAGCTACCGTGCAAAGGGCCAGGCCTCACTGTCCTCATGCAAGTAATTCATAGCCCCTGTTACCATGGAAGATTCCTGCCCCCTCGCATCTCATGTAGACATTTAGACGCTTGTACACACACTAACAGTCAGTATAGAATAGATTCCGTCCGAGAGACCTTTCCTTTTGGATAATACAGTTCTTTAAACATAAGATATTAGATATAATTTGGGATTAGGTTGACATGACCCCTCAGACTTCTGTCTCCACATGTAGAGCTAAATGTCAAGTCTCCTTCACCCTCTAGTTGCACGTCAATCACACGTCATGCGGCTGCGCGTGCATCTCTGCCAAGTATTTCTGCTGACATTGCAGGATTCCTTTATGGATCCACCCACCTGTGACATCATGTTTAATGACGTTTTTAGTTTACGCCTATGTTTACGCCTATTTTCATTACGTATGTGTAGTATTATCTGTATTATCAGCTGTTACGCCTCCTGCATCTGTCTTAATGTAATGCTTTTTATATAAATATCTTTACTTGTCAATAATGTATTGCCTTCCCTTCCTGAACCCTCGTGGTGATGGTATTTGATGCCTATGGTTCGAACCATAATTCCTTTATAGAGGAATAAAGCCTTTCAGAACCTCTAATACCACGGATTCTGCCTCTTATTTATACTGAGTTATTCTTACTAGACTTTACCGCATAAAAAATAGTACCGGTAATAAAATATTTACCACATAAATTGGCGCCCGAATAGGGACACTTTCTCATCTCACGCGCCGGAGGTGCGTTGCAGGCCCGGTCTCCTGCCACAGCTGAACGGACAAAAACGCGTACCTGCAGGATTTCCTGTATCTCCCTCCGGCCAAGCGGGGGCGACTGAGGCTGCGATCAACACCCAGACGAGGCGGTGAGAAGTGCGAAGTGTCCCGACCAGAGCCTAGCTGAGAGAGCAAGATCCGAGGTATACAGAGGCCCACCAGGTTCCGAAGTTCCGAGTCCAGTCGAGTTGAGTCCAGTCCGGTCCAGTTTCAGTTCAGTTCCGAGGCCTTCCGTTCCGCGCTACCCGGTGAGTACCATTGCCGGGGAGGCATTTAAACGTGCACATAGGTTGTGCCGGTCCTGACGGGTTTGGGTACACAAATCCGGTCTGCACTGTTTCAGCAGTGTATCTGTACTGTTTAGCAGTATATCTAGTATGTCTTGCATATAATTCAGTATTATTTAGTGTCAGTATTATGTCAGTAACTAGTTTTCTATTAATTATCATTGTTCGTTAACTGTTAAATGTTAAAAGTTTTAATACGTCCTACATATTGTGGTGTGAATGATTGTTCATTATTGTATTTATTGTATTAAGTGTGTTCAAATAATAAGGTCTAAAAATGCCGCTCTTTTCAAAACTAAGACAGATCAAAACCAGAAAAGGGGTACTCGAAGAAGCTGTTCCCATTCCACCTAGGGACACTCCAGGATACTTTATGTATCATAAGCATGGCCTAGATGCCGTGTTATTTCTTGATTTATGGGTGGACTACACCAAAGATTTACCAGAAAGTCAGAGATGGCCCGCAGCTGGGACCTGGGATGCAGATTGCATCATGAGAGTAGAAGAAGTATTATGGAAAAATAAAGCCAGACAGTCACAGAAAGATGCCATTGAATTATGGCGTAAAGAATCATACAGACGTACAGAAAAAGCGCTCAGACAGGAAGAGAAAAGTAGGGAGAATTCAAATAGAGCCCGAGAAAATATAGTAATTGAGGAAGGTACCCGAGTAAAAGCAGAACAAGTAGATAGACAACGAAACACTCTTATGAATGGTATGTATCCTCTTCTGGCCGAAGGGTTATCCCAGGCCACCCCGGAAATACCGAAAGACTTGACGCCTCCATTACTCCCGATAAAAACACATCCCAAAACAGCAAAAGACGTTTTCCTTTCTTCCTATTTAGATGATGTAGCTCCTGAATATGCTAATGCTCCGCCACACACGCCGCCCACCGATGGTGCTCAACGCCAAGATCATCCGTCTGTATCCCCGCAACAACAAACTCCTACGCACTTTCCCACAGGTCCATCTGTTTCTACCGCTTTTCCTACATCTACAGTTTCTATCTTACATCCAACAAATCCTTTCGTGCCTAGCACCTCAGACGGTGCGACAGGAGGTACGACAGAAATTTTTGCCACGCCACCCCGAGGAAATAAATTATCCCTTAGAGATTTAGCATACGAACGTACACCCCAACTAGCAACTTCCGACATGTTTAAAGAGCATCTAGTGGATTGTAGATATGATCCTGTGCCCGGTAGACGGGACGGTATGCTGCTGTCATCACTACGTATACGACGAGCTTCAAGGTATTTAGCGACGCTACCAGGAATGGTGGCACATTTAGATAATATATACCACTTTGTCCAATCAGGGCGAGGCCCTGAAAGTATTGACGAAGCCATGGAATACCAGAAAGTGGATGTACAGAGACAACTGTTACGCTTCTTCATAAACTGTGTGATCAGAAACCAAGACAGGCCTGAGGTAGAGCAGAAGGAAATACAAGTACTTACCAAATGGGGTCAGAATATATCAGAAGGGAAACACGATAAACAGACATGTATAGTAGTTATGTGCCGAAAGATCCGGAAAGAGGTAGAACGAATACATAAAGAAAGATTAGAGTCAGACCAACATGAATCAGAGGGAGAGGAGGACGAAGAATCAGAAATGCCCACAGGACACTTAGAGACAATGGCTTATGTAGGTAAAGGAAGATCTTTTAATAATACCAGATGCTTTAATGATCCGATACATCCGATACGTCCAGAATGTAACAGAAATTTTCAAGCCCCTATGTTAAATACAAGGTCTCCTGAACACCTATTCCAGGCTGCTGATAAACTACTCCGAGATCGAAGGGGGTACCATATGCTCGATTCCATGGATGAACAAGAATTGGCCAGGTCAGCAGTACAATGGGCTGACAGTCCCGACAACTACAGTGAAGATGCACTAGCACACACGTTTCTGAACCTTACCCCATACGAACAGCGTTTAGCTGGTATATACATGATCCAACACCTCCTCATATTATATAAAAGCCAACACTCCGATCCTGGACCCCTACCTGACCTATTGACAGAATTACTCACGAATAAATGGAGAGGTTCAGGTACAGATTTAATTAAAGAAATTCTAGAATTTCGAAACCAGTATATAGTTTTCGTATGCCCAGAACATGTTCCAGTTCCCACTATGGGAAGAAAAATATATCACATAGACAGACAGAATCCCTTACGCGAAGTACACCCAATCAGAGGTGAAGATAATACCTTTAAACGCGTGTTTGTGTACACGCCTATAACTAAAATTGAATTATTAGAAATGAAGAAAGTAGTACCCAGCCATGACAAGGATCCAGCAGGTTTCCACCGTGAGATAAAAGACATGTTACTCATGGGAGAGTATACCTACCCCGACATTATGAAAATATTAAAAGTATTAATGCCTGCCGGTATTTACGAGAAACTCAAGGAAAAGGAATGGGAGGTAGGAGACCAAAAGATAGATTGGACAGCATTAGAAAACGAAGAAAAGGCCCGAGCTGCAGGATCAGGGCTTGGGGAAAAGACTACAGCGCTACCAGGATTACTAGTGCAGGTATTGCCACGTTTATTAACTACGAAAAAGGAGGACTGGGGTGCAATCTCAGCCTGTAAACAAAAGCAAGATGAAGACACTAGTGATTTCTATTCCCGATTTGAAAAATGTTTTGGTATAAATAGTGGCATAAAAGCAAGTAGCGAGTCATATCCACATCTGTTTGTGACAAAATTAGTTGAAAATTCCCTACCGCAAGTTAAGAATAGAGTATTGAAATTTGAGAGTACCTGGCAAGGTAACACCCCGTCACAGATGTTACAGATGTTACAATATCACCACAATAGAATTAGAGAAGAACAAGAACATGAACAAAGACGTATGAAAGACACGAAAATGAAAATGCTTGTGGCTCAGTCAGTTCCAGCTGATGGTCATAAAAAGGGTGATTCCGCAGGTCCGGCGAAAGGGACATGCAACTATTGTAAGCAGCCAGGTCATTATATACACGATTGTGCAGTTCTGAAACATAATATCGCCACGGGTAAAACCCAGGAAAGACCACGTCCACCTAGACAGGATCAGAACCAACAACAAATCCCTCAGCATGCACAATCTAGGCCAGCTACGCAACAGGCAGCTCCACAACAGACCGTAGCAACATCACAGCAGCAGCCTATCGCTGCAACACAAGCAACGACACAACAGATGTACCAGTATGCACAAACTGATTATCCCGATTATCAGCGATACACATGAAATAGCCTAGAGAGGGAAGCTGGCTTACCCCTTATTGAGGTTCCAGTAGATCAAGAGGGACCTTATGTACACAGTGAACTATTAGGGGAAGACAGAAAGTTTTTACTTGATACAGGGGCAAGCAGAACAACTATACGACGCAGTGAAGTTCCAGGGGCACCCCTCTCAGGCTCACAGAATATTTCCCTTGGATTCTCAGGAAAGCCTATCATTAATGAAGTATCGCAACCCCTACCACTTACGGTTGGTCCATTGACACGAACTACAGATTTATTGCTTACTAAATCATGTCCAGAAAACTTGTTAGGTATAAAAACATTGAAAGCTCTAGGAGCTATAATATGTTGTTCTCCGGATGGAGTACGATTATTTTTACGTGACTTCAAAGGTCACTACGTGTCCAGAGACATGGATCACCGGCTGCAGAATTTACCTACACATTTATGGGCACAAGGCCCCACTGATGTTGGTTGCATGAACATTACACCATATCGAGTTACACTAAAAACAGGAGTGGTATTACCACGAATGCGACAATACAAGTTACCACCAGATGCTGTTGTGGCTTTACTGCAAATCATTGACGAGCTCATTGGACAAGGAGTGGTTGTGGAAACCGACTCCAATGTATGTAATTCCCCGATAATTCCGATTCTTAAAAGAACGGATCCGAAAGCACCACCAGTATATCGATTAGTTATTGATCTGCGCGAATTAAATAAATGTATTGTACCACAATACCCTGTGGTCCCAGATATCTCTTCATTATTAACAGCTATTGATTCAGAAGCAACGTTCTTTACTGTAATTGATCTCAAAAACGCCTTCTTTAGCGTCCCAATAGATTCGGAAAGTCAATATTTGTTCGGATTCAGTTTAAATGGACGGAGTTTTAAATTCACACGCGCTCCTCAATGATTCACGGAAAGCCCCAGCATCTATAGCCAAGCACTGAAACGAGAACTTGACAGTATCCACATGCCAGTTAACACTACCCTGCTTCAATATGTCGATGATCTGCTGATCACCGCCCGAAGCGAACCTGAATGTGAAAAAGCGTCACTGACGGTTTTAAAATTTCTGGCCGACAAGGGGCACAAGGTGTCCCCTTCTAAGCTGCAATTCTGTGTCCAGCAAGTTGTTTATCTTGGGCACTCGCTGTCCAAGGAGGGAAGACAGCTTACACCCGACCGCATCCAGTTAATTGCTAACATACCACCACCTAAGACACAAAAGGAGGTGCGGGCTTTTATAGGCCTCACTTCATACTGTAGGCAGTGGATCCCTCAATATGCATTTCTAGCAAAACCACTCATTCAGTTGACAACACAGGAGGCAGCCACATCGACTGTCCTCCCTTGGACTCAAGAACAAACACATGCCTTTGAAAACTTAAAGAAAGCTTTATGCCAAGCACCTGTTTTAGCAACACCAGGTTACAGTAAGCCTTTTACACTCTTTGTTACAGAACGCGAAGGTACTGCCTTGTCAGTACTCACTCAGGAACAAGCAGGATCACACAAACCATGTGCTTATTTTTCTAGTACATTAGATCCCGTAGCTCAGGCTCTTCCTGCGTGCCTGAAATCAGTGGCAGCAACAGCTTTAGCAATCAGACAAAGCGATGCCATAGTGTTAGGACATCAATTGACAGTACAAGTACCACACGCAGTAGAGGTTCTCTTGAACCGCACACAAACACAACACTTGACTATAGCAAGACTCACCGGTTATGAATTAACATTGTTTCAGCCACATATAGAAATCAGACGTTGTAATACGTTAAATCCTGCCACACTTTTGCCCGTAAATGGAACAGATCCATTAGCACATGATTGTACTGAAATCATTACTATCACGACGAAACCCAGACAAGACTTGACAGATATCCCTTTATTAGATCCGGACCTAACATTGTATGTAGATGGTTCATGTATGAGAACAAGTACAGGAGAGTTAGTGGCCGCTTACGCAGTCACAACAGACACTGAAGTCATTGAAACCAATTGTATTAACACTTTGTCAGCTCAAGCAGCAGAGCTCATCGCTCTGACACAAGCCTGTATTCAAGCCAAAAATAAGAAAGTCAACATATACACAGATTCACGTTATGCATTCGGAGTCGTCCATGACTTCGGCGTACTGTGGCGAGAGAGAGGTTATTTAACTTCTCACGGTGCCCACATCCAACACGGACCCCTCATTCAAGCCCTATTAGACGCAATTCATCTACCTACTGCAATATCAATTATGAAATGCAAAGCCCATACAAAAGTTACCGATATCATTTCTCAAGGTAATGACCTAGCTGACAGAACAGCTAAACAGACTGCTCAAACTCACACAACGGACACGACAAAGACAATAGTTCCGACACCGACACATTGCATGACAGTTAAGGATCCCGCACTTGATGTAATAGACATACAGACACATGCTACACCAGAAGAAATAAAGAAATGGACTGAATTAGGAGGGATCCAAACGGATCAAGGATGGATGACAAAGGGAAAATCTATATGGTTTCTTCCCGACTCCATGGTTCAAGTCATCATTAACACAATACATAGTCCAGCGCACCTAGGAGAGAAAGCTATGCTAGACAGTATTCAACACATTTGGTTTAATAAACACTTACGAGCAGCAGCTAAACAGAAAGTACGTACCTGTATGATATGTTGTCAGTTTAATCCAGGTAAAAGCATTCCCGTAGAGCAGGGTGGATTTCAACCTCCCGAGCACGCTTTTGAAGTCCTCCAGATGGATTATATCCAGATGGAACGATGTCGAGGATTCAAATATGTTCTCGTAGTTGTTTGTGCTCTTTCCCGTTGGACAGAAGCCTACACGGTTTCAGATTACACTGCCCCGACTACTGCCAAACAGCTAGTTCGAGAATTCTTCCCACGGTACGGTTTACCACGTGTTGTATACTCAGATAACGGCCAGCCATTCTCATCCGAACTGATGAAACACGTTTCACTCTTATTAGGTTATCAATGGAAATTTCACTGTGTCCGACATCCCGAGGCCGCAGGTCTCGTGGAACGCCATAATCAAACTCTGAAAATTAGATTGTCCAAAATATGTAGAGAAAAAGGTGTCGATTGGATAGTAACCTTACCAGTTGCGCTCTTTTACATGAGAATGGTAGCACATTCTCGAACAGGGCTATCCCCTTATGAGGTGATCTTCGGTAGACCACCAAATATGTGGGGGACGCCTATACCTCGTAAAATCACTGATGTTGACTGTAATATGCTGACAGATTACCTGGCTTCCTTGATGTCTGCACTACAATCTTGTCGTTCACAGGTAGCTGCAGCTTTTCCCGATAACACTGAGGTGAAGCCCCATGACGTGGTTCCAGGTGACCTGGTTCTGGTGCGGAATTTCGACCGGAAGACCCAGCTGGAGCCTAGGTGGCAGTCGCCTAAACTCGTTTTGCTAACAACAAGGACAGCCGTGAAGATTGAGGGACGTAAAGGGTGGTTGCACTCGAGTCATATCAAGAAATTTTATGGACTACCGTCCGATGTGGACACTCAGCCCTGCATTCCTTCACAGATTGACTCAAAGCTCCCCTTGGTTGAACCAACGGAAAATGAACTCTATAAACTGAAACTCAGGTCTAGCAAGTCAGACAATTTGATTGTTTAAGTCCTCTCCGAGGTGAATCGGTTGAATTTGTCTCTGACATGTATCCTCTGGACCGAAATAGAGAGAAAAATAGACAGATACAGCTTAAAAAACATGCGTACTGTAAATCGCTTCGTAGTCACTGCATAATGACATTATTAATTTTGTTTTTTCTAAGTCTTCTGATCATCATTTCTAGTGTATTGCTACATATGTATTACCCTATTTCTAAGCGTGCTTACAATGTTACCGCAGAACATTCTTTTAGCGAATTACCTCCGCATGAGTTGTCTTATAGATTTGCGCTGCGCAACAACACTTTCATTAGTATGTTACATCATTCCCATCAGACCAGCAATGCTACAAATTGTTGGATATGTGGCCGACTCCCTCCCTATCAGAACTATAAGGGAGTTTTGCCCCTCTTTCCGTATCTGTTCACACACAATGGCTCCTGTGGAGCATGGTTTAGTTTGATTAATTCCCTAGATTCAAATCCCGTAGTTTATCAAGACAACTGGGTATGGGGAAACCTGAACCTAGTTTTGCTTAAAGTCTGCTACCCTAACAAGGAGGGACTTCCCAAAAGAACAGGAACTGATCTAGAAAATGAAGTATATGGATTAGGTAACTTTACGCTTAACCTCATGATTCTGAATGTTGAATCCGAAGCTACACCAATCTTGCCCGTTATGTCAGTATTCCCAGTTAAAGGGGAATTATGTGTAAGAAAGAATGGTTCCATACACCTGGGCCATAGTAAATGTACCACTGTAATAGAATTCAGTGATCAAGGCAAGTCTACATTTAGAGCTTCTCGTCATTCCTACTTCATATGTGGCCAGACTGCATATATACGTTTACCTCTAGATTGGGATGGTACCTGTTACATAGCATTCCTTCTGCCACCTGTTTTCCTAGCCCCTCCTGACTATCACAGAAATACCCATTTAGTACACAATAGACAGCAGAGAGATCTCCCGATTGTCGATTACACTGAAACGGCATGGGAACAATACACAGATTTCAATAAAGGTTTCTTTCCCTATATAGGTACAGTCACTAATAGTAAGCTGATACGTAGATTAACTAGAACCCTTGAAGCAGTAGTGAACGAGACTACTTCCGCCTTAGGAAATTTAACAGAAGAGCAGTCTGCGATGCGGATTGTTGTGCTTCAAAATCGTCTTGTCCTTGACGTCATCCTGGCCGATAGGGGCGGAGCTTGTAGGGTCATCGGATCAAGTTGCTGTGTTTTCATACCAGAAAACTCGCCGTCAGTATATAAAGCCATAACTCGCCTTCATAAGATTATAAGCCAGATACACCAGAGTCCAGGCACCTGGACTTGGTCCGGTTGGTTCTGGAGCGTGTTGTCAGCCTGGGGATGGAGGATCCTATCCTTCCTAGGTATTGGCTTTCTCATACTATTCAGTTGCTGCTTATGTCTACAATGTGGGCCAGCGATTTGTGGTCTGTGTGCCACATCGTGTATCCCGCATCCAAGTTTTTGTTCAAGATCCCGGAAGAAGAAAGAAGAACAAATGATGCTATATGACCAGATCGATGGATTGATGAAGATCGATATCTCCTGAGGGTCCGTAGGGGACAAGGAGGGAATGAGGAAATATGAATTTTGTGATCAGTTATGTCCCCTATCGTAGACCCCAACGGCTCCATGTGCATGTTACAAGTACATGTATGTTCCCTCCAGTTCCAGTTATGAAGACGCAAATACATGTGCGTCCACCGTCAACATGTCCTCTTTCAGATCCGCCATGACTGGGTCAGATATTCCATTCCTAAGTATGAAAGGCCACCGACTTTATGTGGTTCACTTTCCACATTTTACAGATTCAGGTGAGTAGGCCCTGAATTCTGCCATCAAGCCTTTTCCTGCCTTCTGCCTCTGAAAGCTCCAGTCCGAACCTGCATCTGTATCCATGAACTTTGTCCTACTCCCTGCGCGGCTAACGGTGCCTGATCCAGCCTGTTGCCTGCCAAAAAACTGTATTTCACCTTCAAGATTATCTGCTCCGCTCCTCATCCGATGCATTCCTGTCTAGTAGTTTAGGTAAACATTCTTCCAGCTACCGTGCAAAGGGCCAGGCCTCACTGTCCTCATGCAAGTAATTCATAGCCCCTGTTACCATGGAAGATTCCTGCCCCCTCGCATCTCATGTAGACATTTAGACGCTTGTACACACACTAACAGTCAGTATAGAATAGATTCCGTCCGAGAGACCTTTCCTTTTGGATAATACAGTTCTTTAAACATAAGATATTAGATATAATTTGGGATTAGGTTGACATGACCCCTCAGACTTCTGTCTCCACATGTAGAGCTAAATGTCAAGTCTCCTTCACCCTCTAGTTGCACGTCAATCACACGTCATGCGGCTGCGCGTGCATCTCTGCCAAGTATTTCTGCTGACATTGCAGGATTCCTTTATGGATCCACCCACCTGTGACATCATGTTTAATGACGTTTTTAGTTTACGCCTATGTTTACGCCTATTTTCATTACGTATGTGTAGTATTATCTGTATTATCAGCTGTTACGCCTCCTGCATCTGTCTTAATGTAATGCTTTTTATATAAATATCTTTACTTGTCAATAATGTATTGCCTTCCCTTCCTGAACCCTCGTGGTGATGGAATTTGATGCCTATGGTTCGAACCATAATTCCTTTATAGAGGAATAAAGCCTTTCAGAACCTCTAATACCACGGATTCTGCCTCTTATTTATACTGAGTTATTCTTACTAGACTTTACCGCATAAAAAATAGTACCGGTAATAAAATATTTACCACACCCTCGTTAATTTAGCAACTTAATTTGTTTTTTTTAAGGTTAGACTACTTATATGTCTTTGTGTGATGTATGATTTTATTCAATGTATTGTCTGCTAAAGTAACTGGAAACAGGAGATGTTTCTGCAAATATCTGTTATGAAAGGACAGCATCATTCATTCATTCATTCAAGAGTCCAGGCATGCATTTAACCATTCACTAACTCATGCCATCATGCAGTTTGTGAGGTCAGCGCTTATTGGAGCGCTCCAGAAACCGATGTAACATCTGTCAAATTAGCACTTTGGATAACACTGAAAGTAGAGCTAAGTGGTGGATTTTCACAGCATGCAGTCGCATAGCTAAAACCATCATCGTAATCCGTACAAATGGCAATAAAAGTCAGTAACCAGCCAAGTTGTCTCCGTCATCGCAGTAAATGGTCCCATTTTGTGATGCAGGACTGTGCTCTGCTTTCATTTTTGGAGACAGAATGATCGCCAAATGATGCTGAACAATGCCTGAAAGTTTTTGTTGCCATAGACCGGCCCTGGATTTATTCCTTTGATTCACCCACTATTTCTCGTGATAGTTCATGAACAACGAATTATCAGACAAGTTAGTGTGCTCCCTGTTTGCATGCTGTAAGCTCGAGGTACAGGACCCCCAAAGGAAACTAAGGTCAGGAGAAATTCGAAATGCATATAAGCGAATGCACACTTGGCCACTGCGGACTCTATTCAAGAGAAAATTATAAATGTACACCTCCGCCAAAGTGTACTTTTATGTTTTTTTCCTATTCAGGAATCGATTTTGTCTATTCCTGGTAGACATAAAAATGAAAATTTGGTTTTAAACTTATGTTTACGACCAAATTTGCCTTTATAAATGGGGTCCCGTGTGTCATGGTGAAAATGATTATGTAGCATCTTAAACTGTGCAAACCCAGGCTACTCAATATTCATGCTGAAGGGCCAAATGAAAAGGACAATTATCCAAATAAGCATTTTGCATGCGTATAATGTGTTTGATGCAAGAAATGATGAATTCCAATTGGGTGTGGACTTACCCAGTCAGCCTCCAGCAGGTGTATTCCACTCCATTTTTCATTTCATTTATTTCTTTAGAGGTTTTAATTAGGCTGGGCCCAGGTTTAGGGGTCTGAGGAGTGTTTTACGAAGAATGATGGAGAGTGGTATGCATATCTAGGTGCATGCAATCTAAGGGGCAGATTTACAAGCCCCTTGCACCTCTTGTAGGCTGCCGTTGCGTCACTTTTGTGATGCAGCGGCACTTACAACGTGATGCATCTGGGAGATGCGTCACGTTGTAAAGCCCTGCGCCACATGTAGGCGTTCCGGCGCAGGGGGGGGGGGGGGCGTTCCGTAGCAGGAACGCCTCCTAAAAGTGGCTGAGTAACATCTACAAGATTTAACTCAGTCACTTTTAAGGCCATGCTGCGTCAAAACCCTGTGCCTGCTTGAAGCAGGCGTAAGGATTGACACAGAATTTTAAAGATAGGGCACCCCCGAGCCTTGCTGGAGCTGCGCCGCGCTTGCGACCATGGCGGCGGAGCCGTGACGCACAATAACTGGCGCATCCCTGCTGATATGCAGGGATGCGCCAGTTATTGTAAATCTGCCCCTAAGTGAGCAAGGGTGTACCTTTACAAAGAGAAAGATCTTTGTGTGAGAAAGGCAAGAAATGCAGGTTGTCAATATAAAGGAAGACTATTGTCTGAAGATGAAGGAATTCAGGGAATCAAGTGCGGGAGGGATCGTTGTCTGAGGATGCAAGAGATACAGTGCATTAAGGAGGAGAAACACCATTCTGTGGGGATGCAAAAGATACAGGACATCAAGAAGGAAAGAGGCCATTCTCTGAAGATGCATAAAATACAAGACATCATTAGGTGTGGTCATTACAGTAAGGTTACAAATTGTGAAAGATTAAAAGGGTTTACAGAGGTGATCTGTTTATCGTAATTGATATAATTACAACTCTGGTTCCTGGAGTTGGGGGTAGGTTAGTGGAACAGTTGAGGGTGAGAGGTAGCGAGAAGTGTAGGAATTGAATTTCCCTTTTGAAGGTTACAAGGAAAGGGGTTAGTATGAAGTGGAGGGAGAGGCTGTTCATGAGTGTGGGTGTGGATATTGAAAAGATCTATTTTTCATGTGCTTTCTTCTTCTCTGACTTTGAGCACTTCCATGAACTGTCAGTTGGTGGTGTAGGTGGAATGAGAGTTGGCGGTGCAATAGATTTTGCTTTCCAGGAAGGAAGGATTATAGGCATGATTCACAACCTGTTCCCTTGTTTAAGTTTATACTTTTTAGGAAGTTTCCTACTTTTTAATATTCACAAACTGCACTTTTGTAGCAACATACATTTTTATAGTAAATCTAGCAGTACACATAGCCAACCACTGGTACTGCAGCGCCCTCATATAGAAAATAATGGAGATAGGGACTCAAAACTAAACCCCATAGGAAATGATGTTAAAGTAAATTTAATTATTTAAAATAGATAAAATAGAAATAAATGAAAATTAATGTTAACATTTAAAATAGTAAATAGTTATTATTTAATTATAAAATATTTTAATACCATATTTTGAATTTAACAAAATAGCGTAGCAATACATTTTATTAAAAATTAAATATATCGATAAAAAAAAAATCTAAACATCAATTAGTTATTAATGCATACGGGGCACCTTCCTGCACAAAAACAACCCTTGATGGAATTTTCCTCTAGCTATGTGTGTTGTAGAATGCAGTAAACTTAAAAAGAGGAAACAATGAGGAGTACAATTCTGACGCATTCCCTTATCTATCAGTGTTTTAAATGTGGGAATGTGTCAGAATCCAGGGGTGGATGCATGGGAACACCCACGCTCCACCCATGGAACGTCTCCCTGCTGCAGAGGGACTCAAGGCAGCGATTTGCACAGCCTTGTGTTATTCTAGATTTATCAAGCCATACAGGGCTTCGCAAGGTGGCCTTGGGTGGCCTGATAAATCTCATGTAGGTTTTGCATCACCCTTGCGTGGCACAAGGGCGACACAAAACGTAGATGAGATTTATAATGCCCCTCCATACACACCATAAGAGTGAAATACAGTGTCCCTGGACATACTTACCACAGCCCCCCACGCTGCATTGGTTGTCATAGAAGCTGGGCTTCCTCGTGTTATTCTGTTATTTTAAAGAGAGCAGAAAAATATTTATTTTATCAATAAAAGTAATGACAATAATTATGTGAGAACCACGCTAGTATATTAAGATTTGGGATCAAGTTCTTTGCAAATTATGCAATACTTCAAAACCCAAAAATGAATATTACGATTACAGCATATTTTCCAGACCCTTTTAGCACACAATGCAAAATCTTCTTTCATGCCAAAATTATGGCCTATTTGCCAACACCATTAGCCCATAAAGCCTTGCATCTGTATAAATCTCATTAATAAAAATGTCAAAAGCTCTGGAATGGGTAATTTGAATTATGTAAAGTGAAATTGTTTTATTCTAATTATGTACAGCAAACCATTTTTAGGTAATACGTTTAACTCTCATTGGAAAAAAGGGAGTCGGTTAAAAATTGCAGTGTTTTTACAAAGTTATGCTGGCCTTAGGCTGATTCAGCCGATGTCATTGTGCTCTGTGTTCGGTTGTTATAGTTTTACAATTACCCCAATTATGCTAACTTCAAGTTTGTATAACACAAAATGCCTGGGGTTATTAACTATTACAATGTCAACATTTTGTGCTCAAAACATGATTCCTAATTAGTGGGCATGTAATTTTTAGCCTCCGCAGTGGCTCACAATGCACAATATGTGTCTAATTAGGGGGACATCTGTGTGACTCTAGATATTTGTATATCTCCAGTCCAAAGCACATGGCAAGAGGCCATGTCCACAGATGTGGATCAACACAGGGCCTCAATAGACTGAAAAGTGAAACTGCCTTATAGGAGGGATAGGAAAGGCAGTTTTCTTACAGAGAAAAAAGCAATTATTACATTTCTCTAGATATCTTGTATGCAGTCAGTGTGCCTAAAACATTGGTGTAAGGGACATTTGTAGGGGTGAAAAAATGTCTACCAGATTTTAACATTGAGCAATAAACTATCGTTCATTCATACTCAAACAAATAAATAGTTATCTCTCTTTTAAGTGGTGACTCGAATAAAAAAATATGTTCTTTATCGTCAATTAGTTTTTTTCCTGGTGCAGATGACGTTTATTTATTTCTAGCCTTTCTATAGTGCAATCCTAGCCACAGGTGTAGAGGGGAGCTTTCCCTTTAATAGGGCCAGATACATCACAACATGAGACCTTTGTGCATGAATTTTTCTGAAGATAATTTTAAGCTCACTTCACCAACTGGCCACTAAATT
This sequence comes from Triturus cristatus, assembly GCF_964204655.1. Classification (NCBI taxonomy): domain Eukaryota; kingdom Metazoa; phylum Chordata; class Amphibia; order Caudata; family Salamandridae; genus Triturus; species Triturus cristatus. The sequence continues at coordinate 394,040,627 of NC_140582.1, read as the reverse complement.
TGAATTATCTATGAATTTATCAAGAAGTATTCTATAGTACAAACATATGTTATCTAATGACCAATCTAGGGTGCTGGATGGAATGGAAAAGCAGGTGCCTAAGGCAGTTTGGTTGGTAGGTTGTTCTTTGTCTCGAGCATCATCTCAGCAGCGGCTCCAAGAGGTAGTGCTATGGATATAGCATGAGACATAGGTTGATAGAATGATATCAATATAGTTGGATCATTATTGACAAGCCAGTGGGTGTTTAGCGACGTGAGTTACATTGATGACTCAAACACAATACTGGAGACATGAGAGTCTTGTTTTGTTGCATGTGCAACAAAAACTTACTTGAACGGGGCATATTTCAGGTATTTCCTGAATTTATATTAGATACATTGGGATTGCAAGGCTGGGTTCCGTGTGTTTTAGATTTGGGCAGCAAGGGTACTGATGAATGTGTCCTCAATCTGAGCACAAGGTTTAAATCTCAGGGTCATGAATGAACAAGCATTTGCAATGCAATAGTTCTCGCATTTATAAGAGTTTGAGCTATTGGCATTGTAAAATTACAATGCCTTTTATTTATGTTTTGGTTTTAAAACAAATAAAAGGCATTGTCATTTACAATGTCAGTAGCATAAACTCGCATAAAAGCAGTGTGTGGAGTGTAGCAGTGTGCGGCGTGCAGCAGTGTGAGGCATGCAGCAGTGTGAGGCGTGCAGAAGTGTGTGGCGTGCAGCAGTGTGTGGTGTGCAGCAGTGTGAGGCGTGCAGCAGTGTGAGGCATGCAGCAGTGTGTGACGTGCAGCAGTGTGTGGTGTGCAGCAGTGTGAGGCGTGCAGCAGTGTTTCGTGTAGCAGTGTGAGGCATGCAGCACTGTGTGGCATGCAGCAGCATGCAGCAGTGTGCGGCGTGCAGCAGTGTGCGGCGTGCAGGAGTGTGCTGCGTGCAGTAGTGTTGTGCAGAATGCAGCAGTGAGCAATACAGCAGTGTGCAGCAGTGTGCCACGTGCAGCAGTGTGCTGCGTGCAGCAGTGTGTGGCGTGCAGCAGTGTTTGGTGTGCAGCAGTGTTTCGTGTAGCAGTGTGTGGCGTGCAGCAGTGTGTGGCGTGCAGCAGTGTGTGGCGTGCAGCAGTGTGTGGCGTTCAGCAGTGTGTGGCGTGCAGCAGTGTATCCTATAGCAGTGTGTGGCTTGCAGTGTGCGGCGTGCAACAGTGTGTGGCGTGCAGCAGTGTGTGGTGTGCAGCAGTGTGTGGGGTGCAGCGGCATGCAGCAGTGTGAGGCATGCAGCAGTGTGAGGCATGCAGCAGTGTGCGGCGTGCAGCAGTGTGAGGCATGCAGCAGTGTGAGGCGTGCAGCAGTGTGAGGCATGCAGCAGTGTGAGGCATGCAGCAGTGTGCGGCGTGCAGCAGTGTGAGGCATGCAGCAGTGTGAGGCGTGCAGCAGTGTGAGGCATGCAGCAGTGTGTGGCGTGCAGCAGTGTGTGGTGTGCAGCAGTGTGTGGCGTGCAGCAGTGTGTGGCGTGCAGCAGTGTGCGGCGTGCAGGAGTGTGCTGCGTGCAGTAGTGTTGTGCAGAATGCAGCAGTGAGCAATACAGCAGTGTGCAGCAGTGTGCGGCGTGCAGCAGTGTGTGGCGTGCAGCAGTGTTTGGTGTGCAGCAGTGTTTCGTGTAGCAGTGTGTGGCGTGCAGCAGTGTGTGGCGTGCAGCAGTGTGTGGCGTTCAGCAGTGTGTGGCGTGCAGCAGTGTTTCCTATAGCAGTGTGTGGCTTGCAGTGTGCGGCGTGCAACAGTGTGTGGCGTGCAGCAGTGTGTGGTGTGCAGCAGTGTGTGGCATGCAGCGGCATGCAGCAGTGTGTGGCGTGCAGCAGTGTGAGGCATGCAGCAGTGTGAGGCATGCAGCAGTGTGCGGCGTGCAGCAGTGTGAGGCATGCAGCAGTGTGAGGCGTGCAGCAGTGTGAGGCATGCAGCAGTGTGTGGCATGCAGCAGTGTGTGGCGTGCAGCAGTGTGTGGCGTGCAGCAGTGTGAGGTGCAGTGTGTGGCGTGCAGCAGTGTGTGGCATGCAACAGTGTTTCATGTAGCTGTGTGAGGCATGCAGCACTGTATGGTGTGCAGCGGCATGCAGCAGTGTGCGGCATGCAGCAGTGTGCTGCGTGCAGCAGTGTCGTGCAGCATGCAGCAGTGTGTAATGCAGCAGTGTGCAGCAGTGTGTGGCGTGCAGCAGTGTGCAGCATGCAGCAGTGTGTGCCGTGCAGCAGTGTGAAGTTCTGGGTTTTTCAGAACCAACCCAGCGGTGCCAGGGGACACACCCGAAGACTTCAAGTTCTTCCTGTTTCAGACTACAGAAACACAGAGTCTTCTAGGTGAAGTCAAAGATCGTATTTATTGGCTGCAGACCAATCACAGGTATCCGAGAAGTACAGCACGGTGTATGTTCTCAGGAGACTGCTCCCAAACAAATACCAGTCTTCTCCTTTTATACAAAATATTACGCTTTAGGCAAACATTCCTTATTTTACAGCTTGATCATTCACATATCTTCGTTTCAAAGAAAGAGCAAAGTCATGATGACAATCCCACATTTCAGCTCGGCCAGCCCATAATTATTTATCCAGCGAGGCTCAGAACCCTCATCAGATATCAGCAGACCCCCAATAAACGGGCACGTCCTCCTCGTAAAACAAGCCATAAAGTAGGAAACAGAGTCAGATGTAAAAGAGATTAGTCAGAGTTCGTGTGAGATGCATGACTTTATGATGTGTCGGGCCCTGATGCTAATCCCATGGCCGCAGTAAAAGGAACCGGCCGGACAGGACTGACCTCGGGCAGCGGAGTCAGTTTGCACAGGTCACAGAGAAGTCACAGAAAGATTGCGCGTCCTTCAGGCCTAGGCATGGCCTTAGTGCGCAGCCTATGTGAGCGCAACCGCAAAATGGATGCTGTTCTAAAATGGAACCCGAGGGTTCAATATGTAATATCGTATACACGGTGATTTCGTCGATGAAACATGACGAAAACACTTATACATATCGTATTAGTTATTTGCGGTTCGCTGATACCAAAATCGGCATGGTAGGACCCCGCTGCCCACATGGTTCTAAATTTTACAGTACCACAGACCCTCCTTTTGCCTTTACATAGGCAATAACTATACTCATACTAATCTGAGTCCAGGTCTATATCCATAAGGTCATGAAGATGTTGCTGTAGCATCATCCTATTGCTTAGCTCGTCCCTTGATACAGGTTTCCTTACACATGATGTAACACAGAGGCTGCATATTACAGGAGCACACTGTATACATAGACAAAACATGAAAAGAATGGCTAAGATCATCCCAATGACTATTAGAATCTTCCATCCCCAAGCTGATATCAGTCCCCAGAACCACCCCATAATCGACCAGTCTCCTTTATCCACATGAATGGATTCGGAAATCTTATGCAGTTTGGAAATGGCCTGGTAGACTGTCGGAGCGTTATCTGGTATGAAAATACAGCAGCTCGATTGGATAACCTTGCATACCCCACCACGGTCTGCAAGTATAACATTTAGAACCATGCGGTTTTGCAACGTCATGAGGCGATCCGCTTGGAGCTCAGCTGTCAAGTTACCAAGGGCACCAGCCGTTACATTAACAGTGGTTTCAACTACACGAGTCAGTTGTCTTAGGTTCCGACTATTGACCATTGGTCCCCAAAACGGCAGGAAACCCAGGAAAAAGTCTCCCGCTTCCTGACCGGCAGTATCCTCCTCACTAACAACGCCTCTCACAACTCTGGTCTTGTGATAATCAGAGGCGGCAGTAAATGTTGGCGGTAGCCAATTTGCAACATAACACGTGCCCGAGAAATCAGGGGCAACCATGTATATGCTCGATCATTACAAACAAAGTATGTACCCTTGGCAGCCAAAAACGCAGGGGAAAACTGTGATGGAAAAAATGTACGTTTCAACACAGTCACTCCTCCCTAATTGAGCTCTCGGATTCTGACCATTGCCTTGTAAACAGAACCGACCTATGTGGGGTACGACCTAAATCGGAGATGAACTTTTACGCTGTTTCTCACCCAGACTAATGCTATACCCCGTCGCGTTCCATCCCACATAAGCTCGCAACTCATCCTTGGGAATAGATGAATATGCATCGATATCTCTGCTCATATCAGCAACTCCTCTCTTCAAGGCTTTATTGTTCGTGCTAGGTTTATTGGAATGCGGTGGGCGTGAGGAATAAGTCTCGAGTGCAAAGAGAAACATAGTCTGGAATGCCTATGATGACCCATTATAGCTAAAAGGCAGCACTAGATACGGGATACCTTTATCAATGGTATGTGGCATCAAACCACACACCCAGCAATTTGCTGTGTTCATAACTAGTTGGTGCTGGTGTAGGAGTTGAATAAACGAATTGTTTACAAACTCAGAACGTCTAGCTTGTTCGTGTTCAGGCAAAGGGTGGAAAGAGTGTGAGGGAATAGTAGGAGGAGGTACGGGCTGTATAGTGGGTGCAAACGGCACTTGAAAAGACAATAATACACAACCTACAGAAAACATCATCATTCCAAATAGTATAAACAGACATAATATTACAAAACGTTTGCTATTCATTACTGTACATATTCTGATCTTAAAATTTATTTTCCCAGCGGGTCTCTCCATCTTGAAAAACTCCATCCTCTAATCGTGCTGCTCGCGGCGGATGAGTGTCTTCTGCTAAGGAGTACACCTGTCAGTCCAGGGAACGCCCTAGACCAACCAGACCGTTGACCTAACGTTTCCGGTTTGTACCCCAAAGTCTTGGCACCGCGACCCTGCAGCTGAACCCGGATGGTGGTTCGAAAAACAAAAAATCAAAAAGTTTCTCAGATGAGAGAGCTGCACTTTCAAAAATAGTAAAGAAAAATAATTTTTATTTGTCCATAGTTCTTGGCCTCAAATTATAATGACTCCTCCCAGGTACTGTTTGGTCTTGAAACAAAAGTTCAGGTTCTGTAGTGTCTAATCGAATTGACAGTGGCACAGCTTCTTGCAAAATGTCACAGCTCTCTTTCTCAGAGAGCGTTCCTTTTACTCGTGCATTGCTAAATGGCAGAAAACGAGGCACAGTCTCAGTCTCTGAATCAGCGATCCCTTCCTGGACCCACTGGTCGTAAGGCAAAGGCAAAGGGACTCTCTTGCAATGACCGCCGTGAATCCAGTTCTTTTTCCCATTCACTCGAACAGCTGATCTCGTCGAGAGGAGAACAAGATGGGGGCCGGTCCAGCGGGGCTCATCATTTTTCGTCTGCTGGAAATTTCTGACCAGCACCCATGAGCCAGGATCGATAGGGTGTCCTGGACCTTCAGAGACCTGAGGCAGAGTATCGTGAACCTGTTGGTGTAAGACACGCAATTTAGCCGTCAATTCATACAGATAATCAATCAGTACTGGATGTTCAATTTCGCTGAATTTTGTCGGTCTTGGCACACCCCATATATTGGCCGGATGGCCAAACACTATTTCATACGGACTAAGTCCCACTCGTGAATGCACAGTCATTCTTGTTGATAGGAGGGCTAAGGGCAGAGCGTCAGGCCATATAAGACCACAACTCGCCTGAATCTTAGCCAACTTAAGTTTCAAAGTGCCATTGTAGCATTCTACTAGTCCAGCTGACTGGGGGTGATTCGCAGCGTGGAACTTCTGCTTAATACCTAGTCCTTCACATACATTCTTCATCACTCGACCTACAAATTCACTCCCATTATCACTCCATACCATTCTCGGCATTCCAAACCTAGGGAAAAATTCTTTCACAAGGGCTTTAGCTGTTGATAAGGCAGTGTTGTCTTTTAAGGGATATGCTTCTATCCACCTTGAAAAAGCGCAAACAACAACAAGTACATATTTCAGATTGTTGCATCTTTCAATGTGGATGAAATCTAGCTGCAAAACCTCAAACGGATATGTTGGAGGCGCAAAGTGACCAGCTGGGGTTGGGGTTCCCCTACCAGGATTGTGTTTCAAACATACCATGCAATTTTTGACTACATTCTCCGCACACTTGGGAATTCCAGCATTCTGCCATACTGGAGCCAACAACTTACAAATCCCTTTCACACTGATATGCGCCATTCCATGTGCCATCGTAACCACTGGAAGCACATATGCATCGGGTAACAACCATCGCCGGTGTTTTGACAAATCAACCCAACAACCATTTTCATCCAATTTACCCTTACTTTCTTTCCACATACTCAATTCTTTCTCTGTGGCTTCAGCTTGAAGGGACTTCACACTCTCTATTGTGTCTTCACACATTCCAACATCACCAACCCATCTTGCAGGGCCTGCAACATACATTCGAGTTGTAACATCTTTCGCTGTTTCTTTCGCTATTTCGTCAGCAAAAGCATTACCACGACCAACATCATCGGTAACCTTCTTGTGCGCACTGCATTTCACAATCGCAACCTGTAACGGCAAGGTCAACGACTCAAGGAGATCATTCACCAACTGACCATTCTGAATCTTAGTTCCATGTGAAGTCAGGAACCCACGTTCTTTCCACAAGTGCCCAAAGCTATGGGCCACGCCAAAGGCATACTGACTGTCAGTATATATGTTCACTTTCATTCCTTTCGACAACATGCATGCTCTTGGAAGTGCAATTAATTCTGCTGCTTGAGCCGAATTATGTGGTATACGTGCAGTTTCAACAATCGTGCGCAAAGTCGTGATAGCATATGCAGCAGTCGTATCACCATTCGGAAGCTTGAAGCATGAACCATCCACCCATAAGGTACCATCACTCTCAACCAGAGATCCACTCTCCCTTTTGTTTCTTCTTTTGTTCTGAACAGACAATCATGTTGTTCAATCTCATCTGTATCTGCTGGAATCGGCAAGAGGTGCAACGTGTTGCACCTCTTTATGTGCACATGACTCGCTAGCAGTGTTAACTCATAACCTGACAATCGAGCACTAGTTAAGTGTTGTGTTTTAGTCCTGTTTAGCAACGTGTCCACTGCATGCGGAACCATCACAATCAACGTGTTATTCATTACTAACCCAGCAGACTGTCGAATAGACACAGCTGCTGCCGCTGTGGCTCTCAAGCAACTCGGCAATGCCTTAGCTACCGGATCCAAAGTCGACGAAAAATACGCGCATGGACGCTGTCTGTCTCCAAAAGACTGTGTCAACACTGACAATGCGCAACCTTCCTTCTCATAAACATACAATGTAAAGGGTTTACTGTAGTCGGGAGTACCCAACACAGGAGCTGAACATAATGCATTTTTTAATTCTGAAAAACGTTTCTGACACTCTTCAGACCACGGGACGGGATTCGGTGTGTCTTTACATGTTAATGCTATGAAAGGTTTTGCCAGCAAAGAAAAACTCGGAATGCACTGCCTGCAGTATGAAGTAATACCCAAGAAAGCACGCACTTCTCTTTGTGTCCTTGGCACGCTCAATTGTGCAATGGCCTGAATTCTTTCTGGGGTCAGTTTTCTTCCCTCCTTCGATAAGAGATGACCTAAGTAGGTCACTTCTTGTCGACAATATTGCAGTTTTGTGAGGGACACTTTATGATGAAAGGTAGACAAATGGCGCAACAATAACAATGTAGCTTCCTTACAAATCTCCTCAGTATCCGTGGCGATTAGTAAATCGTCAACATACTGAATAAGGGTAGCACCACTAGGTAAAACAATTGTATCAAGCTGTGCTTTCAAAGCCTGACTGTATATGGATGGACTTTCACAGTAGCCCTGTGGAGCGCGTTTAAAACGGAAGCTTCGACCTCCTAGACTAAAACCAAAAATATCCCTGCTTTCCTCTGCAATCAGGATGCTAAAGAAAACATTCTTTAGATCGATCACTGAGAACCAAGCAGCGGAAGCTGGAATCATAGTTAACAAGGCAGTTATATCAGGGACAACTGGAAACTGTGGCACAACTATCTTATTGACCTCTCTAAGATCGATCACAAACCTGTAAACAGGTGGCTGAGAAGGGTCAGTACGTTTTAAAACAGGCAACACAGGACTATTGCAAACGTTGCCTCTTGTCTCTTCAATTACATCCTTTTCAATCAAATCATAGATGATCGCTAACAACGCTTTCTCACCTTCATTAGAGATCTTGTACTGGGGAATGCGTGGCAATTTAACATTTGCTTTCAAAGTGACCACATATGGCGGTATTTCTAAGAGGCCCACATCATTAGGACCAGTAGCCCAAAGGACATCTGGAAGGGATGACAATTCAGCTGGCAGTTTATCCTTCGACAAATACATTGGAGAAATGACTTCCTTACCCAGTGTAAGTTGTACTCCTGAGGGAGAACAATATAATGTCGCATGTAACCTTTTTAACAAATCCAATCCCAACAGGTTTTCACCACAACCTGTCGTTAAGATGAGGGGTGCTTTCAGCTCACAAGGTCCAACAGAAAGGGGCATAGGACTAGAGATCGGGTTCCTAACCGGGGCGCCAGAGAAACCTACTGAAACATTTATTTCGCCAGACAAAGGCGCGCCAGGGAGTTTTGAGTGCATAATAGAACTCTTTGCAGCATCAGTATCCAATAGAAAAGGCTCTGACACACCCGCTGTAGTCACCTTGACATACGGTCCACTCTGATCCACTGGCACTGAAATAACTCCCACTCTTTGTCTATGGCTGTCCTAGTAAACATTACCTTCCGCATTTTCATCTTCTGCATAATAGTCATTATTATAGTACTGGGCCGTCTTACTAGTTGCATTGACTTGCTGATCAAAACTATTCATCGCATTTTGAGGCGGAAGAGGACGCGCGTTCTGGGGAACATTTTCACGCCCTCTACCTCTAGGAGCTTGCTGGCCACCTCTACCTCTTGTGCCATAAGCATTATTCGTACGCTGTAACAATATAGGACAACTATACTTAAAATGACCTTCTTCCTTACAATACGAACATTGATTGGGACCTACAGGAACACGCGGTTTGGAATACTCGAACCTTTGCGTGTTTCTCTGAAACTGTTGAGGTTGCTGATAGTTACTCTGACTACCACGTGGTGGGTAGGCCTGCTGTAACAGAACCTTCGTCTTTAATTCTTTTGTTTTCTTGTCTTCCCTATCCTTCTCATCTTTATCTCTATTTTCGTAATACTGAGCAGTAGCCAGTATTTGCGCTGAAGAGGAGACAGCCCAAGAACTCTCTGAATCTTTTAATATCTTGCACAACTTGGGGAGCAAATTATGCACGAATTCATCAACAAATAACTGCTGACCACCTTCCGTACTCATATCTTGACCACTGTGGTCTATATTATTTCTTCAAACCAGGTGAAAAAAATCAGACACTGACTCATCTTTCTTCTGCTTGCATGCGGATAATTTATCCCAATTCACACGCATCGCGGGCATTAAAGTTTTCATGTAGGTAATAAGTCTAGCAGGGAGTTCTGCTACTAAGGGCTCAGGCTTCGCACCACCAACTTGTCTAGTGTCTGCAGCAATGATATTAGCCCATGTGCCACCTAGTTCTGCAGCATGATCTGCATTACGAATCGCTCCCCATAAAGGCTGCTGAACAACATTCCCGAACAACATATCTATGTCAGCTAGGTTCATGACACATGATTCTGCGGTCTGTGATAACTCCTTATAATATCCTGCAGGGTTTTTACGGGGGTCAGGTAGAGTCTGCTTAAGGGCTAAAACTTTCGATCGCTTCCAAGGCGCATGTACCCAAACACGCTGAAAATGTGGCAGAACAGGTGGATTAGCCTGTGCATCACCAGGTCTCCAAACTGGAGGAACCTCACGCATCGGATATTGGCGCGCTTTTACCTTTTTCCCCACAGGGAACTCCTGTTCGAACAATGACTGATGACAATCCCCATTCCTGAAGGACAACAATGTCGCAACTGCTCTATCAACATCGCGTCCCACAATCGTGCCTTTCTCAAAATTGAACCGTAGATGACACAACTCCTGCAGGCTTGAATCTAAACCATGATCTTCCAATTCCTCACAGAGGAATTCACACATTTTCTCGAAAACGTATCTCTGTTTTGGTGCTTCCCATTGATGAAAAACATTTGCAACAGATTCCACATCATATCTTGAAGGAAAAACAATCCAGTTATGTGCCATGCGGTCTAATACTTCTTTCTCTTCAGAACCAGGCAGCTGACTACGCAACTGCTTACGGTGTGAACCAGGTGTCATACTAGATGACCCAAAGAGAGCCGATATAAAACTAGTGACCGCACTAGCGATTCGTTGTCGTGTAGACGGTGAAGAAGTTGAGGCAAGAACAGGGGGAAAAACAGAGGGAGGAAAAACAGGTGCAGGGGTCGTATCAGGAAGAGCGTTGAGAGAGGCAGCTGATGTACTAGGCAAAGTCGCAGGAAGTGCATAAGAGATAGGTAGCGAAGTCGGCGGCCCAAGAGAGGGCTGCGCTGTAGGGATAGGAGCCGGCTGAGGAGGAGCTGGCGGCTGCGGGAAGGCTTGCGGCAAATTAGCTGGAGGCTGTAAATTCAAAGGTTGCGGAGGCGCTGTAGCGCTCGGCGCATACGGGGGTGGCGAGCTCAGCAAATGTGACATTAGGGGATCTTTCTCGTTTTCTTTTGACGCATCTTGCTGAAGGGGCGACAAAACTGGGTAACATTTATCAATCACTAATTTACGTTGCCTTCGCAACTGCTCATTCATTTGTTCTTCTTCATTATCTTTAAACTGCAAAGCTGCTTGCATTATCGACATACCTTTCTCTCTCTTATTTTTCTTCGCTAATTTGATTTCTTTCTGTTTGGCTTCCTTTCGCCATAGGCGGAAAGAATCAAACATCGCCGGCCGGGCTTTCTTTTTAAATAATTTAACCTCTAGATTATCCAGAATCTCTGTGTCGAAACTACCATATTGGGGCCATTTTAAATCTCCATCTTTCCTGGTGTATCGGATCCATGCTTCATTATACGTAATGGGGCCCACGCCATGTTTCACATAAAGCTCATAAGTTGGAGTTCCAATTGGAGGAACCGGACATGAATCCTCTAATCGGGAATCCTTATTACAACCCAAACAAAACAAATTTCCAAATATACTAGAACCAGGCATCTTCGCTCACTAGTCTAGTTTCAAACTTCAAAGGATTATCGAATACGATAGTCTCGTGAATACACGAGTCCTTCGGCTTTGGCACTTGCAAGTTCCAAATCAAAGCGATCCCGAAGGGATACCAAACCAAACTAAGGACTGGGAGACGCTCCACTTATACTTAACTGAGGTATCGATGACGTCACCAGAAGACTCGTTTAATCGTTTCGCTCTACCAAATCATCAAGGGTCCAAAACAGGGCGATAGTCAGGGCAGCAGTCCTTCGTAGCCGTCGGGACGCGGAGAACCTTGCAGTAAAGACTTTCGGACCACGTCGACATGCAGGGGTGGATGAAGTGGCGGCCTTCCTCCAGAATTTTCACACGAAGCTCCTCACGAATCTCTGGTTGTGACCGGTACCGCTGAAATGGCCCAATGTTGGGCGCCAACTGAAGTACTGGGTTTTTCAGAACCAACCCAGCGGTGCCAGGGGACACACCCGAAGACTTCGAGTTCTTCCTGTTTCAGACTACAGAAACACAGAGTCTTCTAGGTGAAGTCAAAGATCGTATTTATTGGCTGCAGACCAATCACAGGTATCCGAGAAGTACAGCACGGTGTATGTTCTCAGAAGACTGCTCCCAAACAAATACCAGTCTTCTCCTTTTATACAAAATATTACGCTTTAGGCAAACATTCCTTATTTTACAGCTTGATCATTCACATATCTTCGTTTCAAAGAAAGAGCAAAGTCATGATGACAATCCCACATTTCAGCTCGGCCAGCCCATAATTATTTATCCAGCGAGGCTCAGAACCCTCATCAGATATCAGCAGACCCCCAATAAACGGGCACCTCCTCCTCGTAAAACAAGCCATAAAGTAGGAAACAGAGTCAGATGTAAAAGAGATTAGTCAGAGTTCGTGTGAGATGCATGACTTTATGATGTGTCCGGCCCTGATGCTAATCCCATTTGGCCGCAGTAAAAGGAACCGGCCGGACAGGACTGACCTCGGGCAGCGGAGTCAGTTTGCACAGGTCACAGAGAAGTCACAGAAAGATTGCGCGTCCTTCAGGCCTAGGCATGGCCTTAGTGCGCAGCCTATGTGAGGGCAACCGCAAAATGGATGCTGTTCTAAAATGGAACCCGAGGGTTCAATATGTAATATCGTATACACGGTGATTTCGTTGATGAAACATGACGAAAACACTTATACATATCGTATTAGTTATTTGCGGTTCGCTGATACCAAAATCGGCATGGTAGGACCCTGCTGCCCACATGGTTCTAAATTTTACAGTACCACAAGTGTGTGGCCTGCAGCAGTGTTTCGTGTAGCATTGTGCGGCGTGCAGCAGTGTGTGGCATGCAGCAGTGTGTGGCGTGCAGCAGTGTGTGGCGTGCAGCAGTGTGTGGCATGCAGCGGTGTTTTGTGTAGCAGTGTGCGGCATGTAGCAGTGTGCGGCGTGCAGCAGTGTGCGGCGTGCAGCAGTGTGTGGCGTGCAGCAGTGTGTGACATGCAGCAGTGTGTGGCGTGCAGCGGCATGCAGCAGTGTGTGGCGTGCAGCAGAGTGTGGCGTGCAGCAGTGTGTGGCGTGCAGCAGTGTGCGGCGTGCAGCAGTGTGCAGCGTGCCACAGTGTGAGGCATGAAGCAGTGTGCAGCGTGCAGCAGTGTGAGGCGTGCAGCAGTGTGTGGCGTGCAGCAGTGTGCGGTGTGCAGCAGTGTGTGGTGTGCAGCAGTGTGAGGCGTGCAGCAGTGTGCGGCATGCAGCAGTGTGAGGCGTGCAGCAGTGTGAGGCGTGCAGCAGTGTGTGGTGTGCAGCAGTGTATGGCGTGCAGCAGTGTGTGGTGTGCAGCAGTGTGAGGCGTGCAGCAGTGTGAGGTATGCAACAGTGTGCGGCGTGCAGCAGTGTGCGGCGTACAGCAGTGTGAGGCATGCAGCAGTGTGAGGCATGCAGCAGTGTGTGGCATGCAGCAGTGTGTGCCGTGCAGCAGTGTGTGGCGTGCAGCAGTGTGTGGCATGCAGCGGTGTTTTGTGTAGCAGTGTGCGGCATGTAGCAGTGTGCGGCGTGCAGCAGTGTGCGGCGTGCAGCAGTGTGTGGCGTGCAGCAGTGTGTGACATGCAGCAGTGTGTGGCGTGCAGCGGCATGCAGCAGTGTGTGGCGTGCAGCAGAGTGTGGCGTGCAGCAGTGTGTGGCGTGCAGCAGTGTGCGGCGTGCAGCAGTGTGCAGCGTGCCACAGTGTGAGGCATGAAGCAGTGTGCAGCGTGCAGCAGTGTGAGGCGTGCAGCAGTGTGTGGCATGCAGCAGTGTGCGGTGTGCAGCAGTGTGTGGTGTGCAGCAGTGTGAGGCGTGCAGCAGTGTGCGGCATGCAGCAGTGTGAGGCGTGCAGCAGTGTGAGGCGTGCAGCAGTGTGTGGTGTGCAGCAGTGTATGGCGTGCAGCAGTGTGTGGTGTGCAGCAGTGTGAGGCGTGCAGCAGTGTGAGGTATGCAACAGTGTGCGGCGTGCAGCAGTGTGCGGCGTACAGCAGTGTGAGGCATGCAGCAGTGTGAGGCATGCAGCAGTGTGTGGCATGCAGCAGTGTGTGCCGTGCAGCAGTGTGTGGCATGCAGCAGTGTGCGGCGTGCAGCAGTGTGTGGCATGCAGCAGTGTGTAATGCAGCAGTGTGTAATGCAGCAGTGTGCACAGCAGTGTGTGGCGTGCGGTAGTGTGCAGCGTGCAGCAGTGTGCGGCGTGCAGCAGTGTGGGGCGTGCAGCAGTGTGTGGCATGGCTGTGCAGCAGTGTGAGGCGTGCAGCAGTGTGTGGCGTGCAGCAGTGTGTGGCGTGCAGCAGTGTGGGGCCTGCAGCAGTGTTTCGTGTAGCAGTGTGAGGCATGCAGCACTGTGTGGCGTGCAGCGGCGTGCAGCAGTGTGCGGCGTGCAGCAGTGTGCTGCGTGCAGCAGTGTTGTGCAGCATGCAGCAGTGAGTAATGCAGCAGTGTGCAGCAGTGTGTGGCGTGCAGCAGTGTGCGGCGTGCAGCAGTGTGTGGCATGCAGCAGTGTGTGGCGTGCAGCAGTGTTTCGTGTAGCATTGTGCGGTGTGCAGCAGTGTGTGGCGTGCAGCAGTGTGTGGTGCACAGCAGTGTGTGGCGTGCAGCAGTGTTTCGTGTGGCAGTGTGTGGCGTGCAGCTGTGTGCTGCGTGCAGCAGTGTGTGGCGTGCAACAGTGTGTGGCATGCAGCGGCATGCAACAGTGTGTGGTGTGCAGCAGTGTTTCGTGTGGCAGTGTGTGGCGTGCAGCAGTGTGTGGTGTGTAGCAGTGTGCGGCGTGCAGCAGTGTGCGGCGTACAGCAGTGGGAGACATGCAGCAGTGTGCGGCATGCAGCAGTGTGAGGTGTGCAGCAGTGTGTGGCGTGCAGCAGTGTGTGGCGTGCAGCAGTGTGTGGCGTGCAGCAGTGTGTGGCTGTGTAACAGTGTGCAGCGTGCAGCAGTGTGAGGCATGCAGCAGTGAGAGGCGTGCAGCAGTGTGAGGCGTGTAGCTGTGTGCAGCGTGCAGCAGTGTGTGGCGTGCAGCAGTGTGTGGGCATACAGCAGTGTGTGGCATGCAGCAGTGTGTAGCATGCAGCAGTGGGAGGCGTGCAGCAGTGTGAGGCGTGCAGCAGTGTTTCGTGTAGTAGTGTGAGGCGTGCAGCAGTGTGAGGCATGCAGCAGTGTGTGGTATGCAGCAGTGTGTGACGTGCAGCAGTGTGCGGCGTGCAGCAGTGTTTCGTGTAGCAGTGTGAGGCGTGCAGCAGTGTGTAATGCAGCAGTGTGTAATGCAGCAGTGTGCGCAGCAGTGTGTGGCATGCGGTAGTGTGTGGCGTGCAGCAGTGTGCGGCGTGCAGCAGTGTGTGGCATGCAGCAGTGCGTGGCGTGCAGCAGTGTGTGGCGTGGTTTGTAAACAACAAGAAAAGCGGATGTGGCGTGGGCCCTCCCGACCAGCAAGCAACCCTGCAACCGCACCTGATCCCCGATGTCACAGACTTCTGGCCACCATGACCCAACAAACCCAATGGCCCCAGCCGAACCCACAACCCTACCGCGCATGCCCGGCCGAGGGAGCGGGAAACCCCCAAGCAAGACCATCTCGGTCACACCTCTGATCTCCTCGCCAAGGAGTGTTTCGATCGGCCACCAGGCCCCCGGTGAGCGGGCGCCTCGCCTGCTGAGCGTCTGGAGTCCCTCCCAGACCCACGTGAACAGATCAAAGGGCCGAGCGACAGGAAATCCCGACACACCGCCCCCAGGCACCAAGACCCCTCTCAGCGAGGACTCCGGACTTCAAAGAGGAGGGGGAGTATAACAAGGGGTGCTGAAGGGACGGGAGGCAGAGAAGACCTGGACCTACGAGAGCCCTGCTGACCTAGTCGTGGCTCGATCGATCCCTGAATCGAAGAACGCTACCCGAACTCTGAACCATCTGAGCCCTGCTGACGCTGTCGCGGATCCCCGAACTCTGAACCATCTGAGCCCTGCTGACGCTGTCGCGGCTCCCCGAACTCTGAACCATCTGAGCCCTGCTGATGCTGTCGCGGCTCCCCGAACTCTGAACCATCTGAGCCCTGCTGACGCTGTCGTTGCTCCCCGAACTCTGAACCATCTGAGCCCTGCTGACGCTGTCGCGGTTCCCCGACTCCGAAACCACCTGTGCCTGCTGAGTGACTCGCGGCGCTCCCCTCCAGGAGAATCGGCAGAGATTGCCGAGAGAAACAACATCCCCCAGCCCGAGGAGTGGGAGCTGTGCGAAGGACACTCCGCAGAGACACTGAATTCAAAGACTGTCCCGCTACCCCGATACCCCTATCCCGAGACCGCCACCGCTTGTGGCATTGATTTAATAACTGCATCTCGGATCATAAAGATCCCCTGAAACTATCGATAAAGTATACTGTCTTACGAAGAACTACTGTGTGGGGTCCCTCTGTCAGATAGTGCAAGCTCAGTGTGTGCGATCCTAGGAACGAGACCCTTCCAGGAAGGGCCTCCCCGTCTTGCTCGGCCTAAGTCTGGGAGAGGTGGGTCAAAGGGTGGTCAGGAACGTATTCCGAAGCCACCCGGAGAACGCCCTTCCAACAGTGGACATCAAAGGAAGGGTGGGAGGGAACGAGCATATGGGGTGTGAGTTATAATGAAAGTTAATTGTTGTAAGTGGGGATGCAGGAAGTGAGGCCGAGCGCGCACTGGCGAAAGCAGTCTGCTGCTTTCAAGTCCGATGCCAGATGCCAGCTACGCGCTTGAATGCCTCACATGCACTGGCCATAAACCGCATTCCTAAGGTCTTGTGCCCCTTACTAAATCTCTCTGAATTCATAAGGCGGCGCACGCGCAGGAAGTAGCTGGTGGCAAATGGAATGCGCGTGGTTGTGCGCGTAACCGCCACCCGATCCGCCTGGGAAGCCTTTGGGAGCATTTTCTGAAGCCCCTACATAAGTCTTGCTGTGCGATCACTTACGCGATAGCCAGGCGAGACCTAAAAATGGCATACAGGCAAAGTTTTAGGGTTAGTGGTGATCACTGTACTAAATGTGCTTGGATTAAATCCTCTATTGGAGTAGGCATTTGTGAGGACCATACAGAGAGACATATTGAAACATAAGAATATAGAACAATTTGGCCATCAAGTACCTGTGGTTTTAGTTTGAATAATGCACAGGATGGAATACATTACATTGCAGTAGTTGAGATTGAAGAGGATTAGAGAGCTAGTGATTTCCACTACTTTGGTCTGTAACAAGAAATGCGAGGACTTCAGAATGGAGACCTGAAATGTTCTCTTATCACCAAGTGCCTTCTCCTTGCTTTTAACTCGTTTTTGTAGCTTTCTTCTTGCGTTCCCTCCCGTTTTTTGAGTGCCCCTACCTGCTTTTCTCTCATTTTCACTGCCTTCTTCTTGCTTTTACCCCCGTATTTTTTATCCTTCTCTCACTTTTCCCTCAATTTCACTGCATTCTCCTTTTTTGAGTGCCTTCTCCTTGCTTTTCCCTAGTTTTCACTGCTTTTCCCCCATTTGTTGAGAGCCTGCACGTTGCTTTTCCATTATTTTCACTCATTCCTCCTTAATTTCCCCCGTTTTTTGAGTACTTTTGCCTTGCTTTTCCTTCATTTTCCCTGCTTATCCCCATGCTTTCCTTTCAAGATCTTGCTGTTCGAGTGAGCCCTCGGGACCTGCAAGCCCCTGGCTACCCTGTCACAGGATTAGCCACCCTTTCCAGGCACAGCTCTTCCCATGCTGCTGCATCGCTCCTGCTTCTGTCTTCTTTTTCCCCCTGTTTTTTTTAGACCTTTCTCCTTGCTTTTCCATTGTTTTACTGCCTTCTCTTGCTTTCCCCCCATTTTTTGATTTAAATCAGTTTTTATTTTGAAAGAAAAACCAGGGGGGTGGGTCTATCTGTACACAGCTTGTTGCCTACAACCCTTTTCAGGGCCGGCCGTGTACTGCTAAGATAGGCATATAAAGTGCAGGTGTTGGTTATCAAGGTAGATATTACACAGCAAGTCGCCTACAACCCATGGCGGGCCGGCTGCGTATGACAAGAGGCACTGCGTAGAATTTCAATGCGAAGAGGCCTCTGGGCAAAGACAACATGAAGACCCAAATTCACCGTGGATAGGAAGGAAAAGGGGAACACTTGAGGAGAGAGAGAAAAGAAGTACTTTGTAGGGGAGCATGTAGGAGGGAGTACAGAATAGAGGGTGAATAAGAGCTATCACAAGAGAGTCCAAGACATAGAAAGGGGAACAGAAGAGGCAGGTCATAATGAGCACAATGTCTAAAAGTTGTAGTCCGAAACAATAGTGAAAAAAAGGACAGGTCGGCGGGTTTGGGGAAGGGAGGTGGACAGAGGCACAGAGCGTGACTTCCAGCTAACCCCTCGGGGAATACTGTGGTGGGCAGGGGGCAGGGGCAGACTGCTTGTGTAGAGGTTCTGTTAAAGTCAGATGGGTATACAGCGTCTTCAAAGAAATGGAGAGCCCGGAGCTTTGGAGGCAGAAGGCGTGCGTGTTCCATTTTACAAAGGTAGGTGACCAGGGATTGCCATATTTTGGTGAAGTGAATGTCACGAGATTGCAAGCGTGCGGTAAGTAACTCCATAGTTACTATGTGCCCAGACGCGTAAACCACAGGCCAATGGGAGGGGGTTCAGTTTTTTTCTAGTACAAGGCTATGAGTTGTTTAGCGGCGCCTAACATGTGGAGAGCACTGTGCCAATCACTACGGGTGAGTGCGCACAGATTATCGGGTTTGAGGCCTAGGAGAATTGTAGCTGGAGTGTCAGGCAGGGGGAAACCAAGCACCACCTTAATATGACTAAGAACCTCTTTCCAGAATAGAGTCAAGAGCAGGCAGGCACACCATATATGAATAAAGTCTCCCTGGGAGCTCGATCATCTCCAGCACAAAGAAGAGGAGGTCGAGAACAACCTGTGCAATCGAAGAGGAGTGTAGAACCAGTGCTTCATAATCTTAAACGCAGTTTCCCGTTGAGAAACTCTGCTGTATACGTTCGGGATATCCTGCCATAGGCGGTTCCATTGAGCGGGAGTGATGTCGGTGGAGACTGTTGATTGCCATTGACGTTGGTAAGGATGAATAGTCACGAGTGGGGGATGTTGTAGAATCTGATAAGTCCGAGATATGAGCCCCTTAGAATCATCAAAGGAGTGTACTACGCGTTCAAAAGGAGTGAATGCACGAGTGGCGGCCTGCGCTAAGGAAGACGTGAACACCCAATGGCGGAGTTGCATGTATTGGAGTCGTGCTCCGTCCGCGAGTTAGAATTCTTCCTTACATTGCGCGAAAGTTTTGAAAGCATCACCAATGAACAAGTCCCGGATCGTTCTGCATCCACCCTCCAGCCAGGCAGAAAATACGTGGGAGTTAGCAGCCGGTGGGAAGAGCAAATTCCCCGCAATGAGGGTATGGGGGCATGGAAAGGTGGTGAATCCCTTGGAGACAGCCACTTTGTCCCAGATGTCCAATACCGTCTTGGTGGGAAGGGCAATACAGGCACTACGGGAGCACGACACCCGGGGGAGCCAGGGGAGGTCCCAGATTGTTTGTCCAGTTACTGCCCTGTCCATATGGAACCAAACCTTTTTGCTCTCCCACGCCATCATTCAGAGATGAAATGAAGATGGGAAGCCCAGTAGTATTCTAATAAGTTGGGGCATGCAAGCCCACCCCTGTCCCTTGGGAGCATAAGAATGTTGTTGGAGAATCGCGGCCTACGCCTGCCCCATATGAAGTTATTGATGTCGTGCTGGAGATTTTGAATCTGGTGCTGCGGGATGCGCCATTTTGATGACGTTCAGGTGGCCCAGCCAAGAGAGAGGAAGGGGCTTCCAGGTGTGTATGTCCTCCCGAACCGCCCACCTGCATTCCCGCCAGTTGATTTGGGACCATGTTTTTAGTGAGGGAGTCAGTTGGAGTCCCAGGTAGCGAACGGAGTTGGTGGCCCACTTGTAAGGGACGAGGGATTGAAGGGTGGGTATCTCCTCCTTTGGGATCGTAAGGTTCAAGGCCCTAGACTTTTCATGGTTAATTTTAAGGCCAGATGCCTGTTCAAAGGACTGCAACACAGAGAGCAGCGCCTGGAGAGAGGGGTGTGGATGGGACAGCGTAAGAATCAGGTCGTCAGCAAAGAGAGCCACCTTATGTTGTTGACCCCCGAGGGAAATGCCATGAACATCGGAGGCTTGCCGGATCATCACAGCTAAGGGTTCCACCACGAGGGCAAACAACAGGGGGGAGAGTGGGCAGCCCTGTCACGTGCCCCTGTGTATGGAGATTGGGTTAGTAAGTTGACCATTAACCCTCAATCGGGCCTGGGGGGAAAGATAGGGAGCCATGATCCGAGCTATCATGAGCGGGCCCAGACAGATTTTGTGCAGCACAGCTCAAAGGAAGGTCCAGTCCACGTGGTCAAACGCTTTTTCCGTGTCGAGCGATAGTAAGCATGCAGGTATGTTCCAGTGCCAGGCCTTCCCTACAAGATGCGCAATAAGGCACACGTTGTCCGCTCCCTGGCGGTGTCGGATGAAGCCAACTTCGATGAGGACGGGTAAGAGTGGGTCAAGCCGTTTAGCCAATCTCTTAGTGTACAGTTTCAGGTCCTTAATGAGAAGGGCTATGGGATGAAACTCCGCCAGCCCCATGGAGAGGGATGGTCCATCAGCGTCCGTAAAGGAATTGAAAAGATGCAAAAGGTGCGTTTGGAGCTGCGGTAAGAAGAGTCAATAGAAAGACAGGGGGAGGATATCCGGGCCCCACGTTTTCCCAAGGGATAGATCTTTCAGTGTGCTCACAAGCTCCTCTAGGACAAGGGGCACTTCCAGCAGCTGAGCGTGATATAGATTTATCGGCGTCCAGGGGCATTTGTCCAAAACGTCTTGCACCCTGCCCGGAAGCGGCGTGTCCTTGGTATATAGAGCTGAATAATATGAATAGAAGGCGTCTCGTTTAGTCACTTTCATGGTAGCCCATGTGTCATCGCCTGTCTGAACGCTGGCAATGTGTGCTTTAGCAGCCCGCACCCGCAGGCGCTGAGCTAAAACCCTGCCCACTTTGTACCCCCTCAAAATAGCACTGCTTTAGCATTAAGAGTGCTCGTTCAGCTTTATTAGTTCAAAGACAGCGCAGTTGACCTTGAAGATTCACCAGGCGCCTTTTATGTGCAAGTGAGGGGCGTTCCTGGTCCTGCCTTTCAAGGGCCTTAATGTCCCTAGATAGGTTGTTTTCCAAGAGGTGCGCTTCTCGTGCCCGTGCAATAGCAAGAGATGTGATGTGGCCTCGGATCGTGGCCTTAAATGCATCTCATACTATGGGAAAAGAGGTTTTGGGGATGTCGTAAGTTGCAAAATAGGAGTCAATGGCGGTTCACAAGCTCTCCACATCTACTGGATCCCAAAGGATATGTGGTGGTAGATGCCACCGCGGGGCTGAGGAGTGCAGGCAACTGCGTCTTGCAGGAGAAGTTGAAGAAGACTATGATCCGAGACAGATATGTCAGACATGGAGGCCGAAAGCGACTCACCAATCAAGGCATGGGAGATAAAAATGTGATCGAAATGCGAATAGTAGCGATGCACATGTGAGTAGTAAGAATAATTGCGTACGTCAGGAGAGTGGGAGTGCCCAGAATCTAATAAGCCAAGATCTGCTATCTTCCTCTTGAGAACCAAAGACATAGCCCCTGTCCCATGGAACGAAGCGTCGCTGCGGTCCAATGCAGCATCCCACACCATGTTAAAGTTGCCCCCATGATTAGTGAAGGATCCGCCTGCAGTATATGCTCCCGCAAGTGCGTCCGCAGATACAGGCCCTGCGCCTGGTTGGGTGCATAGATATTGCATAACGTAAAAGAGTGCTGCCTGATCTTGACCCCCATCCTGATAATGAGCGACCATCGTGGCCTCAAATTATCTTGGATTCCCCTTTTCTGATGCCAGGTGTACAGAGTATCGCCACTCCAGCCATTTTGGTGGGGGCTGAGACCCAAAATTAAAGAGGGTAGCACAGATGGGCCATTCAGTGGATATCAGCCTCGAGCAGGTGGGTCTCCTGCAGGAGGATGACGTCCAGGTTTTGCTGTGGGAGGTAATGCCAAATCTGGTGTCGCTTGCTAGGGAACCTGAGTCCCTTAACATTAAGGGACAGTATCTTCAGGCAGGGAACAGTAGTCATGTTAATGTCAGGTTCTGAATTATATTAAAAAATATTTAGGGGTTTACCCAAATTACCCTCCTGTACCTGGGTAAAAATTACAAGAATAAAGTGAAAAAATGGCCAGGAGGAACAAATATCTCTCTCTCTCCCTCTGTTATCACTGGGAAGTATGTATTACCCTAATGACAGTGCATAGTTCTGCTATTCATTCATATTTCTTTTTTATCAACAAAAAATCACAAACCAAGGACACATAATTACGTAATTTTAATTAACTTAATTTAGATTCAATACATTTTTTTAATAATTTTTGAAATTCTTTTTTTAAACACACATCTATATATACAAAATCAATATCTACTAAACACATAAAATTAATAGGTTCCTTCTACCCTCTTGTTGGAAAAAGAAGTGTTCACCTATAACATAAAGGTGATACACTCAGAGGTCGTCTTCTATGCACACTCGGTTCGTATTAATCTCAAACCTTAATCACAAAACTGTGCATTTAGTAGTAAAAAGATAAATCAATTCTCGTCAGACTTCTCTTCGTCAAAACATGTTGACGCGGACGTGCTTCGGCCGTCATGTACTTCTTGGCCTCTTCAGGACAAGGGTGAGGAAAGAAACCTATATAAATACAAATAAATATGTAGTACCTATCCATATGTAAATACTAATGAATAAAAGAATGCAGTGAAAGTATATATATCAAAAAGGTACCTTCAACACCATGTGGTCGAAAAAGGCCATCCGAGTCATATGTACATAGTAACCTGTACCAGAATCAAGTGCACAGAAACCATATGTGAAAAACATAGGTGGAGGCAAGAAAAAAAGGAAAGACCACTACACCATTTCATCCTAACGTAGTGTACACCTACTCGTCTGGAGGATAACACTCACAACATGATTATAAATCCAGTTGCCTTGCGGTCAGGACCGCGATGTATATAGTCCAATAATGTCACTGTAACACACAACTTGTTACATTAGCGAAAACGCAGGGCCCGATTCACAGAATGAACTTAAGACTAAATCCTAAACTTACTACTTTGTGCTATTCACAGAATGCACTTACTACTTTTGGTATTCACAGACTGCACTTACTACTTTTGGTATTCACAGAATGGATTTACGAATACTAACTTTACGTCCGCACTCGGGCCGGAAATTCCGGGCCGGAGGCGGAGCTTACGGCCTGGAGGCGGGGCTTCCGGGCCGGAGGCGGAGTTTCCAGGCCAGAGGCAGAGATTTAGCCATGGCCGAAATCTCCGCCACCGGCCGGAATCCCCACCTCCTTCCCGGAAGCTCCGCCTCCAGCCTGGAAGCCCCACCTCTGGGCCAGAAGCTCCGCCTCCGGGCCGGAAGCTCCGCCTCCGGGACGGAATTTCCGGCCCGAGTGCGGACGTAAAGTTAGTAGTCGTAAATCCATTCTGTGAATACCAAAAGTAGTAAGTGCAGTCTGTGAATACCAAAAGTAGTAAGTGCATTCTGTGAATACCACAAAGTAGTAAGTTTAGGATTTAGTCTTAAGTTCATTCTGTGAATTGGGCCCTAAGTCTTATCCAAGTCTTATCCCCAAAAAGTGGAAGCAGAAAACCATGGACGTTCGACCCTGGCTTACCTTTAATATTTATTATTAAAACTTGGTCCAAAAATATATCCAGATGTACAAACCACTAGGAGCTTTTCACGTCACTCCCTTTCTTTTTTTATATAATAAAGCCTGGGGAGGAAAGGAGGATATAACTGTTATACTCGTGTGTCTCCCCAGTATATCCCAGAGCCACAAGTCAATACCTGGTCCACTCGTAAAGTACCTTAATCCGCTTCTGAGCTTTCGTCCTCCTGACCTCCTACTATTCAATCGGCACTGGGCATTTTCAATCCAGCGCATTTGTGTTAAAAACGCGACTCGGCGTGTCATGTGATTGTGACGTAAGAACGAACACAATAAACGGACTATGCGTCCGGTCCCATTATTCATAAAAACTGAGGAAGGACTCACTCTCCAACATCATCCACGTAAAATGAAAAAAGAACCGCTACATGTGTGTGTAAGGGCCTCACTACCGCCTAGAGCCCTAGACGCCATCTTCAAGCATTAAATCACCAGTTCCCCTCTCAATTGAAAACCAACATCCATGTACACCTCAGTGACGCGCTGCAAAGTGGTAGCCAGCACAGAGACAAGCTTACATTCTTGTCTTGTGTATACACATATTTTTACAAAGATCCATACATAATAAACCAAGGACGTTTTTTACGTTATAATGTGTAAAGTACATATTAAAAACAACCACAGAATCAATATACCAATAAATATAAATGAAAGAAAAACAAATATAAATTCACAATTTCTGACAACAAAGCTAGTGGGGTGTGTATCCAAAGCCTATATAGCATATATATATATATATACCTATTCACAAGATATTCTCTGTCACATTGGTATTTATATGGATTTGTCACTCGTAAATAACAAAATACAACAGCATGTATTTAACCCCTTGGGTGCCAGACCTTTTCCCCTCCTGTGCCTGGCGCTTCCCTAGTGGGTGGGTGTCATGACGAGATAGTCTTGTCATGGGCACAGCGCGACTGTGCTCCATGACGAGACCATCTCGTCATGGGCACAGAAGAGGTTAAATCAGTGTCCAGATCTCATCATGATTGTTAAGACCAACATTTGCAGTATGATATTTCTCAATCATGTGAGCTTCCAACTTATTCAGAGTTGTCTGTAAGTTCGTTTTATTTGTCGATTTCACAACTAACAAGACTGACCACCTGATCTCATTCTCATTGTGATTGCACTCCATAAATTGTTGAGCCAACGCCGCTTCCTGAGTCCCGCAACGTATACTTGATTGATGTTGCATTACTCTCATTTTAACTGCTTGTGTGGTCTGTCCAATGTATACTTTCCCACATGGACATGTCATAGAATACACAACATTTTTCGTGTTACAATTTGAAAAGTTATTCTGAATGTGTTTTTTACCATTCAACATCACAAATTTTGAATTACTGGTATATGGACAGACTGCACAACCATTGCATTTAAAATGTCCTACCACGGGCGGAAGGCCCAACATATTTCTCAAATCTCCTTTAAGTTGGTTCATACGTGCTGCTCTCACTAAATGTTGCCAGTGATTTTTGCCTTTACGAAATGCAAATAAAGGTTTGGGAATGTTCAAATGATTTATCAGCCTCCAATTCCGTAAGATAATTTTGTTTGATCTTATTGGCCTTGGGGCTGTAAGTAAGCACACATGTCATCTGATTAGATTTTTTTTTCTCCCTGGATGTCAATACATTTTCACAAGGTGTAAACCATGCTGGTTTTAAAGCTGTCCTCACCAGTTTCCTGGGGTAGCATCTATTGCATAATTTATTTTGTAGGGTTTCCGCATTTTCAAAATAATCTGTTTTGTTGGTACAGTTGCGGTGAATTCTTAAAAATTGACCGTATTTTCTTTAAGATTTTCTTTAAGATTTCTCAGGTGACCACTTGAAAAGTGCAACAAAGTGTTGCGGTCGGTCGGTTTGGTGTAAAGATTTACTTCTAAAGTGCTGTTATTATTGAGTATCCAAACATCCCAAAAATTAATTTTCGAATCACTATAAGTAATAGAAAAATTAATATCTTGGGAGTGAGAATTCAATCAGCCATGAAAATGCTGTAATGATTCTTGATTGCCGGTCCATATCATGAAGATATTGTCAACAAATCGGACCCATTGGGTGATGTTTGCTTTAAAAGGGGTGGTGTCCTGGAATATATATTGTGTCTCAAAAGAGTCCATCACTAAATTCGCAATTTCTGGGGAAAAAAAAACACCCCATGGCCACGCCCTTAACCTGAAAATACAGGTTTTCTTTAAATGCGAAAAAATTGTTTTTAAGACAAATCCTCGTCAAAGATGAAATGATATCTGTAGGTACAGCATGTGGTCTTGGTCTTTTGTCTAACACCATTTTGAGACCTACAAGCGCCTCTTCTTGCGGAATATTAGTGTAGAGACTTTCAACATCGAAGCAACTGCTGGTCACCAACAAATATTGAATTCTCAATCTTCGCAATAAAATCCATGGTGTCTCTAATGTAAGCCTTAGTCTGAGGTACAAATGGATTTAAAAAAACATCTATATATTTCACCAAAGGTTCCAGCAATGAACCACATGCCGAAATATTCGGCTGTCCTGGAGGTTGCTCAGCATCTTTATGAACCTTGGGTAATACATAAATGTTAGGGATTTTCTGTGTAGTGGTGTTAAGAAACTCATATTCTTTTTTACAGATATTACCCTCATCATAAGCCTGTGTAGTAAGATGTAAAATCTGTGCTTTTAAGCATGAGGTAGGGTTATCAATGATCGGATGATAGTGTTCTAAGTTGATTTTTGTTGATAAAAAAGAAATATGAATTAATAGCTTAATGTCAGGGTCTGAAGCAAGCCGTTGAGCTAGCGCGGGGGGCGGTGTGCTGTAATAGGTGGGAAGGGCAGAGGGATGTTGCTCCTACTGGGAAGGGGGAGAGCATCACGTGGGGTACCCCCACCTGCCATGAAGAGGGATAGAGAGGAAAGAGGGGGGAAAAGAGAGAAAAGAGAATTAAAAAAACACAAAATACAAAAAAAACAACTTTGGCCAACTAGGCCATAATGTCCTGTTCCATCCCAGGGGTGAGCGCGGCCCAAAGGCACGGGTCATCCCGGAGACATCCTTCTCCCAGGACCAGGGGGGGGGCTGGATCCTCTGAACATAGAGCGTGGCAGCAGGGAAGGCAGCCCTGTGCCGCTGAACCCAAATGCTTGGAGGTGGGGGGTCGTCAATCGCAGAGTTGGGCACAAACCCATTACTTCAAGATACCAGTGATTTAGGCCCAGATCTCTGTACTGGGGTGATTGTATGACATTGTTCTGCATTCTGTCCATCAATTGTTGCTTTTGCATTTGTCACCCCGAGTGGGACGGGTATGCTCAGACGTGAGTCCTGTGCTCTCCGTGCCATTGGAATCAAGCTATCCTGGCTGAAGAGGGGTGAAACCGCAAAACCGTTCTAGGATGCTTGTTTTCAGTCCAGGGAGGACCTGGCTTGGCAGTTCGGGCTGGACTGTTCCCATGAGGCACAGGGTCAAGACTGATTTGCATATGGCTGGGTTCAAACTGGAATGGCATGGTGAGCAAAAACACAATGGATTTAGGCCCAGATCTCTGTACTGGGGTGAATGTACGACATTGTTCTGCATTCTGTCCATCAATAGTTCTTTTTGCATTTGTCATCCCGAGTGGGACGGGTATGCTCAGACGTGAGTCCCGTGCTCTCCATGCCACTGGAATCAAGCTATCCTGGCTGAAGAGGGGTGAAACCCCGAAACCGGTCCCAGGATGCTTGTTTCCAGTCATGGGAGGACCTGGCCTGGCAGTTTGGGCTGGACTGTTCCCATTGGGCGCAGGGTCAAGACTGATTTGCGTATGGCTGGGTCCAAACTGGAGTGACATGGTGAGCAAAAAAACGATGGGCCCGATTCACAGAACTAACTTAAGACAAAATCCTAAACTTACTACTATTTTGGTATTCACAGAAGGCACTTACTCATTTTGGTATTCACAGAAGGCACTTACTCATTTCGGTATTCACAGAAGTTAGGAGTCCTAACTTTAGGACTCCTAAATGCCTTCTGTGAATACCGAAAGTCTTAAAATTAGGATTTTTCTCAGTTTAGTAGTAGTATAGTTAGGAGTCCTAACTTTAGGACTCCTAAATGCCTTCTGTGAATACCGAAAGTCTTAAAATTAGGATTTTTCTCAATTTAGTAGTCCTAAGTCTAAACTTAGGACTACTAAATTGAGAAAAATCCTAATTTTAAGACTTTCGGTATTCACAGAAGGCATTTAGGAGTCCTAAAGTTAGGAGTCCTAAACTTAGGACTACTAAATTGAGAAAAATCCTAATTTTAAGACTTTCGGTATTCACAGAAGGCATTTAGGAGTCCTAAAGTTAGGACTCCTAAATTTAGGACTACTAAATTGAGAAAAATCCTAATTTTAAGACATTCGGTATTCACAGAAGGCATTTAGGAGTCCTAAAGTTAGGACTCCTAACTTCTGTGAATACCGAAATGAGTAAGTGCCTTCTGTGAATACCAAAATGAGTAAGTGCCTTCTGTGAATACCAAAATGGTAGTAAGTTTAGGATTTTGTCTTAAGTTAGTTCGGTGAATCGGGCCCGATGGATTTAGGCCCAGATTTCTGTACTGGGGTGAATGTATGACATTGTTCTGCATTCTGTCCATCAATAGTTCTTTTTGCATTTGTCACCTCGAGTGGGACGGGTATGCTAAAACGTGAGTCCCGGTCTCTCCATGCCACTGGAATCAAGCTATCCTGGCTGAAGAGGGGTGAAACCCAAAAACCGGTCCTAGGATGCTTGTTTCCAGTCCAGGGAGGACCTGGCCTTGCAGTTCGGGCTGGACTGTTCCCATTGGGCGCTGGGTCAAGACTGATTTGCATATGGCTGGGTCCAAACTGGAATGGCATGGTGAGCAAAAAAACGATGGATTTAGGCCCAGATCGCTGTACTGGGGTGAATGTATGACATTGTTCTGCATTCTGTCCATCAATAGTTCTTTTTGAATTTGTTTATGGAGAGAGCTATGTGTACAAATGCTGAACCTACCAGCATTTAGTATATGTGTTGTGAGACTGTAGTCTATAAGATCAGTCCTGTTTATGGTGAAAGTTGCATTAAAAAGCGTCTCAGCCTTTTATCTCACAGTGTGTTTAGTCACTTTTTTCTTAGCTTTGGTTGAGGGAACAGCTGTACGTGGAAGTGGTAGGGCCTAGCGTTAGGTGATCTGTGTATTGGGGTCCTGGCCTTTTGTTTCAGAGCTTTGATTAAAGAGAGAACTGTTTGTACAAGAAGATTCACCTACCAGTATAAGGTATGATTGGTGTGACATTGGAGTCTTCATGTGAATAAGCAAGAGTATGTTGTTCCTAAGAGGGAAAGGGAAAAGGGAGAGGGATTCAGGTGTTGCTTTGGGTGGAGGAGAATTGAAGGTGCAATTAGGAGCAAGGGCCCTAACACACCCCGGAAGGTGTCATGCTTCATCACTGGGAAGCTCCTCGTTTTGCCGGCACTGTAATGCCCAACGGTTGCCAATGTGAAGCTCAATTTGGGTTTTGGGGCATGTGTGTAAAGAGTAGAGTTGGGGAGAGGAAAAGTGTGAATTAAAAATAGATATATGATTACCAAAAGACAAATGCATTCACTGGGTTCTTATGCTATGAGTAAAAATAAATGGCTAAAAAGTCGTGGCTAAAGAGGGGAAATTATACCCTCTTGAGCTCAGGATTATGTGTGTGAAAGGAAGGTGGACGACATGTTTCATGCCCTAAGTCGTCCAGTGGGATCTTGGAAATTCTTCAGGACTGGGAGATCCTCATCTACTCTAGAGGAGGTGGTGTGGTCTGTATATCAGTTGTTCCTTCCCCTATAATCTAGACTCTTGTGGTAGTCCTGTGTGGAAGTGGAACAATAAAAAGTGAGGTAAAGATAAATATACCTTCTGGAGAACACCTAGAAGGGGGAGGTTAGATAGCCCCAACCGTGACAACCAAGGTCCTCGTGAATTTAGAGAGAGAGGAAGCACTCATTTAGAGATCCTCCAGAGTACGGGACCTAACTGCATCTCAGCTATCGATGGGGGTACAATTGTTTATTGACATAGTTAGCCTGTATGCTGGAACTACCAAGCCCCTGTCCCTCCTTTTTGATAATACTAGAGTCTTCATACCATCAGGGAGAAATTTGCTTTTTAAAGAGGCTCGGCCTTCTAACAGATAATATGTCTAGTAGAGGAGTGGTCATTGTCTTCATAGATTTGCTTAGGGGGTCAGCTGAAGGTAGAAGTGGCTGGGCATAATATTTAGTGATGTGTGTACTGCAGGACTGGCCTTTTGGTGTAGATCTTTGTTTACGGTGACAGCTATGTGTATAAACTGCTTGACCAATCAGTTTATGGTACATGTGTTAGGGGACGGGAGACTTCATGCTCAGGTCTGCCCAGGAATAAAGTTTCATGTTGAAGAGACATGGCCTATCAACAAAATATGTGTCTAGTGGTGACCTAGCCATTTTGTCTGAGGATTGCTTAGGGCAACAGCTCTATGTAGAAGTGGCTGGGCCAAGTATTGTGGCAACTGACTTCTTGATTCAAAGCTTTGCTTACATGCAACAATGATGGATTCAGATTAAAAACATTGTAGACCCTCAGATCATGTATAGAACAATTGTACATGACAGTACAGCATGTAAAGGTGCACATGCCAGCATGTAGGCATCAAAACAGATGGCACCAGTGGTGTTAGCCACCTATTGATACTGTACATTCCCCACTGACCAAGGGGAAGTAGGGTTCATTGTCTGCATCAAGAGTGCATTGTGTGCCATGCCACAAGTAAGTGGTCGACTGTCACATGAGACATAGTAGTGAATAAGCATCAAACCAGACACAATGAGAACAAGTGGTCTGTTTGGCACCACTGTAACACATGACAGAAAAATATAATATAGGTAATCTGTAACAGTAGGCAGCCATGTGACTGTTCAACTCTGGAAACTGCATAAAGAACAATTGATGGACAGAATTCTGAAAACATTCACCCCAGTACAGATATCTGGGTCTAAAGCCATCCACATTTCTGCGCTCCTTCCATCATCTCCTTGTGTTTGCTTTGTTTGCCCTAAGTTGGCAGGTGATGCCCAGACAAGGGTCCCTTGCTCACTTTGCCACTGGATTCAAGCTAGCTTGGCTGATGAGGGGTGTTACCCCGAAACTGGTCCCAAGATGCTTCTTTCCGGTCCAGTGAAGACCTGGCTTGGCAGTTCGGGCTGGACTGTTCCCATGAACCACAGGGTTAAGACTGATTTGCACATAGCTGGGTCTGAACTGGGGTGGCAAAGTGAGCTAAAGAATGATGATGGATTCAACCCAGATCTATGACTGGGGGTGAGTGTCTGAAATGTTTCTGTGCTCCATCCATCATCTCCTTGTGTTTGCTTTGTTTAGGGAGGGTTACTATTATAAAGAACGGGGTAACCCAATTTAGTCAAGGACCTGGGTAATGTACTATACAAAAAACAATGGTCCTAGACCTGTACTTAAGATGAATTAATCAAAGATTTTTTGTTTTATATATGTTTGGATTAACCATATCATTGAATGAGACAAACAGCATAAAGATGCAACAACCAACCATGAAATAGATCACCATATATTTATTTCTAGCACTTTGGTGAAAACCAGACAATTAATATCATGGACAAATGAGGAATGGTTGCTCCAGAAGAGGGCGTGCAGTGAAAAAGGGGTGCTCAAGTGTAAAGTGATGAAAGGAAATTCTTCAACAGATTATATGTAGAGAATTTGATATGTCAAAGCAAAAGCAAACGGTTGTAATTCACCGTCCTTGGTTGTCTGACCCAAGGGTATTCGCGTAACAATGTATCTCAGTTCTCACTAGAAATCAATTCTAGGATGGCACATGAGTAAGGTTTAGGGTCCAGACTGAGTAGATAGGGCGTCGACGTTTCGATCCGGCTTATGGCCAATTGGGGTAAGTGGTTGTCCTCGGCCTTGCGGATCTTCATCAGGACTAGCCTGGGCAACCTAAAAGGCAAGCGGCGCCAGACGTCAGGTCGTTGTGTTAAGAATTAAAACAACACATAACTCAATGGATGTGAATGAGTAATCTCACCTATCACTTGGGGGTGAGCAATGGGGTCCATGGTTCATTTTGAATCCATCATGGAGGAGACGGTTCTCCAAGTAAATCCAAGTAATTCTTGGGGAACAATACAATTAAATCAGTACCAGAGGTCAGGTAATTGAGTCATGTGAGTACTAAAAATATTTTTTTAAAACATGTTTGTATCAATAGAGGGATTACCTTGACAATGAATGTTCAATAGATACACACCGGAAGCTTCAAAATGGGGATTCCAATTCAGCTGTATAAAAAAGAAAGAGCTAAATGTACTCTCAAGTTAAGCACAATGCTGTGGTGTCCAAGACTGACGGGTAAATTGTTAAACTACCACATAGTCCCATATCGGACATAAAGTCAGCATAAATCCAAAGCGAGAGAGTGTGGGTTCTAAACTCTCCGCATGAGGAGTGTGGAAGCTATCTAGAAATTACGCTACAGTAAGGAGTGTAACCTGCGTGTCGTAACCACTAGCAAGGTAGTTATTTACTAAAGAATAAACTCAAACGTGCAAGCAGGAAACATCGTGTCTGCAAATGACCTGATGTTGTGATAAAAAGTGATCGCGCCAAGGAAAGGACAAAGGGCCTACGCTCCGCTGGCATGGTAATCTAAGTAACCGGGAGTTCCGCGTCTAAACATGACCTAAGGTCCTGAATATGGATACTCTGGGCGGACCGGTAAAGGGATACACTTACTTGGTAAACTGTAATTACGGGCGAGCTCCGGGGGTTCTTTGTGTGTATACGGCAAAAACGCCATCCAGTGCGTGGCCGTCTGCGGGTAAGTTGAGGTACACGAGTCACCATCCCTGTAATTTGAGGGACAATTTGCCCTTTGGCCAATTTCTGAGGTTAAGGAGAAATTGTTCTAAAAAGGAGGACTTCTTTGAGGAGTCAGCGGGCCTCCTTGCTAGACTAAGTGAACGAGGGTACCCCATCAGACTACTTAAGAAAGCACGTAAACGTGCGTGGCATAACCACAGGGATCTCCTGTTAAGGCCTAAGGTTAGAACGGAGAACAAGGATGAACGTCTTGTATGTGTTACTACTTTCAACACAAAGAGCAGCGCCATAAAGAAGGCCATCAACAATCATTGACATCTGATAACTGCCAATGTAAATTGTTCTGACTATGTTCATCACAATGTAATCAATTGTTATATATATTTTTTGTATTGATCGTCCCTGTAACTCGGCATTTTTCTTTCCTTACTCTGTTATTCTACGGGAGAGTTTTTCCTCCCTTTCCCTCTTACCGATCACGTACCGCCTTACGTTGCCGGTAACGTTATATCGCGCGCGAGCGCCGACCGCCTCTCATTACACCTTGCTGACTTACCCGCAGACGGCCACGCACTGGATGGCGTTTTTGCCGTATACACACAAAGAACCCCCGGAGCTCGCCCGTAATTACAGTTTACCAAGTAAGTGTATCCCTTTACCGGTCCGCCCAGAGTATCCATATTTAGGACCTTAGGTCATGTTTAGACGCAGATCTCCCGGTTACTTAGATTACCATGCCAGCGGAGCGTAGGCCCTTTGTCCTTTCCTTGGCGCGATCACTTTTTATCACAACATCAGGTCATTTGCAGACACGATGTTTCCTGCTTGCACGTTTGAGTTTATTCTTTAGTAAATAACTACCTTGCTAGCGGTTACGACACGCAGGTTACACTCCTTACTGTAGCGTAATTTCTAGATAGCTTCCACACTCCTCATGCGGCGAGTTTAGAACCCACACTCTCTCGCTTTGGATTTATGCTGACTTTATGTCCGATATGGGACTATGTGGTAGTTTAACAATTTACCCGTCAGTCTTGGAAACCACAGCATTGTGCTTAACTTGAGGGTACATTTAGCTCTTTCTTTTTTATACAGCTGAATTGGAATCCCCATTTTGAAGCTTCCGGTGTGTATCTATTGAACATTCATTGTCAAGGTAATCCCTCTATTGATACCAACATGTTTTTTAAATTTTTTTTAGTACTCACATGACTCAATTACCTGACCTCTGGTACTGATTTAATTGTATTGTTCCCCAAGAATTACTTGGATTTACTTGGAGAACCGTCTCCTCCATGATGGATTCAAAATGAACCATGGACCCCATTGCTCACCCCCAAGTGATAGGTGAGATTACTCATTCACATCCATTGAGTTATGTGTTGTTTTAATTCTTAACGCAACGACCTGACGTCTGGCGCCGCTTGCCTTTTAGGTTGCCCAGGCTAGTCCTGATGAAGATCCGCAAGGCCGAGGACAACCACTTACCCCAATTGGCCATAAGCCGGATCGAAACGTCGACGCCCTATCTACTCAGTCTGGACCCTAAACCTTACTCATGTGCCATCCTAGAATTGATTTCTAGTGAGAACTGAGATACATTGTTACGCGAATACCCTTGGGTCAGACTACCAAGGACGGTGAATTACAACCGTTTGCTTTTGCTTTGACATATCAAATTCTCTACATATAATCTGTTGAAGAATTTCCTTTCATCACTTTACACTTGAGCACCCCTTTTTCACTGCAGGCCCTCTTCTGGAGCAACCTTTCCTCATTTGTCCATGATATTAATTGTCTGGTTTTCACCAAAGTGCTTGAAATAAATATATGGTGATCTATTTCATGGTCGGTTGTTGCATCTTTATGCTGTTTGTCTCATTCAATGATATGGTTAATCCAAACATATATAAAACAAATTTTTTTTGATTAATTCATCTTAAGTACAGGTCCAGGACCATTGTTTTTTGTATCGTACATTACCCAGGTCCTTGACTAAATTGGGTTACCCCGTTCTTTATAATAGTCACCTTTGTGCAGGCAAGTCCTGCGAGGGTTTTTGTTTGTCAATTGTTAATTGTTTATTGATTGATTATGTTGTCTTTTTCACGTATAGTATATTAGATTTGTTATTCTGTGCCACTTTGTAAATATATTATGTCTGATAAAGAAACTTTGTCGTACAGTGAGGACTACATAGAAAAACTCCTCCAGGCCCAAGGTGGCGGGACTTTACTGGGTGGAATCACCCCGAGCATAGATTTGACACTCAATGAAAAGATATTGAAATTAGAAAGACTTGAGAAAAAACTCATTAGAACGAGACTACATGGTCATACCCTAGCCAAATATTTACAGTCCAACGTGATACCTGTGGGTCTACAAGTTAGGAACGAGCCAGCAATTTTTCTAGATAACCCCAAATTCAAAGAGAATTTCAGCTTTGTGTCCAACAATTGTTCTAGACACTGGATGGTGTTGGGGATTGAAACAGCGGTTGAGGAAGTGGAACGTCTGACCAGAGAGATCCTTGACCTTAAAAAGGAAATCACGGAGGATAGAGCCCTTATTAATGCTAAGGAGGCCTTAGAAAGACTGGAGAAAACGATCCGTGATTTTGATATTTACACCCAGGCAACCAAATTGGATAAGGTTGCAAGGGACATCAAATTTTATGATAAGAAAAACACGTACCCATACTTACAGGAGGGTTACTACACGAGGGAACAACAGGGCACTTTCTCAAGTAGAGGGAGGAGTGGATATAGGAGATATACCACTTTCTCAGGATCATCACTAGGTAGTGGGTCTGATAGTGAGACCGAGCGGCCAGGCCCGAGTACATCTGCATCAGTCCTAGGTCATACATATACTGACCAACAGGCCCCTACGACCCCTTTTTTAGCACAGGACCCATGGTGGGGACAGCGAGGTCGAGGACGCCCCTGGGGCAGACCCAGGGGCTCCAGGGGACAAATGTGGAACCGGGGCAGAGGGAGGCAAAACAAACAGATACACTTCCAACAAGAGACCCATGGAGACATTCAAACACGCAGTCAGCACTACAGATGGTGACCTATGAACCTGTAAATCCTGTAGTGAACCTTTCCAACTACACACTAAAACCCAATGAGCAGAAAATCCTGGAGAAAGGTCTATCTTTCGTACCTACTAACTTACCTAATGATTTCAATCTCAAGGTAGAACTCCATCAATTTTTTAGGAAAATTAGGCTGAAACACTATTTTTAAAAAATTCCATCTAACCCAATTTTCTCTGGTAGTGGACTAAAACCTCCGTCTAAATTTAACCCCCCTACTCATTTATTACCTCACAAACTGATGGCTTTTGAGCAGGTGGTACTGAGGGATGTGGATAAATTATTGGCCAACCGACAGTATGTAAAGTATAATGTTAGCAAATCTGAACGTGAAGGTCTTGACTCTCTAAAAACCAATACCAATATAGTGATAAAACCAGCGGACAAGGGGGGCGCTATTGTGGTACAAAATGTGGATGATTAGAAGAAAGAAATTCTTGGACAATTGTCGATTGTAGGCAATTATGAGAAACTGAGAAGGGACCCTACCCAAGAAATTACTAATATGATAAGGCGTGTCACACATGAGGCCTTTGAATCGGGTATTCTTAATAAATCGGAATATGAATACCTCAACAATAAACACCCTCGAATACCCACTATCTACACCCTCCCCAAAATACACAAGCGTATGGAGTGCCCACCTGGCAGACCAATAATCTCCGGTTGTGGCTCCATTCTGGAACCCCTTTGTAAGTATATTGATGTGTTCCTAAAACCCATCGCTGATAGTACATCCACTTATTTAAGAGACACGATGCAGACGATCCAATTAGTTGACGAACGTCTACATGACCCTACAACTGACATTCTGGTCACAATGGATATAGCATCGCTTTACACCATCATCCCGCAGAGTACCGCCCTGTTATGCATCGAGTCAGTACTCAACAAACGACCCACACCACACAGAGTCCCAACTGAATTTATCATTGAGCTTCTACAGATTGCCATGACACGCAATTACTTTACTTTTTTGGGGGATTACTACCTACAAACCAAAGGAGTGGCAATGGGCGCCAGCTTCGCTCCGAATCTGGCCATCATATTCATGCATGAATATGAACAACGTTTTGTTCTTAATGAGTATAACCCGCATAGAGACTGCATCACATTGTGGCGTCGCTATATTGACGACGTCCTAATGATTTGGAAGGGGGATGAGGTACAACTGACGGAATTCCATCAGTGGCTTAACACCTGCTCCTCAGACATTCAGTTCACCCTTGACGCTAACAGAGAAACAATCCATTTCCTGGATATCAGCATCAATGCTCAGTCTGGCAAATTATACACTAGTCTGTATAGGAAAAGCAGTGAACGCAACACTTTGTTGAGGTACACGAGTCACCATCCCCGTAATTTGAGGGACAATTTGCCCTTTGGCCAATTTCTGAGGTTAAGGAGAAATAGTTCTAAAAAGGAGGACTTCTTTGAGGAGGCAGCGGGCCTCCTTGCTAGACTAAGTGAACGAGGGTACCCCATCAGACTACTTAAGAAAGCACGTAAACGTGCGTGGCATAACCACAGGGATCTCCTGTTAAGTCCTAAGGTTAGAACGGAGAACAAGGATGAACGTCTTGTATGTGTTACTACTTTTACCACAAAGAGCAGCGCCATAAAGAAGGCCATCAACAATCATTGACATCTGATATCTGACGAACTGGGTAATATACCAACCCCTTTGCATGCTTTCAGAAAAGTCAGAAACATAAGGGACACGGTGGTTAAATCCCTCCTAGATACACCCAGGACCCATGTACAGACCACTCTGTGGGGGCTTCCACCTATCAATGGCCACCATAAGTGTGGCACTTGTAAAGCCTGCCCCATGTCTAAGGAAATGACTCAGTTTGTATACAATGATTGCACGTACACCTTAAATGAACACAGCAATTGCAACACCAGCGGGGTTATTTACGCTATTATCTGCCCCTGTGGTTTCATGTATGTAGGGCAAACCATGCAGAGAGTCAAGTGCCGCATTTTACAACATTGTAGCCGCATAAGATGTAGAGTTCAAGGTGCCCCTCTAGTGGAACATTTTACAATGTTTGACCATACGGCCGATAGCCTTAAATGGTGGGTCATTGAAAAGGTAAAACCCAACCCTAGAGGGGGTGATTTCCGTGTAACCCTCAACAAACGCGAGTGTAAATGGATACACTCTCTGAATACTGTAACCCGTGGGCTAAACGAGTTTGAAGAGATTAGTAGGCAAGTCTCTGTACTCACGAACTTTTAAACTGACATGAATCACCATCACTACATTTGTTTATAGTGTGGGTACCATATTCTCTCCCTGATAACACCCTAGGGACCTAGTGTTTACTGGGTTATATGTGGATCTCGTAATGTTTGAAGTTCTTCTGACTATTGTACTTTATCATGTGTGTACTTACTATGCTCACGGACATTATGTATATACAGTACTGCCAATGTAAATTGTTCTGACTATGTTCATCACAATGTAATCAATTGTTATATATATTTTTTGTATTGATCGTCCCTGTAACTCGGCATTTTTCTTTCCTTACTCTGTTATTCTACGGGAGAGTCTTTCCTCCCTTTCCCTCTTACCGATCACGTACCAACTTACGTTGCCGGTAACGTTATATCGCGCGCGAGCGCCGACCGCCTCTCATTACACCTTGCTGACTTACCCGCAGACGGCCACGCACTGGATGGCGTTTTTGCCGTATACACACAAAGAAGCCCCGGAGCTCGCCCGTAATTACAGTTTACCAAGTAAGTGTATCCCTTTACCGGTCGGCCCAGAGTATCCATATTTAGGACCTTAGGTCATGTTTAGACGCGGATCTCCCGGTTACTTAGATTACCATGCCAGCGGAGCGTAGGCCCTTTGTCCTTTCCTTGGCGCGATCACTTTTTATCACAACATCAGGTCATTTGCAGACACGATGTTTCCTGCTTGCACGTTTGAGTTTATTCTTTAGTAAATAACTACCTTGCTAGCGGTTACGACACGCAGGTTACACTCCTTACTGTAGCATAATTTCTAGATAGCTTCCACACTCCTCATGCGGCGAGTTTAGAACCCACACTCTCCCGCTTTGGATTTATGCTGACTTTATGTCCGATATGGGACTATGTGGTAGTTTAACAATTTACCCGTCAGTCTTGGAAACCACAGCATTGTGCTTAACTTGAGGGTACATTTAGCTCTTTCTTTTTTATACAGCTGAATTGGAATCCCCATTTTGAAGCTCCCGGTGTGTATCTATTGAACATTCATTGTCAAGGTAATCCCTCTATTGATACCAACATGTTTTTAAAAAATTTTTTAGTACTCACATGACTCAATTACCTGACCTCTGGTACTGATTTAATTGTATTGTTCCCCAAGAATTACTTGGATTTACTTGGAGAACCGTCTCCTCCATGATGGATTCAAAATGAACCATGGACCCCATTGCTCACCCCCAAGTGATAGGTGAGTTTACTCATTCACATCCATTGAGTTATGTGTTGTTTTAATTCTTAATGCAACGACCTGACGTCTGGCGCCGCTTGCCTTTTAGGTTGCCCAGGCTAGTCCTGATGAAGATCCGCAAGGCCGAGGACAACCACTTACCCCAATTGGCCATAAGCCGGATCGAAACGTCGACGCCCTATCTACTCAGTCTGGACCCTAAACCTTACTCATGTGCCATCCTAGAATTGATTTCTAGTGAGAAGTGAGATACATTGTTACGCGAATACCCTTGGGTCAGACTACCAAGGACGGTGAATTACAACCGTTTGCTTTTGCTTTGACATATCAAATTCTCTACATATAATCTGTTGAAGAATTTCCTTTCATCACTTTACACTTGAGCACCCCTTTTTCACTGCACGCCCTCTTCTGGAGCAACCTTTCCTCATTTGTCCATGATATTAATTGTCTGGTTTTCACCAAAGTGCTTGAAATAAATATATGGTGATCTATTTCATGGTCGGTTGTTGCATCTTTATGCTGTTTGTCTCATTCAATGATATGGTTAATCCAAACATATATAAAACAATTTTTTTTTGATTAATTCATCTTAAGTACAGGTCCAGGACCATTGTTTTTTGTATTGTTTAGGGAGGGAGCTGTGTGTAAGAGTATCTTGATAAGGTATGTGTGATAGGGGACTGGAGTCTTCATGCTTTGCTAAGTGAGAAGGTTGCATGTAAAAGAGGCTCCGTCTTTTCACAGATATTGTTTCTAGTAAAGGGCTAGTCATTTCGGTCTGAGCTTTGCTTGGGGGGCAGCTGTATTTAGAAGTTTCTGTACCTAGTGATAGGTGATAGGTGTAATAGGGGACTGGCCTTCTGATGAACAGTTTTGTTTAGGGAGAGAGTTATGTGTAGAAATGGCTTCACCTACAAGTATATGGCATGTGTGGTATGAGACTGCAGTTTTCATGCCCATCCCTGTTCAGAGTGAAAGTTGCATATAAACAGATAAGCCTTTTAAAAGATAATGTGTCTAGTAGGGGATTAGTCACTTGCTACTGAGCTTTACTTAGAGACACCACTGCATGTAGAAAAGGCTGGGACTAGTATTTTATGAAGTACATACTGGGGGACTGGCCTTTTGATGCAGAGCTCTATTTAGGGAGACAGCTGTGTGTATACATGGCTTCACCCTCTGGTATATGGTATGTGTGTTAAGGGACTGGAGTCTTCATGCTTAGCTGTGCTGTGAGTGAAAGTTGCATGTAAAAGAAGCATTTCGCGATCAATGTAATGGAGAACTTGCCTTTTGAGTCACTGCTTGCTTAGGGACAAAGCTGTGTGTACAAGTGACTTCACCTATCAGTGACTGGTCTGTGTGCTTTGATGGTGCAGTCTTCAAGCTCAGCCTTGATCAGGGTGAAAGATGCATGTAAAAGAATGTCAGCTTGTTAACAGATAATAGGGTACATTTACTAATATTTTGCACTCTGTTTGCATCACAAAAGTGATGCAAACCTTGTTTTCTGCTAGAAAATCGATTGAAAATAACACAAAGCAGTGCTAAGCACTGCTTTGCAGTACTGAGTGCTGATGTGTTTTCCATGGGTGGCGCATGGGTCTCCCATGCTACCACCCAAGGTTTGTGACGCAAAACCCTATTTACTATAAAAAGTAGGCAGGGTTTTGTGTCAAAGACTACTGTCCATTTAAAATAGGTGCTGTCATGGAGAAACACTTTTATTTCTCCTTTCATTCCCAACTTTGCATGTGTCCTGCACTGTACAGCCCACATACAAAGTATAAAATGTTTTAAAGTTAGTCTAAGCATAGCATTTTGTGTTGAAAGGGCATCCTTCCAGTGTAAAACCTATGCTAGCCTCACACAGACACCATTGCACTATGGTGCAAAGGTCCGCTAGTGGCTCACAACAGCTAATTGCTGCGTGGGCATTATAAATATAGCGCTCTCCTGTTCTTACCTTCTTAGACAGGGCAGTGCAGCTTTTTTGCTGCTGCACTGGGCTGTGTGAAAATGTTGTAACTGTGGGCCAATGTGTCTAGTAGGGGACTTGTCAAATCATTCTGAGCTTTGGTTAAGGGAACGTCTATGTGGAGAAGTGGTCGGGCGTAGTCTGAGTTGACGTGTGTGCTGAGAGATTGACCTTTTGATGCGGGGCTTTTTAGGGAAAGTGATATGTGTACAAGTAGGTTACCCAACCTGTATGTTTGGTGTGGTACTGGAGTCTTCATCCTCTGCTAGCATCAGGGAGAAATTTGCATATTAAAGATGCTCGGTCTTTGAACAGATAATGTTTGTGGTAGGGGACTAGTCACTCTGCTCTGAGCTTTGCTTACAGCATCAGCTGTATGTAGAAGTGGATGGGAGTAGTATTTGGTAATGTGTGTACTGACGGACTTGCCTTTTGATGCAGATCTTTGCTTAGGGCGGTGTGTGTACAAGTGGCTTGACCTACCAGTAAATAGTATGTGTCATAGGGAATGGGAGCCTTCATGTTTAGCTCTGTGCAGGGAGAAACATTCATGTTGAAGAGGATATGTGTTTCTACAAATAATGTGTCCAGTAGAGGGCTAGTGTATTTTTCAGAGCTTTGCTTATGAGGACAGCTGCATGTAGGTGTCTGGGTCTAGTATTACATGAGGTGTGTAGTGGGGGACTGACATTTTGATGTAAAGCTTTCTTTAGGGAGGGAGCTGTGTGTACAAGTAGCTTGAGCTACAAGTATATAGTATGTGTGGTAGTGGACCAGACTCTTCATGCTTTGCCAAGTGAGAAGGTTGCATGTAAAAGAGGCTCAGCTTTTCAACAAATAAAGTGTCTAGTAGTGGGCTAGTTATTTTGTTCTGAGCTTTGCTTGGGGGGACAGCTGTATGTAGAAGTGTCTGCACCTAACAATAGGTGATAAGTGAAAAGGTGGCCCAGGCTTTTGAGGCGCAGCTTTGTTTAGGAAGAGAGTTGTGTGCACAAGTGGCTTCACCCACGAGTATATGGTGTGAGTGGTGTGAGACAGCAGTCTTCAAGCCCAGCCCTGTTCAGGGTGAAAGTTGCTTAGAAAACTGGCTCAGCCTTTTAACAGACAATGTGTCTAGTAGTGGACTATTTATTTGGTATTGAGCTTTACTCAGAGGGACTGCTGCATGTAGAAGTTGTTGGGACTAGTATTTGATGATGTACGTACTGGGGGACTTGCTTTTTAATGCAGAGTTCTATTTGGTGAGAAAACTGGGTGTACACATGGCTTCACCTTCCAGTATATGGTATGTGTGTTAGGGGACAGGAGTCTTCATGCTCAGCTCTGCTGTGAATGAAAGTTGCATGTTAAAGAAGCATTAAGTGATCATTGTAAAAGGGGACTTGCCTTTTCAGGCAGAGCACTGTTTAGGGAAACAGCTGTGTGTACAAGTGGCTTGACCTGCCAGTATGTGGTACGTTTCGTGTGAGACTGCAGTCTTCAAGCTCCGCCCTGTTCATGGTGAAAGTTGCATGTAAAATAGTCTCGGACTTTTAACAGATAATGTGTTTAGTAGGAGACCGGCCCCTTCTTCTGAACTTTGGTTAAGGGAACAGCTGTATGTGGAAGAGGCTGTGTTTAGCACTGGGTGATGTATTTACTGGAGACTGGCCTTTTGATGCAGAGATTTTTCTAAAGAGAGAGATTTGTGTATTAGTGACTTCACCTACCAGTATGTTTGGCGTGGGACTAGAGTATTTATGCCCAGCTACCATCAGGGAGAAATGTACATGTTGAAAAGGCTCATCCTTCTGACAAATAATGTGTCTAGTAGAGGACTAGTCACATTGTTCTGAGATTTGATTAGAGTGACAGCTGTATGTTGAAGAGTATGGGCCTAGTATTTGGTGATGTGTGTACTGGGGGTATGGCCTTCTGATGCTGATCTTTGTTTATGGGGACAGGTATGTATAGCTTGACGTACCAGAATATAGTATGTGTTTTAGGCGACTTGAGCCTTCATATTCAGCTCTGTCCATTTCATGCTGAGGAGACACGTCCTTTCAACAGATAATGTGTCTGATAGAGGGCTAGTCATTTTGTTCTGAGTTTGCCTAGGGGGACAGCTGTATGTAGAAGTGGCTTGGCCTAGTATTACATGATGTGTGTAGTAGGGGACTGATATTTTGATATAGAGCTTTCTTAAGGGACAATTCGGATGTATAGTCTGTATTACAGTCATATTTCTATGCCGACTTACTGTACTTATGCGTCAGATTTGATATACTATTCACCATTGCTTATACTCAATGAAGTTGTTGGCAAACACTATATATATATATATTATCTACTGGTGGTCGCCAGTAGATAGTTATAGTTAAGACCTAGTTTCCATAGGAAACTCATTTTTTGTTTTCCCAATAACTTTGGTGCCGAATGACAAATCTTCACGTTCCGGTCAGCTCCTATCCTAAAAGTTTTGGGGTGATTCGCTAAGCAGGGGCCGAGAAAAAAGGGGTGTCCCAAAAAGTGTTTTCTCCATGTTATTTCCCATAGGCAACTTTAGACACGGCTACAGCCCGAACTGCTGAACGGAATTACACCAAATTTTGCAAAAAGGTAGCTCTTGGTTTAGAAAGAGACCTTTTTTTTAAATGGTGTAAATCCGTTCAGTAGTTCCAGAGAAATTCAAAAAATAGACGTCTAAAAATCAATTTCCCATAGGAAACTTTAGACACGGCTAAAGCTGGAACTGCTGAACGGAATTACACCCAATTTGGCAAAAAGGTAGTGCTTGGTCCATAAAGCGACCTTTTTTTTTTAAATGGTGTAAATCCGTTTGGTAGTTTTTGAGATATTAAAGGAAAATAATCTTTACATATCTGGGCCGGACCTAACTACACAAGCTCTAATTGGCTGCCAACACTTCAATCCAGGAAGTGTTGGCAGCCATCTTGATGCAATGCTTTTTAGGTCTCGCCTAGCAATGTAGCTCATGCGCTGAA
The DNA here is from genome assembly GCF_964204655.1 of Triturus cristatus. NCBI lineage: Eukaryota > Metazoa > Chordata > Amphibia > Caudata > Salamandridae > Triturus > Triturus cristatus. The sequence continues at coordinate 393,996,791 of NC_140582.1, read as the reverse complement.
CACTACACAAACACCACTGCACTGCCCTAAACCCTAAAACACTACCCCAGCATGACCCCCTACACTGCACGAACACCACTGCTCTGCCCTAAAACACCAGCCCCAGCACGACCTCCTACACTGCCCGAACACCACTGCACTGCCCTAAACCCTAAAACACCAGCCCCCGCACGACCCCCTACACTACACAAACACCACTGCACTACCCTAAACCCTAAAACACTACCACCATGACGACCCCCTACACTACACAAACACCACTGCTCTGCCCTAAACCCTAAAACACTACCCCATCATGACCCCCTACACTACCCAAACACCACTGCACTACCCCAAACCCTAGAAAGGTAACCACCACCCCATGCCCAATCCCCCTTACCTCTCACTCCTCATGGTTCCTCTCTCCTCGTGGTTCCTGCTTCATGTCATCTCTGAGGGTCGGTGCACGTCATTGTGAGGAAACGGAACAAACTCTGTTTCCTTACAAGGACGTGGATTGTCTACATTTTTTTGGAACTCATGGTCATTTACCATACAAACCTTTACAACAAAATTAGTTGTAAAGGCATGCGTAGTAAATGACCATGCGTTCTAAAAAATGCGTAGTAATGACTTTGTGATGTACAGCGCATGCGTGGTAATGCATGCGTTGTAATGGTATCTCGAAGTAAAAAAGTCGTTGTAACGGCAGTTTACCGATGGAAGCTGGCCCCTGTTCTTCAGTGAGTTGTTTATTTGATAAATTAGGAGGAAGGAATGTGTTTTTTTACCAAAAAGTGCATTCCCGGCTGTTGTATTGTGAAAGTGTCCGCATGGCCTGGTTTCACTTCCTGTGAGAGAGTGGAAGAGTCTGTTTAGATCTAAAGGGGTTCTGCTGTTGGACGGGGCCAGCGCGACACCTCATCAGAAAACACAGCTAATGGAAAGCGTTGTCCCCCGAAGTGTGGAGCAGTGCCATGAGAGGTCAACGAGTGTGCGTCCCACCGTAGTATGACCGTACCGCGTGACCCATGTGACGCCTCCAGTGTACAGAAAGCAGAAGCGTCATCCATCGCAGGTCCTTTTGAAGACCGTTGTAGCACTAATTCTACATTTTGGAACTAGGGCATTTAAACCTTGTTGTTCCTGCCTGATACAAAGAGAAGATCCTGTGTTATTCAGTGCCCTCGTTACCTTTTTTGTGGGTAGTGGTGCTTGTCACTTCGCTGCCCCGCCGGTGCACACGACTGGGCTCCCCACCTCGTGCGCCGTCTGCAGGGCCTCTGCCCTTGGATCACTGGTTTCGGTTTCTGGAGTGGCAACATAAACAGTTGCTCCCAAAGGACTAGCCTGAACACTTAGGTGAATATCCCCTGCACTAGCATTCCACGGAAATTCTTTACCAGCTCTCACACGTCGATGACGATGTCATAATAGCACGGCTCCATTGGCAACACCGTATGACGTCATAGGAGCCATAAGAGGACCTCGTCGGCATGCTGACATCAGTTCCACCCATTTTTTTTGTGCCACCGAGGTAAACAGGTGGACCTACACATTTTCACATGTATACATAGTATACTAAATATATATATATATATATGTGGTACAGCAATGGGCACCTGCTTCGCCCCCAGCTTTGCTAATTTGCATATGGGCTGGTGGGAGGAGCAGGTGATCCAAAGAACATACCCAGAAGAATGGCAGAATAATGTTATGCATTGGAGCAGATTCATGGATGACTTATTTGTCATATGGAAGGGCAGCGAGGAATCACTGGTGATATTTATCGAAAAAATACAAAATAATGATTTAAATCTCAAATTCACCAGCACCATCAGTAAAACCAATGTAAACTTCTTAGATCTGTCTATTTACATTAAAGATGACAAACTTGGCAATACGTTGCTACATGCTAAGAGCTTCCATCCTCAAAATCTAATTAAGAGCATCCCTTATGGAGAATGCTTGAGAACAATACGCAATTGCAGCAATCAAGAGAGCTGTGACAATGAATTATCAACATTGCAGTTGCATTTCTTGACAAGAGGCTATTCTGAAGAGTGCATTAGAATGGCAATTAACAAAGCCAAGAGAAGGACAAGGGAAGACATTCTCTTTAACAAAAGTAACACAAAGAAAAAATTGGAGAGTGTAAACAAAAAAGATTGCAGGATGATAACCACTTACAATATTCAGCACAAAAAAGTAAGGAGCATCCTGGCCAAACATTGGCATTTGATTTGTAGTGAACCCACACTAGGTAAACTAGTAAAGAAAAAACCACAAATTACGTTCAGAAGAGCAAAGAGCTTTAAGCAAATGTTGGTTAGCAATGTTCTGAAAACTCCGCCCACAAAAGTAGCAGCCACCATGTGGCTCACAAAGAAAGAAGGTTTTGTGAAATGTACAAAATGTAAAGCTTGTATTCATGGTACTAACACCTCCATGTATACATCAGGTTTCACAAACAGACAATTCAAAATCAAAGGCCATTTCACATGCAAGACGGATTTTGCTGTCTACGTACTTCAGTGCCCTTGTGGCCTGAGATACGTGGGCAGCACTATCTTGCCAGTACATAAGCGTGTCTTACAACATTTGAGGGCAATTAAAAATGGTGACAAATCTTATCCTGTGGCACGTCATTTTGAGCGATTTCATGATAAAAGCATAGTTGGCTTGACATATTTCGTAATCGATGCAGTTAAGAGCAGCAAGAGAGGGGGTAACAGAGGAAAGCAATTGAGAAGACTTGAGTCTTCATATATAATCAAATTGAATTGTAAAATCCCGACAGGCCTCAATATTGAGGGAGACCTGCACACCCACCTATGATTATTGTATAGATACAGCTTCTTCCTTGTCCGTTTTTAACCATTTATTATATTTTTTTAAGTTTTATTATTTTTTGGTGGCACTGTTATAGTTGAAACACTTGCAGATAAATTCAACACTCTTCTAATCAGTAAAACACAATCGCAAGGAATTTTGGCCCACTTGGGCAACACATCGAACTTGATCAATGAAATTAGCAATGTCACACTGTGTGAATGTAAAGAGCATTGTATACCGGTAATACCAAATATAATGGTTTCTGAATCAATATGATAATGCCTTGAACGTGAATTGTTATTTGGCACTATATTGCATATTTCTCTCTCGACATTTAATTTTGGAACTTTATTAATTCGAGTCCACAATTTGTTGTGTCATAAGTTTGAAAGATTTTTATTAATCAATTCCTAAATCATGCTGCGATTTGTCAGAGTTTTAAACATGATTTCATGTTTTCTTGAACAAACTACTAGTCCGTTGTCAAATACACTGCAATTGTAGTTCTTCTGCACGTGACACGCGGCGAGTGTCTTAAAATGGTGGCAAACTTTATTGTTAATGGTTGGTGAACAAGCCTGCAGGACAGGCGAAACGCGTCCAGCAGCTGAGCATTAAATTTGTGTATTTATGCAAGACACGGCGTCGTCATCCTTTACTTAAGTATCGGCAATTTGGAGATATATATATATATATATATATATATATATATATATATATATATATATATATATATATATATATATATATATATATATATATATATATATTAAGCTCCAAGAACTCCACTCGAAGAATGAAGGGGACCGCACTCAGCAAGGTTTCTCGATGCGATAATTTATCAACCATAATGCCATAGTTGACACCCACTGGGGCGGGACTTTACATTGATTAAAAGTACGTTCTACAATGGTCCGCTTTTTGCCTCATTTCCTGCCAGTGATCAAGAGCTTGATTAGCTCGAAACGCGTATGGCTCTGTGAATGCGTGGGGCATGCTATCGATGTTGCCGCCTGAGGCTCAGTGTGCGAATTCCCTGAAGTGTGCGACATCCTAAAGGGCAACCTTGTGGTACGATATATATATATATATATATATATATATATATATATATATATATATATATATATATATATATATATATATATATATATTACCTACTGGCAGTCGCCAGTAGGTGGTTATAGTTAGGACCTATTTTCCATAGGAAATCCGCAACATTCTATTCCCAATAAGTCTGGCACCGGATGACGAATCTTCGCGAAATTTCTCAAACTTTTGGCCAGCTCCGGTCCGCTCTTATCCTGAAAGTTTAGTTGGGATTCGTCAAGCGGGGGCTGAGAAAAAAGGGGGGTCCCAAAACGCGTTTTCCTCATGCAATTTCCCATAGGACCTGTTGACGCAGCTACAGGCCGAACTGCTGAACGGAATTACACCAAATTTGGCAGAAAGTTAGACCTTGGTTCAGAGTCGTGTCTTTTGCTTAAATGGTGTAAATCCGTTCAGTAGTTCCTGAGAAAATCAAAAGTAAAATCACATATATATCTGGGCGGAGCCTAACCACACATCTCATCGTGAGATCTGATTGGCAGTCAGCACTTCATCCAAGAAGTGTTGGCAGCCATCTTGGGACCAGTATACATGATAGCACCTCATTAAAAAGCATTGCAGTTAATAGAAGGTTTTAATACTTTAGTTACATTATAAATCATTTGTTGATGGTACCATACTCATTTTAGGAATTGTGGTATGTTCTAAGGTGATTTTACCATGTGAAAAAGCCTTCTGCTGGGATATCATGAATCATGTTTGAGAGAAAACTATTTTCACATGCTTTTCCCACAGAGGTTTGGAAGGTGATCTATAAGCTAAACTGAGAGCATATTTTCTGTAAATTCACATTATCTTTCTTAGTCATGTGACAATGAAGTCTGACATTCTCAGTAAAACATGTACATCCGACAAGGGCAGAGACTGTCAGTTGATTCCTTTGTGTTCTACTGCAGCTTCCCAGTGTGTTCCAAAGAACAACTAGAGCGCTAACACTCCTACTTATGATAAACGTGCGGCACACCTGAAGCCATCTTGATTGGAATAAAGTGGTAACTCTTAAAACATTTAATTTAAAAAGGAACAAAATGAGGGGGTTCTTTTTGCCATAGAATGTAGGATTAGTGCTTCAGAAAGAAAAATTAGGGCACATTTTGAGTGACTTCTCAAATCCTCTTCTATTTCAATAAATAATTCTGACATGCAGACTGAAACATGCACTTTAAATACCAGCAGCAGACTTCCCTGGTGAGCAGTAGCTTTACTACAGTGATCTAATGAGCAACTAGAGTGCTAACATTCTGAATTTATGGCAAATGTGCGACACATCTGAATGCCTTCTTCATTGAATCAAAGTAAAAAACTGACAGTATGCCTGCTGAGGAGACTGTAGTAAATGAGGAAATTAGGAAACTTCATAACAAGTCTCCCAAGATGGCCACCAGAGACAAAAGAGCCCAAATGTAGCACAAATATAACCGATATGTAGCCCAAGTATAGCCCAATGACAGAAATCCCAGAGTGTTTTAAAGAACAACTAGAGCGCTAACAGTCTTACTTATGACAAAAGTATGGCACACCTGAAGCCATCTTGATTGGAATAAAGTGGTGACACTTAAAACCTTTAATTTGCAAAGGAACAAAATGAGGGGGTTCATTTTGCCATAGAAATTATGATTAGTGCTGTAGAAAGAAAAATTAGGGCACATTTTGACTTCTCAAATCCTCTTCTATTTCATTAAAAAGTTCTGACATGCAGACTGAAACATGCACTTTGAATACCAGCAGCAGACTTCCCTGGTGAGCAGTAGCTTTACTACAGTGATCTAATGGGGAACTAGAGTGCTACCATTCAGAATTTATGGCAAATGTGTCACATCTGAATGCCTTCTTGATGGAACCAAAGTAAACAAGCATTGAAAATGCAATAGGTCTCGCCCTCGTTTAAGTTAAAGCAATTCTGTTTGTAATCAGGTGGCTTTTTAGCTTTGCTTTTATTAGGGTTTTTCAAAATTTCATGCACATAACATGCATATATGTATATAGATGCATGCATTTATATTTGTATTTATATAGATATGCAGATTATATATATGTTTATATATGTATGTATATATATACACATACATATATATAAATGCATATGCATATATGTGCATATGTGTGCGTGTAGAGAGAGGTAGAGAGGTAGAGGTGTAGAGGTAGAGAGGTAGAGGTAGAGAGTAGTAGAGAGAGAGGTAGAGAGGTAGAGAGTAGAGGATGAGTAATAGATAGTAGAGAGTAGAGAGAGAGTAGTAGAGAGTAGTAGAGAGAGTAGCAGAGAGTGAGTAGGAGAGAGTAGTAGAGTGAGTAGAAGAGAGTGAGTAGTAGAGAGTAGTAGAGAGTGAGAAGTAGAGAGTAGTAAAGAGTGAGTAGTAGAGTGAGTAGTAGAGAGTGAGTAGTAGAGAGTGAGTAGTAGAGAGTAGTAGAGAGTGAGTAGTAGAGAGAGGGTAGTAAAGAGTAGTAGAGTAGTAGAGAGTGAGTAGTAGAGAGTGAGTAGTAGAGAGTAGTGGAGTAGTAGAGAATGAGTAGTAGAGAGTAGTAGAGAGTGAGTAGTAGAGTGAGTACTAGAGAGTAGTAGAGAGCAAGTTGCAGAGAGCAAGAAGTAGAGAGTGTGTAGTAGAGAGTGAGTAGTAGAGAGTAGTAGAGAGTGAGTAGTAGAGTGAGTAGTAGGGAGTAGTAGAGAGTGAGTAGTAGAGTGAGTAGTAGAGTGAGTAGTAGAGAGCAAGTAGTAGAGAGTGTGTAGTAGAGAGAGTAGTAGAGAGTAGTAGAGAGTGAGTAGTAGAGAGTGAGTAGTAGAGAGAGTAGCAGAGAGTAGTAGAGTAGTAGAGTGTGAGTAGTAGAGTGTGAGTAGTAGAGAGTAGTAGAGAGTGAGTAGCAGAGAGAGTAGTAGAGAGTGAGTAGTAGAGTGAGTAGTAGAGAGTAGTAGAGAGCGAGTAGTAGAGAGTGAGTAGTGGAGAGTGAGTAGTTGAGTAGTAGAGTGTGAGTAGTAGAGAGAGAGTAGTAGAGAGTAGTAGAGTGAGTAGTAGAGAGTGAGTAGTAGAGAGAGAGTAGTAGAGAGTGAGTAGTAGAGAGTGAGTAGTAGAGTGGTAGAGAGTGAGTGGTAGAGAGTAGTAGAGAGTAGTAGAGTGAGTAGTAGAGAGTAGTAGAGAGTGAGTAGTAGAGAGTAGTAGAGAGTGAGTTGTAGAGAGTAGTAGAGAGTAGTAGAGAGTAGTAGAGTAGTAGAGGGTGAGTAGTAGAGAGTGAGTAGTAGGGAGTAGTAGAGTGAGTAGTAAAGAGGGAGTAGTAGAGAGAGAGTAGTAGAGAGTGAGTAGTAGAGAGTAGTAGAGTGAGTAGTAAAGAGGGAGTAGTAGAGAGAGAGTAGTAGAGAGTGAGTAGTAGAGTAGTAGAGAGTGAGTAGTAGAGTAGTAGAGAGTGAGTGGTAGAGAGCAGTAGAGTGAGTAGTAGAGAGTAGTAGAGTGAGTAGTAGAGAGTAGTAGTAGAGAGTAGTAGAGAGTAGTAGAGAGAGAGTAGTAGAGAGTGAGTAGTAGAAAGTAGTAGCGAGTGAGTAGTAGAGAATGAGTAGTTTAATTTAAAAGGAACACAATGTGGAGGTTCATTTTGCCATAGGAATTATGATTAGTGCGGAAAAAAGAAAATTAGGGCACATTTTGAGTGACTTCTCAAATCCTCTTCTATTTCATTAAAAAATTCTGACATGCAGACTGAAACATGCACTTTCAATACCAGCAGCAGACTTCCCTGGTGAGCAGTAGCTTTACTACAGTGATCTAATAAGCAACTAGAGTGCTAACATTCCGAATTTATGGCAAATGTGTGACACATCGGAATGCCTTCTTGATGGAATGAAAGTAAAAAACCTGAAAGTATTTCCTACTGAGGAGACTGTTGTAAATGAGGAAATTAGAAAACTTCGAAACAAATAAGTCTCCCAAGATGGCCACCAGAGACAAAAGAGCCCAAATGTAGCACAAATATCACCGAGATGTTGCCCGAGTATAGCCCAATGACAGAATGTCCCAGAGTGTTTTAAAGAACAACTAGAGCGCTAACAGTCTTACTTATGACAAAAGTATGGCACACCTGATGCCATCTTGATTGGAATAAATTGGTAACACTTAAAACATTTAATTTGCAAAGGAACAAAATGAGGGGGTTCATTTTGCCATAGAAATTATGATTAGTGCTGCGGAAAGAAAGATTAGGGCACATTTTGACTTCTCAAATCCTCTTCCATTTCATTAAAAAATTCTGACATGCAGACTGAAACATGCACTTTGAATACCAGCAGCAGACTTCCCTGGTGAACAGTAGCTTTACTACAGTGATCTAATGAGCAACTAGAGTGCTACCATTCAGAATTTATGGAAAATGTGTGACACATCTGAATGCCTTCTTGATGGAATCAAAGTAAACAAGCATTGAAAATGCAATAGGTCTTGCCCTCGATTAAGTTAAAGCAATTCTGTTTGTAATTAGGTGGCTTTTTAGCTTTGCTTGCATTAGAGTTGTTCAAACGTTCATGTACATACCATGCATATGTATGCATATATGTATATGTTTGCATGCATTTATATTTATATAGATATGCAGATTATATTTATATGTTTATATATGTATATACATACACATACATATATAAAAATGCATATGCATATATATGCATATATATATGTGCATATGTGTGCATGTACAGAGAGGTAGAGAGGTAGAGGTGTATAGGTAGAGGTGTAGAGAGGTAGAGGTAGAGAGGTAGAGAGTAGTAGAGAGAGAGGTAGAGAGAGGTAGAGAGTAGAGAGCGAGTAATAGAGAGTAGAGAGTGAGTAGTAGAGAGTAGTAGAGAAAGTATCAGAGAGTGAGTAGTAGAGAGTAGTAGAGTGAGTAGTAGAGAGTGAGTAGTAGAGTGAGTAGTAGAGGGTACTAGAGAGTAGTAGAGAGTAGTAGAGAGTGAGTAGTAGAGAGTGAGTAGTAGAGAGTAGTAGAGAGTGAGTAGCAGAGAGAGAGTAGTAGAGAGTGAGTAGCAGAGTGAGTAGTAGAGAGTAGTAGAGAGAGAGTAGTAGAGAGTGAGTAGTAGAGAGTGAGTAGTAGAGAGTGAGTAGTAGAGAGTAGTAGAGAGAGAGTAGTATAGAGGGAGTAGTAGAGAGTAGTGGAGTAGTAGAGAGTAGTAGAGAGTGAGTAGTAAAGTGAGTACTAGAGAGAAGTAGAGAGCAAGTTGCAGAGAGCAAGTAGTAGAGAGTGTGTAGTAGAGAGTGAGTAGTAGAGAGTAGTAGAGAGTGAGTAGTAGAGTGAGTAGTAGGGAGTAGTAGAGAGTGAGTAGTAGAGTGAGTAGTAGAGTGAGTAGTAGAGAGCAAGTAGTAGAGAGTGTGTAGTAGAGAGAGTAGTAGAGAGTAGTAGAGAGTGAGTAGTAGAGAGTGAGTAGTAGAGAGAGTAGCAGAGAGTAGTAGAGTAGTAGAGTGTGAGTAGTAGAGTGTGAGTAGTAGAGAGTAGTAGAGAGTGAGTAGCAGAGAGAGTAGTAGAGAGTGAGTAGTAGAGTGAGTAGTAGAGAGTAGTAGAGAGCGAGTAGTAGAGAGTGAGTAGTGGAGAGTGAGTAGTTGAGTAGTAGAGTGTGAGTAGTAGAGAGAGAGTAGTAGAGAGTAGTAGAGTAGTAGAGTGTGAGTAGTAGAGTGTGAGTAGTAGAGAGTAGTAGAGAGTGAGTAGCAGAGAGAGTAGTAGAGAGTGAGTAGTAGAGTGAGTAGTAGAGAGTAGTAGAGAGCGAGTAGTAGAGAGTGAGTAGTGGAGAGTGAGTAGTTGAGTAGTAGAGTGTGAGTAGTAGAGAGAGAGTAGTAGAGAGTAGTAGAGTGAGTAGTAGAGAGTGAGTAGTAGAGAGAGAGTAGTAGAGAGTGAGTAGTAGAGAGTGAGTAGTAGAGTGGTAGAGAGTGAGTGGTAGAGAGTAGTAGAGTGAGTAGTAGAGAGTAGTAGAGAGTGAGTAGCAGAGTGAGTAGTAGAGAGTAGTAGATAGAGAGTAGTAGAGAGTGAGTAGTAGAGAGTGAGTAGTAGAGAGTAGTAGAGAGTGAGTAGTAGAGAGTGAGTAGTAGAGAGTAGTAGAGAGTGAGAAGTAGAGAGTGAGTAGTAGAGAGAGAGTAGTAAAGAGTAGTAGAGTAGTAGAGAGTGAGTAGTAGAGAGTGAGTAGTAGAGAGTAGTGGAGTAGTAGAGAGTGAGTAGTAGAGAGTAGTAGAGAGTGAGTAGTAGAGTGAGTACTAGAGAGTAGTAGAGAGCAAGTTGCAGAGAGCAAGTAGTAGAGAGTGTGTAGTAGAGAGTGAGTAGTTGAGAGTCGTAGAGAGTGAGTAGTAGAGAGAGAGAGTAGTAGAGAGTGAGAAGTAGAGAGTGAGAAGTAGAGAGTAGTAGAGAAAGTATCAGAGAGTGAGTAGTAGAGAGTAGTAGAGTGGGTAGTAGAGAGTGAGTAGTAGAAAGTGAGTATTAGAGATTTATAATAGAGAGTAGTAGAGAGTGAGTAGTAGAGTGAGTAGTAGAGGGTAGTAGAGAGTAGTAGAGAGTGAGTAGTAGAGAGTAGTAGAGAGTGAGTAGCAGAGAGAGAGTATTAGAGAGTAGTAGAGAGTGAGTAGCAGAGTGAGTAGTAGAGAGTAGTAGAGAGAGAGTAGTAGAGAATGAGTAGTAGAGAGTGAGTAGAAGAGAGTAGTAGAGAGAGAGTAGTATAGAGGGAGTAGTAGAGAGTAGTAGAGAGTGAGTAGTAGAGAGTGAATAGTAGAGAGTAGTAGAGAGTGAGTAGTAGAGAGAGAGTAGTAAAGAGTAGTAGAGTAGTAGAGTGTGAGTAGTAGAGAGTGAGTAGTAGAGAGTGAGTAGTAGAGAGTAGTGGAGTAGTAGAGAGTGAGTAGTAGAGAGTAGTAGAGAGTGAGTAGTAGAGTGAGTACTAGAGAGTAGTAGAGAGTGAGTTGCAGAGAGCAAGTAGTAGAGAGTGTGTAGTAGAGAGTGAGTAGTAGAGAGTCGTAGAGAGTGAGAAGTAGAGAGTGAGAAGTAGAGAGAGCAGTAGAGTAGTAGAGAGTGAGTAGTAGAGTGAGTAGTAGAGAGTAGTTGAGAGTGAGTAGTAGAGAATGAGTAGTGGAGAGTGAGCATTAGAGAGTAGTAGAGAGTGAGTAGTAGAGAGTAGTAGAGAGTGAGTAGTAGAGAGTGAGTAGTAGAGAGAAAGTAGTAGAGAGAGATTGTAGTAGAGAGTGAGTAGTATAATAGTAGAGAGTGAGTGGTAGAGAGTAGGAGAGAGTAGTAGAGAAAGTAGTAGAGAATAGTAGAGAGTGAGTAGTAGAGCGAGTAGTAGAGAGTAGTAGAGTAGTAGAGAGTGAGTAGTAGAGAGTGAGTAGTAGAGTGAGTAGCAGAGAGAGTAGTAGAGAGTAGTAGAGAGCGAGTAGTAGAGAGTGAGTAGTAGAGAGTAGTATAGAGCAAGTAGGAGAGAGTAAATAGTGGAGAGTGAGTAGTGGAGAGTGAGTAGTAGAGAGCGAGTAGTAGAGAGTGAGTAGTAGAGAGTGAGTAGTAGAGAGTGAATAGTGGAGAGTGAGTAGTAGAGAGTGAGTAGTAGAGAGAGAGTAGTAGAGAGTGAGTAGTAGAGAGTAGTAGAGTGAGTAGTAGAGAGTGAGTAGTAGAGAGAGAGTAGTAGAGAGTGAGTAGTAGAGAGAGAGTAGTAGAGTAGTAGAGAGTGAGTGGTAGAGAGCAGCAGAGAGTAGTAGGGTGAGTAGTAGAGAGTAGTAGAGAGTGAATAGTAGAGAGTAGTAGTAGAGAGTAGTAGAGAGAGTAGTAGAGAGTGTAGTAGAGAGTGAGTAGTAGAGAGTAGTAGCGAGTGAGTAGTGGAGAGTAGTAGAGAGTGAGTAGTAGAGTAGTAGAGAGTGAGTGGTAGAGAGTAGTAGAAAGTAGTAGTGTGAGTAGTAGAGAGTTAGTAGTAGAGAGTGAATAGTAGAGAGTAGTAGAGAGTGAGTAGTAGAGAGAGTAGTAGTAGACAGTGAGTAGTAGAGAGTGAGTAGTAGAGAGTAGTAGAGAGTGAGTAGAAGAGTGAGTAGTAGAGAGAGAGTAGTAGAGAGTAGTAGAGAGTCAGTAGTAGTGAGTAGTCAGTCAGTGTCAGTCAGTGTCAGTCAATCAGTGTCAGTCAGTGTCAGTCAATCAGTGTTAGTCAGTGTCAATCAGTGTCAGTCAGTGTCCGTCAGTCAGTCAGTGTCAGTCAGTCAGTGGCAGTCAATCAGTGTCAGTGTCAGTCAATCTGTGTCAGTCAGTGTCAGTCAGTCAGTGTCAGTCAGTCAGTGTCAGTCAGTCAGTGTCAGCTAGAGCAGCTCTGCTGACCTGGTTCTCTGGCTCTAAAGCAGCTCTGCTGACCTGGTTCTCTCTCTCTAAAGCAGCCTTGCTGACCTGGTTTCTCTGGCTCTACAGCAGGTCTGCTTACCTGGTTCTCTGGCTCTAGAGCAGCTCTGCTGACCTAGTTCTTATGCTACAGAGCAGCTTTGCTGATCTAGTTCTCTGGCTCTACAACAGCTCTGCTGACCTGGTTCTCTGGCTCTAAAGCAGTTCCGCTGACCCAGTTCTATGGCTCTGAAGCAGTTCTGCTGACATGGTTCTCTCCCTCTAAAGCAGCTCTACTGACCTGGTTTCTCTGGCTCTGCAGCAGCTCTGCAGACCTGGTTCTCTGGCTCTAGAGCAGCTCTTTTGACCTGGTTCTTAGGCTCTAGAGCAGCTCTACTGACCTGGTTCTATGGCTCTAAAGCAGCTCTGCTGACCTGGTTCTATGGCTCTAAAGCAGCTCTGCTGATTTGGTTCTCTGGCTCTAGAGTAGCTCTGCTGACCTGGTTCTCTGGCTCTAAAGCAGCTCTGCTGGCCTGGTTCTCTGGCCCTAAAGCAGTTCTGCTGGCCTGGTTCTCTCCCTCTAAAGCAGCTCTGCTGACCTGGTTTCTCTGGCTCTACAGCAGCTCTGCTGACCTGGTTCTCTGGCTCTAGAGCAGCTCTGCTGACCTAGTTCTTAGGATCTAGAGCAGCTCTGCTGACCTGGTTCTCTGGTTCTACAGCAGCTCTGCTGACCTGGTTTTCTGCACTCACGATGCACGCACCAGACGTGGCGAAAATATATTTAAAAATAATGTAAGTTTATTATAAGTACAAATATATTATTTTGATGAATATCTTACATAATCTCTTGCCTTAATATGCATATTAAAGACACATACATATCATTTTGGAACATACATTTTTTTGCGGGAGTCGCGCACCCAGTGCGCCCCAGCACGTATATGATGTCACGCGGGACCCGCAACCGCGCAAACATTTTGTACCGTAATGCGCATGTGTCGTGAATGCGCGGGAGCAGGAGTCGTAGACTGGTCGCATACCAATCGCACATATCACGTGATATTAAATGTACATGATGTAACTGAAAAACACGCAGCCATTGCATACCATACGCGGATCCTTCAAGACTTTTCTAAAATGGCGGCTAGAATGCGCGCACCCACCGTGATGTGTACACTTTGAGTGCGCGACTCTGAAAACAATTGGAATTTTTTTTTTAAAGAAAATAATATAAATATATTAAAATAAAAAATGAAAACAAGAAAATTAATCAATATTTCAGTTTTAATTAAAAAAAATGTTTGTTGCAATTTTCAAACAAATATATAATGTTATTTAATGAATAAAATATTTATAAATAAACAGTTAAACAACTGTAGATAATCAGTACAAAAAAATAGATATAACTACTATCACACTTAAAAGTTAGCATTTAAAAAACCTTTGAAATTCACTGAAAAAAACCATAGGTTTCAGAGACGTTATAGTTAGAAATTAGCATTTAAAAAACCTTAGAAATTCACAGAAAAAACCATAGGTTTCAGGGGTGTTATAGTTAGCTGCCCATTTCACTCATACAAAACCATAGAAATTCCTCCCATTATAGTTAGTTCTGCTATAACTGACGCGCCCGCAATGCACTGCTGATGATGTCACATATTGCATCATTCATGACATGGTCAGTGACATCACTGATGACATCACTGATGACATCTCAAATGACATCACTGCTGACATCATCCATTTGACAATCTGATACACCTCATCATACACTAGTATAACCTTTCATCACTCACTGTAAAATACAGAGTACCATATTTGAAACCATTGACACACCAATACCAGTTACTACATACCCACTCACTGATTCCTAAGTCTACACACAAAACTACCCAATCAACAACAGAATCATCTATACATGCAGTCATTAATTAATAGAACACTATCAAATGCACTTATACACATATATAGACATTGACACATCAGCAGTCATCTTAGTCTGTTATGCAGTCATCCTACTCACTCATGAAAAAAATGTATCACACTTAAATTTACTCACTTACATAACTATCCAACAACACCTCATTTATTCAAACACATAGTAACTCATCGTTAATATGTTAAACAAGCATTTGCAATGCAATAGGTCTCGCATTTACGTGAGTTTGAGCTATTGACATTGCAAATAACTATGCCTTTTATTTTTGTTTTCGTTTTAAAAACATAAATAAAAGGCATTGTCATTTACAATGCCAATAGCTTATACTCGTTTAACTGCGAGACCAAATGCTTGTTTGCAGTGGAGTGATTATTTAAAAGTAAAAAAGTGTTCCAAAGCCATACGTACTCTACGTGGTGGTGGTGTGGCTCTCTCAAAGGCTTCAGACGGTATGTAAATAGTTCTTCAAGTGGGATACTATCCATGCAAATTGAATAACTTGTGATCACCATGGCATCTCACCAGCGAGTATCTAGGTAAATTAATACAAATACCCTTAAGACATGTTTTCTCAGTAAACCACGAGTGAAATTCATGTGACTGACCACACTGCTGTTTTTGCTATACCTAGAAAAAACCACCACCTCATCACAGAAATGTTGACATCATTTTGAAGTGCGTCCTAGGGCTCCTATTCCAACTGCAGAGGTATGATCAGTCCCTACGATGCAATAGTCGGAATCCTGTATGTGCGAGTGTCAGACGGGAAGTGAGAAACCCAGCGCTCACGGCTAATTAGTTAAACTACGTATGTCTAACCTGCACGCCGTGAGATGACGGATGTGGCACGGCCGAATAACGGCGGCATCATATGCATGGAGAAAAGGCTATCCTAACTGGAAAAATGCAATGAATGCATTTCAGACTGTGAAAAATAAAGAATATATCACCATTCTATATTCTTGAGTACAAGGGGACAAGTCCAATACTAAAAAGATGGCAGTAACTCAAAAGACAACATTAAACTGTGCGTCCTAAAGTGTTCTATTTAAACACGCTTTCACGTGAAACAAGGATGTGATAACAAGCAGGAAGTGGGAGCGGTCGCTTTGATGTCCTCAGTGGCCGCGGCTCACTGAGGAAATCAAAGCGGCCGTGAAAGTGATCAGGCAGTGCTTTTCAGGCTGCCAAATTGTGTGCGCGCCCGGCGCACATGCACTGTATTTGGAGGCCTGAAGAGCACTAGTTTGCACTTCCAGGTCCCCCTTTTATAAAAGCTCTCACGAGAGCAGCGCTAAAGCGCTGGCTCAGGCGAGACCTAAAAAGCACCATTACAATTATACACTCATTCATATAGTTACTCTCACAATCACTGACTCTTACACATACTTATTTATATACACCAACTCTCACATACAATGCCTTTTATTTTTTTACTTTGTTGAAGATGTACAACTAAAACATATATTCACTCACCAACACACAAATAAATACACTCAGTCACCCAAACAACTGTTTCCACATGTACTCTTAAACCCATACACCTAGTCAATCAACCATTCACACATCTATGCATAGAGTTACACACACCCCATCCAACCACATACAAACTCAGTGTCCAATACAAATACTCACCCAACTAATCAATAACTAATATACACACTCATGTAGTTAGTGACCAACTGATGCAGCATGTTATACAACAACACAGACAGTGCTGCACACATTTACATAGTTTAGTTACTAATCCATGTATTAAGTGAGACGCCTTTAATTACTCACTTAAAAAGACAGTCAGACAGCTACTAAATCCTCCATCCAGACAGTTATATATCCACTCAATCTTCAATACAGATTGGTATATATATAATACATATTTAAATTTCAAACTAAACCACATTCAGTGGATGATGTCATCAGTGATGTCATTTGAGATGTCATCAGTGATGTCATCAGTGATGTCACTGACCATGTCATGAATGATGCAATATGTGACATCATCAGCAGTGCATTGCAGGCACGCAAGTTATAGTTAGCTTAACTAACTAAAACAGGCGAATTTCTTCGGAGTCAAATGTCAAACTAACTATAACGTCCCTGAAACCTATGGTTTTTTCAGTGAATTTCTAAGGTTTTTTAAATGCTAATTCCTAACTATAACGTCTATAAAACTTATGTTTTTTTTCAGTGAATGTATATATATATATATATATATATATATATATATATATATATATATATATATATATATATATATATATATATATATATATATATATTATCTACTGGCGATCGCCAGTAGATAGTTATAGTTACAACCTAGTTTCCATAGGAAATCTCAAAATTCTATTTTGAATAACGTTGGCGCCGGTTGACGAATCCTCGCGAAATTTTCAAAACTGGGGCGCTCCGTTCAGCTCCTACCCTGAAAGTCTCGGGGTGATTCGTCAAGCGGGGGCCGAGAAAAAGGGGGGTTCCCAAAACGCGTTTTCCCCATGCATTTTTCCATAGGACCTTTAGTCGCAGCTACAGCCCGAACGGCTGAACAGCATTACGTGAAATTTGTCAGAGATATAGCCATAAGGCCAAGGAAGTGCCTTTTGCAGGTCTGGTGTAAATCTGTTCAGTATTTCCTGAGAAAATAGCATTTAAAAGCATATCAATATCTATAAGCGTGCACCGTGCGCGCACTGTGCGCGCACCCTGCCGTGCGCGAGCGCAATTCTGATTGGTTGTTAGGTGTCGGTAAACATGCGAATCGGTCGAAACCAGGAAGTGTCGGCCGCCATTTTGTCTCTTGCAGTATGAGGGGGTGAAAAAAAAAAGTGGAGAACGTGAAAAGGTGGCAGAGTGGACAGTTCCTGACCCCCTAGCCTTGGTCAGGGGGTGACAGAAAGACTCTCAAGGGCGAAAAAACAAAAAAAAAAATGTTTTGAATCGCGAGGTGCGCGCACGGTGCGTGCACGGCAACCGTGGGTGCTTGGTGCACGAAGCGCACCAAGCGCCCACAGCGCGTGCACGGTGCGAGAAGTGCACCGTGCGCGCATGGTGCGCGCACGGTGAAACACCTGAAAAATAAATAAATACATAACTTAGCATTTAAAAAACCGTACAAATTCACTGAAAAAGCCATAGGTTTCACACACGTTATAGTTAAGAATTAGCATTTAAACAACCTTGCAAATTCACTTAAAAAACCATAGGTTTCACACATGTTATAGTTAGCTGGACATTTCACTCGTAAAAAACCAATGAAATTCCCCCGTTATAGTTAGTGCAGGCAACTATAACTCACGCGACCGCAATCCTCTGCTGATGACGTCAGATATTACATCACTGATGACATATGTGTCTTTATGAAAAATAAATATTTGTAATATATGTATAGCTAAAGATTAATGGAAGAAGACATGGGTAAATAAGTGTCTAAATACAGTGATGTAATATCTGACGTCATCAGCAGAGGATAGTGGTCGCGTGAGTTATAGTTGCCTGCACTAACTATAACGGGGGAATTTCATTGGTTTTTTCCGAGTGAAATGTCCAGCTAACTATAACATGTGTGAAACCTATGGTTTTTTAAGTGAATTTGCAAGGTTTTTTAAATGCTAATTCGTAACTATAACGTGTGTGAAACCTATGGTTTTTTCAGTGAATATATATATATATATACAAATGCATAACCAATAAAGGCATAAAGAAATAGCGTCTGATCAAGCATTTCTCACTATTAAAACATAAGCATGATTAAGACATATTAAAAACATTCATGCCAAACAGTAAAAGCATCTTCTTGGTAGAAACAGGTGGACAATGGGGAGGCTGGTGGGACAGTAAGGAATCCACAGGCAGATACTGTATCCACCAGAAAAAGCGTTACCGAAGGTAAGTAACTTGCTCTTCTGATGGATACTTCTGCCTGTGGATTCCTCACCTTTTGAATAGAATCCTCAAGCCGTACCTCACCTGGAGGAGGGTGTCCACCGACTAGACCAAAAAATCTTGCAAAACAGATCGGGCAAAATGGCCATCCCACCTATTCTCCGAATCCAAGAATAATCAAATAATTTTTAATCTATATTATATTGAAAATAATACTTTAAAAATACTTTTATTAATACATTTAGACAAACACTTAAAGGAAAACATTTATTTATAATTAATTTAAAGATATTTCATACTTTGCAAATTACGCCGAAGTCGCGACCCCAGCGTGACTTTTCAAAGTGGCTACTGGAATGCGCGCAGCCATCGTTTAATATATATATAGAAAATAATAAAAAACATAGGATTGAGGTACATTAGACTTACAAATGTTTGTTTAAAAAACCTTTGAAATTCACTGGAAAAACCATAGGTTTCAGGCACGTTATACTTAGAAATTAGCATTTAAAAAACCATAGAAATTCACTGAAAAAACCATAGGTTTCAGGCACGTTATACTTAGAAATTAGCATTTAAAAAACCATAGAAATTAACTGAAAAAACCATAGGTTTTAGGAACGTTATAGTTAATTGGACATTTCACTCGTACAAAACCATAGATATTCCAGCGTTATAGTTAGTTCAGCTAACTATAACTCACGCCCCCGCAATGCACTGCTGATTATATCACATATTACATCATTCATGACATGGTCAGTGACATCACTGATGACATCACTGATGACATCATCCAGTGACTGTGTGTTTCTGTAAAGTTTAAATTTGTTTTATATATATATATGCCAAGCTGTATTGAGGAATAAGTGGGTGTTTAAGTGTCTGTATGGAGGATTTAGTAGGTATGTGACTGACTGTATAAGTGAGTGATTGAATGTGCCTTACTGAATGCAGCCAGGAGGATAAACTGGCACCAGTAAAGGGGCAACTATTGTCCTGCCTGGGTCCTAGTGGAAGAGCCCGGTCTTTATTCCTTCCTGAATTCAAGAATGAAGCTAGAGACTCTGATATGGTGGGGAGTCCGTTCTGTGCCTTGGATCAAGGTAGGAGAAGGCTGGAGGGACTCAGGCTTGGTGGATGAGGGGGACACAAATGAGAAGAAGGTAGAACATCAGAGGTCTCTGACTGGTGAGAAGAGGAGATTATGGCTGTTGAAGTCAGCAAGACCTTGGCTGTGAAGTGAATTTTAGGAGCGTGAGAGTAGTTTCAAAAGGGCACGTTTGTGGATTGGGAGTCAGTGGATGTCTTTGAAGTGTTTAGATATGTGGGAATTTGAGAGTGAGTCTCGCAAATGTGTTCTGTATTACTTGGAGCCTATTGGTGAGTTGGGCCATGATGCTGACATAGAGAATGTTGCCATGATCTTTCCAACTTGTGACAAGGGCTTGTATGCCAGTTTTTCAAGTGTCCAGAGGGAATGATCAGAGGATTAACCTGAGCATTTTGAGGGTGTGAAAGGAGGTGAAGGTGTCCAAATTGACTTGATTGGGTGCAGAGATTTGGTTGTCAATCACAATATCCAGTTTGCTACTGAGGACATGCAGCTGACAAAGTTTACTTGGGTGGCTGCAGAATTTTCTGATAGAGAGAGGATGAGCTGATTGTCATCTGCGAATGAATGCATGGGAGCCAAGGATGTTGGCGAGGGAAAATATGTGGAGAGAATGGGGCTCGGGTAGGATGCTTGTGAGATGATACAGATCAGGTTAGAGGTTTTAAACAAGTAGGGGATTATGTTGACCATTCGAGTGTGCCCTGGGAGGAAAGAGCTGATCCATTAATGCTCCAGGCCAGGTATTCTGGACTCATGAAACACTTGAGGATGGGGTGGGAGATGGTATTGGATGCTGATGCGAAATCTAGTAGGATGAGTGCACCTGTCTCTCCTTTGTCCATAATGAGGCAGATGTTTTAGGTTTTAGGGCATCTTACAGCACAGAGACCACACTTGTAGAAATGGCTGAGGACATTAGGGAGTGCTTGGACGTGGGTGGCAGGGCGGCCTTGATTTTGCTTGACCTCTCTGCTACCTTCGATACGGTGCCCCACCAACAACTTCTTGCCCGACTTTCAAATATTGGCATTATTGGTCCCGCTTGGGATTGGTTGAAATCCTTCTTGGAGGATCGCACTCAGCAGGTCTGGATGGCACATTTTTCATCGGCCCCCTGGAAAATGTCAACAGGAGTACCACAGGGCTCTACTCTAAGCCCTTTGCTTTTCAATATCTATCTCACACCTCTGATTTATCTGGTGGAGGAGCTGGGTGCTAAGATCATGGCATACGCTGATGATACCCAGCTCCCATTTACTTGGAAGGACACCGACTTGTCATCAGAAACTGCACAGAACTGTCTTTTGACTGTTTTCAAGTGGCTTGCACATGCCCAAATGAAGTGCAGCGAGGACAAGTCAGAGGTCCTCCTGTACGGACAGTTTTCTCCTTCTTTTAGAGACACCCTGTGGCCTCCAGACTACCCATGGCCCAACTCAGTGGGTAATCCAGCAAAGAACCTGGCAGTCTGGTTTGGAGAAGACCTTAAGTTCTCCATGCAAATTAGGAAACTTATGGGGTTATGCTTTGGTACTCTTAAATCACTGGGAAAGTTCTTCCCTTTGCTACCTAGATCTGCCAAAGAAATGGTGGCCCGTGCCCTGATTTTATCTTGCATTGATTATGCCAATGCATTGTACATTGGCATTCCTGTATACCTGCTAAAAAAATTGCAAACTATTCAAAATGCCGCGGCCAGACTTATGCTTAATACCTCAGGAAGATCAAGCATCAGACAGCCGCTACGGGATCTGCATTGGCTCCCGATGGCTCATAGAGTGCAATTTAAGGCTCTCACTCTGGCTCACAGAGCCTTACATGGTTTAGGGCCAACGTACATCAGGAAGCGCTTTGCTTTCTATGCCCCAAGCTGATCTCTGCGATCAGCCACTCAACAACAGATGGCAATCCCCCGCTTTCGCAGGATGCGTCTGGGGGGGTCAATCCCTCTCTGTTAAAGCAGCAGTAGCATGGAACTCCCTTCCCATGGAACTGCGAGATATTCAGGAGCCCAGACTCTTAAAAAAACAACTTAAAACTTTTCTTTTTAATCAACCCATCTAACCCTCTGCTCCACTCTAACATGGTCACTCCTCGCGCCAGGACACTCATGAGTATTTGTGCATGGTATAAATACAATATAACATAACATAACATGTTGATGGTTGCAGTGACAAGGGGCATCTCTGTGGTATGGTGTGGTCTGAATCTCGATTGCAAGGGGTCCGTGTGGTTTTTCACATTGAAGAAATTGACCAGTCTGGTACTGATATTCCTCTTCAGGACCTTTGTTGCGGTAGGAGGGAGATGGGCCTATAGTTGATGTAGGTCAGGATCAGCTGAAGGATGGGTGTGCTGGCTGTGCAGACAGAGTTGAGTCCTTTAGCAAAGATTTAGTGAGGTCACGGGTCAGATTGGGCTCCTGGGTGGATGGCGGTAGTGGTTTCTGTTTTGGCGATGCCAGCAGATCAATGCGCTTTGTGAGGTGTTTTTGTCATGCAGCTGATCTAAAGTCCTGGCGGTAGATCCAGAGGGCTAACTTGAAGGAGTCTCAGTCAGTGTTGTTGTGGGAGTAGCACCATCATCATTGGAGTGATATTTCTAGAACCTGAGGTCCTTATTGTACAAGCTGGCCAGTGACTTGGTTGCTTGGCTCAAGGTTTTCAGGGGGGTCAGGAAGTCAGAGCAGGAGGTGATCCACTTGCTGAGGTTCTTGATAGAGTATGCTAGGTCATCGTGGTGGGGGGCTTCCTGATGGAGCTCGTGGATCAAGATGTCTTCTGAGATATTGACCTATTGACGTTGGGCAGTCTGGGTACTGGGGGCTCTGGGCTAGGTGGATAGGAGTAGGTGGAGTTTGGGTTGGTCAGGTCTCTTGGTGGAAGATGAGGTTGCTCAGTAGGATGAAGGAGCTGGATGTGGTGACCAGAGGGGGGATGAGGGCAGCAAGTTTGGAGTTGAAATTGGATCTGGATGCAGGATGGCAGTAAAGTAGTGCTCCTCCAAGGGTTGCGATGCTTGATATGCTGATTTTGAAGGTCATATATATTAATGTGGTCAAGGTGGTCGCTGATGTGTGCTGAGGTGATGGAGCAGTTGATTTCCTCATAGTAGATGATCATTTGACCTTCTCCGAATCTGTTGCTGCAGTCTTTGACTTTGAAATCAGGGTGTTGGGGGTAGAGGTGGCTACTGCTATGTACAGAGCAAAGCTGGGTTGAACCAGCTTTCAGTGATGAAGAGGAGGTCCAGCAAGATTTAATTCAGGTGTTTCCAAACCTCTATGGTGTGCTTGGCGAGTGAGTGGGTGTTGAGAAGAAGGTAGGTGGGGGTGTGTTGTGTGTTGCACATTGTGTCTGGGGCTTGGTGTGATTATGCATGCAGTGTGCTGTGGTTCAAGTGGGCAATGAGTGTGGGTTGGGGCAAGAGGAGCATCAAGCAGGGTAGAAGAAAGCATGTGTGGGGGTAAGGACCAGGTGCAGTGAAGGTTCATGTGTTCAGGGATGAGGATGTGGAGAGTTTTGTCTGAGTAAATGTAAATGTCCAGTATTTGTATAGCGCGAACAATTACCCGAAGTTGTCAAGCACTGGGGGCCCTCGGAAGGATTAAGCGAGCCATTGCCCAGAGTCACATGGTGCTGGGCTAAGCTGCCGCCGGCACCAGGGATCGAACCATGAGCACCCAGGTTCCGGAGTCAGTTGCCCTGGCCGCTGCTCCACACCTCTTCCATTAGTAGCATCTTGGACTGCGGTGAGGGGCTTGTGGACCAGGGGTTCTGGTGATGGACGTAAATTGGGCATAGACAGGTGCAGGAGAGCTTGCCTTTGTCCATTAAGAAGGCTTCTGAGAGGGTGAGGAGAAGGAGGTGATCAGGGTTAGCAGGGCAAGTGTTAAAGAGGTAAGGGCAGAAAAGCAGAGAGAGGCACAGAACGGGTCAACAGTAGGAAAAGCAAGGAAGGAGTGCAGGAAAAGATACAGAAGTGGCAAAAAAGGACAGAAATGTCAGAAAGGGATAGAGAAATGGCAAAAAGAAAGAGAGAGGCTGGAAAAATAGAGACAGAAGTGATGTTGCCGACCCAAAAGCGCCCAGTGTCTTGGTCAAAGGATGGAGACAGAGGGAGTGGGTGGCTTAGAGAATAGAGGTAGGGTGACCTACAGTTGCATCCAGGTTAAGAACATTTGCTCCAGGGCAAGATGCGAGCCAGAATGTATAGGAACAGCAAGGGGGCAGGGCCTGCTTCCACCACTATATGCAAGCTGAAACCTGCAGGATAAGTAGCAATGGAAAAGGAACAAAAGGAAAAGGAGCACAACATGCAGTAGCCCAGTTAAAGCATGAGACGGAACAATATGAACAGCTAGAAAAAGAACTAAGATATGAGAGTACCAGGGATGCAGAATTTGCAGACTTTCAATAGAGGAGACTGGCCCTGCCACCATCCTGTCACCCCCTCACCTCAGGCCTTGTCTGTCAGACCTCAATTTGGTATCTCTTTGCCTTCACTTACTGCCACTGGACAGCATTAGAAAACTCTCAGCTGGTTTGTGGAGGTGTGAAAGGGTTCTTCGGGAGGGGATCAAATTATATCATGTGCATGCAAATACGTCGGCAGAGGAAAATCAACAGTGTGCACGTGCACAGGCAAAAACACACACACACATGCTCTCATACACACACACACACACATACAAGCACACACACCCTTGCCATTATCCATGGAAACCTATTTGCCCATGTCCAATAACTGCCAGCTCCTCCTTAAGTCACTTTGTATGCAGTCCCACTTCCACAGGAGTGGTGATACTATTGTACATCCTCCTCCTCTTCATCATGCCTCTGTTGCCAGCGAGGTGCCCCAGGCGAGGCACAACAGCATTGCCGGCAGCAGCTTCTTCCCTTCGCATTGAAGAGTAACTAGCTGCATTGGTGACAGGTGCAGGTCCTGCAGGACATTGCTAAGTTAGCATGCATCTCACTTCTTGAACTTCCAACAGTAAGTTGCATGACACAATTCCAAGGTCTTGCATGCCTGCTATGTATACGCCATAGTGCCAGCACTTCTACATATTTGCATGTGCTCTGAGTACTAGTGCCTTAGCACATGTGGAAATATTTATATGTAGGGACAGTGCTGATGGGAGCACAACTCCATCGTAGTGAAGAACATTTTTCACAGCTTTTCACCAGCCACAAAAGCACCCCCCAAAACACACAGGAACAGATTTACTAACTTTTCATGCAACGCAGCACAGCAGCCAAAATTGCTGCACTGTGCTGCCTTAAACTGATATAGCAGGACAGTGTCATATCTACTAAGATATAGTTTTTTTTTACTTTCTCCCTCACTGTCTCACTCCCGGGTGCCAGGCGCCAAGCGCACACACCCTGGAAACAATAGTGCAAATTTATATTGTAGGGTTAATTCTTATTGCAGTTGTGTGCAGGGCATCATTTTGAAATGAATTTTTGCAGAGGAAGCATGCCATACTCTCCGTAAAATAAACAAATACAAGCATTTGAAAAGACAAAAAAAAAGTAAACTAACTTAGCACACAAGGGGGTCTGGAATCAATAGTCCATTGCATTTGGTTAGAAAATGTTAACAATTAAAACAATAAAAATGTAAATTGTCAACAGGAGTGAGACAGCGTAGCCCTTGTGGCCGGGGGTTTCAGTGACTTAGGGCAGCGTCTTGAGGTTTCAGTGACAAGGGAAATCAAGTAGGTTTTCGCTTTCAAGCTATGTCACGCATGGCCCTACCATACTGAGGGCAAAACCTTTTTCTGCAATCAAAACCATTTCCAGGCCACGGGAAATGTTTGATCTCAGGTGAGTGTTTTTATTTAATGGACCGTGCATAATCGTTTAGATTGGTTCTGCTGTGGATGCAGCACGCACAAGTTCTCAAACAGCTGCAGCTCCTTCACAACATTATAAAGCGGTGCCTGTCTCTATGTGTACATATATATATATATATTTTTTTGGTAATAGGAATACCAAAGCAAAAGGAATATAGGGACTTATTCAGTAAGATGTTTTGGAATACATAATGCCTTTGAGTATTGGCTCCAAAATATTTATATCTTCAATAAAAAGAGATTATTCGGTGAACGATCACATACAGTTAGTACGAAAGGAACTTTGCCCCTTTGCACTTCTTCTAATAGGCACCTACTCATTTTATTTGGGGCCGATTAACAAAGGCATGTCAGAGAATTTAAAAGTGTATCCCTTTAGCTCTACTATGCGTTCTTATAACTGTTTCTGTGAAAGGACAACTAGGTTTGCACAGATAGATACCATTGCAATGCACTTCCTTGCTTGTATACACAACAAACAAGCATTTGCAATGCAATAGGTCTTGCATTTATCAGAGTTAGAGCTATTGGTGTTGTAAATGATAGTGTTCTTTACCTAGGGCAGGTATATACCAATGAGAGCCCGGGTAAGTATATAAATGCAATTTTATGTAAAATTTGGGAAAGTGCAATAAAATGATAAAAAAAGCTTTACTCTTGGTGTAAAACAGACCGCTCACCAACAAACGTTTTCTGAAAAGAGCTCATGTGTCCTGCAAAGTTGGTAATGGATATTTGGCCACAATACATGTCCTCAAAACCATGATTTTTTTTGGGCAACATATTTTATTGATTTTATGAGTACAGTACAGGGTGTACGAACTTCATGCAACAACCACACATTAATAGCAGTCATTATATATCGACTTTTTGGTCTACTTCCTCCAGTGCTACCTGCAACAACAAAATTCCGCTGTACATTAGCTCTATTATAAAACAAAACTCTAACTATGCCTATACCTCTACATATGTTCAATCTTGGTTGTGCATCTACGTGATGTATTCGTGAGTGATTTGGTAGACCCACCATCTTCTTATCTATGTTATCACCTCCGTATCTAATTGGTCTTCTGCACCGTGGTGTAGTTCCAGGGGTATATTTCTATAATTGGCCCACCTAGACAATATTTTGGCATGTTTTTGCAGACATCCCCAGGCAATGAAGACAGGGAGTTCCAATTCATAATAGAATCCAAACATTCTTTCCATAGCGCCAATCGGGGTGGGTTCCCTGCTTTCCATAGTTTTGCAATATCTCGCTTTGCTAGGGTGAGACCTAGGAACAGCAGATGCCTTTTGTACCTATTTCCTCCTATAGTGTCGGAGCTATGCAATAGTGTTAATTTTGGAGATCTAGGTAAGTCCCAAGCTAGCACCTCAGTCAGACAGTTTAACACCCTGCGCTAAAAACGTTCAAGGACTGAACACAACCATACTGCATGTATAAAGGTACTGTCTTCTACATGACAAAGAAGACAAAGAGGAGATGCGATCAGCCCCGCCCTCCATAGCCGGTGTCTGGTATAATACACTCTATGTAGGTATTTAAACTGGATTAGGTGCAGTTGGATTGAGACTGCCGTCCCGCACGGCAATTGGAGCGCCTCTGCCCAGTCATCACCATCAATCGGACCAATATCAGCATCCCACGCTGCTCTTAGGGAGCCCAATGTTGTGGGGCTATTGGTGACCAGGGTTTGGTATATTTTGGAGATTTTATGGTCCCCTAGATCCCCCATCAGTAGTTTGCCTTCTAATGGGCTAATTTCTGGGAAGGTATTCACAAAACCATGATTTTCAATAAATGTAATTCAAGCCTCCGATATAATCAAATGCATTAACCTGAAACACTCACAGATGTCTAAGAAATATTTTTTTTGAGTTTTAGATGTATTTTTATCAGCATTTTTCTTGATATTCTTTGCATGATTTACGTGCACATCTTGTGAATGATCGGCTTGTGCCTTGACTTTTAGTGCCATGTGAGACACCTGCATCAGTTCTCTCCATGAATCAGGGTGGGATACAGCCTTGTCACACCACCGACTCTAAACTAGACATAGGCAAACCTGTGGAAAGCAGTATCTGCATGCAAAACTGCATGTGCTTACAGAAAAATGAGTCTCTCTACTAAATAGTTTGCGATGAAAAGAACATTCAGACACTAAGTAATCAACACAAGTTGCAAATCGCATTATATCATGAGACAATATGAAGCAGGCAAAATCGATGGCGAGACAATTCAGGGACTACAAAATATTCACACAGAATAAATATCCCCTTCAACATACAGAACTGGGACCCTTCCACCTTTAGATTAAAATACAAAACTTATAGCAATAGCATAGAAAAAGAAGCAATGTTCACAGCTAGATTTGACAATACTTGCAGAGGTAGAGATAACAATGCAGCATTATGTATTGTATTGCCTAGGGGTGAAGCAGGGAAGGTGCAGTCATGATGTTGGGTGTGCAGGGTAGAATACAAAGGCTGGTGTCAGCTCACAACACCTCTGGG
Organism: Triturus cristatus; assembly: GCF_964204655.1. Classification (NCBI taxonomy): domain Eukaryota; kingdom Metazoa; phylum Chordata; class Amphibia; order Caudata; family Salamandridae; genus Triturus; species Triturus cristatus. The sequence continues at coordinate 393,969,260 of NC_140582.1, read as the reverse complement.
CAAGTAAGTCATGTACAATTTACCTACCACAAATGCAGGGATCCCAAGTGGGGGCATAGTGATTGGAAGAACAGAAGAGGTTCCCTGTGGCGGAAAACTGGGAATTTACCACAGACACTGGTCACCAGCAGCACAGGATGGTCCCTAAGCCGGTGAGTAATCCGGCTCAGGCGGAGCAACAAGAAGGGGGACTGTGAAGCACAGTAGATGATGTACTCGTGACACAAGTATAAGTTAAGTGGCTCTCAGCAACAGACGGCGCCAGAGAAGATGAGAACTTCATCAAAAAAATAAATGGAAAGGGAATGCGGCTTCCACCACCTTTGTTTTTCAATTTTTTTACTTTTACAGCAATGAATAGCTATAGATGTTTAAAGCATGGTGTGCCGCCATTGCCACAAAAGTCAATAAATGCAAAAAAAAGTTGTGCGGCCACCATATTTTTTTTCTATTTATTTACTTTGTAGCAATCGCGGCATGCCCCGCTTTAGCTTAAAATGTTTAAAAGTAAAGTGTGGCATACCACAATTGCTATAAAAGTAAATAAAGGAAAAAGAAGTGCGGCATCCACCCTCCTTTTTTTTTTTATTTATTGACTTTTGTAGCAATGACGGCACAACACACTTTAGCTTTAGATGTTGAAAGCTAAAGCTTGGGATGCCGCCATTGCCACAAAAGTAAATAGAATAAAAAAGATGTGTGAGGAAAACCAGAAAAGACAGTAGCCATAATGGGACGGAGGGGGTGTGTCTGCGAGCAAGGAGGCAATAGATGGCCAAAGATGGCCAACCAAAAATAAACAATAGGTGATGTCCCTGTGGAAGGGAACCAAGCACCCAAAGGCAGGACAGATGGGCACTACTGACCAACCACAGTAAAGGAATTTACAAAAGGCAGGCCAAGCAACCAACCAGAAGTCCTGGGCGGAGCTTAAAGCCCATATTCTGAATACAACATGTATGAACGAGACACCGCAAGCACTGCCTAGGCGAGACCTAAGAAGGTTTAGGGTAAGTCCATTGATATTTGTGGATCCCAAGCTAATGGAACAAAATTCAATTGTCCCGGTGCTTATCATGAATACTTGCAGTGCCCTGATCATTCCAGCACTGGTATTGAATGTGGATGGATGAGTGCAAGAGTCCCATCTGTTTTTTCCTCTGTCCCTCACTTGCTTCTCTCGGAGTGCCTACTTTATACTGGGAAAGTAATTGGGAAACAGAGAAGGCAAAGTTATATTCCCAGGATGACACCATATACAGTGGAGGGAGCTGTGAGGGGCAATATTGATGCTCCAATCCCTTGTTTATTATTCAGTTTAGCCAGATGAGCCCCAGTGCTGGAGCAAACGAATGGTTCCAGATGGTGCAATCATCCTGAGAGATACGTCATATCACATCATCCAAAAGCATGCTTCTAAACGCTTGAGTAAATGGTACATTTACAATGTGCTTTATTGCAGTGTATTTCACACACATATACCAATGTGCATTCCTTAAGTGCTTTTGCTGGAGCGGGTAATGCAAAATTTTGTATACCCACCCCATTTTGCATGTCATTCTATTAATAAGATTAATTAATTAATTATAGTCGTACTAATGGTTTGAAGTGATATGAAAATAACTAACCAACCTTATTAATGATCAAAATACACGTGGGATTTGCATCTGCATGGCTTAATTAATTATGTGAACTAAATGCCGTACGCATATTAATGATAGATAATTAGAATGTTGCATGTTATATTTGGCTTTAGTGATGTAATTGTGATTCGTGCTTTATTTTGTAAGTATAACCCGCAATGAGTGTTGCTTTTGCTAGATAAATACATACACATATGGGTATTAGCAAGGGAATAACATTTAATGAGTCATTTCTATGTATTAATTACGTTTTGTGTTTTCTTTGCTTAAGTTGTCCATTTTCCCTGCCAAAAGATGGCTGCTTGTGGTGCCTAACCTGACTGTCAACGCTGAACAAGGCTTGGGTGAAGTGCGCCTGCGCTAAAGATGAGCAACAATGTCCCCGTCCTCACCCCAGGCAAGATGTACTTATCAAGGCCACTGGGAGCAGTGCCAACATTACAAACAAAAGACTTTACAAAAGAACCAGAACCAGCAAGTATGCTAACATCATGGACTAAACCTTATGGGAACAGAGAGGATGATCCCCGATTGTCCAATCAGCGAACTCGGATGTTCAAAATTTGTTACTTTTATCATCATTTTTACTATAAATTCTAGTAGAATAGAGAGGTGATTAGCCTTAGACTTAGAGATCCGACGGTCGCTCCTTTGATTTCCTGATGACATGCTGACGGAGAGGACGGTGACACTGCAGGACAGCTGTTAGCCCAATTCTCTGATGGACTGAATTAAAGCCCAAATTCCTGATTAACTTTACCTGCTAAATTGATGGGCATAGATTTGCGAGACTGCCAGATTTGACATAGAGGACGACTTTAGCCAGAATAGGTAAATATGAATGGCAACTTGTTAAAATGAATGATTTAATCTGCAAAATTAATATAAATTTGGATTTGGATAACTTCAGAAATGAGTCGGGTTGTTTATTCATTCAAATGTGTTAATGTAAAGATTGATTAGGGAATTAGTATTTCATTAAACCGCAACTAGCAGAGCCGATCCGGTTATGAGGGTAATACCAAATGTGGAATCTAGGGCCGAATGAGTATTAGAAGGGTTTGTAGGATTGTTGCTCATTAGGGTAAAGTGGTATCTTCTTCCCTCATTATTCAGCGCTTAGGAGGATAATCGCCTCTTGCACGGACTAATGGTAAGTGTGTGTTGGTGTTATGGGCCCCACCAGCAAATGTATGGATAGTGTGCGAGTGTGAGATCTTTTGGTCCGTGGCAGTAGGGAGGGATTTTGTATTCTGCGCTGGATCAGTTTTCTGGTAGCAGAGGATAGTTTGTTATTGTTTGGTTTAGTGATTATTGCTTGTACATTGCTTATTGATTTTGGTTATTGATTGGTATTGATTATGTACTAACACTCTATGTTGAGTTACGTTGAGTTATACGTTGTTTGTACGGCTTCTGGGATGTTGGAAGTCGGAAGTTTGTAACGGTTCCGTAGAAGAGCAGAGGTTAGCGCTGCTCTCGGAAAAGACGGAATTGTTGTTGCCCTGTAGGTACACAGGGGAAATGTGTGACAATTGAAGTTGCACGGCGCATTGTCTGGGTTCGATTCGGTAACATTGTCGTGTGTTGCCATTAAGAGACGCTTTCTGTGTGAAAAAAGTGTGTATGATAGCGAAGGTTACCTGTGAAGTTCTGGTCTTAGGTACCAGGGATCCAACTGGCATTCCGATAACGCTTATCACTGGAAAGGTAATAGGTACTCTCTGAGCTTGTTAGAAGGACAAAGGAGAGGTAAGCGCTGCTTTGTTGCTGTATGTCATGATTCTGTAGTAGAACAGACTGTTCGCTGTTCTCGGGAAAGACAGGATTCTGTGCGAATGTACTACATTTTCTGGTGTGAACAAGTGTGAATGCAAAGGCATTTTGGGTTGATTGCGAAACTCTGGGTTTATTTCTCAGGAGCATTGGGTCTCCAACTATGTGTCTTAAATACTAGAGAAACAATTAGCTAATGCTTGTTAGAAGGGTGAAGTAGAGGGATGTGCTACTTTATCAACGGAAGTAATGATTCCGTAATAGGGCAGAGGTAAGCACTGCTCTCGGGAAAGATGGAATTCTCGTGAGAAAGGTCTTTTTGCTGTTCTTTGGTTAGCGAAGTGGACAATGGAGATGTTTCTATGTTGTTACTTACAGAAGTGTAGAAATTGAAACAAAAACGTACTGAGCGGTTTTGTAAAGGAGGGGTAGGCAGAAGCAGGAGCAGGAGCTGCCGCAGCGGCTGCTGACGTCAGAACGACCACGCTAGGATTGGACAGTCGGTCAGAATTGTGAAATGCCCCGAATTGGTGCGTTGGTGTGTGCCGCGCTGGGATAGGAGAAGAAACAGGGTGACGTAGATGCTCCTTATTGGTGTGTTAGTGTGAGTTGCGCTAGGATTCGAGGACTGTGACAGTGACGTGGACGCTCTGAATAGGTGCGTTAGTGTGAAGTTGCGCTGTGATTGGATGAACTAGCGGTACAGTTGTAAAGAGGGACTAGCGGTGTGCGAAAGACAAGAAAATGTATTACGACCCTCCAGAAAAGGAGAAAAAGACCTGGTTAGGGAGAATTACGAAATGGTTTAAGAAAGACAAACCAGTTAAGACTAGGGAAGGACAGTTACTTCCTCCACCGAAAACCCCTGCATCCTTTATGATTGCGAAATATGGGTATCATACTTGTATTTGGTTAGATAATTGGGTGAGATACACCAAGGACGACGGAGTACTAGCTTTTCCAGAGCATGGTTCATTTAATTTGGCTGTTTTAAGAAACTTAAGGGAAAAAAATGACAAATTTATAGCCAAGACCTAGACCAACACAGTTTGAGGCTTTGACCGAATGGGAAGACGAAATGCATGAACGAGAAAGAAACAGAAGTGGTAGAGGCTACAGGTATTGGTTTGGAAGACCATACGGACATGAAACGCATAGCGACCGAATGAAAAGATGGCGAGATGCGAGCATGACTGAGGGTGTGTTCCCTTTAAGAACTGTAGGAGAGAATGAAGGTCGAAAGTGTGCAGAAAAGAGGCATAATTTGGAATCGAGAGGGTATGGAGCGAATGAGTCTGAGGATGATGTTCTTGATGATATGTTTTACAAAAATCCACCACCGTATAGATCAGAACCAGAAATGTTAACTCCAAGTGCCCCAATGAGAGAAACAGTACGAATTATAAAAACAGAACCAGAATCCCTAAACTTGAGAAAAAACAGAAGGAAGAAAAGATGGAGAAAATTCTGTAGAATTAGCAAAAACAACCCTGGAATTAACTGAGAAAATAAGAGAATTGACCAAAAATCTAGATGCAGTAACTGTTCCAGTAACAATAGGTCCAGTAATGCCTATTTTCGAAAAACAGAAGGACAGTGAGCATTGTTTGACAGTCCCTTACAGAAATAGCAACCCTGTAGAACAACCAAGAGTGAGACAGAATGAGAATCCATGGAGGAAAACTATAGGTGTATTGGAACCGAATTTTACAAATAATCCATTCGTAGATCAGAATTGTGCAGAAAGACGTATGACAATGATTGAGACAGTATCAGAAACTCAAAATGATTTTGGACACGGAAGTGTAGAGAAACCAGTAGGACCATCAACAGATGAGTTAAGTGAATGGTTAAAAAGCTTGCAGAGGAAAGACAAAGAATCCCAAACAATTGATGTGGCCAAGTTACGAATGGTATTGGAAGAGTTAATCGTAGGGACTGTCCCGACAGAAAAATTGAAAACCTATCAGGATGAAGAATTGTTATTCTTATGTAAAAGTGCAACCTGGCGAGCGAAAAACTTGCATGAAAGGCTAAAAGAAGTAGCAAATGAAATGGGTATTGATATGGAAAAGGTAAAAGCTTTGCAGAAACCTTATTGAGTAGAATTTACTGAAAAGGACATTGAAAACATGAACACCACAGGACGAATAGGTCAAATTAAGGATATAATCATTTTACTGAGAAAATGGGGAGACGTGGATAAATGGAGAAGCAGGTGGTATAGAAAACGTGACGATGCCACAGATAAGACATTTTCAGCCTTTCCTGTGAGAGAAAAGGAGAAGGTAGTGACAGAATACCCCATGAGAGAGATTCTAGGAGGAGGATATGTACATGTTACATGGACGAGACAGGATATTTTGTCATTTACGAATGACTTCCCTCGACTACACGAAAAGTCCGTCAAGTGGTACAGACAGGTAGATAGATTTGTAAAATTATCTAAAGTACTATGGATTGATTTGAATAGTCTGTTTGATATAATAGTACCAGCAGACCTATGGTCAGAGTGTAAGTTAATGATAAACTGGCCAGCTAAGGAATACCCAAGGGATCCTAAAACAGGAGCACCAGACCCTGAAGTAATGAAGAAGTATGAGCAGGTTATGGTATTTTTGAAAAATAAAGTGCCCCCTAAAGAAACAGACTGGGTAAAAATTGATCGAACACACCAGGAAAGTAAAGAGTCAGGTCATGCGTATGAGAGGCTAATACAAGCTTTTAAGCAGTTCAGCGGAGATGAGAATCTGAGTGAAAAGGATTTGAGCCATTTTGTATACAGATTTGTATATGGTTTACGACCAGAAATTGGTGATATGATTAAACAGCATACGGTAGATTGGCAAAACAAGAAAATAGATGAAGTATTGAGACATGCTAAATACTTCAGTGATGAAATTGAAGCAAAACAGCGAAAGTTGAAGGAGAAGGCAATGTGGGCACAGGTAAAGGTAGCGGAAAGACAGGAAGCACAATTGGTGGAACAAGCAGGGACCAAGCAAAAATGTAATAATGGGAAGTACAAAGGGAACATTGAAGAAGCTAAAAAGAAATTTCCGTGTCATAATTGCGGCAGGATAGGGCATTGGAAATCCGAGTGTAAATTTCCTCTGAGTACTAACAATGAAAATCCATCATTGAACCCACAGGTGCAGCACGAGGTGAGTGGTCAACTGCAGCAACAGCAGCAAGTTGTTCCCCCACAGAATCAGGTGCCAAAGCCGCCTTTTCCACAGAGCAGAAACACACAGAAGTGTAGTAGTGAATCGGGATTCTAAAATGAAGAACAGGCAAATAAACTGCCGCGCGCTAGCGCTGTCTCGCAGTATTGGCTGCAACGTGATGAGAGTGACACAGAAGAGGGTTATTGATGGTGCCGAAGGGAGGAAGAAGAGTGCGTACTTGGAGCAACTAAGCCTTAGACTTAGAGATCCGACGGTCGCTCCTTTGATTTCCTGATGACATGCTGACGGAGAGGCCGGTGACACTGCAGGACAGCTGTTAGCCCAATTCTCTGATGGACTGAATTAATGCCCAAATTCCTGATGAACTTTACCTGCTAAATTGATGGGCATAGATTTGCGAGACTGCCAGATTTGACATAGAGGACGACTTTAGCCAGAATAGGTAAATATGAATGGCAACTTGTTAAAATGAATGATTTTAATCTGCAAAATTAATATAAATTTGGATTTGAATAACTTCAGAAATGAGTCGGGTTGTTTATTCATTGAAATGTGTTAATGTAAAGATTGATTAGGGAATTAGTATTTCATTAAACCGCAACTAGCAGATGCGTCCCGGTTATGAGGGTAATACCAAAAGTGGAATCTAGGGCCTAATGAGTATTATACGATGATGTGGGATATTGTCAAACCCGCATGGTTACGCAGGAATCATCTTTTCAACATTCATCAAGCATACTACTCACCCCTTCGTTTCACTAAATTTACCGAGGGGAATAGTGTGGCCTGTGCGAAGTGTGGTTTGGTGGCTGCTTCTGACATTCACATGTTCTTTGAGTGCCCGCATTTGGCCCCATTCTGGGAAGCCATTAGTAAGACTCTTTCACTTTCTGTTGGAGTTAACATTACCCTGGACTTAGCATCAGTAATTTTTGGTTGCTACCAAGGGGTCCCCTCCTTGGCAAAAAAGCTTATTTTTTATGCCATCCTGCTAGCAAGGAGGGAGATATGCAGGAAATGGAAGGATTCTTCATCTCCTTCTAATAATGACTGGTACGCTTCTACTCTGCTGGTCTCTCAGTTGGACCTGGCTAGAACCGGTAATCCAGATACAAGATCTTTCTGGCATCTCCTGAATTGGGTTCATTGAATATCTGTTTTTTTGGTTTTTTTTTCCCCAGGTCCAATGATTATGCCATTAACCTCATTCTGGGGGTTACTTGATTCATGGTGCTAAGTTTAGTACCTTGGCTGGATTTTAGCAATTGCCTGTCTGGGTATAAACTAGTGATCATTGCTGGTTGAAACACTGTTGCTGAGGGGTGAGCTTTCCGTTCCATTACTGCTCCAACCAGTCTTAGTAACTGAGGCAGCGCAATGTGTGTAGACCTGCAAGATTGCGTATTGAAACTTGTTTGGCAGATGAGGACAAAAAAAATAAAAAATAGAAGGGTTTGTAGGTTTGTTGCTCATTAGGGTAAAGTGGTATCTTCTTCCCTCATTATTCAGCGCTTAGGAGGATAATCGCCTCTTGCACGGACTAATGGTAAGTGTGTGTTGGTGTTATGGGCCCCACCAGCAAATGTATGGATAGTGTGCTATTGTGAGATCTTTTGGTCCGTGGCAGTAGGGAGGGATTTTGTATTCTGCGCTGGATCAGTTTTCTGGCAAGTTATTATTATATTATATTATATTATATTATATTATATTATATTATATTATATTATATTATATTATATTATTATATTATTATTATAATATTTTGGCAGCTCATTTAGAAATTGTGATGTTACAAGGATGTAAACAGAATCAAAATATGTGGCTCATCGACCTTGGAACAGACACTCTTGTCTTCCATGCTCTTTTAGGTATTTCACTGTTTACTGTTGATTGGTCTCTTGTCTCTCTCATTTGTCTCTCTCTTTATCCTTCCATCTCTTTCTTCCTTTATTTTTCATGTCGTTATCTGTATAGCCATTCCTCTTTTTCTGTGCCTGATCTCTGTCTCTTGACCCTCTTTCCCTTTTTATATGTTTTCTTAACCTGGCTTAACTTTAGTTTCAAGACAAATATAATGCAATTGAGAATTCAAAGCTAGCTCAAAACTTTGAAAATGGTCGTCATTTCCGACCTCTGTTAGAAGACATATTTTGTGTTTCTTTGTATTCCTCTTCCTGTGTTTTGTTATTTTTATACAGTGCTCTCCCCGCACCCTATCATTTGTCAATATCTCTGTATCCGAACTCGGTCTGTGCTACCTGACACACTCTGTAGCCCATCACACAATATGTGCCTTCACAGTCTATTCATTCACTCACCGATTTTGTGCCCTTTTTCTCACTCTGGGGCTAACTTACCATCTCTATATCGCACACTGATTCATCCTCTTTTTAAGTGTGATACAGTTCTTGGACGCATCTGTGCACAAGAAACAAGCCAGACACCACATTTGGGTTTCAGTGGGCTGATCCTCTCTACAAAAAGTAGTCCACATATTTTCCACCAACACATTACATTGCCCTCCTTGGAATCTTAACAGGTTGGTACTAATGCTGTGTCACCCACTTGAATCGTATTCTGCCCTTGACCACACTGTGCCGTCAACTACCTAATCTCATGTTCTTCAAGTCAGGCATGTTCTCTGCCCCATTTTTATTTATTTATTTATTTTATTTATAGAGTTTTATATAGCGCGAGCATGACCCAAGGGTATCAGAGCACTTCACAGTAACATGAGGTAAATAGTGTATAATACAGCGGGTATAGCACAAGTAATATATATATGGTTCCGGTACATGCCTTTCTTATCAGTTTTAACAATAACAAGATTAGGATTGGTTTGGTGTACAAAAGGTATAACATTAGTATTATACATATGGTTCCGATGTATACCTTTCGTATCTTTTACATCAATACTACCAAGATCCATTAATTGTAGGAATGTACAGTCTAAGAAGTCTTCGCAGCTAACTGGTGAGTTTATCTTTACATTTGTTGTTGACCTGTTGAGGTAACACCTACATCAGATCTAGTTGGTATCAGTCTTAGGTTAGTTTTGGTGTCTTTGTGATCTTTTTGTGCAGGATGTATCCATATCTGACAGGATTATGCAACGTTCGGCTATTAATCACGATGCAGCTGATGATAAGTCATTGTCTAGGGTAGGAACTTGCCCATTAGGAAGATCTTCGCTTCCTTCTTGAATGTTGCTGTGTTTGTAATTTTATTAATCTTTGGAGGGAGTGAATTCTAGATTCTGGGGGCCGCTCCTGAGAATGCTCTGTCATACGTTTTCTTCTTCTGAAAGATGGGAGGATTCAGCAACAGGTCTCTAGCATTCCGGGATGGTCTGCTTCCCCCAGTTAGCTCAATTTTCTGGGCTAAGTACCTTGGTGTTTTGTAGTGGAGCGCTTTGTGGGTAATACATGCCAGTTTAAGGTGGATTCTGGCTTCATATGGTAGCCAGTTTAATGCCTTCAGGTGTGAGGAAATGTGGTCGTATTTTCTAGAACCTGTAATGAGTCTTGCGGCCGCATTGAGACAGGCTTTTAGTGGTGCTGTGGAGATTTTAGGTAGACCTGTTAGTGTTGTACAGCCATATTCAATCACTTTTCCAATATAGTTCAGGTGAAACCAGGCACTTTTTGCCATTGATTTGATGTGGGCTTTCATGTCTAGGTTCTTATCAAGCGTGATTCTTAGTCATTTGGACGAGTCAACTAGGATAAGGGTGCAGTTTAGTGCTGTGATCAGTTTGGTCCATTTCCTTCACATTTGCAGGGTTCTTTGGAGGTGATATTAATAGGAATTCCGTTTTTTGTGCATTTAATTTCAGATGATTGCTAGTTAGCCATTGTAATGACACTTTTAGGGCCTATTTTATTGCCTTGATCTCTTCCAATGACGAGATCTTGATGTAGATCTGAGTGTCAATGGCCTACACGTGATAGGATCTGTTCCATTGTCTTCTTTGCATATTACCAACTCACCCTCACAGTGCCATTGCTCTGAGCCCCTATCTTAATTTTCACTCTCTGCCACTGTGTCTCTTCTGCCTCATTACGTCCCTCATACGGTTTGTGTCACATCTACTATGAGCCCTTACTCATTCTTAATGAAACTAGGCAAAAAGAAAAGGCAAATTAAGAAAATAAACATTTCCTACCTTAAATTGTTATCATTGATAAAATAGATGAGTTTCATTCACTTCGACTTTCACCATAGAGGGTGAGAGGGGCATATTTACCAAAAAATCACACAATGCATGACAACAAGTAGAGTAACTGTGCTGCGATTTGTGAATGGGAGAGAGCTGAACAGCGCCATTTCTACTGAAATATGAGGCTCTTCAACTCTCTACCTGCACAGGCCACTTGAGGCTGCCTAGCGCCAATGCAAGCACCCTTTCCCCATTGTGCAAGGATGCCTGCATTACAGGCAGGAATGTTGTTGTGTAAGAAGGGATACGTTTCGACACAAAAACAATCCTATGACGGAGTTTCCTATTTCCATGCATGATGCATTGTGCTTCATGCATAGAAGGAGGAAGTAACAAGGAGAAGCAAGTATATTTCTCCATCTTATGCCATTGTCTGGATGTTTTACCGTTTTGGTACAATTCCAGGTTTACTGATTTCTGTAAATCTGAGATTCTGTCCATTTCCATGCATGGTAATACCCCGTGCTCCATCCATGGAATGCCGACCTCTAAGAAATGTAATGCAATGCAGCGCAAGTGACTGCGCTGCGTTGCATTCCTTTGCAAAGTCACACAAGACAGTGAAATCGCACCTTGTGTGGCTTTATAAATCTTACTGAAGCCTTTGCTTTGCATGTGGCATCTTGTGTGACACAAGGGCAATGCAAAGGCTTAGTAAATCTGGGCCAGACTTTCCAGTTCTGGTTTGCCTCCCACTCTATGGTTATCAATGCCTGATCGAGGATTCTTATGTCTCAATCGTTGAAAACAATCATTAAATAACCCCTGCCGGTGGTCATGTGGATCTTTGTAAGTCAACAAGTAGAGATGATAAGGAGCAATTATTTACATCAAACACTATCAACAGGGAAGTTAAATTAGGGCTTCAGAAGAATAAATAAAAATTGTTGGTTCTAGTTTAAAAAAATTATTAACAAATTAATTGAAATTGATTTATTCATGCAATAAGTATTACATAGTCATCATTGTTACAGAGTCAGATAATCCATTAATTGATATTTCAAGACAAGATAATATACCACATTAGTAATTGTTACCAATAAAATAGAGAAAATGCAACTACTGTGTTCCGTAAAGGAATATCCCTTATCTAAACTCAATGGGGTTTTGGGACTAAAAGGCAATTATCTACAATAAGCAAGGTAATGTCTCGTTTTCAGAAACCCAAATGAAGGGCTCTGATGAGAGAATAAAATGAAATTGCACAGGCATGAAGCCTTAGTACTCAAGCATTAACCTTTAGCAAAAGCTGAGTATTATTCTCAGCTCAAAGTCAGTTGACATCCCTAAGAACCTGTAATGAGTCTTGCGGCCGCATTGAGACAGGCTTTTAGTGGTGCTGTGGAGATTTTAGGTAGACCTGTTAGTGTTGTACAGCCATATTCAATCACTTTTCAAATATAGTTCAGGTGAAAGCTGGCACTTTTTGCCATTGATTTGATGTGGGCTTTCATGTCTAGGTTCTTATCAAGCGTGATTCCTAGTGATTTGGACGAGTCAACTAGGATAGGGGTGCAGTTTAGTGCTGTGATCAGTTTGGTCCATTCCTTTGCAGGGTTCTTTGGAGGTGATATTAATAGGAATTCCGTTTTTTGTGTATTTAATTTCAGATGATTGCTAGTTAGCCTAGTAATGACTCTTTTAAGGCCTATTTTATTGTCTTGATCTCTTCCAATGACGAGATCTTGATGTAGATCTGAGTGTCATCGGCCTACATGTGATAGGATATGTTCCATTGTCTTCTTTGCATATTACCAACTCACCCTCACAGTGCCATTGCTCTGAGCCCCTATCTTAATATTCACTCTCTGCCACTGTGTCTCTTCTGCCTCATTACGTCCCTCATACGGTTTGTGTCACATCTACTATGAGCCCTTACTCATTCTTAATGAAACTAGGCAAAAAGAAAAGGCAAATTAAGAAAATAAACATTTCCTACCTTAAATTGTTATCATTGATAAAATAGATGAGTTTCATTCACTTCGACTTTCACCATAGAGGGTGAGAGGGGCATATTTACCAAAAAATCACACAATGCATGACAACAAGTAGAGTAACTGTGCAGCGATTTGTGAATGGGAGAGAGCTGAACAGCGCCATTTCTACTGAAATATGAGGCTCTTCAACTCTCTACCTGCACAGGCCGCTTGAGGCTGCCTAGCGCCAATGCAAGCACCCTTTCCCCATTGTGCAAGGATGCCTGCATTACAGGCAGGAATGTTGTTGTGTAAGAAGGGATACGTTTCGACACAAAAACAATCCTATGACGGAGTTTCCTATTTCCATGCATGATGCATTGTGCTTCATGCATAGAAGGAGGAAGTAACAAGGAGAAGCAAGTATATTTCTCCATCTTATGCCATTGTCTGGATGTTTTACAGTTTTGGCACAATTCCAGGTTTACTGATTTTTGTAAATCTGAGATTCTGTCAATTTCCATGCATGGTAATACCCCGTGCTCCATCCATGGAATGCCGACCTCTAAGAAATGTAATGCAATGCAGCGCAAGTGACTGCGCTGCGTTGCATTCCTTTGCAAAGTCACACAAGACAGTGAAATCGCACCTTGTGTGGCTTTATAAATCTTACTGAAGCCTTTGCATTGCATGTGGCATCTTGTGTGACACAAGGGCAATGCAAAGGCTTAGTAAATCTGGGCCAGACTACCCAGTTCTGGTTTGCCTCCCACTCTATGGTTATCAATGCCTGATCGAGGATTCTTATGTCTCAATCGTTGAATACAATCATTAAATAACTCCTGCCGGTGGTCATGTGGATCTATGTTAGTCAACAAATAGAGATGATAAGGAGCAATTATTTACATCAAACACTATCAACAGGGAAGTTCAATTAGGGCTTCAGAAGAATAAATAAAAATTGTTGGTTCTAGTTAAAAAATAGTATTAACAAATTAATTGAAATTGATTTATTCATGCAATAAGTATTACATAGTCATCATTGTTTCAGAGTCAGAGAATCCATTAATTGATATTTCAAGACAAGGTAATATACCACATTAGTAAGTGTTACCAATAAAATAGAGAAAATGCAACAACTGTGTTCCGTAAAGGAATATCCCTAATCTAAACTCAATGGGGTTTTTGGACTAAAAGGCAATTATCTTCAATAAGCAAGGTAATGTCTCAGTTTCAGAAACCCAAATGAAGGGCTCTGATGAGAGAATAAAATGAAATTGCACAGGCATGAAGCCTTATTACTCAAGCATTAACATTTAGCAAAAGCTGAGTAGTATTCTCAGCTCAAAGTCAGTAGACATCCCTAAGCTCTACTTCCTAAGTTCGGCAGCAAGGTCTCTGAACAGAATCTCTGGGTGAGAAAGGGAAGCTCTCTAAAAGAAAAACCTCTCTCGGAAGAGCTCTGATGGGTTATCTTCCCTAATCTAAACTAAGGAACACACACTAATATAATTGTACGAAAACGTTGTTAGCAACAAATCTTTTTTTCAACATTCCCACCAACCAATCAGTTTCCAACAAACACTTGGAGAAATAGAACTCCTTAGTTTCTCACATCTTCACAATAAACTATGAAAGTGTATTCTTGAGTTGATTTGAACAATTCTTTTAGAACAATCAGTTCTTTACATGAGTCGTGTTTCCTGCCATCGCCTCTCCTCCCGGTGTCTAATACATAACAAATGCCTATTCACTAGCTGACAGGAGGCTTCTGGAAAGTTGCAGTATCTTCACTTCAAAACATTTTACTGCAAAAACAGATCTCTTAACGCTAATGTGTAACATACCCATTTAATATATAGTATCAGTATTCACGCTAACAAGTCAAAACAATATGTTAATTTGTTGGTGTGCTTTTAATGTCTAAGTGTGATTACCTACTACAAATTTACATTTATCATGCATGTGTTATGTTGCATAGAAATATGCGCTTTTCAGTTAAATGTGTTTAATTTGTAAAATGTAGAAATTCGCTCTATCATCAATGAAATCTCTTTCAATTTGCAATGTGTAGTCTGTAGAGATAATGGATATTTTATTTTTTCCTATTTGTAGACATGGCTAGCCATTGCACATTTACAGTTATTTTATCGAAATTCTTGCGTTTTTTGTGGAAAATATGTTGTCATTTGTTTTCGATTAAACACTAATTCATAATATGTAAGTGCAGTCCATTTAAATTTGTTATTGTTTCTTAATTTTTATGGATTTTTTTCCTTTAGTCTGTTGCCTTCTTTTTTGTTCTGCGTTAACTGTGAAACTGTGAAATAAAATTTTTGATTACAACTTTCTTAGCACCTGATTTAGAATTTGGAGGATGATTACTCCATCGCAAACATTACCGACATCACGTCTGCCTTAGTACGAGAACAATGCTCTTGTGATAAGGTGGGTGGGATGTCTGTCACATTTGTGATGGAGTACTCATCCACCAAAATCAAAATATGACTCCTAGACACTATCCACTGGCTTTCTATAATCAACCTCTTTCAGCCATTGGCTTAAGACTTTGTCATCACATTTTGATTTAGCCCAGGTGATGCTATTGGCTTTTAGGGTGTTTCTTTCGCTCACAATGTCTCCAATGCAATATTCACATTGAACAGCATATGGGACTGATTTGCATCCACAGACTTCTATACTCACACCTATTGTCTGATTCTGTTGTGAGTCATTTTTCTTTTCTCTTTGCTTAAAATGAAAAATTGAAGGTTCTTTTGTGGTCAATATTATTTTCCATAGCCAATTAAAGTATATGATATTCAAAAGTACTAAAATTAAGGCTATCTTCCAATCCAATCGTTTTAAATAAAGCAACAAAATCTTGACATTAGTGAAGCGAAGGGAGACTTCAATGGGCACTGCCTTTCTTTTCTTAGTCTGGTTTCAATGTACTTGGCACATTAAACCTAGAACTTTTGCCAATGAGTGTTGCTTGCAATAAAACCTTTGTTGCTTTAAGAAAACAGATTTTCAGTGTAAAAAACATATTTCTGAATCTGTTTTTAAAATTTTCTTATTTAGCATTTGAGATGTAATCTACAACCTCTAACACCCCTTTCATACTATGCTTGTGAACTTCTCATGTCTGTGTCCTCTCAAATGAACATTTCAATATACTAGACAGAAATACAAAAGGATACATCTGTTCTACATGTCATTGCTGGTTATATGAAAAGAAATGTCTTTTGCTTTCTCTCAAATATCATTCTCTAACAAAAAGAAAAAGAAAATATCTTGTAGGAAATTCAGAGAAGGTGGGAAGTATTATCTTATTTTTATGAGATAATGAATGGTGTTTGGGATATGAAACTAGAATTGTGTTTTTACTATTCATTATTTTTTTAATCCACAGATTCACAAAATCATGGAGGATTTACAAATCTAATTAAAACAAAAAGACATACCATTGGACTATGTTTTTTTCTCCCCTTGTCCGTTTCAAATTTGCGAACCAGGCTGTGTATTCACAAGTCTGTGGGGCCATGATTGGCTGCAGCCATCATTATCAAACACGGTGCACTAATCACCATTTTTCAAAAAATAAAATCATTTATGAAAAAGGGCATAAGTGCAGTAGAGGATACAAATTAAAACCAACTAAACAATCTATACCTAGCACAAGAGCCATGCAAACCATAAATTGCACACCAAATGCATTGATCATGACCGCATCCTTATGGAAACAAATGCAATTAAAAATGTTGTAAATCATCTTACCAATGAGATTACAAATCATTACGCTTGACACTTTCAAAGAGATGGATATGAATGTATGTAGTATCTTAAGGTAGGATGTTGGGAACTGGAACGGTGCCATGTGGTGAGTTTCATCTGTCATTTGAATTCCAAAATGTCCTCAATGCAGCCACACACATTAATGTCACATTCCTCATAAATGACTGCTTTACAGTCAGGCAGCAACAGTGGTCTAGTAGGCCAAACACAGCCATATAAATCTGAGTGATCATGGTGATGAATGTCCCAGAATCCACCAACAATCTCAAACTTTTGTCACCCACCACGACCTCAGTGTATGGATTTACACACAGGTGTGGGTTTCCCGTTTTCACCTCTTTACTTTTTACATCCAAAACCATGTTAATTCCTTGCTGGTGCTTCCATCCTCCTCCTCTTGAATATAAGCATCAGTGACACGATGACTGAATGATTGTTGTTTAGATTTGGAAGATTGACACTCTTTTGCGAAATGTCCCTGTCTGTTGAATAACCTACAAGTTACATACCTAGCTGGGCAGTGCTTGCCCTCTTTCATCTGTGTATGATTTCTACACGGGAAACATATACTCTGCTGGGAAAAAACCGAGTTGGATTTGGCATGAAAAAATGAGTTGAGTATATTAGCCTGTTTGGTGTCTTTGATACCTTTACTGCCACTCATCTTAACAACAGGAACTGGGGGCATATGTATCAACATCACCATTTGCGATTCTCAAATAGCGATTTTTAAGGAATCGCTATTTGAGAATTGCAAAACGGGATGTATTTAAAAAATTGCAAACTTTTTGCGATTTCTTAAAATTCCTTAATTGCGATTAGCAAATTGCGAAATCGCAATTAAGGAATACTTGCCCATTCATTCCTATGGGCCAGGAGACCCATAGGAATGTATGGGAAGTAATTCTCAAATTGCGAATCGCATTATGCTAATCGCAATTTGAGAATAATTTCAAAGGTGCAAGGGTGTCAAGATGACACCCTGATACACCCCTGAAATTAGCATGTGTGGTCATATGGCGCACATACATGCCCTAAGGGCATGTATGTGCGTCACGTGGCACTTTATAAAATTACAAAACGTGCATTTTTAAAAGAAATCGCAAATTAACACCAACTAGTAGTTGGTGGTAATTTGCGATTTCTTAAGGATTAATCGCAATCCTTTGGTGAGTGTTACATTTCATTTAAGAAATCGCAATTTGCGATTTCTTAAATGCTTACGCAAACTTAAGAAATCGCTAAATTAGCGATTCCTTAAATTTGCGTTGGGAATTTGCCTAATACATCCCGTTTTGCGAATTTTTAATCGCAAACGCTGTATTTTGTGAATCGCAGCGTTTGCGACTAAAAATTCGCTTGATACATATGCCCCCTAGTTCTGTGTTTTTACCTTCTAATTCTTTGGCTGACAACTGCGAGGTCTCAATACTTTAAGCGATTTTAAAAGTATCATCTAATATGGGATTGCCCATTGATAATAACTTTTGTTTTATCATCTTATCAATGCAGTGGCATATTTACTAATCTCTCACTAACTGATCAGCAAAGGTTTTAAATTGGCATTCCGCAACAAGCCTTCTAAGTGCAGTAATATAGGTATCCACAGCTTCCCCTGGATTCTGAATTATTTTGAGAAAGGTATGACAAATTACCACCAAACTCAGTTGCATATCAAATCTTACTTACTTAAATAACTTTATTTCGGTCAAAAGACCATAAAAGCACAGAATAAAAATACTACAATATACAGTTCAGTGCAAACAGACAAGAACTTCCGCCAGTTACATAAAAAATAGTGCAAATTTTGGCTGACCAGAAACAAAATCCTTAGTTAATTGTAAAAGTTTGTTACAAAAGGGTTACACAGATATAAATGCTAACAGAATTTCTTGGTAATATACATAGATAGTAGGACACCAAGGACCACATAAGTCTAAGGATACTGCAAGATGGACTGTGCAGAGAGTCCATCATTTATAGCACATGCCCTTACTATATCTACAATGTAAAAAGAGCCTCATTTAACTAATTTATCTCGTGTCAAAAAGACATTATATTCAACGTGTACATCTTATAAACAGGAAAAAAGTCAGTTTAAAAAATGTCATAAAATAGGATAAAAACACTCAAAAAAGTTAAAACCTAGATCCAAGTTAGAAATGTACAAAGTATACACAGAGATTCACATGTCACTTTACAAGGGACCTACGTAAATACCACATCCAGTTTAAAAATCGAGAAACAGCAAAAACTACTGGGGGATGGGTATCATATTTTAGTATCCTAAAAGCCTCTAGATATAGCTTAAACCCGAGATTGCGGCATATTGGTATTATCCAGCGTTTGCGTGGGAGGGTGTATGCCGGACAAAAGAATAATACATGTACTTCTGACTCTTCCCTGTAGGTACATGCGGGACAGGTCCTCTTATTCCCTAGAGCCCATTTGCTAGTAAGGGCATTTAGAGGGAGATTCCCCACTCTGAATTGCATGTAGAGTTTCCTGGCCTGTAAAGGATAAATCAAGTCCAGGAACTCTTCTTTCCTATATTCAGCCTTAACTAGCAAAAACTCTGCAGTCATCGAACCCCCTATGGCACTTACCTGGATAGCCAGCAAGTTAACGTGTCTATAAAGAAGCACCAGGTCTTGTCTAGATATTGATCTACATGATATCTCTGGGGTTAACCAGAGATCCAGCCTACCTAGCCTAGCCGAGAGATCCCTAATATACAACAACCACGGGATCTTTTTTGCTGTTTTAATAGTATTTAGGATCTCCCCCAGCTCGTCTCTGTAGGCAGAAAGTTCTGAGGTCACCCACACCCTGCGCCAAAATATAATGGGCCTCAGGGCAATTACTTCATTTATAGGCAGCAGGCCGAGGTCCATACGAAGAGGAACTAAGGGGGTACTGGGTGGGAGGCCTACAATCTGTCTCATAAAGTTATTCTCTATTTTTGTAAAATTGGCAGCAGACATATGGCCCCACATTTCAGCCTCATACAAGGCGGCTCCTCTTGCCTGGGCTTTATATATTTCTAGTGCAGGTGCCACTGACCTATATGTGGTTGACCTATGAAATTTCATTATCCCACCTACCATCTGTGTTAGTTTAAGTCTAGCCTTGACCATTTGGGGTTCCCATGTAAAATCTTCTGATAGGGTAATACCCAAGTAATCAAATATCCTCACCCTTTCCAGGGGAATAACCATCAAAAGAGGGACTTGGTCAAGTAGTTTTTGGGGGGTTGAAGATCATATATTTTGTCTTGGTTAAGTTGATCTCCAAACCCCGCTTAGTACAAAATTCGGCAAAACCGTCAAAGATGCGTTGGCTACCAGATGGAGTTTTAGACAGCAGCAGGGTGTCATCCGCAAACATTAGTGCGGGAATCTTCCCCAAACCCAATTTCGGGGCGTCATTATCCTTAATGTTGTTAAGATGGTCAATGAGCCCATTGATATAAAGACAAAATAGTGTTGGGGCAAGAACACATCCCTGACGTACCCCCTTGTTAACAGGGAAGCGCGCAGATAGTTTCCCATATTTCCCACTTCTTACTTGCGCGTAGGTCCCTGTGTGTAGCCTCACCAGGACTTTAAGGAGATATGGCGGAATCCCTAGGTCGTTTAAGACTTCCCAGAGTTTCTCCCTGGGAACCAAGTCAAAAGCCGACTTTAGGTCGACAAAAATAAGATAGAGGCTGCCACCCTCCATCTTAGCTGTTTTCCAAAACAACAACTGTAGCCTGAATATCTGGTCCACAGTTGAGGTACTTGATCTAAAGCCGGCTTGATAGGGGCTCAGGATTCCTTCCTCCTCTATCCAGCTTTGGATGCGATCAAGAAGGACCCTGCCCATCAGTTTTTGTGGGATATCAATCAGACTGATGGGCCTATAGTTTGACGGTAAGAGTGGGCAGCCTTTTTTGTATATGGGAACAATCTCGGCCCCACACCAGGAATCTAGTGGGGCCATACCCCTCATGATGGCATTAAATAAAGCACATAAATAGGGAGTCCAAATTTTTGGTTCCATATGAAAAAGCTCCCCTGGAAGTTTGTCTAAGCCGGGGGCTTTGTTAAGGGGTAATCTACTGATAGCATTCCGAACTTCAGTCAAAGTAATATCGCACAATCCTTCTAAGTAAGGGTCATGCTATAAATCCAAAAAAGCTATATTGACACCCACCAATTCCTCCCCGGCATAGAGAGCCTCAAAATGCCTCTCCCAGGCTTCTGGAGGTATATTAGGTTCCCGGGCTGATTGTCCTTCCTTGTTTCCCACGCTTACTAGGACCCAGAATGCTTTCAAATCTCTATCCTTCAGGGCAATCCTAAGTGCCTCCCACTTCTCAGTTTCCCAATTTTTCTTTTCCCTTTTTAGGGTCCCTTTATATATTGCCCGAAGACCTTTAATTCGAATTTTGTCCTTAGCCTTGACTGCAGCTATTAGATCCTTCTTTGCTTTGCGGCAGGTGGCATTAAACCAGGAGTTGGTATCATATTTAGTTCCTGTGCGTGTTGCAGTTGGGTAGACTATCTCAATCAGTCTAGTAACTAACTGCTCATTGATCTCAGCTGCCCTCTTCTGAGTCCCATACCAGTCCTCCATCTGGCCTAGTTTCCCCATTTCCTCTATCAAAGGTATCGCCAACTCATATACTTTAGCCAACTTTTTTGGCGATTGTTGTATATGGCACCACCTGACCCTTCGTCTGTTGTTTGAAAGCAACAATTGGTTATCCCCCACGCTAGGGAAAGATAGAGGGATAGAAATGCCCATGCTCTCTGAGTTCAAGGATAGTACCAAAGCGTTGTGATCACTGTCCTGTCTCTCAAGTACCTGAAAGTCAAGAACCTTGTCCCAGGATTTAGTTTCCACTAAAATATAATCAATCAGGGATGATTGACCGTCCCTATTGAATGTATGCTGGGCCGGTTGGTCAGATTTTGTTCTCCCATTACAGACCCTGAGTGAGTGTGCCAGAGTCAATGAATGAAGTTGGATGGCCAGTGGTGTCCAGATTTTTATAGGAGTAATTTGAGGTTCAGGTATAGACCAGTAACAATCTTCTTCTGAGGGCTCGCCTATATTCAGATCAGTGAGTGACTCATACTGGCAATTGAAGTCGCTCCCTACAATCAACATCGTAACTGGGTATAAAGTTGGTAAAAAGCATCCCAGATTGTCCAAAACCACAGATTCCTGTCTATAGCTTACGGGTCTGGAGTATATATTAAAGAGAGCTAGTTTGAGCTTAGTAGGAAATGTCAACATAACACATAAAATATAATTCGTTGACAAAGTTATTAACTCAGCATTCGCCCCAATATGCGTGCCCAACCATATAATTAGGCCGCCCGACGGTCTACCCCTTCCACTGGAGGTGGCCAGAATGTTAAACAATGCAAATCCCATCCTATGATATTCCTCCGTGGCCCAAGTCTCCTGAAAGAAGCAGATATCGTGATTATCTATAAAGCCTCCCCAGTCTGAGCATGATAATTTATTTTTAACATCTGCTAGATTCCAAGATAAAATCTTCAGATGACCCCCTGCTTTGCTGGGCAGTTTCTGCACTGTAGTTATGGGGGAGCATAAAGCTCCAGAGGGATTATTACCCGTCTGGCTAATGTCCTGGATCTTTGTCCGGAGATCTGAAGATGGAACTATCAGATCAATTGCTTGCTGTGTCCCTAGGCATAACGGGTTGGCCTTTGATAGACCCTCCTTCCCCGAACCATATGCTCCAGTGTTCCTAATTGTGTTTTGGGTCCAGGCCCTGCAATCTTCCACTAAAATCTTGGCTGAATTATCTTTAGACAGGTCCTCCTGCCTTAGAGGTAGGATGGTATAGGCAGTCTCGTTGTTCCTCATAGCAGAGCCTATTTTAGATTTTGTGGTGGCTGAGTTATTATCTCTAGGTGAGTGGTGGTTTCTAAGCCTACAGCCACCTCCCCCATAAACTATTGCTTGTGAATCACCCGCACAATCCCCGTTACCGCTTGTGGGAGTTTGTCAATCTACCAGATCAAGGGGGCTGTATCTATTACTTACAGGGATATTGAAGCGTGGGGTAATAGTATCACTGTCCCCGCCGCCTTGCTGTGATTTCCCTGAGTGGGCCCTTAGTTCCCATTTCTTGTGTATCAGACTCATCCTTTCTTCGAAGGTGCCCTGTGGGTAGAAATAGCTAAGTGGTAATGACTGGATGTTTTTGCTTATCAACCCAGTAAACCATCCTAGGATGTGCTGGACTGTTCGTCTGTCCTTAAAGTTAATCAGGATGCAATCCCCCTGTATACCTTTCTGCCGCTGACCCACCCAGCTAACCCTACGCACGTGGATAATTTCACTGTGCACCCCGGGTGGAAGAGGTCTGTTGTTGTTTAACCAGTGTGATACTTTATTTCTTAATTCTGTGTATGTCTCCACCCGACTAATCTGTAGTCTAGGCACTCCAGCTAATACCACCACATACGAAGAGGAGGCTGGTGGTAGATCTATACACGGAAGACAAGATTCTGTTAAATGGAGCAAATCTCCACATCTTTTTTTGCCACCCTCATTTGGGGGCCTATAATCCTTATCCCAATTAGGTATACCCGCAGGACGTTTACCAGGGGCATTTTCTTTGTTCGTATTTTCACCATTTGGGGAGTCCCTGGCTCCCAATAGAGGAGTAGATGGTCCAGACCTGTCGGGAAGAGGATGGGGGATGATAGATGGATTGGCCGATGCAGTCATTGCTTTAGTAGGCTGCTCAGGTACTACCCTTGGGGCCATATCTTTAGCACACTGGACCCCTTGGAGACTAGAAGCTAGTTTAGTGCCCCAGGAATCTACTTGTGATGATAGTGAATTAATTTTACTCATCACTTTATCTAAACTAATTAGGATTGCTCGGTCTATATAAGCTTTGAGATCATTTACCATCTCTATAACCCAATCAGGGGAATTCCTTCCATCCTTATTGCTTAAATCAGATGTACAGTCATTGGTGGAGCTCCCAGATGATACAACCGAGATTCTACAGGAACATTTTTTGCCTGTGTCAGTTTTACTTTTCTTTTGGCTCTTTTTAATCTTAGGTGTATTTTTTTCAGTATCTCCACCCTGGTCTCCCCATTGCTTTGATGATATCGCTGTTTTACCCTGAGTTGCCGTTACATGGGAGTTGTATATATCATCTAGTTGTTGGATTTCCCTAGATGTACCTATTTCCGGGGCTACCGAAAGAGGGGGTAATGTTGGCGTTATCGATAAACGTCTCTCTGTTCGAGAGATTTCGTTGGTTACTGCACCAATGGCCTGCTGCAACATTTTATCTATGGCAGTGTGTTTTTCCATTGGGGTGCTGGGTTGCGTTTTCTGTCTAGTGGTAATTCTATGGGGTGGAGGAGTGTGTTTTCCCATGTCCTGATTTACAAGGGGAGCACCTGTTTTCTCCCACTGGGACGGGAATTGATGTACTAACTTGGCACAACTTAGCTCTATTGATGTCAAACCAATGGGGAAACCGGACAACCTCAAAGGTAGGGGCACCCCTGGGAAGCAATAGTCAATCGTTCACATTTCCAAGGACGTATTGATCCAGGACGCTCACCACAGTGCCTTACTTATGGAATCCAAGAGTGGGAAGTTAGAAGATTGGCCCAGCCCAGCCTCATCCAGCCTCTGACGGCCTAGGACGGTCCCACCCTTGTCCCGAGCTTGTCCCACGCGCGTCCCGCGGGACGAGGGACCAAGCAGAGCTTTATGTGCCTCCAGGCGCTGGCAGACGACGGGCGCGACAATCGGGGGTGATGGGTTTTGTAGTCCCGGTATGGCGGAGCCAAGCCCGGCCAATAGCAGCGGCGGAGCAAAGCCCGGCCCGGGGTTCTCTTGTAGGCTGTAAGTTCTGTTTACAGGCTGAAGGCAGAGGGGCTCAGCGGAGAAGGTCCCGGTCAAGCAGGGTGGCGGAGCAAAGCCCGGCCAGCAGTTCCGCCCCCCAGCAAGGTAGATGAATCACCTTCTAGGACTGGCGGTGACTAGGGAGATCCCTGATGTCCAAACTTGCCCCCAAGTGACTGCTTCCCAATTCAAAGGTAGCCCAGGGCTCTCAGAGTACTGCTAGCTATCGCCAGTAAGTTTGAAAAATTACAAGGGCCCTTTAAGGCGCCCCGTCACGCTTGCCTGAGTTGGCCAAGGCTCTGATGCTGCTCCGGCGCTCCCGGCTGGTGTCTCTGTGTGCCGCCCACCGTGCCGAACACCAAGCGGGAAGGCAGCTCGCGCCGAACTGGAGGCGTTGGGTGAACGACGGTCGCATCCTGTTCCCCGAACTCGAGACACTGAAAGGTTCCCGCCAAAAATTGTGGTTGCCATTTTTAAAGGGGCAGGCCGGATCACCCGCTACGTGGCCCGCTCCTCCGGATATACAGATGATTTGCCCCGGGCGGTTCCCTGCGGCAGCTTCGCCAGCGGTTAACCCGAGGTGTGCCGGCCGGGATACACAACGCCGCGGCCTGCTCACCATCGGCAAATTCAGGCAAACCTCAGTGGCTGCTTCTCCCTGCATGTAATTGGCGCCTCGCAGCCGCTGTACTGCTGCTCCGCTGCCACCGCTCCGTAGCGGCTCGCTCCTCGGCAGGCCCACCGGCTCAGGTTACGCCCACCGCTCGGGTCTCCCTCCCGCAGCAGATAAAATATATCAATTCTTGGCTTTGCGGTTTCAGAACATGGTTTCGGGTGTGTTAGTGCATCCGGGTTAGTAGATGCAAACCAAAAATACAACACCTAACATTGCAATTCGTTGTTAAAAAAAAAAAGAAAACACATGCCCGGGACTGGAAAATAGTGTCTCTCATGACACTGCGTTGTCTGGTAATCTTACCCAGAATATCAAATCTAGCCTGCAGATTTTTTACAGTCTCCTGGTATTCGTCCAGCTCATTATCTCCCTTCAAAACTACTTAAGGTAAATGTTTCAGTATAGCCCTGCCTTCAAAACCTAACAAATGAACAAGTAGATATTTCCTTCTCTTCAGCACGGAAACAAAGTGCTCCAATTGTCCCCAAACATTTCTCAAAGGCATCAAACCATTGTTTCCATCTTATAGAGGGGTTACCTGGTGATTCTAAGAAAGGCGACGGTGGAGTTACTTCCTGCATCATTCTGTAAAATGTACTACAAGGCTATGACTAAGAGATGACACATCCCCAGCATAAGACACTGTTCCCCAAACACTGGTATAAAGTGTACCCATCACAGTAACCAAATGTAGTTAGTAGACTTGCTTTTTGTAGGGAATAGAAAAACAGTGACCTTCACCCTAAAGTTACAGTGAGGAAAATGTTGACATATCTACACCTAATGTATATGATCCATATTCAACCATACTATGTAATTAATGATACACCAAGACAGTACCATGATATATCTGCCAACTGTGCAGATAAGCGCTGGGCCTTTAGTAACCAGCCATGCATTTTTCACCTAAATCAAGTCTAGTTAACAGTATAATTCAGACTAAACCTCCATTAGACAAAGCAGGGTTGAAATTATTTCTAGGCTTGTGTGAATTTTATTCACGGTTCATACAGAATTTTGCTACCAGATTGAGACCTTTGTCACAAATGCTAATGAAAGGAATCACATGTGATTGGAATGCTGAAAGTCTAGAGGTGTTTAAGTGGGTGAAAGAACAATTGGTATCTACAAAGAATTTGAAATATTTTGATCCGGAATTGCAAAGTATTTTAACTGCTGATACCAGCAATGTGGGGTTTGGTGCAGTTCTTAGCCAACAAGAAAGTGGAAATGTTAAAACAATTGATTATGCTTCATGAGTTATAATAGGTGAAGAAAGACAGTACTCCATTATTGAGAAGGAACTTCCAGCCTGCTGGGGGGGCAGTTATGAAGTTTAGTAATTATGTCTGGGAAAAGAAGTTCATAATTCAGACTTGCTACCAGCCTTTAATTATTATTTGGAGTGGAAGAAATGTTAGAGGTTTACGCCACGCATTGCTCGACTGTCATTGAATCTTTTAAAATTTGATTTTGTTCCAGAATACATTCCTGGTATTAAGAATGGTTGTGCAGACTTGTTGCGTTCTTCTGAGTGTGTTGAGATCAACAGTGTATATGTGGGTGACAAAGATAAAGTGGATTGTGTAATGGCAGCTGTAGATTTACCACAAATGTGTGCTTTTTGCAGTGGCGGCCAGCTCAGGTAAGCACGGTTAGTGGGGCAGGGCAAGGCAAGAGTGGAAGCCGACGGACGATAGAATATGTATTCTTTATTTATTGGCTGGCTTTTTCAGACAAGAATGGCACCAGGCTGTCAAGAATGATTCTTCCATGGTTTTGGTCATGAAGTATGTGGAGTTGGTTTGGCCGTGAGAGCGAAATCTTGGCTTTGACTTGAAGACTTATGTAAAGGTTAAGGAGGACCTGTCAGTAGAAGGTGGATTGTTAGTAAGAGCAGACAAGTTAGTGCCACTTGTTTCTTTGAGGAATGCCATTATAATCTGAGCTCATGATGGTCCTTTAAAAGCTGCAATAACAAAAGGCATGTAATGTCTTTTTAGTGGCCTTCTATGGACAGAGAGATTGACCAAGTAGAGAAGGAATGTATCATATGTACTATCTGTGACAAAACTGTGAAGTTGCATACAGCTCCATTGTGTCCCATAGATATATCTTCTGTGCAATGGGAAAAGGTGGGGATTGATATTGTGGGAGGATTTAATTCATTGGCTAGTTCATCTAGTTTTGCATTAGTCATGATGCATTATTACACCACGTGGCCAGAAGTCAAATTTGTAAATGAGGCTACGTCAAGAGTGGTGGTGGAATTTCTTAAGGCTGTGTTCCTGAAGTAAGGATTCCCTGCCAGATTGGAATCTGGCAATGGATTTTTTTTTAATCTCTGGTGAGGTGGAGTGTTGCTTCAAACTAGTGATGTCAAGCATCTCAAGAGCTTACTGTATCACCCTCATACCAATAGACTGTTGGCGAGGATGAAGAGAGTGTTGGGTGAATGTATTCAGTGGGCTGTAGCCAACAAGTGTGTGGTGGTGAATGCTGTTAATACCATGTTGTGGTTTTATCATATGACTCCACATGTATCTACTGATGTTTCACTATCTGAATTGTTACGTGGACGAAGGGCTACTACGTTTTTCTGTCCAGCTTGGGTGAACAAATGGGTTAAGCATGGCAAGTAGACAGATGAGAGTGTAAGAAAAGCAGTAGAAGTGGTCTAAGATAAAGAAATATTTTGATGAGAAAAATAAACGTAAGATTCTCAAAATTAAGATCAGTGATACAGTATGTGTAAAAAAAAATGTGCATGTAAGGGAAGGTGGGTCCAAGTTTGGTCCACCTGTCAGCGTCTTAGAAGTAACAGGCAACAGTGTATGGGTTGAAGGTAGTCAATAGGGGAATTTCTGTTGTGTGGTTGAAGTATAGCATGTGGAATTAAATAGTGGCAGGGATGAAGAGTGTGAGGAATATATTGAGGAAGGTATGGAAGCAATACGTGTAAGTGGAGATTTAAGATGAAGTGGTAGAGTAGAAAATGCACCTTTGTGCTGTAGAGTGAGACATAGGTTGTTCTCAAGGTGTGTCTGATTTTGCAATAGTATGTCTAATGCTTTTGCAATAGTATGTCTAACGCTGTACTTTCCCTATTCTGGCATTTGTACATCCTATAGGGGGTCTTTGTGAAAAGTATGAGGGACCGATTCACAGAACAAACTTAAGACAAAATCCTAAACTTAGTACCATTTTGGTATTCACAGAATGCATTTACTACTTCTGGTATTCACAGAATGAACTTACTACTTTTGCGATTCACAGAATAAACTTACTACTTTTGCTATTCACAGAATGGATTTACGACTACTAACTTTACGTCCGCACTCGGGCCGGAAATTCCGGGCCGGAGGCGGAGCTTCCGGCCCGGAGGTGGGGATTCCGGCCAGTGGCGGAGATTTAGCCATGGCCAAAATCTCCACCTCCGGGCCGGAAGCTCCGCCTCCGGCCCGGAAGCCCAGCCTCCGGGCCGGAAGCTCCGCCTCCGGGCCGGAATTACAATGTTACAAATACTTGCAGGTTAGGCATGCTCTTGATCCATACAAAGAAGACTTACAAGCATTGCTAGATTATAACCCCTTAGAGGTCAAGGTCCTACATCAAAACATTCGAAGGGGAGGCATTTCCAGACTATATAGATTGTTCCTGCTTAACAGGCTGGACCTGTTGTGCACACTCCATGAATGACGGGAGGAGGACATAGGCCAATTTGCTGATGATGAATCAGTAGATGCCAAAATGGCCCTAGAATTTCTAGTTATCTCCTAAAAATTACGTCTTATTCAATTCAAGTACCTACATCGCGTACGCTACTTTTCTATAAGTCTCTGGCGAATGGGGAAAGCAATATCCCCTAATTGTCTGGTTATGCTGACTCAGAATGGAAAATTCCTCCATATGATATGGATCTGTTCAATAACACAGGCTTACTGACAGAATAAATCACAAAGAATGTGTAGCAATTGTACAACAAAATGTTATTGCAGACCCAAAAGGGGTGCTTCTGGGGACAATGGATCAATGGGATTAAACTAACAGCACAAAGTTATTATTGGGAATAGGCCTCATGTTGGCTAAACATGACATAACCAAGTGCTGGAGATGTGTGGCTGCCCCTGTGGTGGCAGAGTGGAGAATGGGTATGTCTGTATGTGCTGCAGCTGAGAAATCTGTGTATAAGGCATGTGGATACCTGAAGAAATACCATAGAATTTGGCACTTGTGGCTCAGATATGATGACCTTCTTGTGCTATGATCCATCTCATGACTCAGAGCTTCATCTGGGGACAGGTATATTGGAATGTACCTGTGGTAGGTGGGTGGTGGTGCAAACTCAAAACTGGATTGATATATCCTTATGTAACCTGATATTAACAATACTCACCTGTGACTGTGTGAACTGTGATGAAAAGTACAATAAAAAGTATGTTATAAAAAAATAATTTGTGGAGATGTTTATCTCACCTTAGAAGTGGGACCAATTACAATCTTTCAAATAAATCACTTTTTTTTGCAGTTTTATATAGCGGGAACTTGACCCGAAGGTATCAGAGCACTTTACATGAGCACCAGTTGCATTGCAGACGGATACATTAATTTTTTCGGCACTGGGTAATTAAGTGATTTGCCCAGAATCATAGAATGTTTGAGCCTCCCGCCAGACTCGAACCTGGTTCCCCAGCTTCGAGGTCAGCGACTCTAGCCATTAAGCCTCATCATCTACTTACTACAGGATTCATAAACGTGGACTCAAGAACACACAAAATAAGTTCATTTCCACTTTGTCTGTAGATTCATCATCTCCCTACTCCCATAATTCCTATTTTTGACATGAGAAGATTTTTGTTAACATACCTTCTACTGAGGCTGAAAAAGAGGGGGTGTTATTAACGCAGGTATCTGCAATGGCGCTACACCAAATATTGTGAAGAGTGCTTGTCAGGTAAAGGATAAATGAGGTGCCACAGGTGGGGGAAAACAGACCCCTAAAACCCCCAGGAAACGGACCAGCAGGTCCGAAACAACAAATTACAACAGGTCCTAGGCACACGCAGTACAGTATATCACAAGTAGTCAAACACTCTTCTTGAGAATCAACAAATGAAGAAGACGCGGTTCTCAGCCTCTCTTGTTCGTTTTTAATGCAGTGTTCCTGCGCACAAGCACATAGGGGATGCTTTTAAAGCAGAATTTAGTACTCATGTAATTACCATTACTGCCCATGAAATCCAATAATCCAAGTAAAGAGCTGGGAGAACAAAGGGCAATATTCCCAGGTGCTTGTAGCCTAATCACAGGCCAACATTTGGACCTTTATAGTGTTAATAAATGGAATAGATGGAATAGTAGTTAATCTAGATGGAGAAATTGAATAGTAGTTAAGGATTAATATTTAATTCAAAGGTTTTATAACTTTTTAGCCAACACTTGTTTGCAACTGTGTCACTTCGTCAGTGTTACTTAGTGGTGATCTTAATTCAACCAGATGCAAGCTGTAACAATTCATGATAAAACACATTATCATTCCATCTGTGTCTAAGTAGAATTATACCTGTAGCTCACCTAGTAGGTAGCTTCAGTAAACCATGCCTGCCAAAACCCATCTGACAACTTTGCTGCTTATGATGGACATTTTCTTCTTGTTCAAAAGTTATGACTGCCTTCAATGGACTCCTTAAAGCAGAACCAGAGACTTGAGAGGTGGCTTTATCTGAGTATGTTCTACTGTAGTAGCCAATAGGAACTCTAAAGTCAGGCAATCCTCTTTAGCTCTCTGTCAGATAAGGTGATTCATATACTTAATAGACTTCTCCAGAAGAGATATTGGCCTTTAAAAAGCAATCAGAAGAAACCACAGAAATATAACTCCCCCCAATGCTCCTTGCTTCACTCACGTCCCAAAATTACATTCCACTACACTACTGCAAGTTGGCAAATGCACTATATATACCATGCAGCCATATCAATACTTTCCTAAACTATTATCTGAATCTACTTTGCCTAACCGAATCATGAAGGAATGAGACCATCCAGTGAAACATTTTTAACCAAAGGATCATCCATCACACAGGACAGAGAAGTAAAACAAGTATGACGGAGAAGTTGTGATACCGAACAAGGAAAACTCCATCTACAAAAAATGATCACCTCCTCTATCTCTACATTTGAACAATTTCAAATCTTAATATTATCATTAAGGTCTACATACGTGCATATTATCTATGACCATCTCAGCTCAAAGATGAACGCCTTCATCAAATAGCTGGGTTAATAATTCACAGTAACATGCAGGTTTTTTTCTAAAAAGTAATCTATATATTGTCATTAACTAGGGAATTCAAAGGAACATTAAACTAGATGTCTACAGCTGGTGTATTCAATGTTTCATCTCATATTATTTGTAGATACATGTGAAACACACTTGAAAGACAGTCAAACACCTAGAAAGTTTTGAAATTGTCTCTGATAATTGACCCCATATACACTAACTGGCTTTACTTGCACAACACTCCGTTAACTAAACAAGCTACCAAATGTTAATTGTGTGCATAGTTTACCCACTGACTTTACTTACCATTAAACAACAATCCACCTGATGATGAACACCCTCAAATTAAAAAAGAAGAAAGGTTTGAAGAATAGAAAAACTATGTTAAGCAAAACATTTGGATTGCTAATTCAACCAAATATTTTAAAAAATACCAGGCCAAATCATCGGTAATCCTGCTACAAAGTAAAAATGCCCCAAAGCATCCCAAAACACTCTGATGTCAGTGACAGAACCCCTAAGTCCAAAGACAATAATTTCCTGCAATCTTCCAAAGAAAATGTATAGATCTCATATGCTTCTCACTACAGACATTATGAATAGCAATTTGTGTCACCTTTCACTCATCCAGCCTAAGATAAATAATAGAAATATTCAACATACTTTGATCACCCAACTACTTCAAAAATAAGTTTCCAACCACAGCCCTAAAATTTTAATTGCCTTTCCTGGGATCCCAACTAATGCTCCAAGCATCTTCCAATAATGGGATTTTTGTAAAATCCGCTGATGTATATTGCCATCCTAGTCAACTATCAATGAGTTGCCAAACATTTCAGGCAGAGCAAAATAATTGAAATTGTGCCTACATCCAAGTGGAAAAGTCTGCAGCATTCAAAAGGTTAGGTTCAAGATACTAAATTATGAATCATATTTTGGACAAAGGTGACACATGTCTTCTCAACCTCCTACTGGTCTGGATCTTAGAATCAAGCCCTTTATTTAGTGGAAAGGCCCTAACAGGTTTGCATTCTTACTGAGGAAGGCACATCAGTTAGTTAAGTTTGGGAATGCCTGTACTGACCTATATAAGCCATCAATCTATATTACTCCTGTAATCTTCAAGTCTATGTGGAGCCAATCTGAACCATGATGTAGGGATCAGCTGCCTGAATTCTCGATTGTGCAGATGATGCTGTGCTGTATCTTCAAACTTCGACTGGCAATGTCATCTACCTCTTCTGCTCTTACCTTAAGAATCTAAAGTCCTGGATGTTCCCTAGCTTTCTTATGCATATAAAGCTCATTTTCTGCTTTGGGCTCTTAACCAGTAAGGTCAGTGAAATATACCTCACATGTTTTACCCATCACAGTGGTATGAGAGCTAGTCATTTCCTTGAGTTATCTTCCAATACCATCTTCATTGGCCTGGAAAAATCTTAATTGACCACTTTAAAATCCATTATATACAGCTTTTCCACACTCACATGTGTAACAGAAAGGTTTGACCAGATAAACACAGTCCAAAAACGTATTCACCTTTAACTCTTGACATCCTCCACTATACTATTTACTTATAAGAAATAATAAACCTTTCCAGCCACTGACCAGATTGGAGGCTCAAGAGGTTTCAGCAGTAGAAAGCAATGTGACTGACCCTCAGTGGGTAGCAGTCTACAACTTCATTCAACCTAAGCTCTGGATGCAGCAATATCTTTTGTCTTGCAAGAGGAATTAATAAGCCTTCTATTTCTGTTCACAGGTTCCTAATCTGACATGATATGACTTGCCTCTTGCAAGAAATCTTAAGGATATAGTTTACTTACTTATACAATCCCGTGTTTTATGATCCCTTTGACATCTATGTTTTCCTTCTCTCTCCCCCACTCTGGTCTTCCTCCCAATCCCCCTTCATACTCCAAGAGTAGGGCGTGGTACAGCAAATGAATAAGTAAAGTAATACAGTTGTCAAACAGGTTCCATTGGTAGTTTGTCAATTTATATATAAACAAAGATTTACCCTGAGTGAATTGTCAACTTGTGTTGCTGGTATCAGTCTGCTAGTATGAACCAAAAACAAAGCATTAAAAAAATATGAATCTGCCACTGTGAAGGGTAATTTACTATAAGGGTGTGTACTGCAGTACAGGGTTGATTAGGCATGATCTGCTGGGTATTTCTCCTTCTTCCTATATAAATACTTCTACTTCGCTCAGGAGTGCAAGTCATACTATGTTTCTTTATTTTATCACTGGCACAATGCGTAACTCCTGTTGCTGTTAGTAGGGCCCTACTGGGAAACCAAAGCATCCATGGCAATGTTTGGAACTAGGTCCAGGGGAAAAACCAGCCACCTCCCTTCTAGCCTACCAGGGAAACACCTGATGCCCAGTACGGCCAGTCCAGCCTTGGCACTTATTTGCTCTTGAATGCTGAGCCATATTTTCTTTTTTTTGAGCTTCTGTGTCTGTGAATGAAAACTTTGCAAATAATACATGATTCTATTAGGACCTCCAACTCTTTTTTCTGAATTTATGCTTCCTTTTTCCTCCTTTCGCCTCCCTTTTTAGGTCTCGCCTAGGCAGTGCATGCGCTGTCTCGTTGAGACATGCAGTATACAGTATAGCGTGGAAGCCTTGTTTAAGCTCCGCCCACTCTCCTCCCATTTTTTGGATTGGCATAGATCCTAAATGCTGCCTTCTGATTGGTTTTTGGCTTGTTAGTCCCTCCTCATGATGGCCATGTTGTCATTTGTATCCTTCCCTGGCTATTGGCCCCTTTACTACAAGACTATTTTCTGCCCTGTGTTCCCCCGCCCCCTCCTGCAGTCCGTGACTTCTTGCCCCCCACCCCTCAACCCCCCCACTCCCGTTCGTGCCTTCTTGGATGCCTGCCCTCCCGTTTCCAATGCAATAGGTCTTGCATAAATACGAGTCCTATTGCATTACAAATGCTTTTTTTTTCGTGGGATTGGCTTAGGGAATTCGCACTCTTTTATCTTACGCATGTGCAGTGGACGCCTCTCCTCCCACAGCCAGCCCGGCCCCCTTTATATTATATTTTTTCACGAGCCTCCTCCTATATATCTGACTCTGTACAGATTTTATTTGAAAAAATGCATCACGTACGTGTGAAACATACAGTTAAGTTTTCTGCTCGCGGGTCCTTTGTTTGAAAGGAAAGGGTTCCCTCTGTAAGATGGCATCCATGGCAATGCATTCCGTTGACACTTAGCTGACCGCAGCATGTTCTCCTTCTCTTTCCATAAGGGGGCAGTTCTGCCAGCAGCGTGCTACTGTTTGTTGTGTAAGGGGCCTGCTTTCACGTCTGTAAGAGAAGAGCGCAGTGCAGAGGCTGCCGTTAGACCGCACAAATTGCTCCTTAATACCGCATACCGACAGCCTTCACCGCTGGAGCCCACTGCCAATCTCCCACCTAAGCTGCCCTCTGCCATATCTGTGCAGGTAGCTGCCCCTGGTGCCCCACTGCCACCGGTACCGGTGTCCTGAGCCTCTCCCGCCACCAAGCCACTGCTCAAGCCCATCCTGGCTGTGACCCCCGCACTATCTAAGCCACCCCCGCGGACCAGCCCTGCACCCCTAATCTTCCCCGCCAAGCCATCGCCCGCTATGCTGCTGCTGCCCCCGGGGAGCAAGGGTGCCCAGCCCCGGCCCTAAAATGCTTGTATTACTTTCCAGATGGTGCTATTAACATCTGCCCTCGGGCACGTACCCCTGCGGCTCCGACCACACTCCCAGCCCAATGGCCCGGCGAATCACTCTGGGGGCGCCTGCCATTTTACAACACCCAAACACCCACCTCACTGCTGTAGCAGTGCACGTAGAGCACAAACACACAATAGCCTTTTCTAGGGGACACCTGTGGCCGTCTGCTTAAGGGATGTGGGCTGTCCTTTACCATGGCTAAACCCATGTGTTCTTCTCAGAGCTGAGGGATAATTGTGCAAACATATGTATAAATGCATTGTAGGTTAAACGCACAGCACTCATGTCTCCAAATGCAGCTTCAGAGCGCTTGGTCTGTTTTGATGCCCTGTCTCCGTGCATAACTATAGACAATAAACGTTTAATTCCTGCAGTGTCGTGCCCATCTCGGTAGCTGTCCAGGCTAGCTCTGAGATGGTTCTGTCTTCCATTTGCAGTTAGGTGTGAGGTGGCTACTGCAGTGGCAGAAGGGTTTGTG
Organism: Triturus cristatus; assembly: GCF_964204655.1. Taxonomy (NCBI): domain Eukaryota; kingdom Metazoa; phylum Chordata; class Amphibia; order Caudata; family Salamandridae; genus Triturus; species Triturus cristatus. The sequence continues at coordinate 393,933,659 of NC_140582.1, read as the reverse complement.
ATGTGGGTGGCCCCATCATCAGTTTTGGAGATATCTGTAAGGCAGAGAAGGTTTGTCTTTGGCAAGGTCTCTAAATTTGCATCACAAGCACACCTAAGAAGCCTTGCCTTGGAGTCAACAGGCCCCTTTACTCAACCGTTTGTTATGTCGAGCCTAGAGGCTATGCCAGGGCCACAGGAATTATGCGATTGTACAGCGACAGCGATTTTTACATAATAAAAGATTTGCCGTATTTGCCACATAGTCCATCATTTGCCACATAATATGCTCAAATTGAAAAATTAAGTAATACTTAAAAAAAATATGCTGCATTCCATGGCATAAATTGTTTTTTCTTGTCGCATAATTCACTCAACCCTTACGCAGATTTTGTCCCTCTCATGCCGCATAATTCCAGCTGCCCAGGCTATGTCCTACCACTTGTATAGTGTCTTTATCAAGAGTCCATTCCTGGAGGTAGAAAGCATTGTACACTTGTGCGGCAGGAAACATGCTGCGTTTGTGCTTGGAAATGAGATGTGAATGAGAGACTGAGTGAAGATCTTTACAACTGTGTCAAAGTTTGTATGGTTAAGTAGCTGCAGTGACCCCTAAAGAAATGAGATTTGCAAAATGCTGTTTTCTTGGGCGGGATGTATTTCGAAATTTTGTTCAAGCATCTAACATTTAGGAAATTATCGGACATTGTGTTATTATGCTAACAAAGTGTTTTCGTCAGTTACAACATACTCCATATATGACATTGTATCAGACCTGCCACCTTAAAAAAAAAGCATTTGCAGTGCAATAGGTCTCGCATTTTCAAAACTTTAACCTATTGGTATTGTAAATGGCAATGCCTTTTATTATTGCATTTTTTTTAAATGCATTAATAAAAGGCAATGTCATTTACAATGCCAATAGCTTCAAATCTCGCAAATGCCACAACTATTGCATTGCAATCAGCATTATTTCACTCAGCGCCACACACTTCCATACCACACAATTCAATTCTACACATTTCCATTCCACACCACGCTTTTCAAATTAGCAACACAATTGCACAACACACCACATACATTCAATCCACATTACAGTATTCCACATCATTCCAAATAATTCAACAGCACACCGCATAAAGTCCACAAAATAACACTCCACCACACAAAATAACATTCCACAAAATTACACCCTGATACACAATCCCAATCTACATAATTACAGTACACTCAAAACCACATAATTACTATCCACATATTTCCATTACACACCATGCCACAAATTTCCACTACACAAATCCACCCCACAATATTCCATTACACACCATTCCACAGCTAACAAATAAATTCACTCCACACCACATAGATACGCCCAATCCAAAACATATGAGTAAAATACATTCTCATTTACAACGCCAAAACCTCTAACTCTCCCAAATATGAGACCAATTTGCATTGCAAATGCTTATTGCATACTGGCTTGCCTTTAGGCCTGAGGGAAATTTTAATTAATTTCCGTAAATTTGTGTTACACTTGTTATGCAAAATTCCCCAAATTACACCATTATGTCACTTTGTGTACTTAAGCTCCATTTGTGGTACAAACTTACAGCGAATGCGCCATTTGCAATTAAAATGTATCACAAATGTACAGGAACAACAGAATGCAGGTGGCTGTTGTTTTCAAGGCTTTTTTGCACTTTTTGGGACTAAATGGCCCTTGACATAAAAAACGTATACAAAGTTGCATTTTGTGCAGCAATATGTGCAGCATGCAACATGATACCCCACTCCACACTCCTGGCACGTCTCCAGGCTTTCGCGATTAGGGGGCAGGCATGGGTAGGGCTGGCTTCTTTCCTGGAAGGAAGAGATCAAGATGTTTCTTGTCCACCTTTTGTGCAAGAGTCTTGTGACCTACAGGTGGGAGTTCCCTGAGCCCCACATTTTCAACATATACCACATCCCTTTGGCGTTCTTGGCAGAGACTCTGGGTGCACAAATAATTTCAAATGCGGAAGACACCCAGTTACTTTTTTACGGGTGTACGGAGACAGCCTTCCCTGGAGAAAAAATCTGAACTTGTTTTTTAGAAGTTTTTCAGTTGCTATTTTACCACCAGCTTAAATGTAATATGGGCAAAATAGAGCTACTTTTGATTTTGTACAAGATCAGACAAGCCATGGAAGTCCTTTTGGCTGGAGGATGCGCCCCCTTCATTAACCCACACTAGCTGTGTTAAAATTAAAAATCAATGTATTAAGTTCAATGGGAGGGCTCTCCTGTTTGTCTTAGTTAAATGCAGTCATGGGGACTTCTTTTGGTTTGCGGTGAGTGCTCAGGAAGGGGCATATTATCAAGCACAGCGTTAAAATTATCGCTGCTTTAGCGGCAGAAAACTGCAGATAAAGCGGCGATAATGGGCTTGATAATTTGCCGCAGAGAATTCCCATAGAAGCCCATGTTGCCACCGGAACATGGGCTTCTATGGGAATTCTCAAGGGCATATTATCAGGCCCATTATTGCAGCTTTAGCGGCTGTTTTCTGCCGCTAAAGCGGCGATAATTTTAACGCCGTTTCTTGATAATATGCCCGAAGTTCCTACATTTTCTGCCTCTCTCTGTGAGGAAACTGGTAGTACGAGCTCGGATAACATCTAGATTGACTATGGCAAGCACTGTATTTGAGCCGATCTGATTGCCTGATCAGTAAGCTGCAGATGGTTCAAAACGCAACAGTGTGAATGGTTCTCGGTTTACCTCTGAGAACTCAGGTATGCACCCTCCTTGGAGTACTGCATTGGCTTCCTAATAGGAAGAGGATTCTTTTCAAGACCTTGCTATTGGTCCACAGAGCCTTTTATCAGTCTGGCGCAGGGTACCTGGGAGCAAGAATTAACTTTTATTTTCCCTCCAGGTGTCTGCTCTCAGCCAATCTCTTTCTGGCCAAAATTCCCAAAATTTTGTTAAACCCTTCTCCTACAATTGTTTGGGATTTTTGGGGGATTATGTGATGTCGCTCTGCTTCTATCCTATTTTCTCTCCTGGCCTGTAGTGATCGTGTATGGGTCTACTTTCCAGGTGTGATGGGATTAGTTGCTGCCAGAGTGACTCAGTAATTTTGAAAGCAAATCTTCTATTTTGCTATTTGCTTATGACCTACATTATTACATAGGAAAAGGTGAGTCAGTAGTTTTTCTAATTCCGAATTGCAAAATTATGGCTTTGCAAAAAAAGAGCCCTTACTACCTGCTCTTATCTAGTCTCTTCACTCCATCCCTGCCTTATCGAGATGTATCTCAATGGTTTGATGGTTCATTGTAAAGTGTGCAATACACCTTTAGTCGAATGCGCCACGTACGTAAAGTGTGCAATACACCTTTAGTCGAATGCTCCACGTACGTAAAGTGTGCAATACTCCTTTAGTCGAATGCTCCACGTACGTAAAGTGTGCAATACACCTTTAGTCGAATGCGCCACGTACAAATGCTCAAACAAGTCCTTAAAGTCTGGCAAGACCAAAAAGCAGCCAGAGCAGGAAGTTCTGCCAAATATAAAGTTCACACTTGGAAATGGAGTTTACCTTTGCAAATTCTTATATTTACGTTTAAAAATCACTTTGCTATGAGCTGTACGTAAATAGAAAACAACAACTGAACATGACTAACAAACTGTCCGCTGACCTTTCATTCGCAACATCCAATATCTCAATGAGATGCTTATCACACCATAAGTCTCCCTTCACATTTGTCATATCTAAGTACCACTTACTGTTCCATTGTGAAATGGGAACAATCTGATGAAGTCTAAAAAATGCATATTGACGTTTTGAAAATAACATTTGAATTCATTGTTATAAAGTCTGTCATGTTTATTGTCACTGGCAATGTCATGGGTAGGAAACATTTGAAAAGTAGAATGCGACATAAACATTGCGAGACCCTTCTGAGAATAAGGGGATTAAATAATTTATCAAATCCATTGTCACTTGGCGTTAATTAAACAAACATTCCTTTCAATTGCTGTCCTCTCAGTCACTGCTCATATATTATTCACAGCCATAGTCTACTATTATTTATATCATCAATACTTGGACATCTGAACTCACAAATACATTTGCTCAAATGCAAAAAATATAGCAAATCATTCATTTATTTCCTTGGTTCCTCAATTCATACAAAAAATGCAAAATAAAAAAATATTACACTATAAAGCTGTACAGTATTACACAGACATTGCTATTGATCCATTCATTTTTTAGCAATCCACATCATTTATCTGGGTAATAATTGCTAAATTGTGTCATTGTAGCACAGAGAGAAACAACAATTATCAATTGCTTAAAATTCCTTTCAGATTAATTATTCAACATTTCAGAAAAGGTAGCCACCTTAAAGATGTTGACATGTTTCCGCAAGTAAGTGTACACTCAGTTATTATAGGGTCAGGAAAATGGGTCCAGCCGACTTATATACATCATGTACATATTGCATACATTGCTAGACATGTCACATCTGAAACTGTTCAAAGTCAATTCTATGCCATCATTAGTTACATTCACCGCGTCACTAAGGGGAAGCAACCCATTTGGCCTGAAAAAGGAGATCGCAAGAAGTACAAGTGCAATCCATGTAACTTATTGAAATGTGTTGAGTCACAGTAAATCAGTAACTGTTAGTGCATGTAAAACCATTTTTAACATTACTATACCTGTCTGTATTGAACTTGTGTACAATATGTGTCTATTAGCTCCCAATAAAAATATTTTAGATATCATAAATACAAAGCATAATATATAAACTAGGGGGAATATTTATGAGGCCTTTGCATCATGCTTGCACCATGCAATGTGGTGCATGCATGACGCAAACATCTCAGTCACATTTATGAAGCCACGCAAATCCACATTGCGTGGCTTTGAATGGCTTCACAAATATGTTGTAATGCAATGCAGGGGAAATCGCTGAGTTGCCTTACTCTGCGCAAGGAAGTCGTTCGATGGGCACTGCAGTGGGTATTCCCACTCAACTCCCATGGTTTTTGACGCCCAAATTTACAAGCGTTACAACAAACAAATGATGGACGGAATGCTGACAATGCAGACATTCTCCCCCAGTCAAGAGATCTGGGTTAAATCCATCGTTCTTTTGCCCACTACACCACCCCAGGTTAGACATGGCCATATGCAAATCAGTCTTGACCCTGTGCCTCATGGGAACAGTCCAGCCAGAACTGCCAAGCCATGTCTTCCCTGGACCGGAATCAAGCATCCTAGGACCGGTTTCTGGCTATCAGCCGTCATCAGCCAGGATAGCTTGACTCCAGTGGCGTAGTGAGCACGGGTCCCACGTCTGGGAATACCCATCCCACTTAGGGCGAAAAGCGTTACAACAACCAAATGATGGACGGAATGCTGACAATGCAGACATTCTCCCCCAGTCAAGAGATCTGGGTTAAATCCATCGTTCTTTTGCCCACTACACCACCCCAGGTTAGACATGGCCATATGCAAATCAGTCTTGACCCTGTGCCTCATGGGAACAGTCCAGCCCGAACTGCCAAGCCATGTCTTCCCTGGACCGGAATCAAGCATCCTAGGACCGGTTTCTGGCTATCAGCCGTCATCAGCCAGGATAGCTTGACTCCAGTGGCGTAGTGAGCACGGGTCCCACGTCTGGGAATACCCATCCCACTTAGGGCGAAAAGCGTTACAACAACCAAATGATGGACGGAATGCTGACAATGCAGACATTCTCCCCCAGTCAAGAGATCTGGGTTAAATCCATCGTTCTTTTGCCCACTACACCACCCCAGGTTAGACATGGCCATATGCAAATCAGTCTTGACCCTGTGCCTCATGGGAACAGTCCAGCCCGAACTGCCAAGCCATGTCTTCCCTGGACCAGAATCAAGCATCCTAGGACCGGTTTCTGGCTATCAGCCGTCATCAGCCAGGATAGCTTGACTCCAGTGGCGTAGTGAGCACGGGTCCCACGTCTGGGAATACCCATCCCACTTAGGGCGAAAAGCGTTACAACAACCAAACAAACAAATTTACAAGGACTTGCCGTCCTGAGAATGTGTCAAAATCTTACGCCTCCCCAATGTGGTGTAATGAGGAGGAATATTTTTATTTCTCCTCATTTTTCTTCTTTCTATGTGTGCTGCATTTTGCAGCACACAAAGAAAGAGAAAAAGCGCCTCTATGGATCGTTTTTGTGCAGGAAGATGCTCCTTCCTGTACAGACAAATCCTGCCTGTATCACAGGCACCTATGCACCATGGTACAAGGGTGTCTGTATCTGCGCTAGACTTATGAAACAGCGCCAGTCCAGGGGAAAAGGACAGAAATGCACTATATTGGATAAATACAGTGCATCCCTTCCCTTTCCCTATGGCTCAGGGAAGTGCAGCAAGGTAACTTGCTGCACTGCCCTGCACCACCATTCCCGTAAATATGCCCCCAGATGTGTGCAAACAATTTACTTCCCTCACACACAATTAAGTCCTTCATGGATAGTATTTGATTTGATGAAGAATCAACAGCAACTCGGTGGATATGATCTATATCATTCTTTGCCCTTCCCCTCCTTCGCCCGCCTCACCGCCCCGCAACACTCCCACTATGAGCCGCTACTGCTGTCTTCTCAACCAGGACTTTTACACTTCACAAAGGGGAAGCAATCTAAACGGGACCTTTCCTTTGCAAATGAGTTACCACGCCAACTTGGAAGTCGGCCATTGATAATTCTGATACTAATTCGGTAGTTGGATGGAATGGCCACAATATGCCCTTACAATTACCAAATCGGTATCCAGTCAAAAACCTATTTTAGGCGGTGGTAAAACTTTATTGACTCCTACAATGGATTTAGTACTTATTGCGTAACTTTTCAGCTTTTTAAAACAGACATATGGAGTGAATTACAGGGGTTGTGACTGCTAAAATGTATAGTACATCTTACCTTGATTCCTTCTTAGTTTACCGAGTCTTGTGGTGCAAACAGAATACTGAAAGGAATGTGTGGTTGTTTTCTGGGTACAACTAAATGAAACATTTTATGAAAAATAAAAGATCAATCAAAATACAGGTGGGCACGGTGCTCAGAAAAGTTGAGTTTTTGGATGTTGAAGTTCTTTGTCTGACATTTTCCTTGAGAGTAAACTACCATCAATTGAAGGCGTGTGTGTTGCAGTGATGAGAAACAGGATCTGCTGCATTATAGGGGATAATGCTTTACTTCCTTGCACAGTATTTTGAATCTTTCAGTAGTTTTTATTTGCTGGGGAGGTCAAGGGAAGTCAAGTCCTGCCATGTACTGACACATAACCTAGGAAGTGTTATCAAGTCATGGGAACGTAACCTCTGTGATGTTTTCCATTTATCAGGCGACCTCTGCTTTTTTGGACTATATAGTCATAAAACATTTGGTCATTTTGAGTATTGTTTTCTAGTTACATTTGTTATAGGGCATCATATAACATCCCAAGACTGATGTTCGTTAACATCTCCTTGCTTTTTCTCTGACAAACTGCCACAGCAACAGATGAACAATAGTCAGTGAGATAGTCACCATGCAGTTGGGAATTTCATAATATGAGCGCGGTTCTCTATCAGGAAAGCTGAGGCAAGGGCATCTGCTGATCTGGCATGCTGGCGTTCCACCAGCCAGGGTCAGAAAAACCTCTAAATAGTTACTTACGAACTATTTAAGCACACACATTAGTACCTCTTCACAGACTTTATAGAACGCCACTTTACAGGCTTTGCCAGTGAAGCGTTACTTTTGTTTTTTCGTTATTCTTTGAACAACATTTATTTCCCTGAGTGGAGAAGTGCACCATTCCTGGAAGTACTTCAATACCAGGTTAATTCATAGAATGCAAAACGTTTAATGTGATCCATGTCAGCTGTTTTCCGGCTCTTTGTGCAGGGATGTGGGCTTTTTAAACCATACTGCTTATGTTTTGTGCGATATTGCATCGCTAAATACTTATTAGGTCCCAAAGGCGAGACCGGTTGTATTGTAAATGCTTGTTTTTAATAGGTTGCTGGTATGTGGTGGGGTGAGGTGGAGTGTAAAGATTGATCACGCTGTTAACGGCGAGAAGGGGCTGTTAATGGAAAAAAGAAGCAACATTCATGAGTATTTCCACAAGATGTGTAAAACTATTGCAGAATAGATTCATATATACACTCCCATGCACAAGTCTCTCCAACTTTTAGAGTTTTCTGTGAGAAAAATTACAGTTGAAGTTAAAGGAGATTAGTGTATGTCTGCATCAAAAATGGACACACAGTCCAACAGTGATTAATGTCTGGGCAGCTGCAAAGAAACACAATTTAACCCTGCACAAGCAGACCATTACAATGGTATGTGATTAAATGTAATTGTGATGTGTGAGCCCTGTTGGGACATGAATACCCCTGCATGATGTACAGTTCTGTCCCCTGCCCTGCACGCCCAAATTGCATACCTGTCATCCTTTTTTTTTAAATGTGGTTATGCCACACACTAATGAATAAGTTAATTTGGTTGGGACCAGTCCTGAAGAAATGAACTGTGTGACCGCAACACTACCAAGTGTATTATTGGGTCAAGATCAGACCTGAAGACTACGTGATCATGGGGTACCTGAGGGCTACTTCGTGAAGATTCAAGATCATTGCCTCGAGGAACTGTGTGTCAACGATAACACCTGGCACCCGTTGAGCCATTGAACCTTCATCTGTGGGTTAGTGACCAGCGTTCTCAAGAAGAATCATCAGGTACACACCGTAATGCCAGACCAAGTCAAGATCTGGAAGATAGCAACTGTCGGAAGCCTCCATTCTGGACTATATCCTTGCCAGTGACACACTGTGTGACAGGTTGCCATTCCAGTTGACTGCTGCATGCTGCCAGAAGACTTTGAGCTACCACCAGCGAGATACTTCTCCTGTGGGAAGAGTGGCACAGCCTCACACCTCTCCGTCACTTCCGCATACTCCCATCACTGCTGGAGGTGATCCCACTGCTGCAGGAAGACCAAACATGGCCCTGCGCTGCTACCAAGGACTGATGAAAAACTGAGTGTGACCCCAGAGCTGCTAACCTGAACTTGGTGAGAGACTGATAAGGCCTAGGCCCGGGGGTCTCTGTGCTAACCTAGATGCAAAGGGGGGCACGAGCTGCATGCACCAATTTACCTGATTGATCCTCAGCCTGCTATGAGGGGGTGAAAAATGCAAAAAGAACAATTGATGGACAGAATGTTGAACAATATCATACATTCACCCCAGTACAGAGAGCTGGTCCTAAATCCATCATTCTTTTGCTCCCCATGCCATGCCATTCCAGTTTAGACCCAGCCATATGCAAATTAGTCATGATCCTATTCCCCATGGGAACAGTCCAGCCTGAACTGCCAGGACAGGTCCTCCCTGGACTGGAAACAAGCATCTTAGGACCGGTTTCAGGGTATCACCCCTCATCAGCCAGGCTAGCTTCACTCCAGTGGCATAGAGAGCAGATGACCCACGTCTGACCATATCTGTCCCACTTGGGGTGACAAATGCAAAAAGAACAATTGATGGACAGAATGCTGCACAGTATCATACATTCACCCCAGTACAGAAATCTGAGCCTAAATCCATCGTTTTTGTGCTCCCCATGCCATTCCAGTTTAGACCTAGCAATTTGCAAATCAGTCCTTATTCTGTTCCCCATGGGAACAATCCAGCCCAAACTGCCAGACCAGGTTCTCCCTGGACTGGAAAAAAGCATCCTAGGACAGATTTGGGGGTATCACCCCGCATCAGCTAGGCTAGCTTGACTCCAGTGGCTTGGAGAGCACAAGACCCCCGTCTGGGCACACCCGTCCACCTTGGAGTCACAAATGCAAAAAGAACAGTTGATGGACAGAATGCTGAACAATATCATACATTCAGGATACGAGTCGGGGTACATGGTGCCCACCCAATATTTTCACAGGGTGGACGCTGTTGGGCCCCACAGAAATATGTTGAACTTGTCCCGGTGTAATTTTCAGACACCGGGACATGTTCAGCAGCTCCTTTCTGCACATTGTCTGCTTTCCAATCCCAGCAGCACCTTGCAGGAAGCGAGGGGGATTTTCTTTCCACTTCCAGCTGTGCCAAAGATAAAGGTAGAGGTTAAGTGGGCATCAGGCCTCCCTTGATCGAGTATGAGATTGGAGACAGCCTGGAACCTCACACTTAAATGCAAATGCAAGGGAGAGGAAACAAAAGCACAGCATTTAAGAGATGAATTATTTTTACTTTGTTCAGTCCCTGTATATAAGTGAATGTCGGATGGGTTGGTCTGTCCCAGTATTTATACAAATATCAATTTAAACAGAAGTATTTCATTTCTTTTATTGTGCTACTCATCCCAATGCAGAGTGTCAGAGCTCTTTACATAACATACACATTATCAATTCAAAATAAATCATGTAAGTGGGCAAATCAATGTACAAGATGTGTTACATGAGACAGTCAGGGTTACAAGGTGTAGGAGTCAAATGCCATTCATAGCCCACTGTGGTCTCATAGAATTACAATTCATTAACTTCAAGTAAAAAAAGGATCTCTGTGTTCAATCAGTAATCCACTTACCTATCTTCATAAAATAAAACTCTGTGATCTGCATGTTACATGATGCGCTTTACAGGAGACAATTTTGTTTTAAAACATATTTTATTGCATTTTCAGTTGGCATATGTTATAACATACATATATCAGAGCACTATTGCATAATTCAGTGGTACATTTATGTTCACAACATTGCATACATCATCTGTGTTGCAATGTCATGAATAACAAACCCGAAGAAGGTAGCAAATAAATAGAGGTTCAACAATCCCCAAACGCCCTGTTCCCCCCACCCCCAGAACATTGGGTGATTATGTTTTGCAGGAGTCAACTTATCCTTTGATTCAAATTTGGGACTACACAAAACACATATCTCTCCAACAAATGAGTTAACCTCCAAAGTTATCTCACCATTATTCTCGGAGATTTACTGGGCACTCCTGCAGCAGAAGCCTTAACACCATAAAATATTTTAAATGCAGACTTTGCAACCAATTAAGTAGAACACATCTACTGCCATGCTATTCCTTGTTATAAATTTCTTTATGGCAGGGTTTAAATAAAATGTATTAGTTGAGGCCCAGATTTTGAGTCAGAATTGCGCCACTTTTTTGGCACAACTCTGACTCAAAATCTCTTTTGTTAAATATCATAATGCACTTATATGTACTTATTATACACCTGATAAACATGTGTGGGATCTTAGTATCTGATGTCACTACTTGTGATATCAATTCCTTTGATGCCACGTGGAATGTCACACGTCATGACATCATGTGCTGTGATGGCACACATCATGATGGCACTTGCATACTGCCTAACTTGGTCAGTCCCCCCACTTCTTTTTATAGGACTTGAGCCTTCCATAGATTCACCCCAGTACAGAGATCTGGGCCTAAAGCCATCGTTTTTTTGCTCCCCTTGCCATTCCAGTTTAAACCCAGCCATATGCAAATCAGTCTTGACCCTGTTCCCCATGACTACCATGACTACCAGGCCAGGTCCTCCCTGGACATTGGGGGTTCGGAAGGCATGGTTTCTGGCTTTGGTATGCTCCATAAGTAAGGAATGGGACATGGACTGGAGGGACCTGTGGGTAATGCCCTCTTACTTACCTGTAATTTTCATTACTCCTTGCCATGTTGTACTCTTCCCATTCTCTGGTTAAGTACTCCCAGTGCGAGGAGGTGAGGTTAGGGTTCCCAGCATTCCTCTGTTCTTTCCTCGGTCAGGGAGATGGTTGTCTCCATGAATAAGGACTGGAACGAGGACTGGAGGGTCCTGGGGGTAATGGGCTGGGACAAGCTGCCTCCTGACAAGAGCATCAGCGCTATTTTTTTAACAAATTAACCACTGGTCTACTCAGCTGTACCCCTCTCCTCTACATTGTCCTAATTGAATTACGCAGGCCCTGCATTGAAGGGCACATGCATGGAGCTGAACTGGAAACAAAGCAGAAGCTGCTGTGAGATGTTGCGGTATCATTGTCACCGCAGAAAAAATAAAACAAATGGCCCTCTGCAGAGTACAGTAGACAGCGTTTTTTGGACAGCTCTTTAACATGCATTCTATTTCTTTTGTTGTAGGCCTGTAAGCTTCAAAATTTGAGGAGGACTATAGTGTCCATAAGGAGGACTATAGAACGTAACTGGAAACAGCACCCATCAGCAGCCCATCTAAAACGTCTCTGCCAGGCCATAAATGCTTACAATAGGAAAATCCTCAACTCATAAAAAGAATTCTTCAGAACAGAACTGGAGAAGGCCAAGAACAGACCTCACAAGCTATTCGATTTGGTCAAACACCAATCCAATAAACTGGCTAAAACTTCCAAAGAAACCCACAAATCTCTCATAACATGTGAGGAATTTTCCTCCTTCTTCTGTGACAAAACCATTGCCCTAGGAAACAAACTTAGTTCCAGAACTAACTCCCAAACTACGCCAAATCTACCTCTTCTCCCCATGCTGCCCTCCCAGACGTCACCCAAAATCCTAGCACACTGGTCCAACTTTAAAGTCTATGATGAACACTCTGTCTCGAAAATCCTATCCTCCTTAAACCCGAACAATCACTACAATGATCCTCTCCCCTCTAGCTGCCTAGCAACCGTCTCCAAGGCGATCATCCCCTATTGGACTGCAATAATCAATGCATCCCTCCTACTTCTTATCTCCCCACCCAAAACCAACCCAGACATTCAAGAATGGATCAAGGCTGTCACAGTGCTAAACTACCCTCCTACCATTGTGGACTCTGCTAAATACCTTGGAATAACCCTAGATTGCAGCCTGAATATGCATGCCCATATCAACATGATGGCTAAAACTGCCAGATTTCACCTGAACTACTTAAGACACCTGAAAAATTTCCTCTACACTCCCGACCTAAAAATGGCAACTCAGGCACTAGTCATCTCCAGACTAGAATAGGGTTGCTCTATCTTCTCAGGTCTACCCAAGAACTCTTTAGCCCCATTGAAAGCCTGCCTCAACGCAGCCGCCAGACTCCTAACTGGTTCAAATAAATTCAACTACATCTCTCCTCACTTTAAAGCTCTAAACTGGCTTCTTCTCGAGGCCAGAATCCAACTTAAGCTGGCTTGCATCACGCACAAGGCTCTTTACTCCAATTCTCCAGCATATCTTGCCCAGAAACTCATGATATCCGGTGGAACCAGAAACTCACGGTCCGCCAGAAACATGTTGCTCCAACCAGCACGCTTGCGGAAAAAGAAATCGTACAATCGCGCCTTCTCTGGGGCCGCCCAAAGAATATGGAACTCACACCCGACCGCCATCAGAAGACTTCCGTCTCTGGCACACTTCAAAAAAGAGGCCAAAACTGTCCTAATAGGCAAATACCTCTCCTAACTCTCGCATTACAATCACCTCAGCGACTCTGTTTCAAAAACTACTACGACATTAACCACAGCTTTCCGGATGATATTTTCCAGGCACTTCTGGGCATCCCACCTGGGAACTGAGACTGCTTCTCTTGCATAATGTTTTTATCTTTTTTTTTCCCACATGTATCCAGGATTTGTTACTGCCTATTCTTTTCTTTTGTTGTTTAATGCAGCTACCTGCTCTTCCTAAATTGCATCCAACCATTCTAAGTCTTGTATATCACCTGGCAATCATGTAAAGCGCTCTGATACCCTCACGGGTCTGGTTCGCGCTCTATAAAACTCAAAATAAATAAATAAATAAAGTGTCTTTTTTGACTAGTTGAACTCACAGCCAGGCACAGAAGTCTCGCGTCAAATTCTTGATTACGTTCTGCCAGAAAATGTCTAATATTTCCTTGCCTCGTTTTTAATTAAGGCTTTTGTTGTTTTCCTAAATCACATTTAGAAATTAACAATGCAGTAAGTTAAAATGTCTTTTTTACGTTTCTCCTCTATTAACATTTTCTTTCAACGCTATACTGCACATCGTACAGAGATGCCCCTATTTTAATTAATTTTGCCTTTGACTTAGATGAAGGATTATATGAAAGAATCTCAGGCACTCTTGTAATCATTAATTCATAGGATTCTATTACTTTCTGTTTTAAATTGAGTTTTTTACATTTCTTCATTAAGATGTATGCCCATTGGAGATTCATAAAAGCCTGAAGATTTCAATGTCCACCTTCTTTCCTTCTGATTACTTTGCTACTTCATATTGTTAAGATTTTTCTGGCTGTTTAATCAAAGATGGAATTATTTTTTCTTGAAACAAACTGGTAAAATATCTTGTTAGGAACGCCTGGAAGCTTATTCTGTCTATTGTTTCATTAGTACATTTTGTTTCAGTGTTCCATCTCCAATCAGTCACTTTGCATCTGTGTAGAATTCTTTATTTTTTGCTTCAAACAGCAAAAGAGGAATTTTCGTACGCAATTCAAAGATATTTCAGCTGCAGTATTTAGCAATGCAGTCACGCAAGTGTTAGGTCTGTTCCAGGAGAGCACACGTGGGTACCAAAATTTGGCAGCCCACTCCCGTGCAGAATGTGATAATGAGCCATGGAGTCTCCAATATCTTGCAAATATTCATAGGTTTTGAGATGAACGCCCCCGCCCCCGGAAAGGATGAGGGGGGGACCTGTGTTACTCCCCATGAGGACACCTGTGATGATTTTTCAGTTCATCTATTCTTGCCACATATGACCAAGAAAAAATAAAATAATTCGTAAACTCAAACACCTTTGGGTGAAGAGAAGCAGTTTTTACTCATAGTTCATCCCTCCTGACAATCAACAGATCCCTGACCAGTTATAGGATTGATGATGCAAATTAATTATAATCTGCCAATACCCAGTACCTCCTCAACAAGCTTCAAATGCCGCAAAATGGAGTTCCTAGGTTTGTTCTTAAAAATTGACCTATAAATAAGCAGGTCGGAAGTTTGCGCATGGCAACAAGTGCCATGCGCAACATGATCAACACCAAGAGACAGTTCAATGCATAGTGTTTGCTATATAAATGTTAGCACCCACTAAGCTAATTAAATGCTGTCTCCTTGGTAGCACAAAGGAGCTGTATCACACAAATGAACTGTCTCTGTATTATCTGTGCTTGACTCGAGACAAGTCTAAAACACAGAAAGCATCACTGTAAAATGTGATTAATTAGATTGAAAGAAAGAAAACACAACATAAGGAGAGTGGAACCATGTGTGAAAGAGAGTATACAGTAGTGTGGTGGTAGAGGGAATACTGTTCTCCATCACTGTACATTCAGTAAGTAAAAAGCTTGCTGCTGACATCTGTTTGTGACTAATTTGTCAAGTGCAAATTCAGGCAGTGCCAATTCTGCCCTTCATCCTGCCAAGGTAGAGCAATTGAGTATCTCTATTAACTTTTATAAATAAACAAACTTTGACAAAGACAATACTTGTTTTTTTAAGTGGAAGTGATTCTTTATTGATTTGCAAATTTGTTTATTTTTTTTTACAGACTTTTACTGCTGGTTTTTAGACTATGCACACTGTGCTAGTGCTGCCCAGCTCCCAGTGAATGTGCTTTCACCAGTAAATTAAGTAGAACATTGCTATGCCCTGGTTGGTGTATTGAACTTTCCTGTAAGCCATAGTATTTGGTGGAGAAAATGCACCCAAGATATTTAAAGTTAAATATCACCTGTGTACTGCAGCGCTTATTGTGCCATCGACTAGTGTGAAAAGAAAAACATGACTTTAGGCCTACCATTGTAGCCTAATGGCAGCAGTTTAAACCTGCAGTGTGACCTGTTAAAATAACCCTTTTTGAAAGTTAAAAACATCCCCTATGTAAGCCTTGTAGCCATGGTATTTAAAATGGGGACTTGTAGAAAATTAATGTTAACATGTCTTTGTAGTGACAATGTCCTGTAAACTATTTTGACAGTGAAAGACCTAGCTGTCCTATATTGAAAACCAGAATGCAGATTGAAGTACTAATACTGCTAATTCAGGAAAAAGGACCAGCTATAAAAATAACGAAACCACTATTTTCGATAGTTAATACAAATCCGATACAATGGTGAAGTCGTATTTTCAATAGCGATCAAGAAGCAGAGCTTCCGGCAGGCTAGTTTACATTAGCTCTCAAGTTATTCCCAGCCAGTGCTCAGCCTGGAATGAGGTGTGAAAATCCATCCAGGAGCTCAAAATAGGCTGACCTGAATAAGCAGCGTTGACTCCTAAGAGCTCAATAGAATATGCAGAGTTCGGGCTCTGCCGCTCCTGTTGACAGTTCAGTGTCAAATCCTGCTTGGCAAGTCTGTGTAAAACACATGTAAATGTTTTGCGCACTTCAATGGAAGAAAATAGAATCCTAGGACAATTATTTTGTGTATGGTTTTCTAAAGGGCCCTGTTTTTGTTCTACCAGACGTCTGTATCTAGGTTTATTGTGGGTACAATACCTGCTTCAAACTGGATTTTAGTGTTAAATGTGGGAGGACACTAGAATTACCATAGTATACTCCCTACCTAGACCCCCAAACCTTAGAGCCCAAGTTTGTGTGGCAAAAGATTTTTTGCATCTTGGAAATGCCCTGACACATGCCATTTTGGGTAGGTCTGGACCTGGCAATATTTACTCTATTGGCCATAGAGGAGCTATAAGTGTCTTACGTAGTCCCCCGCCCACATACAAATGAACCCTACAAAGCTGGACCCTCACCCTGCATTCCTCATAACACAGCTGAACTTGTGAAAGAATACCAGGCAAACTGAACCTGCTACTCTTAGCATTCTGTGACGCCATGAGAAGGACCTGAGGAGGTTCGACCCCATTTCAATTAAAATCTAAGGGAAGAGGACTCTCCAAAAATCATAAAACTAATAATCTGGGTGCTTCTAGGAACATTACAGACCTGAAAGGAACAGTCCTATATAGAATCTCAGCTAAAGAGTGGCAACTGGACCTGGACTGGACTATGCTGTTGGCCTCTGCCTGACACCCTGAAAGTCTCTATGGGGCAGATTTACAAGCCCCTTGCGTCACTTTTGCACCGCCGTTGCGTCACTTTTGTGACCCAGCTGCGACGTAAAAGTTGCTGCCCATTTACAACGTGACGCATCTAGGAAGATGTGTCACGTTGTAAATCCCTATGTCACATTATACCTGCGCCAGGTATAATGTATGAAGGGTAGGCGTTCCCATGCAAAAAGCCATGTAGAACTGACGCAGTGAAATTTACAAGATTTCACTGCCTCACTCTACGCCTTCACTGCGTCAAAATCCCTACGCCTGCTCAGACCAGGTGTAAGGATTGATGCAGGGCATTTTACATGGGACCTGCCTATGTTTTCTGACGCATTGCTGGAGTTGCGTCACTTTTGTGACAAACTCCAACAATGCGTCACTTTTCCTCCAACAGATGCGTCAGAATTTCTACTGCATCTGTAATTCCTTGCGCCATGGTGCACTGTATTGTAAATACAGCGCATCCGTGGTAGCGCAAGGGCATTTGGAGGTGACGCAAGGAAACTGATGCATCTATCCAGATGCGTCAGTTCCTTCTAAATCTGCCCCTAAGTGTTCCTCCTCAGGTCATGACGTTCTTCGAAGTGTACTCCTGAGGTTGTTTGGGCACAAAAATACATTTAGTTTTTTTTTTTTTACTTTTGCTCCAGTGCTTCAAGGGGACCGACTACAGAAAAAATCTGACCAAGAGTTCCACGGTGTCAGGCTTAATTTCTGTTTTGTCCCGTGCATAGATGTTTTTCATCAGACAAATGATAAAGACCCTTTTCAGACTTAGACTTAGAAACTTTTCCAAACTTCCCTACTTCCAAGCCCCAGTAAGGTCAATCTGCTTGGCGTATTTTATCAGCGCTCCATCTTGGTCAGCCTCAAAGCGCACCTAGGGACCAATGTAACATGACCATTAACTATCATTGGTGAGTTGTGCTTTTTGATACTATTTTCACTTAAATCTTTGAAATTCAAATCTTCACTTCTCCTTATGGGATTTGTGCCATTTTTGTATTATTCAATTTATGAAATTGTCTTCTTTGTTTCTAAATTGGAATGGGATGCTCATTGTGTTGTGATTTTGACTTTTCAATTGTGTAGTTATTTCTAAATTCTTTACACATTTACTCCAATTTAAGCCTGTGTGCTGTCTGCCACAACTACAAGTGGTTAAGCTCCATTTTAAATTAATGAAACCTTTGACTGCACCGAGAAAGATAGTGGCTTTACTTACAGTTTGTGATGGACGCAAATCCACCGAACTACTAAACCATTTTCTCATACTCAGTAATCTTTAGTGCATGTTTAATAGTGCCCAGTCAGTAATATCTAGTGTAGATTTGCACCATCACTCATTCATCTTGAATGCTTGTTCGCATTTGCAGTCAGAAGTTGTCAGGGTCTAGTCAGCTTTGCACTATTACTTTGAAGATTAAGCTGACTGGGGTGCAATTGAACGATCTCTCTTAAATCTGGTTTCCACTCTTTCTCTGTAATTATTTGGCCATGTCGAGATTTTCACCATTACTCACTAATCCTCATTACATATCATTATTTGCACCATGACTCAGCAATTTCTAATATAATTTGCAAAGATATGAATTCAATGGCACTGTTTCTTATATTGTAAGAAGCCATTTTGTATGTAAATGAACTAGTGCCATATCACATAAAGTGAGCACAGGGAAAGATGCTAAGTTAAGAGGCAGTCTCTGCCATAGTTTTGGACTGACGTGTCTTAGCTGAAGAGTGAGCGCAGAGCAATTGTACTGCCTAAGACAGTGGTAAATGGCTTATTAGCACACAAACCTTTAAGACTTGTACTGCTTTTTGCTGGAAATATAGCAGCATTTGGTGATGTGTCTAAAGTAAACTACTGAACATAACACAGTAACATACACATAAAGGGAACATCACAACAGAACAGTGAAAATTTACCAAAGAACAACAATAGCAGTACAACACAACAAAACCACTTTGCAATCATGCATAAAAAACATAGTGGTACAAAAACAACAGAACACCGCTATTAGAAAAAAAACACATGCAAAAGATATACACAAAACCTCTAGGCACACATTATGGCCTCCAGAATCCTGTTTTCCTAAAGCAGAGGTAAAGTGTATTTAAGGCTGACACTAACTTAACTTACCACTAAGCACACAAAATAGTGCTTGTCAAAAATGTTTAATGAGTTATCCCATAGTGATTAGGATGGTTAAATTACATTGCTCTCCATCCTTCTAAAACAGTGATTTCTTCATCTGCTACCCCCTCCTCAACTAGCCAGTCCTAAAAAGGTAAGGTACCCCACATTACTCGAAATCCCTCTTCTGTCATAAAACCAAAGGTACATGGAAAAAAGTTGAGTGTCCTTAATTCTGTGCCACGTACATTTTAAAAAGATCAGACTATCCTTCTACTTGGAGGAATGTACTTTACCGCTAGCAATGTCTAGAGTGATTAATAGAAAGAGCGTTAAGAAGTTTTTGAGGCAGGTACACTGAGGACCTTGGACCCAGTGGTCAAACTGGTACTGTATTTAGGGCCTTACGTTGTGCATCTTGTCCTCTGCATAAGCATGCACTATTGCACCATTTAATGTATACTCATGCACATGAAAGAACACATGGGTTCAGTACAAGAATCTGTTTATGCATGAACACCATCCAAGTCACAGCACACAATGCATAAACATGCTAATACTATTTTCTGAAGTATCATGTTTCTAACTGAGACAGTTGCTGGAGCAGAGTTTTCTTTTAGAAAATTCTGGGGCTTTTGAAGCTCTGGCATGTCTATGCGTTTTATTAATTTATTAATAATTAACAATTAATTATTTGTCTTGTGCAAGTATGTTTTACTAATCAACCCGTTTGTCCTAACATAAGAGAAAGTTACATGAGGGTTAGCTTATTTGTGCTGTTCTTGTATTTACAATAACGTGCAAGTTTTCATGTTTAAACGTTGCTGTGTGCTATTTATTTTGAGCACAAAACGCTGTCTGAATTAATGTTTTTTATGTCGCAAAGCTAGATAAATGCATACACATAAGGGTATTAGTGGGGTTAACACTGTTTAATCATTATGCTGTAGTAACGTTGTTTTTATTTCTTTTAATTGAGATGGTCTATTGTGGCCTATGGAGGCCTAATCCATGATGGCTAATTTTGAGAGCCTGGCCTCGAGTGAATATGTGAAAGACGTGACAAGAGAGACCCCTGCTGGAAAAAGGTCGAAGACAATTGACCATGGTCCTTCTATGAAATTTTCCATGAGGACGGCAGCAGCTTTGGGTGTTCTCCAAGAAAAGTGAAAGTGTCCTTGGCTTTCTCAAAGGACAAAGGAGCCTTAGAGGGAAACTCTGAACTGTGGCTCGATGGCCGAGGAGAAATCGGATTAAATGTGTTACATGTTTTATTTCCTTGGTTCCTGTTCTGTAGTTCACGTCTCGTGACTTTTCCTGAGCGGAGATTTCCAGATGTAGCAAAGTTACATTTCTTCCTTCTTGTTCTGCTCAGTGATACAGTTTATTCAGCCAACTTTATGTGTGTTTCTATTGTATTTTTCACTATAAAAACTGTTAGTTTAGGGAGGGCTCTCCCCACTCTTTTGGCCACCTTCACGCGTTGCTGAGGTTCGATGCTGAGGACTCTGTCCTGAGAGACTATACCGAGAGACTGGTCCTGACCCGTTCTGACACTTAGTTAGAATAGGTAACTATGAGAAATGATTTATTCTGATTGATTTACATTGACTAATTTTAGATAAAGCAATATAACTTTTAAACATGGTGTTGAATATTCTTTCTTGTCAATTATTGAGTACATTTTGATTATTGTTGTATAGATTGTATAGAGTATGATTAAGGATAACCACTATAATTAGGTCCTATCGTCCTAGATATAGATGCAGGGTTTTCTTCCCACAGGTCTTATGCTGGTAGAGTATTTGAGCGTATGTTAGTGAAATGGGCCCTAGCGTATGATGAATGTATGTGCGTGTAACTGTGAAATTACTCTATCTGTGGTAGTGGGTTTATTTTAGGTACCCTGATCTCTATCAATTTCTCTGGTAGCAGAGGATGGTTATAGATGGTTGTCTTGATCTGATAAGATAAGATTGCTTGTATATTGGCTTATTGATTATTGATTTATTTTGATGTTGTTGGTATATGTACTAATACTATATGTTGGAGTCGTAATGTTGAGTTATATGTAGTGCTTCTGGAATTTGGAAGCTGGTAGCAGTTCCGTAGTAGAGCAGAGGAAGGTGTATATGCTGCTCTCGGGAAAGACGGGATTGTAAGGAATTACGTGTGACAATTGAAGTTGTGCGTTCACATTGTCTGGGTTTGGAATCAGTGACATCGTCGTATGTTACTATTAGAATATATTTCTGGTATATAAGGAGTGTGTATGATAGTGAAGGTTATCTGTGAAACTCTGGTCTTAAGTCCCAGGGATCTGTAAGGATTGCCGTTAAAGCTTATCGCGGGAGGAGTAATAGGTATTCTCTGAGCTTGTTTGAGGAACTGGGCGGAGGTAAGCTGCTTAGTTGTTGAGTTATAATTCTGTATAGAGACAGATTGTGCTGTTCTCGAGAAACAGGATTCTGTGTGCATGTACTATATTTTTCTTGCATGAATGTGCGTGAATGCATATACATTTATTGACTGTAAGACTCTTTGGATAAGTCCTAGAGGAAACAGTTATGTGATGTATGAAAGTTGTTGATTCTTGAGAAATAGACTCTCTTTTACTATTCTGTGGTTAGCGAAGCAGACAATGGAGATGTTTTTATGTTGTAACTAATAGATTTGTAGAAATTTTGACACACGAAGTCTACTGAGAGATTTTGTAAAGGAGGGGTAGACGAGTGACAGAGACAGGAGACAGAGACTGCAGCGACTGTTGACGTCAGAAGGTCCGCGCACTGATTGGATAGTGAATCAGAATAGGGTTCGCGCTAGGATTGGTGCGTTAGTGTGAGTCGCGCAGGGATTGAAAGAGCTGTTTAGTGACGTAGACGCTCCAGGATTGGTGCGTTAGTGTGAGTCGCGCTGCTATTGGTTAAGAAACTCGTATTGAAAATTTATAATACGGAGAGAGTAGAGAGTTTTTAGTAAGCGCTAAAATGTATTACCAAGAAGAGAAAAAGAAAAAGACGTTTTTTGGGAAAGTTAAAAAGTGGTTTACCAAGGATAAAGAGGTTAAAACGAGAGAGGGTGAGTTGCTACCTCCAGCGAAAACACCTGCATCCTTCATGGCTGCGAAATATGGATTACATACCTGTATATGGTTGCAGAATTGGGTTAGGTATACTAAAGAAGATGGTGTTCTAGCATTTCCAGAACATGGTTCATTTAATTTGGCCGTGTTGAGAAATTTACGGGAAAAGATGGTAAATCTAGACCCGAAGCCGAGACCTACACAGTTTGAGGCTTTAGTGGAATGGGAAGAGGAAGTTCATGATCGAGAAAAGCAAAGATCTGGAGGGTATTATAGGTACATGTTTGGGAGGAGACATGATCGTGAAACACATCATGATCGAATGAAAAGATGGCGAGATGCTAGTATGTCAGAGGGATTATATCCAATGAGAACAGTTGAAGCTTCTGCTCCTTCGACGGAAAGAGCTTCTGAGTCAGATATGAGAAGATATGGAGAGTATGAGGATGAGGTCTTAAATGACATGATTTACAAGAGACCACCTCCATATAGAACAGAACCAGATGAGAGTACACCAGTTGTTTCTCCGATAAGAGATACAGTTGAAAAAGAAAAAATGACTCCTGAATCAAGAGGTAGTAGTCCTTTCAGGGAGAGAGAGAATCGAAGTAGTGAGGAAAATGCCAGAAAATTAGCAAAAACGACAACAGAACTGACTAAGAAAATTAAGGAGTTAACGAAAAATCTGGAAGCTGTTACAGTGCCTGTAACTATAGGTCCGGTTATGCCCGTGTTTGACAAACAGAAAACAGGTTAAAATGGACTGGTGATTCCATATGTTTGGAATGATTTGACAAATTCAGTTGGTCCTTCAGGAGATTCAGATAAAAGAACAGGGAGAAGTGACCTGAGACAAACCAGAAATGATACAAGTAGTGAACTATTGGATGTTGGTGAACCTAGTTGTTCAGGGATGCCGATTTTAGAACCGCAGAAAAAAGTGGTTCCAGTGAGAAAAACTGCTGAAATAACAGTTGATGATTTGAATGATTGGATGAAGGTTCTTCAGAAAAAGGACAAGGATTCACAAGTTATTGATGTGGTTAAGTTACGTATAGAATTAGAAGAGCTTGTGACAGGAACAGTTCCAACAGAAATCCTGAAGAGTCATCATGATGGTGAGCTAATGTTCATGTGCAAGAGCATAACATGGAGAGCAAGAAATACTCATGATAGACTAAGAGCAATAGCAAATGAGCAAGGAGTTGATATTGATAGAGTAAAGGCTTTGCAGAAAACGTACAGGATGGATTTCACTGAGAAAGACATTGAAAATTTGAATACTTCTGGTAGAACAGGACAGATTAAAGAAATGGTGGCATTACTGCGAAGATGGGGTGATGTAGAAAAGTGGAAGGATAGGTGGTATAAGAAAAGAGAGGAATCTGAAGATAGAACAACTTATTCAGCATTTCCAGTAAGAGAAAAGGAGAAACCAGTGGAGAATTATCCCATGAGAGAAATACCTGGAGGAGGATATGTACATGTTCCATGGACCAGACAGGATATTTTATCATTTACGAATGATTTCCCTCGATTGAGAGAAAAGCCCGTCGAGTGGTATAGGCAGGTAGATAGGTTTGTGAAATTGTCAAAAGTACTGTGGGTTGACCTGAATAGTCTGTTTGATATAATTGTTCCAGCAGACTTGTGGACTGAGTGTAAAATAGTTGTGAGTTGGCCTACTGAGGAGTATCCAAGAGATTCAAGAACAGGGGCACCAGATCCAGAAGTGATGAGGAAATATGATCAGGTGATGGTATACCTGAAGAGTAAAGTTCCTCCAAAAGAGACAGACTGGGTTAAGATAGATCGAACACAACAGGAGGCAAAAGAATCAGTTCATGCTTTTTACGAGAGGCTGATACTGGCCTTTAAACAATTCAGTGGAGATGAACACTTAGGTGACAAGGATTTGAGTCATTTTGTATACAGATTTGTATATGGTTTAAGACCTGAAATTGGTGAGAGAATTCGTGAACACACAGTGGATTGGCAGAGTAAGAAAGTAGATGAGATCCTGAGACATGCAAAATACTTCAGTGATGAAATTGAAGCAAAACAAAGAAAGCTGAAAGAGAAAGCAATGTGGGCACAAGTGAAAGTTGCAAAAAGACAGGAAGCACAGTTAGTGGAACAAGCAAATAATCCAGGAAATAATGGAGGAAATAGACCGAGATTTGCAGGAAAAGGGAGGGGAAGTCTTGAGGAAGCCAAAAAGAAGTTCCCGTGTCACAACTGTGGCCAGCTGGGACATTGGAGATCGGAATGTCCTAATCCACCATTAGTGATTAATGAGGGTAAATCCTTAAATCAACAGGTGCAGAATGATGGAAATAACCAGCAGCAACAACAGCAGAAAGTTGTGAGACAGCAGAGTCAAGAGCCAAAACCGCCCTTACCGCAGAATAGAGGGGTACAAAAGTACAATCAGGACTCGGGATTCTTCAATGATGAACAGGTAAACAAACCGAGACGTACTAACAAAGTACAACAGTACCTGTTAAAGAGTGAAGGGAGTGAGTCCGAAGGTGATTATTGACGGTGCCGAGGAGAGGAAGAAGAGTGCATACTTGGTGCAACTCTAGAAATAGACCAGGCAGGACCATTTGTGGATGGGAAAATAAATGAGGAGGGTGTTACTTTTTTGGTAGACACAGGTGCGACAAGATCAACTGTCAGGTCAACAGATGTTAGAAATCTTCCTCTCTCGGATGAAGCAATCCAAGTAGTTGGTGTAGCCAATACACAAATCAGAACACGTCTTACTGAACCAGTAAGAGTACAGATAGGGAAATTTTCAGACATGCACAGATTTATTGTCTGTGACACGAGTCCAGTGAACCTGTTGGGTAGAGACTTATTGTGTAAAATGAATTGCACAATTTTTTGTACACCAGATGGAATAGCTTTTGAGACACCAGATGATGATGTTTTCTACCGAATGACTCTAGAAAATAGAGAAAATGAATTAATTGGTGCATTTCCAGTATTTAATCCGGAGGATTTGCCTCAAGTGCTGAGAGACACAGTAAAAAGAGCAGTTTGGGATTTTACAGGAGAGGATGTGGGATTGATGAATAATGTAGATCCAGTGAAAATTGCAGTGAAAGAGGGAATTACATATCCTAACATTCCTCAGTACAAAATGACACCAGAAATAATTGAAGGGATAACTCCTATAATTGAGAAAATGATTCAGCAAGGAGTCCTAAGAGAACTATTGAATAGTCCGTGTAATTCACCGATAATGGGACTGAAAAAGCCCAATGGCAAGTTCAGGATCGTGCAAGACTTGAGAAAAGTTAATCAAATTGTGGTGGCATGTTGTCCCATTGTGCCAAATCCATCAGTGATTCTGTATCAAATTCCACATGATGCTGAGTGGTATACAGTGATTGATTTGTGTCATGCGTTCTTTTCAATTCCATTGCATCATGATAGCCAGCCGATTTTTGCATTTAGGTTTGGCCAGCGTATCTTAGCGTGGTGTCGTATCCCACAGGGGTATACGGAAAGTCCTTCGATATTCAATCAGTTATTGAAGAAATCGTTGGAAAGTCTGATCATGCCTGAGAGCTCAGTGCTAGTACAATATATTGATGACCTACTTGTGGCATCAAAGACACGTGAAGCTTGTGAAGTGGATACCATAGCTTTACTGAATCATCTGGCAGAGGGAGGGTTAAAGGTATCTCCAGCCAAATTGCAATTTTGCAAGAAAGAAGTGCATTATCTTGGACATAATATTGAAAAAGGTCTGAGAAAAGTGACTACTGACAGGATCAGAATAATCAGAGAAATGAAAGCTCCAAAAACCCAGAGAGAAGTGAGAATGTTCCTGGGTATGGTGGGATATTGTCGTCAGTGGATAATTAATTTTTCTCTGATAGCAAAGCCACTGATTAAGCTGACGAAAAGTGAAATAGCAGATCCGTTAGATCTGGATCCAGAACAATTGGCAGCATTTGAAGAGCTCAAAACTAAAATGTGTGAGGCTCCAGCTTTGGGTATGCCCGACTATGAAAAAGAGTTTGAACTGTATTGCAGTGAAAGAAATGGATGTGCACTTTCAGTTTTAATCCAGAAACATGGGCAATTGAGAAGGCCTATTGCATACTTCTCATCGAGACTTGACACTGTAGCCGTGGGGTTACCAGGTTGTTTGAAAGCTGTAGCTGCAACATGTAGAAGCCTGGAACAGAGTGAGGGGATCATAATGGGGTATCCTGTAAGGGTATTCGTACCTCACAATGTGGCAATTCTTTTGACAAGAAGCAGAACTCAGCATATGTCACATAGTCGGCTGACTAAATACGAAAAAGTGATTCTGGGAGCATCAAATGTGACTCTTGAGAGATGTGTGAATGTGAATCCAGCGACACTCTTGCCGGATATTGAAAATGTGGGTATAAAGATGGAAGATGATCATGATTGTTTGGATGTGCTTGAGTACTGTACAAAACCGAGACCAGACATAAGGGATATTCCCTTACCTGAGAATGACCATGTGTTGTTTGTGGATGGATCATGCCTGAGGAATGATGATGGTGTGCTATGTGCAGCATATGCAGTGTGCAAAGTTTCAGAAGTCATGGAAGCATCACCATTGAAAGGAGTGAGATCTGCGCAAGTTGCTGAACTAGTGGCATTGACAAAAGCTTGTGAGATTGGGAAAGACTTGAGAACAACCGTGTTGACTGATAGTCAGTATGGATTTGGAGTGGTGCATGACTTTGGCCAACTGTGGCTACAAAGAGGTTTCTTGACATCGGGTGGAACTCCGATAAAGAATGCTAAGTTGATTGGAAAATTGCTTGAGGCGATACAGCTGCCTAAGGAGTTAGCGGTTGTAAAATGTGCCGCACATGGTACAGGGGACGATTTTATCACTGTTGGTAACAGGTATGCCAACGATGTGGCGCAGTATTGCGCCAAAACAAACCAATCAATTAACAGGGATAGGATGGAAGAAATGTCTTTCCTTTCTGTGATGTTTACTAATGTCCTAGAAACGTGGGATGAGGTAAAGCAGTTACAAGATGAGGCAGGAGAGGAAGAGAAACAAGATTGGGTTAAAGCAGGATGTGCTCCAAGAGAAACAGACCATGTTTGGGTCTACAGAGATGGCAGACCAATAATGCCAAACTCAATTTTGTCGTCAATGGCAAGGATGTATCATGGCCAGGGACATCTGGGGAGGGACGCGATGGTAAGGTCCTTTAAGCAAACCTGGTACAATGCAAAGTTTAGGACAATTGCGGAGAGCATCTGTCAAAGGTGTTTGATTTGTCAGCAATTTAACACAGGGAAAAAGACAGTGGTGAGTCTAGGAACAATAGGCAGAGAAGGAGGTCCTTTTACAAGAATGCAAATTGATTTCATTGAAATGCCCCAAGTGAACAGACTGAGGTATGTTCTAGTGGTAGTCTGTTTGTTTTCAAGGTGGGTGGAAGCTTACCCGACTAGAAGAAATGATGGATTAACAGTGGCAAAATTACTGTTAAGGGAATTGATTCCTAGGTACGGGTTTCCAGTTACAGTTGAGTCTGACAGAGGTAGACACTTTCAAAATGAACTCATTGGTTTAATTTGTGAAGCATTAAAAATACAGCAGAAGTTACATTGTGCATACCGACCAGAGGCTTCTGGTGTGGTTGAGCAGATCAATGGCACAATCAAGAATAGAATTGGAAAGATGTGTTTAGCCACTGGCATGAAATGGCCAGATGTGTTACCTCTTGTCCTGATGACAATGAGATCTACTCCAGATAGAACTACTGGTTTGAGCCCGCATGAAATAATCATGGGACGTGCTATGCGCCATGCATTCGTGCCTGTGAATAAATTGGTGTCAATAACTGATGACATGATTTTGGATTACTGTAAAGGCCTGGCTGACGCAGTTCATTCTGTGTTTCACCAGATTGGAGAAGAAGCTACCACACTTGAGAAGAAGCAAGCCCATGATCTGAGTCCAGGAGATTGGGTGAGGATAAAAGTTCACAGGAGAAGAAATTGCTTGATTCCAAGGTGGGGAAGGCCAAGACAAGTCATTCTGACTACAACGACTGCAGTAAAGTGTGCTGGAGTGAAGCACTGGGTACATGCAAGTCATACTCTGAGAGTTCCAAGCCCGAGAGAGGGAACTGGTGAAGAGTATTATGAAGAGTCAGATTCCAGTGATGGTGAAGATCCTGAAGATACGGAATCAGTGAGAAAAGAAGCAGAGAGAGCTTCAAGAGATTCACTGCGAGTATCAGAGGGAAAATTGAATTCTGTTACAGAGCCTGAAGTTTCAAGTAGCAGTGGGAGTAAAAGAAAAAAAAAGAGAAAACACACAGAACCCACTCCTGAATCAGAAGAGGAGGAGATTGAAGAACCACTTGAGATTATTCTTGAAAAAACAGGGTCAGAAGAAGATAGAGAGGGACAGATTGCGGAAGACCCCCGAGGAGGTGTAGGGAACATTGATGAGGAGCTAGGTGAAGGGACAAGTAGACAGCAAGAAGATTGCGTGTCGGAGACCCAAGGAGGGACAGAAGTAGGGAAGTCTCAAACAGTGGTGAAAAAATCTGTGGAGAAAAGGAAAGCTACTGGAAAACGGAAACAAGAGGCACTTGAAACAGATGATGAAGATGAACAAACAGAAGGTCGAGTTCTGAGAAAGAGAACTTCGATTGGAGAGAAGAGTGTTAAAGAATTGAGGCCGAAAAAGGTTGTGAAAGGAGATCGTTGGCCTAACAACCGAGTGAAAAGGGTGAGATACAGAGTAATAAGAGCAAATTCATCAAAAGCTGAACAAGTGAATGAGGTATCAAGCCAAACTTCGAGAGTTGAAGAAGGAGAATCAAAGAAATCAAAAGAACCAGTAGAAATAAAAAGAGTTAAAAGACCCAACCAAAAGTACAGATCACCGGAATGGTCTTATGTGACACTGTCTGAAGAAGGAAAAGAAGAAACAGTGACTCGAGATAATCCGGAAGTGGTCTTGAGAAAAGTGGTTGAGGAAGATACTGGTGAAATTTTGAAAGTACTCTTGACTGACATTGGAGAAGAGTCGAGTACTGAGGATTCCGACGTTGGAGATCTGATACAATTTGATGTTGAAGAAATTGAAGTGAAGAATGACGAATATCCAAACTGAGTGAAAGAAGGATTCACTTGGATCAAGTGAACGAGGAGATCATTTGGATAAACTGAAAGCTGAAGAATTGTTGAAGAATTGAAGAAGTTCAAACAGTAGTGGAGTAGTAGAGGTTAAACTAAAATGGCTAACATAGAGGGTAATAGAAATAGATGTGCTTTCTTTAAGAGGTGGTGCAAAATGTGCTGCTGTTGTACTGGATTATTAATGCTTCTATGGGGTGTTTTAATTTTATTAGTTACTTTTAGAGTAGAATTTGGAATGGATACAGAAAACAAGACTAATATAGAAAAGAATTCACAAAAAGTAGTTCCAATTAGAAGTAGTAGTTACATACACAAAGATAGGTCAATTAATAATTTTTCTAGTAATGTTTTTTCTAAACTGTTATATGAATATGTGAAGACAATGGAAGTAAGGGATTGCTATGTCTGCATGCAATTGCCTGCATCCGTTTCAGAGGGTGTTACTTATCATCATTTACCAGCTACATATGGTATTTCCTGTAGTATTTTAAGTAGTGTTTTTTATTTGTTAGGGAAAGTAGATTATAAGATGTCTAACAGAGATAGTATTTTTGGGCACTTGCCAATGAACAAAGAGCTGAATCCAGCTAAAGAAGCTAACACTTTTGGTGAGATTTTTATTGAAGAAAAAGGACTAACATTAGATTACATTTTTAAGAATAATTTAACTTGCAATTTGAAAGAAGAGGAGAGAGCTTTCCTGGATATGGTAGAGGAAAGGAGATTGAACATGCATGAGAAAGGGGGAAAATATGAAGTGAGTGAGACAATTTGGGACATTGAGATGGGAAAAGAATTGAGGAATGGGGCTAGTCCAACTTTGGCTCTAGATGCACCGCAAAAGGGTAAACTATGCATTACCAGAAGGAAATCCCAATATGATACATATTTTGTGGGAACTAGTGAGTGCCATGATACATACTTCATTGCAACAGGTTGGGGTTTCAGAGGTGGAGAAGATACGATTTTTCCAGGAGTGTACTATGTTTGTGGGAACAAGGCTTATTACAAGTTGCCTGACCATTGGTATGGCACATGTTATGTGGGCCTGGTTTTTCCTAAGATTTTTCATACAGATAAAATAAAAGATGTAGAAGATATTAATTTATTAACACGTTTTAAGAGAGAAACTTGGTCTGAAATTGTGGGTGATATTTTTGGGGTTTTGATTCCAGCAGTGGGAATTTCTTTAAATGCTTATGGAATTCGGAAACTGTCCACAGTGGTTGATCGCTTATCGACAAATACCGCAGGAGGGTTTCTTTTGGTGAATACGGAGTTAAGTGCCGTACGTGCCATGTCTATGCAAAATCGACTTGCCCTTGATATTCTATTGGCCAAGGAGGGTGGAGTCTGTGGAATTTTGAAAGTTCAACATTGTTGCACTTACATTCCTGATGAAAGTAAAGACCTGAAGGTCTATATCAAAAATATTACTGATTTGCATGAAGAATTAGTACCACTTGAAACTGGGAGTTTATGGACTAAAATAGCTAATAAGATGATAGCTGTTAAGGATTTTATTGCAAAAATAGGTAGTACTATTATAGGTAGAATATTGTTTCCTTTGTCTTGTATAATTGTTGCTTTACTGATACTAAGATTGGTGTGTGTGTGTTGTAAAAACAGGAGAGGGAAAGAGAAATTGAAAAATGAAAAGGAAAACAAGAATTTGAAAATTTCGAAAAGAGAACCAGAAGAGATTGAATTAGAAGAATTGAGGGAGAGTGTTTATTTAGAGACAAAGAGAGATGATGAAAGAGTGACTGGTGTTTAATGTTGTCTAAAGGGAAGAGACATTTCTGATTTCCTAAAATGGGACTAAATTTTCACTAATTTTTTTTTGGGGTTTATTTGGTGATAAAATCACCAAAGGGGGGATTGCTGGAGCAGAGTTTTCTTTTAGAAAATTCTGGGGCTTTTGAAGCTCTGGCATGTCTATGCGTTTTATTAATTTATTAATAATTAACAATTAATTATTTGTCTTGTGCAAGTATGTTTTACTAATCAACCCGTTTGTCCTAACATAAGAGAAAGTTACATGAGGGTTAGCTTATTTGTGCTGTTCTTGTATTTACAATAACGTGCAAGTTTTCATGTTTAAACGTTGCTGTGTGCTATTTATTTTGAGCACAAAACGCTGTCTGAATTAATGTTTTTTATGTCGCAAAGCTAGATAAATGCATACACATAAGGGTATTAGTGGGGTTAACACTGTTTAATCATTATGCTGTAGTAACGTTGTTTTTATTTCTTTTAATTGAGATGGTCTATTGTGGCCTATGGAGGCCTAATCCATGATGGCTAATTTTGAGAGCCTGGCCTCGAGTGAATATGTGAAAGACGTGACAAGAGAGACCCCTGCTGGAAAAAGGTCGAAGACAATTGACCATGGTCCTTCTATGAAATTTTCCATGAGGACGGCAGCAGCTTTGGGTGTTCTCCAAGAAAAGTGAAAGTGTCCTTGGCTTTCTCAAAGGACAAAGGAGCCTTAGAGGGAAACTCTGAACTGTGGCTCGATGGCCGAGGAGAAATCGGATTAAATGTGTTACATGTTTTATTTCCTTGGTTCCTGTTCTGTAGTTCACGTCTCGTGACTTTTCCTGAGCGGAGATTTCCAGATGTAGCAAAGTTACATTTCTTCCTTCTTGTTCTGCTCAGTGATACAGTTTATTCAGCCAACTTTATGTGTGTTTCTATTGTATTTTTCACTATAAAAACTGTTAGTTTAGGGAGGGCTCTCCCCACTCTTTTGGCCACCTTCACGCGTTGCTGAGGTTCGATGCTGAGGACTCTGTCCTGAGAGACTATACCGAGAGACTGGTCCTGACCCGTTCTGACACTTAGTTAGAATAGGTAACTATGAGAAATGATTTATTCTGATTGATTTACATTGACTAATTTTAGATAAAGCAATATAACTTTTAAACATGGTGTTGAATATTCTTTCTTGTCAATTATTGAGTACATTTTGATTATTGTTGTATAGATTGTATAGAGTATGATTAAGGATAACCACTATAATTAGGTCCTATCGTCCTAGATATAGATGCAGGGTTTTCTTCCCACAGGTCTTATGCTGGTAGAGTATTTGAGCGTATGTTAGTGAAATGGGCCCTAGCGTATGATGAATGTATGTGCGTGTAACTGTGAAATTACTCTATCTGTGGTAGTGGGTTTATTTTAGGTACCCTGATCTCTATCACAGTTAAACACACATCCTAAGAGTGCTCAGGGTACCCAAGAAATATTTCCAATTACATTACTATATCCCTCTCAGCACTACTTAGTCGGAATGCTGGACATACACAAAAATGTAACGGGTTGTCCTCACACACTACCAGGTGTCATGCTTCATCATAGGACAACCCACGCTCTCCAAAAACCTGGTTTGATGGAGAGCGGGCCTACACCTGGAGATGGGGAAGCACTGCTAATTTAGAATAGACCAGGGTTGAAAGTGTATTAAAAAGCAATGTGGCATCCTAAATCCCACTAGACATGACACCTGGTATTAAAAAGAGAATGTGGTGATGATGGGAACTAGTACCCCATCACCACTATTAACGTCGAAGTGTTTCTGCCTTGTGGCTCAACTGAGTCCACGGCATTCTTCAGGATGGGCAAACAGGCTCCTAATTAGACAATCTTATATTCAGGATTGCCTCATTGGAAGGGTGACCAATGTCTACTTCTCATATGAGCTGTTTCCTAGAAACCTATAAATGTGAATTTATCGAGCTTTAAAGAGTAATATTAGCAGAACCCCTTATGTATTTATTAATTTCCTCTTTAATCTGAGCAAGAGCATCACAGTTGCTTAAGGAAGTTAAGGCATCCATGTTCCTTGTAACAGGTTAATTCAAATGCCTCTTTGGCTCTTGTTAAAGCCTGATATGGCATAGCCAAGACTTACTCAGGGTCTACCCATAATTCCTCAAGAGAATCCCATTTGGGTACACCTTTTTTCAACATCAATCACGTATAAGCTTTACACCAATGGGCTAATGTAGGTTTTATAAGTGTAGGACACGAATACGAAATAACAGGCCACTGTCCTTCACTGAAATGCGATCATGCTATAACCCATGTTTTAAATATTCATAATTTATCTTATGCTTTAAAACCAACAGATGATTTATTGATTAAATATATTCTCAAAGTTACACTTCTAAGCACCCTTGAAGCGCCTCCCCCAGAGGGAGCAAAGCAAATAACTTCTGCCATGAACACACTAATCCCTTGTAACAGTAACAATGAGCACCATCATGCTAAGGCTGCCTACAAACTCACATTAATCAACAAGGATTAAATGTACTTGCAACAATAGAGGTCTTGAATGGCTTCAGTAAACTTCAAGTTATTATATTTACCGTTCCACTGACTACACTTCAAGAAAGTGATCCAGCGGTGAACCAGCAACAGATACTCCAATACCATATACTCACCTGGGCCCATAAAACACACAATACACACAGCCTGGTACTAACCAGTGGAGTCAAAGTTTATGATTTATACCACTTTAAGATTAGTCACCTCTTGTTCTCCACTAATCTTTTCACTGATCAAAAAGTTCTTTCCTCTGGTCAATGGACCATTAGTTGAACTAGTTGATGGTGAAATGACATGAATTATTTCTCTTTTGTGATGAAATAACCACAGTCTCTGGGAAAGGTTTAAATCTTTATCTAAATTAATTTCATGTGAACCAATTCTCAAAGTACAGTACAGTCTCCGCCACTCATAGGAAGGAAGACTTAATTAATCAATCATCAAACACATACTTCGTACTATTGCAATGACTTATGCTCAGAAGGGAGAGGATTGAGAGAAAAGAACATCTGCACATTCATGGAAATGATAGTTACCGAGGATGGTGTGAAAACCAACCCCCTGGCCAAGGAGCTGGGAAAGGTCCCCCGGGAAAGATCAGGCGACAAGTGCTTCAGGACAGGAATCAGGACAGGATAGATGACCTCTCTAACACCGACGCTTGCGTAGCACCCCTCTCTGACCCTCTCTTCCTCCTCGAGACTCTTCCGCAATCTTCTTCTAAATCAATTAATTAAGAAAGATGGTTCTGAATTTGATTCTTCATCAGCATCTCTCGTCACTCAGACAGCATCCCGAGCTCTGCAGCATTCAGCAAATCTCCGTCCTAACTAACTAACTAAGACTCCCTCAAATATACTCTTCGATATTCATGTACGACCCATTAATGTTTAAATATCGTAAAAATACTAACTCTGATTGGACAGGCAAGGGGGGGAAGATCATCACACCATGCTAAAGTGTCTTCTCAGTCTATCAACTTATTGTTCATAAATCCAACCCCTTAATTTTTATTCAAATTTTTTATTCCCACCCGCATTCACATTTTATTAGCAACATTTGTTTATTTTTCTATGTATGTCTATTCATTCAGAAGTCTTCGATGATTGTTCCCAGGGTATGTAACTTTTGGGTCCTTGAATAGCGTTCAAAAGGTCTTGTCACTCTTTCGGCTCAATCACACCATGCATGGGCGGAGGCCAGGTGGTTAACAGACACTGGATTCGTACGAGAGGCCCAAATGCACACTAATAGGAAAGTCAGAAAGATAAATGTTAATTTAAAAAATAAATGGTTTCACTGTATACCACCTATCTCTACTCTAAACCCCTTTAATCATTATTGCTTTCCCAGCGTTAGCATTAGTAAAATAGCTTGGTTTAGTTTCAGCAAAGCAGATGCTAAGCATGTGATCTTTAAAGCCGCCATTTTAATAATGTCTGAGACAGCTTGTCATACTACGTAGATGCAGTTGACGCATGCGCAATAAAGATTTCCCATTAGCAGCCGTTTTAAAATTTTGCTAGAGTTACTTATTAGTAAAACACGTAGTCAAGCTTCTCTGTCTTTTATGTTCAATGTGGTGTGTATTAATTTCCACAATACATAGTTATTACAAAGTTAGAAGTTAAATGATAGGATTGCTTCCGAGCAAGTCTCTTTTCCACGAGTCCTTGCTCCATCAAGAGGCCGGCAATTTTACCAGAGAGTGGGGCACACATACACACTCAATCACACCCATGAATTCACAACACTCACTACCAACATATTAATACATTTATACATACAATGATGCACGTACCAAATATTCAAAAACATAAGACTTACCTGACCTGAAGCTCCAGGAGTGGAAAGCATTCATGGTCCCAGGATGGTTAGGACTCCTGGCTTCCCTCAACGTCTGACCTAAGATTACTCGTCACAGACTGGGAAGAGGTTAGTGAGACCACTGTCTCCCACCCCACTCTGGCTAGGTCACTGATTTACACTTAGCCCTGGGCACTTCATGGCTTAAAACTGAAGCGCCGAGGTCCTAGGTAGTCGCTGATGCTCCCTCTCATCATAAGGGGGAGGGCCTCCCTGCACTTTTGCCAGGCTGATGAGGTCACGCCCACAGGGCTGTGAAATCCTCAGCCTGGCAAAGGAGCTCCTGGCTTCCTGACCTGAACAACAAGAGGTGTCTGCCAGGCTGACTTTTGTTCAGCCTGACAGAAACTCTTCTTGCCAGGAAAATGGTGGGGGGTGTGGCCCTCAGCACCTTCAGATGAGCCTCTGCCGCTACACTATTTCATAAAGCGTCTTAGGGCTATATGTACAAATATACTGCCAGCAAAAAGCAGTCTTAAACTATGCACCAACTTTTTGCAACCAGTATTTTATTTTGCAAATTGACCTCTGTAGAAAATGCTAAGTTTGTGAAATAAGGAATCACAAAGGGACGCCGAACGACCTGCCTAATTAATATTCATTAGCAGGTTGCAAGTCGCAACCCCCTGTGCTTGGCTACAATGACAGAGATGGT
Organism: Triturus cristatus; assembly: GCF_964204655.1. NCBI lineage: Eukaryota > Metazoa > Chordata > Amphibia > Caudata > Salamandridae > Triturus > Triturus cristatus. The sequence continues at coordinate 393,897,382 of NC_140582.1, read as the reverse complement.
GGCCTACAGGGTACAGCAGACCATACTTGTCAGTGCAATTCAAAATAAAAAATGTCTTGCTTAAACAGCCTGATTTCCTTAAAGGAAACTGGGATGCTGAAAAAAAAGAAATGTTTTACATTTTTAAAAATTTCAGTGAGAAGCAGTAGTCATGCACTGGACCACTGTCTACTCCCCCAAAGTTACAAAGCTGATTCCCAAATGTGATGGTGTACAGAAGCACCCGTTCACCTTTGCAAACCAATTAGCACATTAACTTGGGAGTCGTTAACTGACCATTGGTTTGCAATCAGAATTACATTCACGTCATTGATGCATAAGTTACCGTTTCACAATTCAAAAGGAACACCCAAAACATGCCCCTTCCACTTGCAAATTGGAAATTCTTTGTACATTTAGAGATTTCGATAAACTTTTCTGAATCTTAAAATATCTTAAAATATGTTTGGAAAATAAGAAAAATGGATTTAATGGTCAAAAACCATGGAATCAGGCAATGCACTGGGTTTGGAGGCACTAAATAAATTAGTACCTCTGGCCCTTTACTCAAAAAGTGGTCTATATTTAACAGACCTTTGCCCCTTCTATAACTTTGCTAATAGACTTAGCCATTGGAATGCAGACAATACAGTCCTGTGCCAATGCGAACCAGAGGCATTTAAATGGACGCCACTCTGTTTTGTAATTAATACTGTGAACCAAACCAGAGGATAAACACCAGAAGACATCCACTGCAGCATTTTCAGCACACCATTTCAATGCATACATTAGTCCCCATGTATGTTCTCACATTGCTATGATCTTGAAGTTACTGCTTCCTCTGGGTGCTACCTAAAGTTCTTGATATTTCTCCACATATGCATCCAACCATGTTTTTTTCACTTTCAAAATTTGAACTGAGCATTGGTCTAGCAGTAGCCTAGCAGGGGACAGATAGTTTACCGCATTCTAGTGCCTATCAAAAATACTTAATACAGAACAATCTTCACAAGTAAATAATGGTATTTCTGTTTAGGTTTGTGCATCCTCAAACTGCATGCTGTCTCAAAAATATTCTCCACATTCCTTAAATACAGCATGAAAAACTGACCTTTAATCTTTACTTCAGATTGTTGCCTCTCCTTTTTTTACCTTCTGCCCATCAAATGTCCCTCTCTTTTCCTTCCATCCTATACATGCCTCCTCTTTCTGAGCACAATCTACTCTGACACATGCATATTTGCCTTATTCTCTATTATTGAATTCTCACAAATAGCCAAAACTCATTTAAAAAACCACACTCTCCTCCTTCTCTGAAAGTCATACACGTGCAACCCAACAATGCCTAATTTCCTCTAACTCCTTTATTAATCCACCAAACATGTAAATGAACTCACATACCCCCCTTACTAATGATCACTATTAACCTCTATTAATTTAGTCAACCACAAAGAAACTGGAATGACTGCATGGAATGGTTTACTTGAGTGCACAGGCAAATCCCATTAACTAACAGTAACCAATAACACTGCAGTAACCACTAATCTTGGGTTCTGGAGCAGTTTGCTGCCCATCGTAATCACTTAAATGCCTTGTAAGGACTAGTAAGCACTATATTTATGCAATTAAAATAGAAAATACAAATACAATTTACACATTCACAAATGGTCCAGCTAATCACAAGTAATGGCTACCTTGCATCACCAGGAGAGTTCCCCAGTTCCTGAGCAGAACATTTGGAAAAACACTTGGAGAGATTATTTCTCCTTTCCTGTTGTTAATTATCAATGCTTCACTCTCAGTACGAAAACTCCAGTAAATGGTCAATGTGGTGGTAAGTAAATTTACAACAATCTTATCATAAAACCATTTGTCCCATCACCTAATTTCTTATTGGCCTTGTATTTAAAATATTATACAAAAGTTGGTAACAGGACAGGGCTAGAACGTTCATAAGATCAGTTCATTGTGAACACTTTTTTGTTGGATTTCCAACCCTGAAGAGGTACACTAATAGTCTGCTGGCCTCATTGTATACCTCAAGATGCTTTCTTCAAATCCCTGAGTAATTGTGTTGCAAGCATGTGTGTGACACATCATCAATCATTTCAGAATTTTACACCATACCCTTTGGTTATTATACTTTGGTTATCTTTTGAAGCATAAGTTTGAATATGTGTTGATTATCTGATCTATACATGCCAAACAAGTATACCCTCTCTCTTTGTTCATCTAATTCAAACAAAGTATACTGTGGGGATAGCACAGATCCTATTATGTTAACAATATTTTTCAATCTATACACTAGCTCTTTGCTCATTGTTTGCATACTTCTTTTGTATACTACATTTTACGGGACTACTGTTGCCCTGGTGTGCTTCCCCTGGAGATTTTACCTCCTACAAGAAACAAAGTCTCTTGGCAGCATATGGGAATTGGCATAGTAAATAAGATTCATACATTTGCTTCCAAATCAACTTGTATTATCTCTTAAAATTATTGTATCCCTGGTAACGGTGGTTGCAGTGGAGGGAAATATTGGCGATTATTCCTGACCAATCGCAGTGGCCCCAAGTGTTTTATCTGAAATGCCACTTTTAGGAAGTTACACAACAAGGAACCTAGCTACCATTTTGTGTGCTTCTAGCTACTTAGACAGACGAAGGGCCAATATTTGATTTCCTCGGTCCAGGTTATTTATTCAACCATTACTTAATCATATCATTATATAAATTCTTCATTTCATAAGAGTCGGAAATTGGGAATACACTATTTGTTTCAGACAAGTGCAAACACAGTGAATTATAGACATAAAAGACAACATACTGTACATTTGACAAATAATACTTAAAGGTAATTCGAAATTAGTGCAACAGAAAAACAATAATACACCAGTCGGATTTCAAACATATAGCAATCCCATTGTGTGTACTTCATACAGTCCTTGAAGGGATGCTAGCCATTGGGAACAAACGTAGGTACAGCTGGGGTTAAATCAACGCTACATCTCCCTCAAAGCTGTTTGTATTCACGAGTTGTCGATTCCTCAATGGTAGGAAAAATGCTGATGCGTTTCGAGTTCCAGTGGCACTCGTGGGACTCTCTTCAGGGCTTTTGACTTGGTGTAATCTAAAAAATAATGGACATTGTTATTATTACATATATACTCTATCGCTTTCTCCATATCTACTGTGTGAGGTTACCATGCATACAATGCAGTACCTGGTTAGTGGGGGCTCTTTTACTTCAAAACTGGTGAATTCTTCAGCTCTGATGTTTTTTGAAAAGGGGATTTCCTAGGCTTTTTGGTGAAAATGCTATAAGAGATAAAAAGCAATCATTAAGCATGTGATTCTTTGTAGGAAAACTTCAAAGTTAATTTTTCGTCCCTACGGCATCTTACTTGGGAATGCCTGTATCTATTTCTTCTTCCGGGTGTGTGTTGCATGGAGATGGTCCCCTGCTGCGGATTAAGTTTGTAGTGTTTACTGCTTCTTAACAGCTTACCACTGTACTGCACGGCTCTCGATTAGATAACACGTGCGTACTTAGTTAGATAGCAAAACTTTGTTAAATGCAGATCATCTTTCTTCGCCGACAGAGGATGAATCCTGTCTCATTCTGCACCACAACGGACGCGGTAACTTCCAGTTGCAGTTGATTTTTAAGCTCCCACCCCTGGTTATGGTGCGAGTTGGTTTATGGGTATTCTAGTCATTGTGATGGGCCAAGAACTATTTCTGATTTTGGGTATCAGTGTTGAAAACACTTAAACAGTGTCTTGTGTTGAGGGACAGTCAACGTTCCTGTGGCTTTTTGCTCGAAATTATTTCATGAGCCGACTGGCAAAAATGATGTTGCATGCTGGGAGCTGTAGTGGTCACGATGAATACTGTTATGTCCTGGATAATTCGGACATTTCATTGAGGCCTTTGGTAGTGTTGTTGAATTTTAATATAAGATACGCTTCCTTCTGTAATAAGGCTACTTCAATATCACCTCCTTGAGTATTCTATTTAATCAGTGCTAACACAGCCCATTTTAGTTACTTTTCGCTGTGTTTTTTTTTCCGTAAAATGCGCAACCATTGGGGCTGTTAGCACTTGTTTTTTGATTCTTGAGTGATGCTGCACAATTCGTTGATTCATTTGCTGGTTGGTTTTGCTGATATATATTTTGGAACAAGGGCATATAACTGATACACAACGTTTTTTGTTTTACAGTTTGAAAATACTTTAGAAAGTTGAAATTTTTTTGTCTTAGCCATTTAGCGTCTGTATCCTGACTCTGTCACATGACAAGGTATAGCTGACATTTGAGCTTTTTGTATTCCTCCTCGACATCCACACACAAGAGGGAGTTTAGATGTGCCTGGATGGGCCATCAATTACGGGATGGGGAGCTGGTTACCCGCCCTCTTACACCTGTATAGGTCCCTCCACATAGGGCTGCATATCTCCTGTAGTTAGTCTGGAGCCAGAGAAAGGAAGGCTGTATGGCTGATGACTTTAAAAGGAAACCTCCAGAAGCTTTTACCTGACTTCAAAGGCACAACTGGGTACAAATACTGGACCTCAGATACCAACTCTTCAGTACACTTCTGGACCTGTGGATACCCTTCCAGCAAGAAGGACTGCTGTGCTGCTACAAGGACTGTTATGCTGCTGGAGTGCTACTCCATAGGAACTTCTGCCCTGATGTACTAACTTTGCCTGGAGAAGAATTGGACCTGCAACTTCATTTTGAACCCAGGACCCCAGAGTGACTCCAAGGGCTAGTCTGCTGGCCTCCTGATCAGAGACTCTGGGACAACAAAGGCTCTCCAACCAGCTCCCGGGACTCATCTGAAGTGAGTTCCTCACCCCTAAGGGGTGCCCCTCATGTCCTGGAACCTTAGTGTGGCTCAGAGAGCTTAAATCAAGCTTTTGGGGTCGTCACAACCTCTAACAGGCCCTTTTGCACCGAGACCGCACTGCTGGCACTGAACACCAGTGTGAGCTGCTAGGCAGCATCAAATGCACATTGGGGACTGCCAATGCAAAGTTCTAGCCCACCCTTCCACAACTCAAAGCCTGCTCTTCGCAACATGCCGACAGCCTCAAGAAACGATCTCTTCTTGTTCCTTGTGGCCCTCTCCAACATGAACTAGACAATTGACACAAAACTTGAGGAGGTAAACTTCCAGCGGGACTAATCTGGAACTGTATCCAACCTGCTCTCCATTGTGGTTGGCCTGGACTTGGGCCTCATCCAGCGCAGCGAGATAGCCGCAGTAGGTGCTTTGTGCTTCTAGGTGTTATTTTACACGTTAATCTTAAAAAAATTAATAACTCCAGTTCTATTGATTTTTGTTGCTTTGGTCTTGTTTTATTTATTACTTTTATTCTATTTTTCTAACCAGGTGTGGGATCTTTTAGTGGTGGTTTCACTATTTTTTTCTGTTTAAAGTGCTGCGCAAATACTTTACACTTTGCCTCTAATTTAAGCCTGACTGCTCTGTGGCAAGCTACCAGGTGGTTGGCATAGGTTCATTTGGGATTTGCTTTTGACATCCCAGTCAACCACTAACCCAAATTCTCACAGATAACTTACATCACAATCTAAATCCTTTTATAGCTGTCCTCTGATTCTGCCTCAGTTTATGAAAAGGGAGATCTTTCTCCATCTTGATAGTGCAGCTCTGGAACTATTTGCTGCCAAATCCCCTACCAGTGGTTACAAATGTAATGGTTTAAAAAAAACAAATACATGAGGTGACTTCCGTCTTACTGCTGGTTGCTTTAAGGGCACCTTGTCAACTTTCTTCAGTATTTGCAAGCAATATATATATATATATATACTCACTTAAACAGTCAGTGACGTACCTACTAAATCCTCCAACCAGACATTTATACACCCACTCATTCTTCAATACACCTTGGCATATATATAAAACATGTTTAAACTTTATAGAAACACACTCACTGAATGATGTCATCAGTGATGTCATCAGTGATGTCATTTGAGATGTCATCAGTGATGTCACCAGTGATGTCACTGATCATTTCATGAATGATGTAATATGTGACGTAATCAGCAGTGCATTGCGGGGTCGCGAGTTATAGTTAGCTGAACTAACTATAACAGGGGAATTTCTATGGTTTTGTACGAGTGAAATATCCAACTAACAATAACATGCCTGAAACCTATGTTTTTTTTCTGTGAATTTCAAAGGTTTTTTAAATGCTAATTTCTAACTATAACGTGCCTGAAACCTATGTTTTTTTCAGTGAATTTCAAAGGTTTTTTAAATGCTAATTTCTATCTATAATGTGCCTGAAACCTCTGGTTTTTTCGGTGAATTTCAATGTTTTTCTTAATTCTAACTTCTAATTATAATGCCACATGCCACAATGCCACACTGCCACAGCCCTCAGGACCTCCCCCCCACACAACCCCTGTCCCTACTACCACCAAGGAAGTGCAGAACAGGACTGCGAACCCTCCAAAAGCGGCATGGTCCCATAGCCATATAATAGCTCAATGTTGGGAAATGTGGCAATCGTTTTTTCAGTAAATTTGAATGTTTTTTTAAAATACTAATTTCTAACTTTAATGTTCCTGAGACCTATGTTTGTTTGTGAATTTCAAAGGCTATTTAAATACTAATTTCTAATTATAATGTTTATAAAACCCATATTTTTCTCAGTAATTTTGAAAAAAAAATTATATTTTGTAACTTTAATATTCTCAAAATAATTTTTGTAATTTTTTTATTTGTTATTTAAACTATATAATGTCTTCTTGTTTTTTAAATATTAAACAACTACATACATTATGAAAGGGAGCCCAGCCCAGAGCCACATCTGAAGACCAACACATGTCATAGACCGACTGATCAAGCAGCTCCGACACCCAAGAATGCCACAACACCCACCACCACCCCCAGGACCCCCCCTCTACCACTGAGGCAGCGCAGAATAAGACAGCAAACTTTCCGAAAATGGCAGTTCCCCTCAGCCACACAATAGCTAAATATTGGGACAGGTGTGAATGAAGTATATTTGAAGGAAGCAATTCACCCATGAAAAACAATGCACACAATGCAAAGTGTAGCGGTGATGTGCTGGACACATCTCAGTATGCAGAACACACACCTCTCCATGTGCACAAATACTACTGGTGCTTGTAGTGTTGTGGACAGTGGACCCAGCCATGTTACGTCAAACACTAGGGAAGATCTCACTCATGTAGCTGTATCGTCCCCCCCTGTAAGCATAAGCGTAACCAGAGTGGGCTGGTCCGATGTACGCCACTTCAGCGTAGGAGTGTGAATAAATACCCCGCGACTCTGGGCGTGGTTCACTTGTGAACTGTGAAGACCAACGACTGTGCCAGAGCGGCGGGCCTCACCCTGCCACGAGGCTGCCGCCATGACCGCGGGTCTCCTCGACACAGCCCCCCTGCGAACCCAGCGGCACAGCACCGCAGACTTATGTATGTACAGACTACTGCCTTCGATCTACTCTGCGGACATCAGGCATCACAATTCACATGGAGTAGCGATTGCACATGACGCAGTCCAGTACGCACAATACATTGCTGCCAGTCCGGCCCTCTTGGACCACGCATCATCGCAGGGTGCACACACGCTGAGTGCCAAAGGTACCACTAACTCAGTGCACCACAAGTCATCAACACGTGGCCTTACTGAGGCAGAATTCAATAGACAAAAGACATTGGTCCGAGTGCGGCCCTCCCGGACCACCCATCATCGCAGGGTAAGTACACGCTGAGCGCCAAAGGTACTATTAACTCAGTGCACCATAAGTCATCGCAAGGAAGAGTGAAGAGTGTTATGTCAGCAGTGAGGCATACTATCACTCGAAAATCACTCAAAAATACTTATAATATAAAAAGAACAGAAGAATTGAAGTACATTAATGATTACAATCCAGTAATTTTGAAGATGTGGAATGCAAATATGGAAATACAATATGTTGCAGATAACTCAATTCCTGTTCCTCGCATACTATCCAAATAGAAGTCCATACTTGGAAAACATATGTCTATATGAAATACTGCAACATTATAGTTTTAGAAAAATTGTTACTGCAAAAATAAATGAAGGGAAATATGCTGTAATTGGATCTGATGGATGTTTCGTAAAGAATGCCAAAGGAAATTTGATTAATCACAGGAAATTAGGTTGTGCTACAACAGATAAGAGAGAGTTTTTCTATTTAGCTCTTCTGCAACTCTTCAAACCTTGGTGGACTTAAATGGAATTACTTGGAGATTTTGACTGCTTTGAGGATTCTTTCAATGCATGTAAAGACATTGCTACCAGTGCGGCCCGCCAAGACCACGCATCATCACAGGGTGTGCCCACGCTGAGTGCTTCAGGTGCCAATCAATCAATCAATCATTGGCATTTGTATAGCGCGCTACTCACCCGGAGGGTCTCAAGGCGCTTGGGGGGGGGGGGGGTGGACGTCACTGCTCGAACAGCCAGGTCTTGAGTTGCTTCCTGAATGCGAGATGGTCCTGGGTTGTCCGGAGGTGAATGGGGAGGGAGTTCCAAGTCTTTGCTGCCAGGTAGGAGAAGGATCTTCCTCCGGCGGTGGCTCTTCGGATGCGAGGTACGGCGGCGAGGGCGAGGCTGGCGGAGCGGAGCTGGCGGGTGGGTTTGTGGAAGGTCAGGTGGTTGTTGAGGAGCTTGGGGCCCAGGTCGTGGAGGGCCTTGTGTGCATGGGTGAGGAGTCTGAACGTGATCCTCTTGTTGACGGGGAGCCAGTGCAGGTCTCTCAGGTGTCCGGTGATGTGGCTGTGTCGGGGGATGTCCATGACGAGTCGTGCTGAGGCGTTCTGGATTCGTTGGAGTTTAATCTGGAGTTTGGCGGTGGTGCCGGCGTAGAGGGTGTTCCCGTAGTCCAGCCGGCTGGTGACGAGGGCCTTGGTGACCGTCTTCCTGGTCTCAGTGGGGATCCACCGGAAGATCTTTCGAAGCATGCGTAGGGTGTTGAAGCATGAAGACGTGACAGCGTTGACTTGTCTGGTCATCGAGAGGGAGGAGTCCAGGATGAAGCCCAGGTTGCGTGCGTGGTCTGTTGGCTTGGGGGTGGCGCCCAGGGCAGGGGGCCACCAGGAGTTGTCCCAGGCGGAGGGTGATGATCCCAGGATGAGAACCTCCGTTTTCTCTGAGTTCAGTTTCAAGCGGCTGTTCTTCATCCATTCGGCAACGTCTTTCATCCCTTCGTGTAGGCTGGCTCTGGCGGTGTCCGGGTCGTTGGTGAGGGAGAGGATCAGCTGGGTGTCATCGGCGTAGGTGATGATCTTGAGGTTGTGTTGGCGTGCGATGGCTGCGAGGGGGCTCATGTAGACGTTGAAGAGGGTGGGGCTGAGCGATGACCCCTGAGGAACGCTGCAGATGACTTCGGTGGACGCTGACCGGAACGGGGGGAGGCGGACTCTCTGGGTTCTTCCGGCGAGGAACGAGATGATCCACTCCAGGGCCTTCTCCTGGATTCCGGTGTTGTTCAGGCATTGTACCAGGGTGCGGTGGCAGACAGTGTCGAACGCCGCGGAGAGGTCCAGGAGGATGAGGGCCGCTGTTTCTCCGTTGTCCAGTAGGGATCTGATGTCATCTGTGGCTGCGATGAGGGCGGTCTCCGTGCTGTGGTTGGCTCGGAAGCCGGACTGCGAGTGGTCGAGGGATCCGTTTGTCTCGAGGAAGGCGGCAAGCTGTCTGTTGACTGTCTTCTCGATTACTTTGGCAAGAAATGGGAGGAGCGAGATGGGGTGGAAGTTCTTGAGGTTGGTGGGGTCTGCTGATGGTTTCTTCAGTAGGGCGGTGATCTCGGCGTGTTTCCAGCATTCTGGGAAGGTGGCGGTGTTGAAGGAGGCATTGATGATGTCGCGGAGGTGAGGTGCGATGATGCGGTCGGCCTTGTTGAAGATGTGGTGTGGACAGGGGTCCGTGGGGGATCCGGAGTGGATAGTGTTCATCGTGCTGGTTGTGTCTTCGATGCTGACCGGGGTCCAGGTGCGGAGGGTGGTGGTGGAGGGCATCGGTGCGGTGGTGGGGTTCGTGGTTGGTGGGCTGAAGCTGCTGTGTATGTTGGCGATTTTGTCGTGGAAGAAGGCGGCGAGTGAGTCGCAGAGGTCTTGCGAGGGAGTGATGTCATTGTTTCCGGACGATGGCGATGCCTCCTCCCGTCTGGTTGACGCGGTCCCTCCTGGTGATCTTGTAGCCGTCTGGGATGGCGATGGCTACGTCGGGCGCTCAGGAGGCGTTCATCCAGGTTTCCGTGAGGAAGGCGATGTCTGGTGAAGTCGAGTCGAGGAGGTTCCAGAGTTCGACGGCATGTCTGTGGATGGAGTGGGTGTTGAGCAGGATGCACATCAGATGATTGTTGCTGGGGCTCGGTTTGGCTGGTGCGATGCCTGTACGGAGGCCGGTGAAGTGGCAGGCTAGGCAGGTGAAGGGTCCGTGAGTGCGTCTCGGGGTGGCACGGTAGCAGGCAGTGTTTCGTTCGGCGTTGAGTGCGAGGAAGGTTGGGGCGTCGTAAGTGTAGCGGGTGTGCTGGCGACGGCGAGGGCCAGGGGGTCTGGCACTGGGCACGGTCCAGGCGCGGACGGGCGCAGACGGGCTTACCTTTGGCGCACCTTCGGCGCACCTACGGCGCTCCCGCTGCGCGCGTCTGCTGCGCGGTCGCTCAGGGGGCGTCATAAGAAGGGGCCGGGAGGGAGGAGAAGCTGGGTGGCGGGAGCGGGGCGGCCAATGGGAGAGCAGGGGGGCGGGGCCGCAGGGAGGCAGCGGCGGGAAACAACAGCAGCTCTAGAAGGGCGAAAAAGGCGGCAATCCAAGGCAGGCTGAGCGGCAGGAGAGGATGGGCGACCAGGCCTAGGGGAGGCTGAGAGGTCACAACGAAGCTTCCCCGACGCTCACCTTAAGAAGGGGCCGGGAGGGAGTAGCAGCTGGGTGGCGGGAGCGGGGCGGCCAATGGGAGAGCAGGGGGCGGGGCCGCAGGGAGGCAGCAGCGGGAAACAACAGCCACTAACTCACTGAACCACAAATCATCACCACTTGGACTTATTTAGGCAGAATTCAATGCAAGACGCAACACATGGTGCCACTAACCCTGATCAACACAAGCCACGACATGTGGTGCCAATAACCCTGTTCAACAGAAGCCGGTGACACATGGTGCCACTAACCCTGTTCAACACAAGCCGATCCCACATGTGGAACTACGTCCTGAGTCCTGAATGGCAGTGACACTAAGTCCGTAGCAGCGACCACAGCACCAGACCTCCTTTGATCAGTTAAGCATATTTCCATATGCAAGGCCGGCAACACGTGGTGCCACTAACCCTGTACAACACAAAGCGCAACACATGGTGCCACTAACCCTGTTCAACACAAGCCGATCCCACATGTTGAACTGCGTCCTGAGTCCTGACTGGCAGTGACCCCAACTGCGTGGCAACGACCACAGCACCAGACTCCCTTCAGTTTTGTTTGTTGTTGTTTTGTTTAAATAAAATGTTTTATATGTAAATCTATACATGACTAAGATTCTAGTTTGTCCAACCGCACAGGGACACTTCCGGGCCCAAGAAGGTTCTTGGGGTATGTTGGTAATGTGGGAAGAGGGTGCGTTACCTGCTTATGTGGGGAGAGCAGCGTGAAAGGGGTATCTCTCACAGAAAGAACTCCGGTATGTTTTCAGAAATGCCTCGGGCAGATGCCTGCTGACGGACTGAATCACAAAATGGCTTTTCTTTTTTTTAAATAATCTTTATTACACATTTTTTTTAAATACATTTCTTCCCATCCCTCCCTTCCCTCACCCCCACTCCACTTAGGCATTACAATTCATTATATATACATGAATCAGGAATTGAAATATCCCATATATTTCATAAGCCATATGTGTTACAATATCAAAAAGAGGAAAAAAAAAAGAAGAAAATAATTAGTCTTGCGCGGTGGGTTTCGCTGAAGCTAAAAATTATCTAGTATATTCAAGCCATTTCCCAGTATATTTTATTTACATAGTTAAGGCCACAACGCATCTAATCCGCACTCTCTTAATTGTGCATCCACTTTCGCAGGGGCTCCCATATTTCCAACCCCTTTTTTCTCTTGTTCAGTCTCTTCCTTCTATATATTGCAACCTCTAGGCTACATGAGGCTAACAGTCGTGCGCGCCATTGTTGGAATACTGGTGGATTTGGATCTAACCAAGCGGAGGCCATACATATTCTCAATATTGCCATTGATATAAAGATCAATCATTGTATATTAGTTGGTCGAATGTCTCCATCTATACCCAACATTATTTCTCCCGTGGTGATTTCTATTCTTATATTGCAAATTTCAGATAGAAAGTTAGATATGTCTCTTATTAATTCTTGAAGTCTTGCTCTCTAGTTCGGACAGCCAGTTGGTGTCCGACTCGCTCAGTGCATATGTATTCGCTCTGTTCATTGATTCTTTGCATATTGCTTTTTCTGTATAAATATCGATGATGGCATTCTTAGCAATTGCCACTGTACTTTGTGCCTTTTCAATTTCTTGTCCTATTTATACTGCTCTTATCAGCCTCTCTTCGGCTAAAGGCAGGTCTTTTTGTAATATACCCATTTGTTGATGGGCCTTTTTGTTGAGGTTTAATGAAAAACGTAGCATCTCTCCTCCTACCCCTGGTTTAGGGCATCCCAAACAGTCTCAATTGACGTGCTACCCATATTGTCTTCTAAAAATTCTGGTATCCATTTATTCATGTGCTGACAATATTCTTTGTTTAAGAGCAGAATTCTCTCAAAGGTCCAAATTTTCGTTTAATTGTTTATTCTATCATTATCTATGCTCATAATTAAGGAATTGTGGTCCGATCGGACTCGTGGTAATCTATCTATTGAACACCTGGAGATAATCGTGCTAGATGTAAATATATAATCTAGTCTAGCGAATTTAGCATGTGGGTTGGAAAAGAACGTAAAACCTGCATCATTTGTGTGTTTTACCTGCCAGCAATCACTCAGACCATGTGTTATACATAATTCTTTAAGGGCAGAAAATACCCTTTATTCCTCCCTTTATATTTAAACCCAGACTCTAATGACCAGTCGCAGGGTAGGTTTAGATTATAGTCACCACATACAATCAGTGGAAGCGGCCAATGGACCAATTCGTTATTGATGAATTCCAATACCCCTGGGTCATCAATAACATTTCCATATATTGAGCATACAGTTAGTTTCATATCATTATTATGCTGGCATTTCGCAATTGCCCATCGTCCATATTTATCGGCTGCCGCTCTTGTACCCCGTTTCCCTTAACCAGAATGGTTACCCCTCTTGTCTTTGTACCCTGCGCCTTTGCTATAACCAGTTTATATCCTAGTGTTTTAAGTAAATATTGTTGTGACCCCTCTATGTGCGTCTCTTGAAGACAAATGATGTCAGCTCCTATTGTTTTTAAACCCACCGCCACTCTTTGTCTTTTTTTCAGATCATTTAGGCAACATATATTGAGAGAGAGAATTTTCAGTTTAGCCATTGAATACTATATACATTCCTCCTTCAATCAAGCTCACCATCTCATCACATTTTTTGTGCTATTATTGATTCTTAATTTGCTTTTTGCGCTGTTTTTTATTCATCCTGATTGTATATCTTATTTCTGTTGAATACCTAAGATTTCTTTTCCCTGCCCCTCTGCCGCCCCCACACCTCCCCACTCCCCCACCCTTCTTAAGGCAGTCAGGCTCAATCCTGAGCCTGTGTGATAGAGTCTGCACTGCCCTACACCACAAAACTCATAAATATGTCCCAATCTTTTATACAGTGCATATCCTGAACGCACGTATTTCAAGTCTCTCTCATATGTGAGAATGAAGAAAAAAGAGTCTCAGTGAAACACCTTTTTTGTGTAGGATTACACATTTTTGTTAGGTGGCAAAGCTGGGAGTTTTTGTTTCATTCACACTGTGCAAGTCAGCCACTGGATGAGTTATATCTTTCTCTTGCCCGTTTCACATCAAAGTTCACTACACTGTTTTGAATTTTTGGAGCATGAAATTAGGAAGGGGGTGGAAGGCAGAAGCTACATGAGAGCTCGGCTCTTTTTCAGTTTGAAGGGCCAGAAGGACCTCGAGCTGTGCCAGAGCTCATGCCTGGCTCATGATAAAAAAGGCTCGTCCACCCCTATTAGCACTGTGGACATGAAATTAAGTCGGTCAGGCATATGGTTTTTAAAAAGCCCTAATCGATTCTGCTGGCAGTGTGTGACACCCTGAAACCGGCAGAAAAATATCCATCTTACAATGTTGGTTGATCTCCTCTGGTTACAGGTGAATGAGCTTTGTGGTGGGTGGAAAAGAAACATTGAAGTGACCTTCGGCCTAAACCTGGAGTGCAGGTAAATTTGTACATTGATGGACTGTTGTGGTGATGTCAGACATGTGATTGAGAAGCCCTCTGCACTATGGGACAGTACAACGGCATAATGTGGGGTTGGGAGGGAGGAATTCGACAACTTACAGACATTAGAACAGAGCGGGTGGAGGCAATGCCATTCTGGAGTCAGAATACTTTGAATGGATGAGCTCAGAAGTCTAGGTTCCGTTAAAGGGCCCATATAGGTTTTGTGTAGTAAGGTTTGAAAGATTCTGGTGGATTGGAAATTATGTGGGCAGAGTTGGAAGTGGATTATCATTTTGTGGCAAGAAACAAAGAGTGTACTAGTAAATAATGAGAACAGTATTTTACAGAAGCTGGGGGGTGGCCAAAAATTATGAGGTGAAAAAACTACCTTGTAATACATCACTCATGTATACAGAGATGCAAAAAACACTATGGGAGCAGATTTATTAAAATTTTATAAAACACAGAACAACAACGAAATTTGCTGCACTTGTCTGCAGTGCCTTGCATCAAAAGGAGCGAGCAGAACATCTACGAAGGTACAGGAATATGCGATGTTACATTGCATGCGGTACAACGCATGCGATTGCAACGCAGTCGTTACAACGACTGCGTTGTTACAACGCATACCATTACATCGCAAGTAATTTCTACGGCTTACTGTAGGGGGTCCGCTGGTCTTAGGTATAGCATAATTTACTATTCCAACTCCAGCCTGCTCAACAGTAGGGAAGGTAATGGAATAGTAAATTATACTATTCTTTAGTTTGGAGTGCCCCCTACAGCAAGTCGTAGAAACGACTTGCAATGTAATGTTTAGCGTTGTAACAACGCGGTTGTTGTAATCACATGCTTTGTACCGCATGCAATGTAAACGATGCTTCCCATGGTACATCACTGCTTCTCTCTTCCCCTGCATGGTGCATTTTTGGAGGCCTTGTAGCACGGAAGCAAACAATGCGCTAGTGCAAGCTTGTATGCCTAATGTCTAGCATAGGTTTCGCCAAAAGGGTACCTAGTGTAATACTTTTCCAAGTTTGTATGTGTAATTTACAGTATAACAAATGGAAAGTTGGAAATGTTTGGAGAAAATACAAATTTTCTCCAATGCTAAACCTGTCTCGATGAGGCGGTATGTTTTTTAATGCAAATCCCTGTCTACTGAAGTCAGTATATAAAGGGATTTGCATCAAAATCCATGGGTGGTAGCATGGAAATGCTCAAGTACCACCCATAGTTGTCTCCTTGATGAAAATTAGCATTCAGTAGCAGGTAGAACTGCTTTGTTTCACTTTAGAACTAGTTTCCAGTGCAAAACAAGTTTTACACTGGAAAGTAAATTGCAATACAACACTTTGATGCAAAGTGTTAGTAAATCAGTTGGTAAAAGAATACAGTACGAATAAATTAAGGAAAGCTGTGGTGACACTGGCTAAAACTCCTGAAAGAGGGCACTCAGATAACAGGTTGGACTGATATCAATAGTAATCTAATATAACTGACAGATTGTGTAAGGTCAAAGGGTTCTGCACACAGACAGCCCAGAGCCACGAGGATGGAATATGAACAAAGGAAACAAAGGAGCTTCTGATTGGATGGCATCATTCCACCACAGTCCCAAGGAGAACCCAGGAAGGTAAGGGCACTCTAGAGAAAAAAATGGAAGTGACTGTGAATGTGAAACTATGAAATCTTTGGTAAAAAAGTCCTTGATCATTTATTATAGATACGTAAATCAGATGCATAAATCAGGTGCATACATTTTAAAGAGCTATGCATCTGACGACATAGTACCATTTTCTTTACTCGAAATTCTGTACTCTTACATGAATGCCCAATTTACTTGCAATACGGCTAATCAATAGATGCTGTGGTGAAAGATGAAAAGAAGAAAACAAAGCAGTCCATTGGCTGGGACGTTTGACTGAGAATAGCACAACAAAAAAACAGCAGCTGTCCAGCATTATCTTTTCAGAGCTTAAGCAACTCTAAGGGGAATACTATCAAGCCAGGCGATAAAATTATCGCCGCTGTAGCGGCAGAAAACTGCCGCTAAAACGGCGATAATGGGCTTGATAATATGCTCTATGGAATTCCAATTGAAACTCAGGTTAGATGTCCTTCACATCTAACATGGGCTTCAATTGGAATTCCATAGAGCATATTATCAAGCCCATTATCGCCGTTTTAGCGGCAGTTTTCTGCCGCTAAAGCGGCGATAATTTTATCGCCTGTTTTGATAATATGCCCCTAATTTATCTAACCATATAGCCAAACATAATATATGAAACTACACCCGGCGTACAGTACAGTGTTGATTTTTAAGCAATTGCAAATGTTCATCAATGTGCAGGGAACGAGAAATTGCATGCGTTAATCGCCAAGGCTCGGCATAACTTCATAATTAGCTTAACGAACTTCTATCCATGCCTTCTGATAATTTTAGCTTCAATTAAACCATAAAGTATTGGTATGAAAGCATTTTGTACCTCAGAAATGTTGGCCATGTTGCCCTCAAAAGAATACATTTTTTCATCACATTAGTGTAGAAAAGCAGTCGAGTCTCACATCTTTCGAATATGCATAAGCCTCTGAAAGGTTGCTATTGCAGGTGGTGTGCTTTGAAGTGAGACGAGGTAACACATACTGAGCTGTATCACCTACATTTGAAACAGTGTTATCTTTGACTTACTGAATCCTAAATTACAGCGTATTTTTCAAAGATGTGCTGGAGAAAGGGAATCACATGGGGGGATTGAATACTGCTAGGCTTTCTGGATATATTTAACAGCGTGCAAAGAAGGATGAATCTCCAGTCCTTTTCTCCTGCACTTCAGATAATCCTCTCAAGATTAAAGGCCTAATATGACTTAAATTATCTATATCCCGGCTAGTATGGTGGAATTATCATTAAATCGTTATGATTTTTTTTTAACCCAGATGGGCAGCAATATACTTCCTACTGCATTCTGCTAAGAAAGTGTAACTTCAGATTTGAAACCTGTTCATGCATGCTGGCAAAAACCTGATGTGTTTTCTAAAGTTGTTCCTATCAAGAGCTGAGATGGCCCCTTCTCTGTTAGCCTATGAAAGTTCAGAATGTAATAGAGACTTGTGGGAACCACATTCAGTCTTATGGCAGGGAATATGACTGAACGCAAACTAAAAAGTTTTCTCTCTAAATTGGGTGATAATTGTGGCCCCTGCAGATTTTTGCACACACTTTCTTTCCATGTAAAACCTGGTTCAAATCTTGCAGGCAAATAGTGCAAATATTTGTTTTGCGCATCTGAGAATGAATGAAAATGATCACTTGACACATTTGTATGGCTCTTCGTAAATGTGAGCCTTGCACCTATGTGGTACTGTTTGTGAAAGCTTGTGTCATTGGATGTATGGATATGTCCTAATAATTTAACATAGAAATGTCATGTATGAACCTCATAATGTTTGCTTATTGCGTGGATGAGTTTTACTTCTCCTGTAATTTAATACATAACAAAGTACCTTATTCAAACTCTTTGAAATTGTCAGCAGGCAGGTGTTGTGGCACTCCCTGATGAATGTGCCTCACAGTTTACTGTGGCAAGAGTGCTTTCTGCTAGTAGTAGATGCAATTCAACTGTTCTTTTAAATGCAATCATTGCTAAAAATGTTTATCAGTTAATTCTAATAGTTTGAGAAATATCTTTTTATTTTCATGTGTTTGTTTGTCATTACTAATATATTTTGCTTTTATTTCATATACCTTGTGAACTCTCTAATGTTTTTACTTTTTTAGCTGCTCATCATTAGAAACTATTTCTGTTTGGGCATCTGAGTGAGGTCGGGGAGGGCAAGATGGCGTCTGAGTGAGGTCGGATTCACTCACCTGCGCTTCGCTCCTCGCTGTGCTCACAGTATAGCTCGAGAATTGCTGATTGCTGACGAAATGAACGCTATTTGCCGATAAAGTGAAAACCCTTTCGTAAGACAATGAGAATGTAAGTGATGCCAGGGAAAGGAGAGGAAGAAGAAAATGAGAATTGATCACTGGACCCGGTGGATTCGTAGAACTGACGGCAGCCGCGGTCGGTAGTAGGAGTTCCTGCAGGGCGGTGACGTCGGGAGGGGGAGGGGGAGGGGCAGGGTGGGAGGTAGTAAACTATGGATTACGGAGGTTTACAGGTAAGTAAACATATAAATTAATAAAACAAATTTCGTTGCGTGCACTGCATCGCATTTGGGGATGCAGTGCACGCAACGAAATTCGTTTTATTAATTTATGTGTCAATTTACCTGTAAACCTCCGTAATCCATAGTTTACTACCCCCCACCCTGCCCCTCCCCCTCCCGACGTCACCGCCCTGCAGGAACTCCTACTACCGACCGCGGCTGACTGACGGAGCCCAGAAACATCGTTGTTTGGCTGCTTGCTCCGCTCGCTTCTCCTGACAGCTTCCGTGGGGAGAATCTGTGATGGCTACCGGCTGAGGTTTCCCAGCAACGAGGAAGCTTGAAGAGGTCGCGGAGACTGCAGAGAGCTTTGCACGGAGATGGCAGCGCGAGGAGGACATGGTAAGACGCGCTCAAACACGCTATCGATTACACGGAAGGAGAGCGATTCAAAAATGGAAACAGATGCTAAGAAAGCAGAGACACGCTCTGGTAAGGGGAATAAACAGGAAAAAATAAAGGACAAAGCAGAGCTTCTCCCTAAAACCAACGTTGTGAAAGGAACGTCTCAGGGGGGCCATTGCGAGAAACAACAAACTATAATTACTAGTATGTTTCCACTGATCGACTATGAGAAAGAAAAAGAACTGGTTATACAGCATATGAGTTGTCAGGAAGTGGTAAACACAGAAAAGCCCCAGAACACCTCTATGGTGTTATTACCAGGATTTACTGCAGAGGAGAGGACCTCCTGGGGATCGTGTAATGAGAATACTATATTAGGCTCACCTGAAGAATCCTATAGGGACCCCCAAAACAAGAACGCTACTGCCGATATTATCGATATGGCTCCGAAGAGGGGTAATACTCTGGAAAAACCTAAAGAGACTGAGACTGAGATTGAGGAAGCTATACCCGAACAACCACAGCGAGGAATTAACAATGAAGGGGCGAGTCAGAAAAAAGGCCCTGAGGCAGGATACCTCTCCCCAGATTCCTTGGAAAAATTCTATTCTCTGAATGAAGAGTCGATGGACTCAGATATTGGACTTTCTAGTAGCAGTGAAGAGGTGGAGTGTGAGGATTCTCTTACAAGTAATTATAGTCAACAAGATGATAAAAGGATACCTAAGAGAACCAAAAGGGGGTCCGTTGGAAAGAGAAACAACAATAAGAGAATATTTGGCGAAGAAGAAGGAGAACTCGGGTGGGATTACTCAGGGACACAATTACTACCCTCTAGTAATCCGAAAGCGGCCGGAAATATAACAAGAGAACTACCGACAAGTCAGATAGCGCAGAAAGCGTTCGATGAAACTAAAGAACCCTCCCACTCAATGATCTTTCAATCTCTGAGATCATTTCAGGATGAAATTAAAAATGAAAATCGTCAAGCACGGCTTGCCTCAAAGAGATTACAAGGTACTATGCGTAAAGTAGGGAAAACTTGCACAGAGCTCGAAAATACAGTAGATACACTGAAAGAGCAGACATCCTCACAAGACAATATGCTGAAGGATGTAATGTGGAAACTAGAGGAGGCAGAAAATCGGCAGCGCCGCAACAGCCTGAGATTATTAGGGATTCCAGAAAACAGCAAAGGAAATGACATTCGGAAATTTACAATAACTCTATTGAAAAACTCCTTACCCGAACTAGCACACTGGGAATGGGATAAGGAAATTCAGAGGGTACATAGATTTCCCTTGTCAATCTCTAAGCGTCTGGTAAATACACAAGCTTATCCCCGTGTGATCCTTATATACTTTGGGAATTTCTTGCTCAGCCAGGCTGTTTATGACTTGGCCAGACCCAACATGAAGAGGACATGGGAGAACATTTCTTATTTTGCCAAACCAGATTTTGCACACGCTACTGTTGAAAGAAGATGGAGGCTTAGGCAACTCATAACCCCATTCCAAAAAATAGGAGCATAAGCTTCCTTACAGAATCCGGCCAAGTTAAAGGTTATCTACCAGGAACGGACCCACTATTTCTCTTCCGAAATACAAGCCCAGAAATTATTAGATGAGATCACAACAGGGGGAAAAAATAATTTGAGACTTAATAAGACAACAAATGGGTCTATATTAAGATAAACAGTAGCACAAATGGGAAGGGGAGGGATACAAAGGGGGGGAGAGGGAAATAGTAACATAAGGTCTATGCATCACGCTATGGTATTCAATTAGGTTTTCTTACTCCCCTTTTTCTTTCCGCTCCTTTTTTTTTTCTTCTCTTCTCTTCTCTCCTCTTCTTTTTTCTTTTTTTTCTTCTCTCGTCAGGGTGAGCACAGGAGAAGGTAGTGGGGGTAAGTGTGAGTGTGGGTTAAGGCGATCCAGA